>NC_057779.1:3008124-4208124 GCF_014825855.1 Bombus pyrosoma | reverse complement strand
AGATGAGAGTGTCGAAAAATTGCTCTTAAAATATTTAGAGCATGTGTTTTGATTTCCGTGACTTGAACGATATTTTCGTTTACAGGACAATCATCGTTGTACTTCAATGTAGCAAGTGAGTTCTCATAATGTGTAAAAACAGAGTTTGAGTATATCAGTTGTTGCACATTTTCCCATAGATTTTCACTTTTTAATTGTGTAAGTCCTAAAAGAATTTTTATCACCGAATCAAAGGTTGTAGTTTTTGTATCTTTGTATTGACGAGGTTCTGTAGATAGTAAAGCCTGTTAAGTAAGATTCATATGAATAAGATTCATAAAATAATGTAAAAAATAAATCAGGACTGAAATATTTGATCTCATTTACCTGTATCATGAATGGTATTCCTACACTTCTTCTGGTTGCACACAATTTTGAGTTCTCTTTAATTCCTGTGATGGAAATCAAAATTTGATGCAACCACAATTTAGGTAATTCATTTAGATTTGTTTTATTTAAACGCCATAGTCGAGAACACAATTGGCTGAATCCTACATGAGCCTGCTCAAATGCTCCTCTATGCTTTGTTTCAGTAAGCAAGGAAACAAAATGTTCTCCTATTTTGATAATCTGTTAAAAATTTGTTTTGTCTTATTTTCTTCTAAAGAAATAACCTTTTAATACAAATTGTGAAATTTTACTTGCTCTTCATTTAACAATTTTATGGAAGGATTATCTTCACATATAGGTGCCTTAGTGGAAAGCAAACCAAACAATAAGCTAACTTCCTTTACAGTACGCCAAGAACAAAGCAACACCATTTGTGGTGTTACTATTTGTTTATCAGGCACAGAATTACATATTTCATTAATAGCTTGTGAATTCAAATCCATTGGTAAATGTCCCTCTGGTGAAGAATTATTTACTATTAAAGAAACTGCATGACTGCATTCGAAAGATATGGATATTAATTCTATTATAGTGCTCTGCCACAAACATTCTTTCCCAGCATTCTCCAAATTGCATTCATATAACAAATTTCTTATACAGAAAAGATAGCCATACAAAGAATGTTTAATAACAGTTTTCACTATATTCTCTTTTGCTAAAGTCAAGGAATCCTACAAAAATAATTTATATAGCTATCTGCGTAAAATAATTAAGTCATATAAATAGCCACAAATACCTTCAACTTTTTCAACAAAATTAGTATCAGTTGTAGTATTGTTGCTTCTTTTATATCTTCAAATTGTATTATTAGATCTAAATGATTTTCAAGTACTTTTTGCACAATAGGTGACAGTATACTAACTTTCAGCATATATACAGCTGTAATAGTATCAATAGGTCTTACACTATTGCCTAATTCAATAGCAACCATGATAATATCACGAACACGACCTTCATTATTTAATTGCAATAAATTTGGATCTATTGATTTTATTAGATTGAAAGCCATTACTTTATTAGTTTCATATGTATCTAATAACATTAGGTTAAATATTGCTTCCACTTGCTCAGCCTTCCAAATAACTTGTTTAAATTCATTATCTAATAAATCTCTCATTAGGAGCAGTATCTGTAGAGAACACCGCCTCCTATTATATGTTGCATCAGGGCTACATATGCACATCTGACGTAGAGATTCAAATTTACAACTGTACATGTTTATATCACTTTCTAAATTGCAAGATATTTTATATGATTCATCCATCACTTCTTGTTTTATCTCTGATGAACTACAATTTTTTTTATAATGGTTTCTCATTTTTTCTTCTTGTGCATATTGCCGCCTCATGACGGCTAAGCTGTCTTTCATTCGCTTTAAAGTCTACAAAAACAAATTTATGTTTCATAGGAAGCTTAGATCTTCATTATAGTGATCTTACCTTTTTTATTAGAGGAACAAATTCTATATTTTCTTTAAAATTGACTTGTAGAAACAGGATGATTATATCAAGTTCTTGAGATGTAAATTTCAAAGTGCTCTTCTTTGATTCTACTATAAGGGCTAGTGTATTTAATTTTATCTAAAATAAAAGTTAACATTATATAATAAACGGACGAAATTGTTTAAAAATTTATCTTTTATAAATTAGTACCTCTTCATCATAATGATAAACATAATGCTCCAAACTATCATACATGATACAATTTCTCCAATATTTATTATTCGAGTTAAGAAGCTTCTCCTCGGTGTCTAATTCACCATTACGTTTCAATATTAACAAATCTTTTAATTGCCTCTTTATTTCTTCTGATGTAAACATATTGTTTCCCTTTCTTTCGTATTAAATCCCAGAAGAACACATGTACTATATCACAGTTGAGGTTGAGAATGATACTTTCCTCACCTGAGGCAAAGTACTTACACAGACGAGGTATAGATATATATTTTCTCTGCTATAGAATAGACGTGGCATGCAATGCTTCTTATATCTTCAATCAATGATACATATTGCAGTATTACATACACGATCGTACGAAGGTCCAGTGCTTGTTCAATTTTTTATGCGGAATGTTATTATTCTGATCTGTTATGATACATTTTAGTTCCTTTATTAGCCGCATGGCATTATCACAAAGTTACTTTAGTGCGCATGCTCGTCGTTATCTGCACGTGATATGACTTCTGCCGGAAAGGGAATTTTCTCTCTACTTTTACAATGTCATGAATGACATCACTGAATGTTAGAACAACACACTCTATTGTTGACAGAAAAGTCATAATTTTATGTCGCATAAAAACGTACCATAAAAAGTTTTAAAAATTTAATTAAAAGTGTACAAAAGTTTGGTTATAGCTTGGTTTAACAAAAAGTGTTAGTTGAGGAGAAGTTTCTTAAAATGAAAAAAAAAAAAAAAAGAAAAAATCACAACGTAGTGCCACAGAGAAAAACTTTGAACAAAACTTGCGGTAGACCAACCGATTCCAAAAATAAAGTTCTCCCAACAGTTAGTTTTGAACGCTGTAACATTAAGCTCTTAAATGTTACTACCAAAATAGAAAGTTATGCATGTATCTGAACAACATGCTAGTCCTTATCAAAAAAATAGATGGTTTTTATCATGTTCTTACACATCAAAAGAAAAGTTCATAAAAGAATGTTGAATATATAGTATATATGTATTGTATTGAGTTGGCAATTAAGTGATTGCTGATTTTGACAATATCACCTAATGACAAAATTCGCAATCACTTAATTGCCAACTCAATACGTGTGAGAGTGAGGGAACGTAGAGCGAAAACACACACAAGTATGTATCCCTTCCTTGGTATGCATGTGAGCGTCGCATGATGTCTCCGTTGAGACCAAAGAGAAAAGTGCAGTGTGAAATTTCGTGACCTAGGCCTCCGACGAGTAACCCACGTGACGAACTAAGTTATGTGAATATTAGAATAAAGTTCTTTGTAATACCTCAACAGATCCTTTCCATACTTTAACAATGAATATGAAAGGCTCTACTACAGAAATACGAAAGCTAAAGAATTTTATCTCCTAATTTTAATTGAACTCAAAAAGGCGACATTAGGGGGCAATGTTGATAGCTTAAAAAAGTTAAGTAATTTTATTGATTGTATAAGTAATATAGAAGATCAAAAAATTTTGAGAGATTATTATAATAGTTTTAACAACCTTATTAAAAATAATAATTTAGTTATTTTAGCTTGTAAACACAATAAAGTAAAAACTTTAGAATACTTATTTCGTAATGACAGTAAAATTCTATCTATTGATATTGGGAAGAGCACTGTGCTACCAAATGATGAAAATGAAGCATGCCATAATGCATTTTACTATGCTATACGTTCAGGCAATATTCATCTTCTTGATATACTCATCAATAAATGGTCAGGTAATTATTTTTTTATTCATTTGGGAGAATTGGATGAAATTCTTTCTATACCTTATGAAGAATTAAAGCTAAGGAATGTATCATTGTCAGAAGAAATAGAAATTTTTGTTGAAAATACATAAATAAACCTCTGTTTCTTTTCTAATACTTATGGACAATATCAAAGCTTTAGGAATAATGTTATCAATATCAAAGAACGGATTGAATTAGTACTTCAAAACATTAGCCTGTTAAAAACAGAGTATTCAAACACAGGAATAGTAGATAAAAAGTTTTTATTCCTAGCAAAATTTATAGCACAAAATATTCATATATTAAAACAACAGTTGGAATCAACCTATGATAGATTACCTTGGGAAGAAATGGAGTTTTGTTTGATCAATTATTTTATCGTGCTATATCGAATAAGGGCAAAATATTAAAATTTGTATACTTTTGTACCTTTCGTAAGTACCTACAGTAGGAAAAAACGGACTCGTTCATACAGTACTGACATCTATAGCTTTAATTTGTAGTACTTTCAAATGGAACAAACGTGATTATCCCGCTATTATTGTTTCTTCTACTGCAAAACTTTTATGAGCGAAACAGTAATATTTAAACAAGATTAATTTAAACGTGGGGGTTATATGTACCATTTTTAATTGCATAAAGGGGTTATATAATTTAAGTCGTCTACTAATAATTGTCAGTTTCATCGTTTCATTATCAACTCCATTCCATCAACATTAATCATAAATAGCTTTATTAACTTTAGTCACAAATGTATATTGCATATGTTAATGTAATTTAAAAACGTACGCAACATCGTGCATGTTAATGAAATGAAATGAAGACAGCCAAATATGATAGCCTTTGGTAAAAAAAAATCAAATACATACGATGTTTGCTCATACTCGTACTCGTACTCGTTAATGATCAATTGGACGTTCGCGAAATTCAACGAATCGGCGGAAATTGAGGAATGTCGATATCGGAAAATAAATTAATGACATCGGTTATTTTCCGATAATTTCACTTAAATTAGTGATATCGGTTAAGTAATTGCAGTATTATATTATAATTAATCAATATATATTATATTTAAGTAAATTAAGTAAATGCTGCTTTGCATCGTTTACTGTAATAAATTCCAGCTTAATGAAAGTCGATCTTTTATCTACGAACTAACCGTTCGTCACGTGAACTCGCGATGAAACGGTAATCGCGATTAGGAATAGAAAGTTTGTTGACGGGAGACGGAAAAAGGTTCTTGGTACACAACGTTCGGACAACGGCCTCAGTTGCACTCGGTTTACTTTTTCATATAGTTCTCGACTAATTTTAACTGTACCGCGGTCTTATTGCGTAACTGACCTATACCGAGGCAACTGGCCATCTCTCTCCCTCTTTACACGACTCTTCTTCGATGTTTCTTTCCTTTTTACTATGCCCGGTGTCCTCGTTGTTATTTAAATCGGAACAAGAACGCCGGACGGTCGAAATGTTTCTACCTCTCGACTCTGACTTCCACAACGTTGCACTTTTTTATACAACCGTGCAAACATTTTCGTCAAACTGACGTAGGTCGAGGTGGCGCGCACAATAAAAGAAAAAAAAACACGGCCATTTTTTATCGCGCTACCAGCAGCCCAGGAGATGTTTGTGTAAATCGAGTCACTTTCGTGTACCAATTCCGCTGGTAACCAATTCCATGATGTTTTTGTTTCGGCCGCGAATACGAACAGTGGAGTTAACAGTCGGTATGGTTGTCCAGCCTGCTCGTTGCCGTTGGGAATTTTTCGCCATGATAAAATAGGATCGTATTTGTTGGTATGCATGATAAAAGGAAATAGGCCAAGAAGAAGTATTATTTAGAAAAAGTGCAAAGATGGGCTTGATAATTTCGAGAAAGGAGAACGAGGTGTGAAAGAATAATGGGCGAAAATAGTTCGTTTCTGTCACGATAGTGGGCGTAATGCGAGGTAATGGAAGCTGTTGGCGCGTGTTTATCGTGGTACCTGTACGTAGAAACGTGACATTTAGCAGAAACCGTCTGTCGAGCGCTTATCGCGCGAACCGTATCTATACATTTTCCCCAAACCGGATGAATGCTTTCGCGCCCATGAGAACCAGGAACCTATTTAAGGACGTCTTTTAGATACGAGTTCTTCTCGTTACACGAGATCGATTTTTCGTATAATAAATCGCAAGGTATACGTTTCGCAATTTCCCGTTTGCCCCAAAAACTATATAGTGATATATACTAAAAACGTTTCGTAAGATCTAAGATACAGAAGTCTCTACGATATAGGGAGCTCCTAAACCGAGGGATCAAATAGCGGTGTTGCTGGTCGATACGGTGACAGGCAAGGTTGCATGCAATATTCTGCCTGTTTTAACAGCTGTGTTACCTTACCTGAAGTTTTCGCCAATTTACTCAACCGGAAATCCCTAAACATAAAGGTATATACAAACATAAATAAATTTCATGCTTTGGCTGATTTTATGATCCTCTTATATCCTCGTGGATCTCTATATCTCTTCTCTTTCCTTATTATTTCTTATCTTATCTTTCCTACAACTTTCTTGATTTTTGTATGATCATACAACGAGATTGGCCACGTTGCTCGCCGTTAATTTCTGTCGCGAGAGAAAAGACGAATCCTTCGGTGTTGCGCAACGTTCGTTGTCTTCCTTTAATCATACATCTTCCTGGGAAGGATCCCAGGACGTTTCCGACCATTCTGTCTCCGAAGGCCTTTTTCTTTCCTAACCGAGACGTTCCTGCGAACGAATGTTTCTCGCGTGCGTACACGAGGCACCACGATGGTTATCGTTAATTGCGAGTCCCATTAAAACTCGTTAAGGATTTTTTGGGAATCTCTCGCGGACCTAATGATCGAACTTAGCCTTCCATTGTTCGACGCTCGAGACGCGTAATCGCCAGGCCCTCCGGGAAAGAAAGAAAGCGTATGACGAGTGTTTGACGTTCTGCTTCACGCTCGGAGAACGTCTGAAACGTGGGATTTCTATTGTTGTACGCGGACAGGGGCAGGGGGTCTGTGGAATGGTTCAACGGATAAGGTACAAGCCGCTTTTGACGTGTCTGACGGAGAATTGTCCGACGCACAGGTAAATAACCGGGAATCGTCTGCTAATTCAATTTGCCGCGCCCTTGTCGAATCCAATTAACAGCGAGTTACCGGGCTTCCCGGATAATCGTCTGCTATCCGCAATTAAATTCGACAATTTAATGTCGTACCGCCGACAAACGTTTTGATTTCTCCTCACGAGTCGCCGACAGAGAGATCGCGTCTTGAGCGATTCTCGTCGAATCTGCTATCCCTGATAAAAATTCATGAAAAGCACCGGACGATTCTATGAATTTTTATGCCATTCTCCTACGTCGCGGAACTGCCCATTCCTCTCGATGAGATTCCCAATTATAGTCCACGTAATTATAAAGTTCCGCTTACATACACCGTTTCACGGCCGCAATTTGTTTGGCCGCGGTTCGTGACAAACGTTTCTCAGGCGCCAAGAAGCGAAGAAGTGGCTGCTCGATCCGAGGTCGGTTTTCGCGCTGCGAGCAAACGCCGCCACTACGAACTATGCCGTTTTCCGGACCACTTGGTTTTCGCTTACGCGCAAGCGGAAAATAAACAACGCGAAAATGTACTGGCGATGGACGACGCGCGTGCAAAAAGACACACGCGTTCGCGTTGAAAGAAACGCGTGCTAGTTCTCGTAAAAGAGATAAAAGGATACGACGTTAATATCGGTCGTACGACGATATGAAAAAACGTTGCGACATAGCCAGTCGCGTTTCATTGTTTTCCAGCGGGCCGATGTGGCGTTCGCGAATCATAGCTCGGCGCACATGTTGCACACCATGCAATCTGCGATTGATAGTCGGCAGCCGGCTGATTCGTCTCGTGCATCCTGCACGTACTTACGTGCAGGAATTCGGTAACAAGAACCGAGAAATCTCATTTTTATTCCTTTACGAGGGGATCTCGTTGTTTGCCGCGGCCATGGACATCTCGCGAACATATCTTGGAATTTTCGAGTTCCTCCGCGAAAGGCGAATTTCTTAGACGTTTTAAACGACTGTTGCCTGCTTCTTGGATTAATCATTTACGAGGTAGCCGATGTTCTTGCGCGTACCTATTCCCGTTCGCGTCTCGGGAAGCATTTGCTAATTTTCTTTCCTCGAGACTCCGACGTCCGAAAGAGCCGGAGATCCTCTTTTTCGGTAAACACAAGCGTCCCTTTGATCGCGCAAATCGGGTCTTTTCAATTTGTACCGTTCGTAAATGAAATTTGCCCTGCTTCGTAATTACGAAAGTAGACGTCTGAAGATGGTTTTCGAAGTCTGGAGCACTGGCTTCGTGCAACTCCTTGTTAAGTAGGCGAGCAGAAGCAAGTAAGAAGAACTGGACAGACAGTGACGCTGAGAGCCAAGGAAAAAGCAAGAGGCAAACTCATGGCGTAGTACGAGGTTGGCCGCAGAAAGGGTGAAGCTCGAGAAAATAAATTCACGTCTTTGGAGACACTTGCGTGAAAAGCTGTGAAAGGGGCAGAAACAAACGGGTACGTGGATCCTATGCGCGGATGCAGCCAGAAGCAAGAAGCAACCACACGAGGTCAACCGAATTTCGACTTCTTGAAAGGATAGAGAGAACCTTTTTCGGTGCGAGCTCTCGAGCAGCCCGGAGATCTTTTTACGAAATGTTTATCGAGCTTCGAAAGAAAAACAGTCTACCGTGTAACCATCGACAGCGACGATTCTCTATCTCCTCTCCTCCTCGGAAAGCAATTTGCCCAGGTATCGCGGCTGGTTTTTTAAGAAAATCCCCTCTTTGCGCGCCACGTTGAATCGACACCGTGAAATTCGCATGGCGTGGAAATCGGAAGAAAAAACTCGATTGCAAGCCGATTAAGAAATCCGTTTAGAGAGAGAGAGAGAGAAAGGGAGGTGGTTTATTAAGTTTCACAAATGAAACCACGACCAGGTAAGCCATTGGTAAAGTCAAAATTTCTTTGCTTTTAAAGATCGAAGCTGAAAGAGCTCGTTTCGAAGCAGGTCGAATGAAATTTGCGTCGCTCATCCGTCGTCGCTTTCACCGGCCCGTGAAAACAACCTCCAGGAAATTTCGCTGAAAATGCGTTGTCTCCCTATCGGAACTTGTCGAACCGAATCGAACCGTGTCCTTTTATCGGCGGCTCGTTAAAGGCTGAACGACTTGCACGTAGGATCACGGTACGCGATACAATCCTTCGTTACGCAAACTCACCGATCCGATCTTCTTCCTCGTATTCGTTCCCGATGCAGCTGCAATCGGGATGGATTGATTCGTTTGAGACGCGCGTGATCCTCGTTGCAGCGAAATAGGGCGCAGCTGTTTGCATGCTCCGTGTTCCCCGTGTAATTTGTAGCCTATTGTTAGCGTGGCAAGCTTAAGGATATCCGTAAACAGGTAATCTTACGTGCATAGGAATTGAATCGAAGAAGAAGCTCGCGCGAATGCAAAGGGAAAATAGAGAAGAGAATAAGGTTTATCCGATTGAATATCGAATAGCAACGAGATGGAACTTTTTCGAAATATTTTTTCTCTCTTCTTCTTTTTTTTCCGGGTACGATAAGGCGGGCCGATCGAAACGATATCGAGAAGAGGCGACAAGATGCTCGAGCGTCGATCGACGAAAGGCTCTTCGTTGTTTGAAGCGGCAGCCCGATCGTTTCACGTTGGAATTACGCGTCGATATAAAGGTTCGTTCGAAAGGTGAAATGGTATCGGACATGAAAAACCAGATCGATCGGTAGATTGTTCTTCGGAGATCGGTGATTCCAGCCACGCAGTTACATTTTTCATCTTCGATCCTTTTTCCCGACTCTTCACTCGGCCCACATATCGAATAGAGATTTGCTGGAATCGCACCACTGAATTTGTCGCTTTCGCGAATGTCGATGGAAACTTTGTATCGATAACGAATTCTACGGTTTTTAAAATCTCGTGAATTTATCGTCGGTAAAGTGACGTAAATATACTCGCACCTTATCGTTAAAATTCGCTGAAATCGATCGACCTGTGCTCGACTTCCACCTAGTCGGATATTCATCCTTCTTGTCGTTTCATCGTTTCACGCGGCGAAAATCGATGCTCGCTTTCCTTTGTCCCTTTTATTTCCATGTTAATGGCCGTCGTCCATAGAAGGCAGCGATTTCGCGAATGTATTTCTGAACCGCGGATCGTGAGAAGAAGCGATTTTAACGCGGAGTAATTCGGCTGTAATGGGCGACGAAGGAACGATCGGTCGCAGGGCAGTGGTTCGCATAAAGACACCAACGGGTAATAAATTCGTATGAAAAAAGCCATGGAACAAAGGAGTACGCGAATACGGTCTGGAAACGTTGGGAAAATCGATGTCGCCGAGGAAATCGATTAAACGTATTGCAGTCTGCTGCTGTGGGATTTGAATTAACGTGAAGTAAAGGGAAATTTAAAGGGCTTGGTTGCTTGTCTCCACTGTTTCAGCTCCAATAGTAACTACAAATCGAGTCTGTTTTTTTTTATCTTCTTCGATCGTGAAATAAGAAGGTATATACGTGCATCTATATGAATGTTTATCGTGAAGTGCAATATAACTGGGATAGTTGACCGCGGTAAAATCTGGTTTGTAAAGGTTTCTTCTAAAAACAGACTCAATAGAACAATAGAGTAAGAAAGTAAAGTCCTTTGGGACGAAGGGAAAGTAACGAGCCCTCTGATCTCGACTAAACGCACTTAGTGTCCCCGATGGAGAATCTCTATTTGTCATTGTCGCGGCTTGAGTGAGATTAACGACCGTCAGAAGAAAACTCGGTGTCTGATGCAGCGACAACGTAGCGAGAGTACCTCGTTTTTCGTCATTTCTTGTTGCCCGCTGGATATTTAACGATTTCCAATATCAGTTTTTCATATCGGTAATAGCCGAGCGGATCTTCATAACCTTGTGAGTTTCGGTTTTTCATTTCAATTGAGAATCAATTGATTCGACGGTACGACGACGGTAAAGAGGAGAGGGGCTTGGAACGTCGCCTTTGCACGGCACTCCAGCAAGATTTATGAAATCGATATCGCGCGATAATCGAGTCCACGGAAAAGCCCGGTCCTGGGAAAGTAATGGGCAAAGTTCTGGCAGCAACCAGTGTTCGCGGATATACCCGTTTACATCGGTTGTTCCTCGTCCAAGCATATTTACGTACCGCGGGTTAAACTTCCCGTCGATGCACCGGTTTGCCTTTTTGTCCCGTTTATTTATTCAAACAAGACGCATCGTGTTCTTAAAAGAAGTATACGTCCTCCGTTGTTCACCACAACCATGCGAGAAACCATTCACGTTTTAATTCTATCTCACGATAACGGCACGCGTTTCCAGCTCGGTTACACGTTTCGCGTGCGGCTCGCGTTACGCGATAAACAGAATGTTTGTAAGGAAACGAGGAAAATTGCCGGATGATACGGTCGTTCTGGAAAAACTGCAGTTCTATCCGTCGTTCCTTCTCTTGTTCGTTCAACGCCGGTTTCTTGCGATATTCGCGAACCTACGGTTGTATCGTTAAGGAGACATCTGGAAGCTGTGTAACGGGTATCTCGTTAAAAGTAGAGTACTCCGGTTTTTATCGCCTGGTCGTGATATAAAAAGATACGAGGCGTTGGGTAATAAAGAAACGCTTTAAATTCGAGCCTGTGATTTCGAACGATGGGAGAACTGTCGCACAGTCACTGCGACCATCATCATTTTACACTGGATTTTGTTCCACCAGCGTTGCAGTTTACCTCATACCGCGTCACCGTGTTCGAAGGGCTGATTTTCATGTAACGATCACGACTATCACACGGGATATTCAGCTGCGAATCGCCCGAAAATACACGGAGCATACCCGAGTATTATATTTCGGGCTTTGTCCCGGAAACCGGAATGACACGCGACGAACGGTAACGAAAATTGTTCGCAAATAAGCATACGGTGATAGCTGGAATAAACGATCTGCCTGGAAATTCGCGCGGCCAAATTAGTCGCGATAATAACAAAAACCTATAGAACGAGCCGCGTGCACGCTATACGCGATTCGAGATTCGTGACGAATACGGAGGAAAATTTCGCGGCAGCTTTAATGACACGTCACGAACGTATGGAAAATACCGCGATCTTCCTGCGCTTCAACGATAACACGATCTCTTTTTCCAGATGCAAGTACGTGCGTTGGAATAAGGAGGACGCGGTGTCGAGCGAAAGTATTCAACGAATGGCTCGGAAAACACGGAAGAACAATACGGCCGAGGGAAAAAGCTCGATTGTTATGCGAGCAAACAACCGTTGATGGTATGTACCGAGACAAATAGATATAACGAAGTTACTCGTCCAATTCGTACAACTGACGATTGTTGGATCGAACGATTATTTTGTTTAAAAGGAATCTAGTTGTACATGGATGTAACAATGATATCGAGAACCAGAATCGGTTTCCATCGATGGATCTAGCTATGAAAGATGTCAAACAACCGGATGGATCAGCCGGAGCGATACGTAGATAGATATAGCGCGGGGCACAATTTTCAAAGCGTCGATATCTAGTTTGATCAAAGTCGTTGACTGGAATCGCTCGTACTAGGTAGCCCGGCTTATCTATGTTTACCAGGACAAATGGAAAAGAGCTGGAGAGGGGAATAAAGTAGTAGGCGTAGGTATGCTCGGCGCCAATAGTCTTAAGAGAGCGGTATCGGGTTACGCGCGATTGTTGTAATAATTACGTGTCACTCATTCCTGCGTACGTACGTGTTACGCTATTATTTAAGCCGCGCCCATCGTTGCAGACACATTGTCTAGAGACCATTCGAAATGGACAAGAACGTTCGATACGTATTTCTGGACACGTGTCCCATTCTGTGGTCAAATCGCTAGTATGTTCTGTTTTATTATGTATTTAACCTAAAATTTATTCAAACGCGTACATTTAAATTTATATATTCAAATTTGAATTTGCCAGCTTAAAAATTTAAATGGCAGCATTCGAATGTGAAATTTGGCAAGATGCGACATAAAGTCTCTCGAGAGGAAGCCCCGGCTACGCATTTACAGACGGGCACGTTCGCACAAAAGGAAGCGACCAGTCCTTTACGGCACGCACAAGGATGCGAGAGATTTCATTTCGTAAATTATCATTGAGCTCTGTCTGCATGAACCATAGCTGTCCGGAGAGGACAGCATTAATTACACCGGCAGGTAAAACTTGAGCTTTCTGCATTGTGCGCTGGGATTACAATGCATTTTATGCAAACCAGCTCGTAGAATAGCAGCTCGTTGAATACCGCGGCCAATCCTCTTTCCCCTCTTTGTTACTCGGTCCACCCGTTCGCCGATTCTCCTTCTCCTCTCTATCTCGTTTTCCTAGCTCGGTTCCTTTCTCCTCTTCCTCCGTCTTGTTTTCTTCCTTGTTACAAAATAATAAACGAATCTGCAATTACTTTCTTAACTATCGTACCCATTGCCGGCGAACGACGAGGCGCCTTTCGACTCTATTTTTTTAGGAAACCATCGTCCTCGACAAAATATGTAGCCGGACCGGTGTCCGTAAACGTAATATTTCCGCGCACCGTCGCTCACCAACTGCCTCAATTTGTCAAAACGTTCGCATCGCGAGTTGTCGGAGCAATTTGACACGGGTGCCCGGTCTCGTCGAATCGACGTAAATTGCGATTCGTCGCGTCATTGGGCCGCGCGTGATCGCAAAACTCCTCCACGCGCTCGCCAACTTTCGAAAAGCCGATTAATTCGCCGACGAGCGCGGTCTAAAGTTACTTTTGTCGAGGGTGAGCCGGGTGTGCCTGTACGTATACGGCTTCGTGGTTTTCGTTCACAGAGAAATCAGAACCACCACCCTTGGCGCTCCGTTATCAGCCAGCCGAGGGGAACGTTCGATTTGGCTCGAGACAAACGAACCTTAAAGCGATTTCGACAAAATTACATGGCATTAAGTACATGTGTATTTGCTGGATCATCCAGATGCGTAGAAGGTGCGAAGCAAACGTAACGTAACGGCTCATTGGAAATAATGGTTGACATGTCGTCGACAAGGGGGATGTTCACTGCCAAGCTAACTGGAGGATAGAAACGAGCGTATAACGGAAACAGTAGAGTTAAGGAATTCGGAACGATCGTAAAGCCAAATGAGATTCTTAGAAGGGACGCATTAGTTTAGTAGGCAAAGCCGAGTACGATTTGTCTTTAGCAAATTGTCGGCGATTTAACTCTTTCCAGACGATTGCCCGAGAACCCGTTTCTCTCCCCGTCACCTCTTTCCGTGTATCTACGATTCGTTGGTCATTGGAAAGCGCGTGCATGTTGAAAATTGAAATAAAAATCACTGATAGAATTCGTGTCAAGGATGACTTGGTATCTTGTTGTTCGCGAGCATGAAATTCTACGGATGGTCATGTTCGTTTCAAGGTAAATCGGAATGACGATCACATTGGGAAAAAAACGACGAAATTATGTTCCATCGGTGTAGGCACGTGAAATTCAACAAGTAATCGATTCCGTTGCGTAACTGTTTCTTTTCTTGTTTTCAGATTGCTACGTTCTCGGCGAATACAAGATTAAAGAAAAGTACATGTGTAGCATACGGAATGGATCGAAGTAAGCGGAAACCCTAGTTCGGGCTTCTATAGATATTTGATTACACGCTCTAATTCGGCAAGCATGTAGATCTCCGTCTCTGAAACGTATCGCGATATCGCGATACGAAATTGTATACGAGAGGCTTGCTCGAAGGTGATACGGAGGAACGAAAAGGGAAAGCAGCCAGCCAGCAGCAGACAGATATCGAGTATCTCTCGTTCTCACAAATCTTCAATGTCCCTAATCCACGTGGTGGCGGGTTGGCCGTGAACGAAACGGCGCTACAATAAAATAGGAACGAGTGAATGAGCAAATACTACGCCGAACGCGTGAGAGTACGCCCTCCATTCAGTGACGCCACCATATTGCTCCCACCTGTTATATCCGTCAGTACTTTATCTTTCCTTGGCCGTATTAACGTTACCGCACCACCCACCCCTTAGTCTCACTCGACCGATTTGCAGAGCACTTTATTTCTAAGAAGAATCCACTCGTTTGTCGGTCGTTCGAATAAAAAGGTAACCATCTTCCGCGTGAAAATCGTACTCGTCAGGTAAAAGACCTTCCACTTCCTTTTTCCTTTTACAATTTATTCGTCGATCGCCGGTCTTTATTTTCATCGTTATTACTCCCTCTGCGTCTCCTGGGCGTGCGTAGATAATGATTATTCCCTGTCGTAAAATGTAAAAGCAGATTGTGCCCGGTTTAACCTGAGCGTGACGAATAAATATTTACGGTGCAGCTGTACAACGACAATAGTGCAATATACTCGTGCTACGTAGCATATGATATATAGATACGATAATAAACGGAGAAAGTATTTTTAGCTTCGGGCAACGTCCCTTCCGTGTGCTTCTAACGATTCTATTGCTTCGTTTCGGATTCGATAAACCTAAACGAACGTCCTACCGTAGAACGTCCTCTGCCTTGTGCACATCAGGCGTGTCGTTGTCCTAATGGAAAGATGAGTATCTCGAAATTAAATATGACTCGTGTTTGGTGCACCGACTTGCTCCGAATCGGACACTTATTTCCCCAACGTTGGCGGAGGAGGAAGGTGCATCATATGGAGAACAAGAGAGAGGAACAGAAGGATAGAAGGAAGGAGGAAAGAGAAAAAGAAAAAAGGATGAACGTGGAAGAAAAAAAAGAGGCCGTGTCTGTGGAACAGCCGGAACACCCACCTTGATTCGATATCGACGTTCCAGACGATCGAAAAAAAAATCCATTGCAAGGGTCCCTCGAGAAAATAGAGTAATTTAGATAACAGCCATCTCTCCCACCACGCTCTCCGTCTATATCATCGGCCAAGTTCCTCGCGTAACGTGCCTCCGGTGGCACAATGCAGACGCTGCGCTGAGCGCTGGTACCCTCGCCGCTGTTGCAATTGAGAAACGACGTTATTCTCTGAAACTCTATATTTTCTCGCCTATACCTCTCGATATTCGATCAATCAGAGACATATGGTTCTGTATTAAGGCGTGATACAATGGCGAAAGTCGATCGCGAAAATTCGTGAAAACGAATGTTCCAAGTTACGCTTATGAACGTGGGCTTACCGTAATTCGCCTCTCTCTCTCTCTCTCTTTCTTTCTCCGGTCTTCCCCCTTTCGTGACTTAGTTGCTTCTCTTTCGTTCATTCGTCGGAAAGCCGGACTTTCTCTGTCACGTTACCCCTTCTCCGTCTTTTGTCGACAACTCCCCTCCAGGAGTCGAGCAGGTAACGTGCCAACGCCAGGCAATGGCGCCTTAGCCGCTGCACCTGGGCTAACCGTTCGCCAGGTGAGAGAGTACGGTGATTGGTCGAGTCGCGCAAAACGCCGCGCTGATTGGCCGATACCACGGTTCTGCCGGTACGGAGCTTTAATCTCGTTTACCGTAGGCGCGCTGCTGCTCAGTTCAACTTACCTTAGCCGCACGGACGGTTGGCCACGCAACTCACGCCGGACATTCCACGAAACGTTGCGACGAATAGCCCCCCTCTCCCCTTCCGCCCTCTTCGTCGCACAATAGTGTTCGTCCTCGGGTTAGTGGCGTGCGTAAAATCGTGTCGATCTTGGATCGTCGCGGGTGAGATCGCTGGAAAGCAGCAGGGAAGGATCGACACGACACAACACCCGTAAGATCGCGTCGCCGCTTGTCCGTGTGTGCGTGCGCGCGCGCGAGATCCCCCCTTCGGTGCCTGTGTATATACCTGTACGTAGTGTGTACGAGCAAGCGGACAAGCGCGCGCGTGTATATAGCGGCTCCACTTCTTTCTCTCTTCTTCTATCTTCTTGTACCGTCTGCGTTCCGTGCCCTCGTGTTCGTGATTGGTCGGTGCGTGGCATTTTTAAAAAGTCGTCCTGCTTCTGTCCGTTATAACCTGAAAGATCCGGCAGCGGCGATGTCGCGAAATCACGAGTAAATCGATACGGCGATCCATGTCGAAATAATGTCGGTACGACGAACCGGCTGCTCCTGGCTCCGAGTTTCTCCGGTTGTTCGCGATACGACGGTACCCTTCGAGTCGTGATCAACAGTGTACCACGGGTACTCCGTTGCTTTTTTCCCAGTGATAGCAGCAACAAACAACAGAAGAAACCGTGCAAGGGGCACGTATGAGATTTGAGCAAGAAAGGAACGGGGGGGCTCTACTGTTACGGTACCGGCTCTCTTGCTGCCAGAATTATTCGCGGTGGCACGTTCCTCGAATCAGCGGAAAATTCAAACACATTGCAGATCCATCCTGACTCGGCAACGCTGGCGACGTAACAACGACGCTATCGTCAGTGACAGGTAGAATACGCGACACGAGAACCGGAGGAAGAAAACGAAAGGGAAGAGTGCAGTGCAAGAGAAAGAGAGGAAAAGAAAGAAGAAAGCCGCAGCGTGCGCGTGTAGTTCCTTTTTCACGAGCTACCCCCGACTGACATATGCGTGTGGCGCGTAGATTCCAAAGCCAAAGATAAAGTTTCGTCGCGAATCAGAGTTCTGGAAAGCGGCTGAATTTCGAAAATAGTTTCTTGATCGTGTCTCTGCGCGTTGGAACCAAGAAGTAGAAGGAAGGGGAGAAAGAAAACGACGGAATAAACGTCTCGACGATTTTCTGGTCTGTCTTTAGAGGTGCGCCTACAGAGGCGTTCTCCGTACGTCGTGGATCGTTCGCGGAGTGTCGGTCGTGCCACAGTGTATTGTAGTTGTGCTGGTGCAGGGTGAGGTTAGGATCGTGTTGGAGAGAAAGGAAGCTAAAGAGAAAAGGATAGATAGGAGTGGGTAAATGATAAACTGCGATTAAGTGCAAACGAGAAGAAATATCGAAGCAAGAGGACACTGTTCGAAGAGGAGTCGCTCGCAACCTCGAGAACTGGATAACACGGGCGACTCGAGAATCGCCAAAATTTTGCCGGTTTATAAAAAAGGTGAGTACGCATGTTGATGTCCGCGGTTATTGGTCCCTTGTATACACCGATAGCTTATCTTCGGCAAGTTGAATAAACGCGCGTCCAATTTCGTTAACTAATACGTCGATCTATTTTTTTCTCTTATCGTTTGTTTTTGGATCGGCTTATCGAGTTTATTCGATAAGCTACGTTTATTCGACAGCAGCGATAGCGGCTGCGATTACAGCTGCGACAAATATACGGCCGCTATTTTGATTGCGTTACCGATTCAAAGCATAAAGCAACGCGTTAATTTGCAAAGAACCAATTTGCCGTTCGATCTTTAAGAGCCATTTATTTTTGAATGGATCCATCTCGGAAGATTATGGTCTGTAATCTTGACAGAAGGGAGAGCAATAATAATCACTAGGACTCTTATGGGCCGTTAATAGTATTAAACGCAGTTGGATCGAAATCGTACGATTTTTTACGTGACGCGTACAGTTTTTATGTGATTCTCTAATTTCTCGTCGCGCTACGGAAGAAGAGTTAGTTTGCTCGCCGTTTAACCTCAGATGTCTCGCTCCGCCTAACCTTGAAATCCCACTCGTCGCCTCTTGCGTGTTTTTAAAACACTCGGATCTTGCCTCTCGTAAGACGCGCGCATGCGCCGTACCGCTGGTCCTTTTTGTGTTCTTTAAGTCGTTTCTTTCTACCTTCTTCATACCCGCCTGCCTTCTGCTCTTGAGACTTCGACAAAATTTCAATTAAAATCCTTCCTGATGTCGCTGACACTGTCGAGCTCGATTTAATCTCGAAATAGAATTCCATTTTATTCGAGAAGCCGGGCAAAGTGCAAGAATGAAAATCCGATGAATTTCATTTTACGCGATATCTTCTGCATACTTGAATTTCGCGGTCTTATCTTTCCCATGTTTTCGTTTAAACAGCATGTGACCCAGAAGATGTGCGTCATTGTTTCGAATTCAGGTAACAAAGAGTATTGTGATCGATAGAATTTCTGTAATTCGTTGAGCGTTTCACGACACGAGACAAAAGATGTTTTTGTTCAACATCCATTAATATCGATCGATTCTTGACAATGGCAAAAGCTAATATTTTCGAGTTATCGTGCATCGATAGTGTATATCTTTGACGGCATTGGTTTTCCCTATTGTGCGTTCACCCTATGATGTCGTGTTGACAGCGTTCGGGAATGTGGATCATTGTGAGAATCACTGAAAAGAAAAAAAAAAAATCAGGTAAATCGACTATGACGAAGCTGAAAATTGCACAAGAAAATAACCAACGACTGTACAAACATGATTCGGTATATGTGCATGTCAAGGGCGTTGTAAGGCCATTCGAATTTTTTTTAGCCTCGATCGCACGTACGATTTTTTCGGATGCTACCAGCGTCACACTGTGACGCACCGATTTTCCATTGAGAGCACAGCATCATAGACACGTGACGACAATCAATTTTTGTTATCTCTGTGGAAACAAATGGATCCTACTCTGAACTTGGCAAATATAGCCGAAAATGGTCAAGTCTATAACCAGCGTGTATGATTTGAGGTTATATTATATAGTTAAAATAATCTATTAAAACAAAGTATCAACTCTTCTCCTCGTGTATTCTGCGATGTTACTCAGTTTTGCAATTGCTAAGATAGATAACAGATATGTAAGTAATCTTGAATATATATTATTGTCATATAATACATAATTGTCATAAAGTAGTAAGTAAATCTTCCTATCCTGGAGATCTTTCATGAAAAGCAGACGAATACTATATCATGGTTCGAGCGATGAAAGCATGATAATATGATGGAGATATCATAGATTTATTTGATAGTAGTACTTTGTCAGACGATAACGATCTCAACAGAATACATTTACCAGTCATTTCTAACACAAGCGATGATTCTCTCGTTGAAGGTTGTGATGATTCTCGTAATAGCGATTCGATGGAAGCAAACATTGATTCCGTTTTACATAATTTTACCGGAAAGTAAGGACTAAGAGTAAATCTTCCGAGAAATATTTCGGTACTAGATGCGTTTTGTTTATTGTTTGGCGATTTTCTCATGCAGAAAATTGCGAATTGCACCAATGCTCGAGCTTTCTTGTTATATCCTATACATGCATCTTCCTATGTTACAAAAAGAATGGAAACCAACTTCGGTTGAAGAAATAAAACAATCCTTAGGATTATATATTGCCATGGGCAACATTCGAACGCCTACTATTATGCACTCTATTATCACCCTCAATTTAGCAAAACAATGCCTTGAAATCTACATAAGAAAACTCCTCGCTGCCTTTGCTTCTATGAGCAAATGTGTGATAAATCGTACTTCATACAATTGATCAAGTATTACTGTATTGGATAAAAAATATAAAGGATTGCTATTATCCTAGTGAAAATTTTCTCGATAGACGAATCAATGTTATTATGCATTCGTATTAAATATTCTTCCTTATTCTGGAAAAGATACAGTACGCAATAAAATCGGACATGCTTTCTCCGTTGTTTATAGATTATTAAATGATTATTTGGGAAAAGGACATTTATTGCATCTACATCGACAATTATTACATTAGCGTTGAACTAGCTAGCCATCTCTTTGTACAAAAATAAAACTCATACAATTGAGACATTAAGGAAAGATCGTAAAGGTAATCTCAAGATTGTAATTCAGCAGAAATTAGAAAGTGGAGTATTTTCAGAAGAAAAAATAACATCTTAGTTCAAAAATGGAAAGGCAAACGAGACGTATTAATAATATCCACGAAGCATAACACAGATCTAATTGAAATAGCACCTTGAAGAAGAAAACGAATAAAAGCTCGTACTGTGTTCGATTGTAATAAAAACATGTCTGGGGTTGATCGGTGCGATCAGGCGACGGCATATTATTCCACGCCACGAAAAGCAATACGCCGGTATTTGAAAGTTTTCTTTCGCTTATTTGATATAACAATTTGGAATGGGAATTGGCTGCTGAATAGAATTAATTTCTCCAAAAATGTCTTATTTAGAGCTTAGAAATAATCTTGCACTAAAATTGCTTGATATCGTTACCAATGTCCTTGGTCTCAATCTTAGCGGGATGTAACATTTTTCAATAAAATTAGAGAAAAGATTAAGATGCCGTGTTTGTGCGAGGAAAAAAATCCACTGCCACATGGTATGCATGCGAAGTATGCAAGACTAATGAGAGTGAACCAATAGAATTATGTATTAGGATATGTTTCACAAAGGTTCCACAGTATATAAATTAATTATATTAATTTTAAATACACGTTTGTACAGTTAAACATGGCACATTTTTTCCAGTAGAAATTTTATTTACTTTATGGATCGAATAAAATTTTCCATGTGGCCCAGCGTCACATATTTGTGACACGATTTGTGACTGAAGAACTAGATTTACATGCTCATTTACTAGGTTTTAAAACTACCGGAATAAAAATCTGTGGTATATTTTGTAGAATTCTGAAAGAAAAAGTAATGGGCTGTGGGTGGAATTTCTTCTCCGCGGCGTGATAGCGAACGTGTTAAAAAAGAAAAAATAACTCGCCCGAGTTACGTTCACGTAAATTTTTTGCTCGTCGGATCGACGAATTTCGTAGGTTCCATTCGCGTGTAATTGCTTGCGTTTCGCGACTGAAAATTATAGGAGCTACTAATTTCGTGGTGCTGCCGCGGCGGGTGACATTTATTTAACTGTCGTATACTTTGTCTGACAACTCTCGGTGTACATTTCGACGACGGATAATAACACTTTTCCGTCTGAAATGCCGCAAGAACGTTAGGAGAAGGGAAGACGGCCACGAAATTACGAGGATTCGTCTCAACCACGGAGGAAAGGCGTCGAATTCGAAAAAAAAAAATGCCTGAAAGAATGCAGGAAAAAACGGACGATTGTACCTTGGTCGACCAGAGTCGACTTTCGATTCAAGTCGAAAATACCGAATATACTCGATTCGTGAAAACTGGACAAAATATTCGCGTTATTTTGCTTCGTTTTACGAGCGGTTCAGTGACTCCTCCCGCGATTACATAAGGTAATAAACACGTAACGCAGTGACCTAGAAAGCGCAGCTTTCGTCATCGTTTTCGAGTGACATAAATTGCAGCTTTAAGACCGTTTTATCACGCATTCGAGACCTTGAACGACTCAACGGTTGTCCAGGTCATCGAACTCGCTTCTACATGCAGACCTAAGGCAACTATTGCTATTCGAATGGTTCGATTCGCCGTAAGAGAACGTGTTATTAGCAAAAGCCAGCGCGATTAGGCCATTCGTAGCGGAATCACGCGCGCGCCGCACTCTCGGAGGAGAAAGATCGGCTCAGGCAACGGAGCAAAGTTGAAGTTTTCTCGGAAATCCTTTGGCACCACTTACGCCATTGCTCGTGCCGCACGGTTACCTCGAAGCTAATTACGTTCGGTTAAATTTCATTTGGGAAGGAAAAGTTGCGGGCCCGAGTCACCTACCTTTCGCTTGTGCCTCGTAAACGAAAAGAAGACGTTGATTATTTCGACAAAGTTACGCGTGCAACCCGCGGCTGTTCGATCGCGTCGATATCGGTCGCGGTCACTGAAAAATCTTGCCGCGCCTAATGAAATCTTCATGAACGTTATACCGTTCTATCGGTCGCGGCTCATGCCTCGGACTAATTTTCTCCGCGTCGGTTCAATTTTCTATTAATTAACTGGCCGTTCCAACCTTCCTCGTTTGGCTGAATTTTAACCATGCGTTTCCGTGTTTTATTACGTGTTAGCGCGACGGCGCTGGTCATTGCACTCCGGTCGCGCTAATTGAACGTTTCGTTATCGCGACTCGATCTCGTCTACGCTCGGATTCGATACGAAGAAGGTAAACGGCGCGTATTGCGAGTTTGAAAATCGCAAGACGCAAAGAACAAAGAAGAAACGGGAAAGATATGGCGCTTCCTGGATAGCTCGTTGCTCCCGCGATCCAATTCATTCACACGCGTTCCCGTACAGCTACTGGTTGCGCAATCTTCTCCGTTGCAAAACTTTTACTAGACGACTCAGCGTCTCTGAATAATTCATCGGAGGAAAAATATATCGAGCAATTGCGAACGTTTAATCGAGTACAATTTCTCGCTTCGATTACGTTCATTGCTGTTAAACGGTGACTATACGCGGGAGCGGAAGTCGGTACAGATAACACGAACGACCGAGCCAGATTCCCTGAAAAGCGGTAAAAAGGTCGAATGATATTCACGCGAGTGCTCGATCGGCTCGCGACTCCAGTTTACGCACTCGTGCCACTTCCGTCTAGCGTGCTCGTCGACCACTCGAGTGTGACGATTGGCCTGAATCCTTGCGAATACGAGTAAGAACGAGAGATACGCCGCGGTACGGTCCGTCTTTGTGAGAGTTTACGACGCGAGTTATCGAAGCGCGATCGTTTTACGCCAATTATGCAACTATCCGATTTCCATAATGTCTTGCATTTCCGTTTTCAGGAGGACGCACGGACAGAGATGGCATGAGGGACGGTTCCGGCAACGTTGCCGAGGTGGTAAGTGTTTTCTCTTCTTTCTATTCTCATTTGCATATCGAATATATATATATGGAGTTTGTAAATGTTTCTCCAATTACGCAACGACTCGTACGTGTTGTTAACCGAACGGTACAGTATATGTACATATATAGCTGTTACGTGCTACGTAACTTTACTGAAATAGGGCAAAAGTCTTGAAGGAAACGGAAACGATTCCCTTCCTTTTGTCTTCGTTCCTAAGAAAATGGATTCCAAACATACTTCCGGGATGCACATACTCGACCAAGTCTCGACCTCGCGGATATCCCTTACGGTACTCGTGTCACCCTTCTCTTGAAACTTCTCAACAACCCTTTTCCTCGAAGAGAGTATACGATAAACACAGGCTTAGGTAGTTTCACCGAGAAGCATGGTGAATTTCACGAATGAACGCCAGCATCGACCCTTCGGCTTACACAGGTTTAAGATAAAGTGGCGAGGAAGTGCGAAGGTGATAGGTGTTTTCAGTTTACGCTCGAAGGTAAAAACAAGCGTTTCTCCTAGTTTCCTTGCATTCGGGCGTTTACCTGGCGTCGAGTTCCTCGGACCTTTGTGAGCGTGAATAGGGTTTCTTTCGAGCCGACGTGCCGTAGGAAACGGCGAGTAGGTACGCAAAGTATTTTCGAAAGGCTCGAGGCTGTTGGCGCCAAGAAGTAGGCTACCGGGTTAATACTTGACAGGGAGAGCCGGAGAAAAGCACGAACCGTGAGAAGAACGTAGAAAAACTAAGGAGAAATTTCACCATCTTTAACACGCTGCTCCATAATTAGCCAGAGTGTGTTGCCTCCATACATATCGATCGTTCGAGATAATTGTCTCGCATTCGATCGAGGTACACGCGAATAAAGTTAAGCGAAATATCGGCGTGAAGCGAGATAAGTAAAGTAAAATACACCATCGAGATCGTATTGGCTAATAGCGGCCATTGCCGAAACAAAAACGTATAATGGAGCGTACGATAGCCAGGCGCGCCGGTTGAATCGATGAAAGCATAGTACATATATACCCGTTTCCTCGTTGCCTGACCTTGGAGAGATCAGGTGAAAAGTATACCGGATTGAATGGAAGGGGAACGTTCAGGTTCAATATACTTGGTGGATGAGTGTCACCCAGATCCACAGTGTGCCAGCCTTGTGTAAAATGGGAGAAATTATGCGAGCCGCGAGGTCACCTACGAATCAATTACGAGGTCGTGGAATCCAGATACTCGTTCGTCGTCGAACTTGCCGATTGTTCTTCTTTCGCACGATCTCTGGTATCTGTTCTAACGCGTGATTTAAGTTGGAAAGTGGACCGAAGAATGGCACGTGCCACGGCAGTTTCATAGTCCCTCGTCACCTTGGAACTTTAGCACGATTCTAGCCTCGAGAAACTTGTTCCCTGGAATAAAACGTGCAAAATAGCTGGTCTCGGCATAACTCGACACCCAAACGTCCAGCATTTTTACCCTCTCGCTTAGAAAGAACCGTCGTCGTTCTTGCTACGCCTACGGTTTTTGCGCGTGTCACGTTTTACGCAACCTACGAATAGACAAGGCGATATTTAAACAGGAAACCAAAAGTTTCTCCAACGTGATGACGATCGTCTGGTACGTTTAATCGGTGAAGAAACTTGAACATCGTTGAAGTAAGCTATTCGAAAACGCAGTTTACATGGCGGTTATACCCTCTGTTCCCTCTCCTGATTCAATCGTTCAACCAACATTGATCTTCCGGGCGGTTCCATCCTAATTAAAACGAGGCATTCCATTGACCAAACTTCGTTGGCCCGATCAATAGATCTTTGCTCCTTAATCGTTTCGCTTTAATAGCGCATAGTTTATCAAAAAGTGAGGTCGCACGACGGCAACTAATTGGGACACGAATTCCACGGGTTCTTGATAGCCATCGAATCGATTACAAGCGAGATCCGCGAGGTCGCTTCGAATTACCAAGTTGTCCGAACGAAATTGCGACAATCGGCACGGTAAACATAGCAGACTCTCGCGAACTGCTATTTCGACGGACGTGTACGTTCTCGCATATTTATCGCTGGTTCTGTATTTATTTTTACACGATCCGCTATCCGCCCCGTTCGTCGTCCCCGTTTCAGCTGGCGATTAAATATCGCGACAATGTTTGACTTTGCTCGCGTCAGCTGATCGGATTAATAAAACGTCACATACGGTGACAACGCCTCTGTTTCGTGCCTTTGTACGATCTTATCGTACGTGAAAAAATATTTCTCTGATATCGCAATGTATCGCTTGGCGAAATCTCCGGTAAAAAATTTCCTCATCGTGCGCGTACGATAATAATTTGTCTGTATTTTAATGGTCGCGTGTTATGACAATTCCATACACTCGACGCACGATAGAGAACGAGAGACCGATCGAACGGTGCTAAATTAATTATCGGCTCCCTTTTGTGGCGACGTCGTACAAGCGACTAACGGTCCTGTAAATGTTAAACTCGGATGTAATTGCTATTTCTACAACCGAATGGATCGACCAGGGAAATTCTCGATCGCAGAATTTCACGGTCATTTGGGAACTGGTCTGCGCGAGACACGCGGTACGTTCGCGTCGTCGTGCGAATCCTCTAGGCCAGCGGTGATTTTCGTTCCCGATTTTGATCAAATGCTTCTAATATCGAACGTAAACGCGTAATGGACGTGCGAAAATTGCCACGTAGATTGCACGTTTGCAGATATTATGGAGGGGAATTGGTGGCGATATTCTGCCGCGATCGAGTAATTAATGGGACGATAATATCGGAATCAATTGACGATGTAGACAGATTGAAACGATGGAAAAGCAGCGCGTGTATGCACACGCGTGATCTTTCACTGGGATTAGTATGATTTCGCTGGCGAAATGGGATTCGTTGTTTTCGCTGAAAATTGAGAAAATTACAGGTTGCGACATCCCGTGCGTGTATTTTAAGCTTTAAATGGAATCGCAATTGGATTTCCTCGTTTCGAAACGAAAGGTGACAGTCGGTGGACACGCAAGAGAAAAAGCGTTTGGAATAATGGAAGGATGGCGGTTGTTTCACAGAGTTTCAACAATCGGTAAAACACGAATGAGAGATCGGTCGGAGGGCGGGAGGGTACCGACAAACAACGAAATTACCAACGCACAGTTAGACAATGAGTGCTTTAATTAACCCCTATATAAATTGTCGGTGCTGCATTGTTTGAATCGGGCAAATAATACGCACGAGAACCCGCAATGACAGGATAGGTTGCAGCGAACCACGCAAATGATATATGACCGCACCACGTATCTAGCGTGTCTGTTCTATGCTTGACCCACTGTTTTGCGTCGATCTTGACAAATGACGTCTGCGTCGATGCTAAACGCATAAAGCAGACATCCGTCGGCCATGTATCATCGTTTCTGTAGCATCGTTGAAAACCGGCGAACAACCGAGATTTATTGACTCTTTGACCGGCCGACGTTGGCCGAGTAAGACGCTATATAGAACGAGTTTCTTCTCTGTCTAACAGCTTAAATATCGCGCGTCGTTAAATATAGTCATTCGGAAGCACGAATCTCGACGCTTTATCGGTTGGCTGTTGTCAAGACGTTCGATCGATTGAACAACGTACCGCCGACCATATTCTTGGTGTCACGAGCAAGTTTCTCAAACGCTAGGCTGTTTCCGCCGGTTCGAACAATGTTCACGTCGCGAAAATCGTTTCTCGTTGGCAGACCATTATAAAATGGCGTGGATCTTGACGTTAGGACGACAGCTATCGAACGTTACCTCGGGGACAACTTGCGTTTACACGCGAAAGCGTTCGCACGTGCTGCTATTTCTTCCCTGCTACGTGTCGTTGATGGATAGAAGGGAGTCGATACGTGTCGTTCCCATGGAACGAGTACGTTACGCACGTCGTACGTATGCACGCTTTTACTACCACATCTTCCGTGAGTTTCCAGTTACGAGAACTAGATTCCCGGCCCTTGGACAAATTCCAGCTCGCACCTCTGTTTGACTTCCAGTAGCGAAGAACAACAGTTGTTTCGAAGAAACGCGCCTCTTCGATTTTACTTCTGGAAACCGTGTCGTTTACCGACCCTTTTTAACGCCCCATTCCGCCCCATTCTTATACAGCTTTACGCTCTCATACCGGAGAGCCGTTTATCCCAAGAATGTCGTATTTATCGTTCACTTTGTTACGTACGGTTTGCGTATCTCTAGTTGTTTGTTTGTTTGTCTATTCTTTTGAATATTCTAGTTGCTTGTTTGCGTTTATCTATTCTTTTTTTATTTGCGTGTGATACTTTGCCGGGTTCATTTAAAATATTAAAGAAGCTGCAGGGCATTCGTTTAGAGTGTAACGACGCTGGGAACCATTTGCGAACAAATGTTCGTCGTCCTCGCTAGTGGAAAAGATGGTGCGTCTACGGCGGTCGAGGCGTACGTAATTAGCTTTCAAAGGGACTTAAACTCGGCTCGTAGTGCGGCTTCTTCTCCGAACGAAAAGGGTTATTATAAATTCCCATTGATTAGAACGGCTGTAAACGGGTTTATGACGTACAAACGAGGGGACACGACCTCGTGGTCGAAGAAAAGAAAGATTTACGACATCGATAGTCGGCGTAGCGCTCGCATAGTGGCGCGTACGGCATGCAGCTGTTTCTTTTGACGGAAGTCGAGCACGTTCCGCGAACCTAGCACCGCTTCGAAGAGGCCAGTGTCGTGGCCGCAGCGTCGAACGCCTTCCACCACGAACATCTCGTGCACGTGAACGCTCGCTAACGGTAGTACAAGATCTACGATAGTCCTCTTCCCCTTCCGTTCTCTGCGGTTTCGTTTCTTGCGGCCCCCTTCCTTTTTTCGTCGACCAATCACGAAAATTCTCGGCAATCGATCGTTAGATCTTACGCGAATTTCCTCCATAAATCGCGTTCAATTTCGAATTTGGTTACTTCCTTCCATTCCAGATCGCTATCTCTTTGAGCAAACGATGGCGAGGACGATAGAAGTTGGGGGAACTGATTTTTCTTGCCGCGTTGCTCCATAACGCTCGTATTTGCCACGTTTCGTTCCACCGCCGTCCATCGTTCTGCAAATTCATTGTCCAAATCGCGACGATGTTCCGTGTCGTCGCTCGCTGAGAAATCGCTGGAAATTTTTTTCTAGGTTCGTCCCTGAGCGTATCCAACTACCTTGAGGAAACGAACGCGATTTAAAAGTCCTGTAAAATACTTGCGCGATAACAGTGACGGTAACAGCATAAGGGTAGCGATACAGGAAACGCGAATGGGGTGACCGGTTGTATCCCCTTTGCTCGCGTCACTTTAGAGTCCTCGTTCGATCGGATGCGCTCAGACGGTTTTCGCTCTGGGCACTTTTAAGGCGTCCTTTCTAAGTACCTTTTATTCGATGTCGCGAACTTTCAGGCGTTCTTTCTTTCGACCGAAGATACGAGCTCCTTGAAACGTCGCTGACGTCTATAAAATTCTTACGACGTCGCCACGGGACTATTATCTTTAGCGACTTTTTCCTTCAAATACTTCCCTTTCAATTTATCTTTCAAACTGGTATTCCGCACTCGACGAAAACATTCATTTCCGCTCTATCGTACGGCCTTCGGAGAATCTGCGTAATGGTAACTTCATTCAGAACTACGAGCAGAACAATTATGGTAGCTAGACGGTTGGTCTACGTTTCTCCATCAAGCCCGTATAAATCATAATTAGCGGGAAGCTCGTAATTTAATCTCGCGTACCGGGTGATGAATGACAACAGATGTCGACAAGGACCACGAGCGTTATCGTTGCTCAATTAGGCGGCGCGGGCTAGGAGCGCAGGCTCAACCCACATGCTTTCCCGCACCTTTGACCTCTTTCGTTTCACCTCTATTCTCCATCCTCTCCTCGTTTCTCTGTTCCTCTTTCTGCTCTCTAATCAGCTTTCTCGAGGCGACTCCTGGGGAATTTGTTGCGAATTCACCGATTCCTCGTGCGTATCAAAATTCCACGCCCGTCCTGGTATCTTGCCGCGCGTAAAATCGAGACGAATTTCCACACTCAGAGCGTTCTAAGACGAGTCTGAGCGTTCTTCGAAGATGTCGCTGGTACAATGCGTGCGGTACAAAGCGCCGTAGCCGAGTATTGCGCTCGTTTTACAATCTTCGAACCAACGATCAGATGTGGAATTAATAGCTCTCTTAGAAATAGTTTCTCCTCGTGGAGAATATTCTTTCGTTTCCTATGAGCAACGACCGCGAAATCGTAGAAGAATCGCGGAGGAAGATCCGCTGCGTCGACAGGAAGCGGAAGCGGTCCAAGGCAGGTTTCTTTTAATTAAGCGTTTCTCCGGCGTTATTTTCACTCGTATTTCCCCGCGTGATTATGCGAGGATTCCTCGCATCACCGGTTTTATTTGTCGTTCTTAGAACCTGGAATTATTACCTTTTCTCTCCTCGTGTCTACTTTCGGAACGTTCTCCGCGCTTCCAGTCTAACGAAGCGTGCCTGCCCAAAAAGGATCGCACGTACACGCTGAAATACGTGGCGAGCTAACGCGTTTGCACGGCCATTGCCGCGTGTGTACGAGCGGGTAAATTGCGCGAAAGTTGTACGGCGCGAACACAAGCGGGGTTTAAAGCGGGATAACACGTAAGAAACGCGATGAAGCTGCATGTAGAGCGTAGAAAGTTGAGACTGTATATCGTCCCGTGGCAGAAACAGGAGAGCAAAGTGCAAAGTGCACGGACTCGTCGAGAGGAAGAGGGGAAGGTCGATGGTAGACGAAGGAAGAAGGGATAACGCGCCAAGGGTTCCTCTGTCATTGACTCTCTGCGTTTCATCGTCCGGCCTGAAAGCCTTCCTTGTCCTCGGCTACAGTGCCTTTCAGAATAGGCTGACACTATCCAGAAGCTGGCTCGCTGGATGAAAAAGCTGGGAGATCTCGTTGTCGGCGTAGTTTTGTACCAATGGTTTCAACGATCTTGACTGTTCGAAGAAAAGGAAAAACCGCTTATCGTGTCTACTTGAAATCCAGACTTTGACTAATCGAGGGTTCTAGTAGCTGTAATGTTCTTCGGTTAGATCATAGCGAAGTCAAAATTGATGAACCTCGTTTTTGTATCGTGTTCTGATTGTGTCGAACAGATTGCGACTTTCAATCATCGCCTCCATTTTTGATCCCACGGACACGCTGCGAAAGGACAAAAAGTAGTAGAATTTCGAAATAACAGAGCTTGTAAAACTCGATCCAGCAGCTAGCACAGGCAACAGCTTTGGGAAATTTATGCCACCCCGGAGTAAGAACTCGGCTGTTGGAAACGACGTCGGAAGAGGATGATCGCGCTGTATACCGGCGGAATACGAAGTGGAATTTCGCCGTTAATGATAACAGAAACAGAGTTTCGTGATGTGAGTCAGTCGCAGAGAGGCCACTCTTACCGAACCTGGCTTTCGTGGCACGGCTGCTGCATTCGGTTTTGAGCGTACCCACACGTGCTATAATGCACGCCGTGTGCCGATACCAGCTCGAGATAAAGTACTAGGAAACGAGCGTGCATAGGCAGAGAACCGACGCGCAACAACCCGGCGTCGTGCATCGCGATCGCCATAACGTGTATCGCTCGTTTCAAAGCTATCCGTGCACGGTATTGCACCGCGCTCGTTCCATACGAAGAAAGGTGAACGATCGTGCCATTCGACGATCGAAAACTTGCCAAAATTGGTAACGAGATTCGACGTGCTCTTTCGCTGTTCCGAACAGATACGCTAGATTTCATTATGCACACAATTTATATCATTTTAAACGAGATACATTTCGTCGCCCTTCTATCTCTATTTATAAGAAAAATGTAGTTAACCGATTCGCATATGTCTCATTCGTATAAAGAGATAATATGACGAAAATTCTACTTAGACAGCAACGAACGTTTAATACTTTCAAGCTCACGAGATAATATGAAACTTCATGAACTTTAAATTCAGCTTTCTCGATTTACAAACTGGCAGAGATGCGACAGAGTGAAGAGCTGGAACGAGGATTTAGCGCAGAGTTGCCTTTCGAAAACTCGAAACTCGAGACAGTGTTCGCAACGTCACCGCTTTTCTCTACTTTTCGATATACAGAACTGACACATTTCTCTTCCTCGGTAGGGTCCATAAAAATATAAATTTGCGCAAACAACCACAGTCTACTTACAACTGTGTAGCTTCTTTGTATCGTGTCATTTTCGCTGTAAATTATTTCTCAACCACCGACGAAATCTCGCCTTTGCTCGGAAAAAGGGGGCCGATTACGTCGAGTAAATTCCGATCGTAGAACGCGTTCCTTCTTCGCACGTAACGGGGTCACGACCTGCGAAGAGGCCCTTTCGCGGCTCGTCGAATCCGCTTTGTAATGAAATTATACCGGGACTCGTCGATCGGCAAATTACGGGCTAGATATTGGCCGATGTACACCTACCAACTTGATAACGCGGATATCCGTCTACGTTACAAATCGGAGGTCCGACGCGCGCCTCGCACCTACGTTAAGCAGATTACCCGCGCGTCGATGAATATGTATGAGCGTGGCGCATACACGGAGTCGAGAGACCCGGTGATCCGTGTCACGCAGAAGAGAGAGAACGGTGGGCGTGCGCGTATCGCACGCACGTGGCCACGTACACGCGCACGCATCCACCTACGTGAGTACACACGCACGCACGCGTCTGTGTACGAGCGAAAGCGTGGGTGGAGAATGGACTGGCGAGGAGTTAGCGCGAATAGACAACGACGAACGCGAAACTGTGTCGCTCCGGGATACCAGATTTCAGATTCGAAACGGGTTTCGAATGAAGACACGCCGACTGTAAGATTAGTAATACGCGATAATTAACTCGTTAACCTGTAGACAAGAGAATTAAGCGTTTTAATCTATGCGACGATGCGTTCATTCTCTCGGATCTCCGTAATTGCAGGTAGCTTGCTACGGGAAAAGGGATTCTAATTTTAATTGTGATTTAAAGCTTGGTTATTATTAACGGATACGAATATATAAATCGTGTAGCGGTACAATAACAATAGGTCAATGAACAAAAGAAACATCCGTGCAGTACGTTGTATGAAACTTTTGGTAATTTCATTAGCGCTGTAACGAGCCACGATTAACGCGATTACGTCGATTGGAACAACGAAATTTCAAAATATCTCGTACTTCACAACGCAATATATTCGTACAAATAATCTACATATAAGTTTTATACTTTCGCGAGCCACCGTAATTCTATGCGGGAAATTTCCTATTACGCACGATGACAAATAGAAGATGGAAAGATTGGACTCGCCGTGGACGCTTCCCCCTTTCACCTCCCAGGGAAAAATAATTGCGGTAATCAAAGCCGGGTCGCGTTACCGATATCCATCCTCCTCTACAGGCGCGTGCATGGAGCGATCAACGCTTGGTCGGTATCGCGTTAAAGCCAAGCTGCTCGACCCGGCGACCGGACAATCGCGTAGCGTGTACGCGCACGAATAGAGTCGTACGCGCGCGGAGAGAGGATTAGCGAGAGAGCGTGGGTGGAGCATGGCAATGGGAGCAACGGTGGACTTGTTAGCGCGAATACATCGTCAGGAATAAAGCGTGTCGCATGTATATACGTCTAAATATAAAGTCGGTGGAGCCGGTGGAGAAGAGACGCGAGTGCCACGGATCCCTGGCGAAAGAGCGGTGTAACCACCTAGTCAAAACACGCCTGTTGTGTCGCTCGGAGAACTCGCGAGGCGACGTCGCAGCAGCGACTGCAGCTGTAGTTGCAGTCCGCTGGAGCTGAGTCCGATTCCAGACCGCCCTCTTCTCCGTCTTCTTCGCGAATACGTCGTTCGAGTTCCTCTCGTCGATTATGTTACAGTTTCGTGTCGTTTAGTGGGTGCGTCGATGTCTAGTGAAATCGAGACCACCGTGCGAGATTGATAGTGGAAGCGGAAGAGAAATTGTGAAAACGGTGAATTTATTAAAAAAAAGAAAAATAAGAAACTTCGAATTTTGAATGCTAATACGTCGATGGCATTCGCTCCTTCTCGCTTTACATCTCAATCGTTCGTCTACGTCTTACGCGAACGCGTTTATATTTACATTCAATGACACGCGTCTAGTACCCCGGTGATTACCAAAATACGTATCTCGAAGATGTCGTGGACGGTAGTAGATATTCGCGAGAGTCGCGATACCACCGAACAGTGGTTAAAATTCGGTCGCAGTCGCGTGTCGCCGGGATTACGCGATTGGAAAAGTTGAAAACGAAAGGTTATTGGAAGTTTCGAAGCGGGAGCGTGTCGCGTCAGAGAAATATAATTAGCCGTGGTTTCGAGACGCGACTGGAAAGCAGGCTGTCCATTTTACGACGACCTTGGCTATGAGGAATCGTAAAAACCGACGTGGAACGCGCCATGCTCTCTGTATCGCGCTATTTTCGGGCGGATAGCGAGCCACTCGCGCGTAAGTGGCGGGCGAGATCGAACGGGGACGCGATACTCAGATATTTTACGACCGAGTCCATCCATTCACGTGGAAGTTCGTTTCGCCAACTTCGTTGCAGAGCGTCCATCCGTACTGGCGTTAATTAATTTATCGTTCGAAAGGGAATCGAGTCAACGGGGAAGACGCTTTCGAGCGATTGGCGTCGTCCGTTTACCAGAAGCATAGGCCCCGAACGAATCTTCGCTCGAGCGTGTTAACGGCAATTATCGTTCCTTCCCGGTAATCAGAAGGGTGGCGAAACAAAAATCGGCTGACGTGGACCGACGAAGCTGCATCGAGATTCCTCGAGTCGTAACGGTGTTGTGCGTAAACAGGTAGCTCTTCTGGCCTCGTCTACTGGTTCTAGATTCACAGGAAACGCCTTAGAACTGTTATATGTTACATTCTATTGCGGAATACTCGTCGTGATCATCTCTGCGCGTCCTATATCCGTTCTTTCGTTTCTTCTTCGACAGACTAGATTTCCTGGGGTTCTTGCATATAAAATTTATACCGTTCGTTAACATAGGAAGGAAGGATTTTACGATCGTAGATAGTTTCGCCCGCTTTACGAGGAAACAGGGATCGCCTGTCTCAGTTGGTCTCAGTCTACAGGTTGGAGAAATCCCGTAAATACCGAGGGTCCGGTATCGTCACCATCTACGATCCTCCCGTAATTAATTATTCTCGTCGAGTCGCGGGGCATTTAAACGAACGAGGCCGGAGGCCCGTGAGAGGAAAGCGTAATCGGTTAAAAATTGTGCCGTCCCAGAAACCGAGGGCCAACAATCTGGACGAGTCGGCTCGCAAGAGAGAGAGAGAGAGAGAGAGAGAAAGAGAGAGAGAGAGAGAGAAAGAGAGAGAGAGACAGAACAATAGCTCGGTTGATGACGATCAAACGTTCTCGTTGTTCCGCGTTTGTTAAAAGAGAGAACCGGCCTTCTCTTTCCGGGATCGACGCGACGTATCACGCTTATTACGAATTAAACGAAAAAGAGGTTAATTCCGTGGCGGCTAAAACGGTCGATTCGAGCGGCTATTTTCAGCTGGAAACGTGACACTTCATTCATAATCCTCGACCGTGTAAGCTCGCCAGCCGACACCTAATTAAATCTGAATTTCCTCTTGCACTTGTTCGAGCGAACAACTTCCTCGTTGCTACTCGAGAACAAGACGCGACGCCGACCCCCTTTCCACTCCGATGCAAATTTTATTTACCTAGTAAAACTTGTTATTCTGCATTTGCATCGTGCCATTGAACTATACCGTGTACATAGAGAAGCGTATTTGCTACTGTACATCGGCAAAATGACACTGGATGGATACTTCATCGACGCGTGATCGATGATAGTCATCGTGGCACATCGTAGCAACGAAAGGATTTCGCAAGCGAGTGTCAAGGGAACGAAGGACTAAGTGGAAACGCGTGTTTCCGTCCCCGTTCGGTTGCCCTTTCGCCCTTAATCCCGCCAGCCCGTTTCCACGACAGCACGGAACTGAGTCGGTAAATCAACCGGGTATTCCTTTCTTGGTCCTTCATATACCGAGTGCAGGCTGGTTCGCGATTGCGGCATTAAGTTTAACGCACCCGGATTAAAACCTTTACCGTATGTCGCGAGGATTAAAGTTTCCCCTTTATGCGGCGTCGCGAACGGGGAACGTTGTTTAATGTTACTAACCGCTCGTTGACCGAACGTTGTTCGATCTTCATCTGTCGATGATATTCTCTCTACCGATTCTGTTCCTGCGAAACAATTTCAAGGTGGACTTGTTCAGGTTTTTGACGAATCGTTCGCTTGTCGTTTGCCTAATCAGTAGTGGGCGTTACAGATAGTTCCGCGTTTAAACATATACTTTCGCTGTGACCTCGTATTTCAATTCTTTTCTAGCAAAAGCTTTTAAATCTTGTTCGTGGAACGAACGATCCTAACGATTCGCGCGCGTAGGACTCGGGTCGAAAATATTTAACCGACCGTGTCGAATGTTGACCCTAATCGCGACCGAACCAGATCGGACCCGGCAATTTGTGGCCTGTGCTCGGTTAGCCATGCGAAGATTGTGACTGTGCGCGAGCACTTCGTGGTACGATTCTACTTACCGAAGAACGAGCTGAAGATGGAGCGTGCCATTTCGACGGACAACAGTTGCGCGAAGAGGCTGTCGACGATCACGGAATACTCGGAGGCCGGGATCGACAGCGACGATAACGATCGCGAGGAACGCCGCGAGGAGGAGTCAGCGATTCCCAGAGGCGATCCCGAGCAAAGGCTCGAGGAGCAGGCGACAGCCGTCAAGTACTTCCTCGTGGACGACTCGCCGATGGCGAAGTTCAGTCGGAGCATCAAGTGGATCTACAAGAAAGTGAGTTTCGAAAGTACCTCGGTTAAAGAGCTTTGTACTTTTTCTTCGTCCCGAATAATCGTTGTAACGTTCGCGTAGTGGCTTTACGATAATAATTTCATAGCGGCGATATTACGATCGAAGATCTTTGGAGATCCTTGTACGACGAAGGAAACGTATAAGGGAATCGACGAACGAGAAACCGAATATCGCAGATTTCGCTGTGAAAGCAGAGAATAAGCAGAATTCTCGATACAGTTCGAACTCCAGGGAATCGTCTGTGAATGTGAATCTGCGATTCAAGCAGATTCGCCATTTGCACCTCAAAGTCAGCTTATGAGCGAACGAGTGTACCAGGGTCTAATTCGTGCATGTGCAGAGCAAAGCTCGTTTCCAGTTACGATATGCGCCTTTATCCCAAGTTGCCACCGTGGAATTATCGTATCCCGCGGATGTCTGACGTTGACGTTTCTATCGGGCCGGAAGGTTCGATCGTACTCTAGTCGCGTCCGCTTCGTCTTCGTCTCGGTGAAAGAAGCTATTAACCGCACGCAGCGAACGCCGCGCGTTCTTTTGCTCTGTTTTACTTTCGAACTCCTCGAGCCGTGTCTGCTTCGTACGGAACGAAACGTACCGTGTACGCCCGGCGGTTCCTGGCGCGACTCACGAAAGTCGTGACGGACCTCGCGCCTCTCCTCCGCTCATCTACGATGCCTCGGAACGTGCTCGAAAGCGTGCCCCGTCGCGGTGCATCGACGCTTCGCGCTGAAAAGGTCTAGCGTGCAGGAATTTTAGGAGAATTGGTTCGGAGTTGCGTCGATCGAACTTTGCGAGTGGCGGTTGCGCCAGGAATTTCTAAGCAGCCAGAGTGAGAACCGCGATCCAACAGGGCATTTTGTTCCGCTATATATCCGTAAGAACAATGATTTACGCTCGAATTAATACGTTTCCTCGGTCCCTACGATTCGTAGAAAAGCCTTTCCATTTAACATTCACTGCCAACTACGAGATATCTCGCAGTAAGCGTGTGTACCAAGACTGCCGACGATATCTCGTAGTTTGCGGAGTCAGGACTGGAATTTTATTCAGCCACGCCAGCTGCCAGTTGTCTGACACTGTTTTCTTTCATTTTCAACCTGGTGTAAACGTCATTTTAGTACTATATCTACAACTAACAAGATTTACAACGAATGGGTTAAAGACGTTACAATGCACTTGCACCTTCTTTTCTTTATATTCTTGGTCTGTTCGTTGGTATTCCTCCTGTTTGTTCGTTCTTATTTTCGCGCGACAAAGCGCACCGATGATGGTACACAAAGCACGGAACGTGTTAATGAACTCGGTGACAACATTCTCCTCTTCCGATCCGCGTCCCCGACCTCGGATGAAATGCCGGTGGAACGCGAGTGCCCGGAATCGAGATAGAATTCTCTCGCGCCCTCTTTCACCCTCCTTCCGCCTATTCTCCCGTTCCTTTCGTCCTTCTTGCCCTCAGTCTCGCTTTGTCTCGTCTCGTCCGCGGGTCTCCCGCTTGTCTTTTCTAATCTCTTCTCGTCGCGTGTTCGTCGCAGAATGGGGAGGTCGCGCAACAACCACCGAGCTAGTTGTGCTCCGTTCCTCGCCAGACGGATAAAGAGCATAAGTGGTGACAGTCGAACCGGGAGCGCAGAAGAAACAGCCTGAGAAAGATGAACGGAGCCGAAAGAGGGGAAAGAGGAAATCGCGTGTCGAGAGGCTCCGGCGGACCTAGAAACTCTTCTCCGGTCTCCGCTACTAGAGAGTCACAAGACCAGCCTCTCGAGAAGGTCTTAGGAGGCGGAATGACCTATTTCGCATTGTGGCTAGGTTTTCGGTGTACCGGCGGAGAAACGAGAGACGAAGCGATGCCGGGGTTACAGCAAGTCGCGTAGACTCGCAAGCGACTGTTAGTTACAACTACCTAGCAGAGTATTCTTTGAAACGGGAAGGTTAACGAACTTCCGCTGAATTCCGGACGCGTTTTCCACGACGTGGAATTTCGTGTTTTACCTCTTTGTGACTCCATGAAAATTGCCAGCGTCTTGCGCGTCGCGAATGAACCGCCGTCCGTGTATCGTTCTCGATTTTCGTGGCGAGAAAATTGTGATTCTATTTGAAAACTAAAGAATGTAACGTGATGGAAGACTCGGGAAGTAGGTTTGTAGAAAAACTTAATGGGCCGGTTAGGAGGAAATCGATACATCAGCGCGACCCGGTTACGCGAGAAGTGATAAATTTTAATTACCAAATTATGCTGTCCGACCTGACACAGAGTTAGAGAGCCGCACTAACCCATGACCGACCGAGCTAATTGAAACCTCGATTTTTGGTAGCTCTAATTCGTTCCCTCGGCTTTATGGAGTCGTGCATGCCTGAAATATCTCAGCCATTCGCCGTGCGCCAGGTGGAACGAATAGGCGGCACGAGTTCTACCCGAGATTCTTATCCCAACTGCGACGCGTTCCATGCGTCAGCAGGGTCTTCTCTCACTTTACGTTCCTTCGATCGACAATATTCCGGGGTCAATAGAAACCGAATCGTTTCAATTTCTTCCTGGTCGTTTTCTCTCCGCGATCGTTTCGCCCCGGTGTCGGACTTTCTTTCGAAGCAGCATCTCGCGCCTCGCTTCTGATACAAACGACCGAGAACAAAGCGAATCGCGTTTATACGCTTTTAACATGGCGGCGTACTGAACGAGCCCGCTCTTGGCGGCAAAACCAAAGTAATTTGCCACAGGAAACGCGCGTAATCGCAAAATCGACCACAATGTCGATGTCGTTGCCGAAAGTGCGGCAGCAATTTCCATCGATGGGTTCGTCCATCGTCTGCGGGCTGCTGTGTAACGACCAGACCTCCGATTGAAACTCGCAATTTACGTTACGAAGTTAACGCTTACGCACGCCAGTTCATGCTCCACGTTCCAAATAATATCACCGGTACCGGAAATATCGACTATTTTTCGAAATTACCATACTGCCTGAGTAATCCCATCCTCCGCAATTTCAATCGATTCCAATCCCTTTTAACCTATCGGCTACGATACGACTACCATCTGCCATAAATTTTCACGAATCTCATTCATCTTGCACCTATATCTTTGGAATTTGAGAAAACAACGGATCGCGACAAGGAGACAGGTTTAATTCCCTGGGTTACGATGATCTTTTTGCATATTTGCGACAGCGGTAGACGCGTAATCGTTGCTTTAAACATCTTACTATGTCTGAAGGAAAACCTGGAAATATGTATACGAAATTTCTAGTAATACGTAATTCTGGTTAATTCAGAAACTTGTTAATGGTCTTATCAACGATCCCCGAGTCGCTGTTCTAGCGTATTTCGCAGCGATATAAATAATCTCGTAGCTTCAAATTGAAATAGTAATTGGAGCTAGACTTTGATACTAATACGTAGGAACTTTGTTACTTGGAGTAATTAATTCTTACAATGTCGTTTCCATAGATCTTAGGATTTATATGCATATATATATATTATTATTATATATGTCGGAGAAGGATTTGAAGTATGGGCGTCTGATGAATCTTCGCTCGAATTGACCATCGTGGTTATGTATTCTCGCTGGTCGTTATTAGTTCCGAGGTGATGATTACAAGAAGTTACAGGGAATGACGGCAAAACGAGAGATCGATAACAATGAACTTAGGTTCGATACGAATCCACGGGAAGAAGTATCCGATATGATACACGATCCTGGTCAGATTCGACGTACAAGTCGTAATAACTCTCTCAATAACTAACTCCATAACTTTCTCGATAACTAACTAATTCCCCGTACAAATGGAACTGCTCTTATATAGTCTTCTCCCCACCTCTCGAGTCAATCTTTGTTTTTAAGGAAGGCTGCATGATTATTCCATACCTCTGTTGTTACATGTCCGTCCCGTGACCGCGGCTACGTTCGGCGACTCATTATGTCACCTCGAGCCCAAGCCCATCGTCACAAATCCTGAGTACACATAATCGTATTAGCGTCTTACAAATATTTTCTATTTTTATTGCTTAAGGGTAGCTACAATGAAAGTCCGGGCTAGTGTATTGGAGATTTTCCTAATCACTCCAAAAGAAAGGCCCCAATGTCCTTTTATCTACGACATATATATTGTTGTGCCAAAGGTTTCTTTCGTTTTATAAGGAAATAATAGACGCACGTTTTTTGTTTTGTCCTATTGGAAGAAAATGGATCGTATATAATTCAAAAAATGTTGTGCATTTATTATTTCCTTATAAAACGAAGGAAAGTTTTCGGGCAATCTATCGTATTATTGAATTGTTGGTAAGAAAGTGGTGACTTAGACTTTAGCCCTACGCAACAGAATGTCGAACATCAATCGCGATGATCGAACAGGTATGAACGATGCAGATCGTGAAATTCGATAGCGTGGATCACGATCGAACATTCCGGTTCGCCGATGTGTTCGTACTCGCAGGATATTTGATCCGCCGTGACAGTCCATCGAGACTTTTCGATTCGAGGACCGGACCGCAGCATCGTGTCGTGACCGACGCGTTAAAGCGAATCGATTTCACCGAAGCAAGTGTCACGTTAATTGCAGCGGTGCCAACCGATAATCAGCGTGTCATTAAACGTTGCGCGGCGACGCAGTTCCGGCCAAACAATAACAACAATCAGAACGACAAATCGGAATTTTGTGCTCGTTCGCGAATTGTTGGAATATCGAAGCCGCGACAGAGAGGCTGCAAAATGAATTATTTATTTTGTCAACCGCCGTCGTGCTGTGCTAATTCGATGGTCAATTAACGAATCCACCCCCTGTGACGCGATTTGTTCGTCTGTTTGCTCGCTAATGCGCTGGAAATTCGTTTATGCAGAAGACTCGAGCCCCTATTTATGCCGAGAATGATTTACGCTATCGCGTTCGATGGTTTTCGCTGTATGAAGTCCAGAGGCAGTAACACGATAAACCGTTATTATAATAAATATAGGATGAACGGTTTTAGTCTGCAAATTACTCCTGCGCTATGTGTGCTATAAAAGAAAAAATAGCTCAGATAAGAAGCGAATGATTTCGAGAGGGGCACAATCTGGTGTAGTAGGTAGTTTTCTTTAGACAGACTCGTGCAGATCGTGCGGAGGTGGCATACATTTCTTTACACGGAATTTCTAACGCACGAATCGATGTAGCTTGTTATTCTCCGTAAGAAAGTATTAACCTATTTCTACCGAACAATCGTTAGCTTAGCCGATATTTCAACTTTAATTTATCAAATCTAACGTATGAAAGATCTAAAATATCTGCCAAAGTAATGGTTTTCTCGGTAGAAATAGATTAACAACCTTTTTGCAGAAAGTATCGAACTGCGTCGACTGGCGCATTACAAAATATACAATTCCATTTAAAAAATAGTGTGTCGCCTTTGTACGATCTCTACGAAACTATCCACATTCTATCTGAACTATTTTGTTATGCAACATATAACGTACGAGTAACTTGAATTTATAGATCAAAATCGGTCATCCTGTATGTATCATCTTTATTAATGCGAATTATGCTGACAAAGTGGGATAAGCCCCCAGTAACGCACAGGTGTAAATGCAGAATACACGATTATTTACGCAGTTATGGAACGCAGGTATTGGGTTGGCAACTAAGTGATTGCGCACTTTGTCATTACCACCTAATGACAAAGTCCGCAATCACTTAGTTTCCAAGCCAATATATAGGCATATGGCACGAGTCGCATGCTTTGTAACGCTTTTGAGATGGAATTTCTAGAGTTGCAAAGTCTAGTACGAAAAGAATGTAAACAAGTGCGATACGAGTTGGCAGTATTACAAATGCGATTCGCATGATCCGAATTAACCACTGAGGATAAATAACGATGTGGGAGAAATATCCGTGTGAACCTAAACGATCTCGTGGGGGCATAGAGATTTAACAACTAAAAGAGTCGAGGGCGATCTATCGTATAGCGGTATTAATAATCCTAAAAGGAAATAACAATCCCGTCACGATTCTCCATGACTCGAGGGATCGCAGGTTCGGCAAGAACATAATTAGACTGCAATCATAGTCAGTAACAGACATACCCTGATCCAACATGTATTCCGCGAACCTAACACAACTATGCCGCAGTCTCTCAATGAGCTGCTTATATCGCACTGGTTTGGCGACCACATTACAGATGCATACTCTAAGTACGCGATATAAAAGTTCGATGGTTCGACGATGAGCAAAGTTAAAAGTACGTCGCTTAACATATTCTAATTTCCTGTACGCGTCGTTAACGACGATAATTATATTTTTGGTTTCCATGAAACTTTGTCAACTCCTCGGCTATCTTCAGAAGGTTCGTATCTTCGAGCTTGAGGAGCAGGCAGTTTGCATTTTCAATCGTGTCACGTCAAGACGCTGCTGTTTAATCATAAAACGCCGTTAAAATCGATAAACCAACAAAAATGTATCTCGCCATGTTTTTCTCCTGGGAGTTTCGTTCAGATTCGATGAAAAAAATATTTCTTTGAAGCGCGATACAAGCTGATCTTTTCCTCTTTTTTTCTCCTTTTTTCTTTATTTCCTTTCCCTCGAGGGATGCGCCTTTTTTCGTTCTATTCATCGCGAGACACCCTGCATAAAGCGATAAATTGGATTCCCGTCGACGAGGCAACTGGAAGAGGCGAACCGTAATCTTCGCGGGGACTTAACGCGTACACGTAGCATCATCCGACCGAAGAGAGCCGGCCTCGATTAATCATACAGTCTTACGGTGACAGCTTCTATGAAAGCTTGAATCTTCGCCTTGTTGCTCCGCGATGAGATCGATACGGTGATCCCATTGAGACTAAATTACCTCCCATTATGGGAGTCACACGGCCAACCGATACTCTCGCGGCCGCGCATGTTGCTCGTTTAATCTCTTAGCAGGGATTAACGATGCATGGTCCTGTGTTTGTCGAAAAAACTGTAGTACTGAATTCCCAGTTCTTTGGGGGTTGCCCCGTCTCCAGCTTCTATTTACTTTCCTGCAATATTTTTATGTTCTACGTTCCAGGTATTTTCGGTGGAACGTTGACGTCTAGCATAGGCAATCATTTCTATACAGATATTTCTTTGTACGATCTGTTTATTTTCCGGGGAAACTACACGAATATATTGCATATTTGTGCCAAAAGATTCTGAGTATAAAAAATAATATAAAGTTTCGAGGCTGCTTAAACGCTTGAAAAAGCGTTTGCTGGGTAATGCGGAAATATCATCAGATCGATAACACGTATTTCATGAATAACATTAAGTTCGGTTTAGTTTGAAAATCGAGTTGGCTGGATAATTTTCTATTTTGGCTATCAGATCCGCGTGTGTGTATGTTCTCAGGGAATGACTTTCCTCGGCAAAGGAATGTACAGTACAGCGCGACGGCGAATAAAATCATTGCGCGGGGTCGTGGTCGAGTTCAACGACACGAACCTTGGCTAGAGAAAGAGAACGGATCGAAAGGATCGAGGATCCAGGGGGGATCCGGCCGATCTCCGTGGACGTGTTTTGGATAAGGATACGTTCTTCTCTTCCTCTTTCATTCCACCTACGCTACGGTGGCGCTAATTATCTTTTACGTCGTAACAATATCGCGTAATTAGTTCTTCCCTTCCACCACCTTGAATAACACCGAGTAGAACTGCTGTTGCAGAACGCGGAAACACCTAGCGAAATAACGTGCATTTTTTGTTCGTTTTCATTCGGTCTTTCTTCTCTCTTTTTTTTTTCCTAGTCGGAGAACTGGACGAAGGAATTTCGTGTCGGGTATAAAAACTGGTAGCTGGCCAGCGGCCCGTTTTTATCGGCTCGCTTCACATTATCGGCTATCGTTCGGCCGTATCGTCCCGTTCGTTTATTCCGAAATTCTTCGACAGATTATGACGTATCGGTCGTTTATTCGGCGAGGCTGACGCGCGAGTGAAAGGGTCCACGTCCTGTCCGTCAGGATAATTCGGCTCTGTCCCGGACACCGATAGAGATCGATCGATTTTTCACGCGAGTTTATGGATACACGCGTACAAAAGATCCGCCAGGAAAATTACACGCGTCGTAATTTCGTTGAAAATGAATGCAGCACACGCTTGTACGATTTATAGCGGAGTAAGATGATTTGAGTCATCTCAACTTCCACGTCTTAAAATTCAATCTTCAACCTTGCACGGAGTAATCGAACTTGTCGTGTATTATGAAACACCATCGATCTTCAACGTAATAACCGAAGAACGAAAAAATATCGCCTACTTAGATCCGATCGATCTCGAATTTGTCGTCGAACGATTCGAGGCTTCTATCGTGCAGAGTTAGCGTAAAAGCAGCTTGTTCGTTCGTGCTTTTCATTAAACCCAAACTCAAACAGGATTGCGAAGAAAAAGAGCACCGCTGTGACTCCGTATTGTATCCGAGTGGAGTAGAAAACCGCGCGGGCGAACAACGAAGGAATTCGTCGTGGTACGAGTCGAGAGAAACAGCCCTCCGCTTCTGTCTACGCCATAGTTTTTGCAAAGGAGATGAAAGAAAAAGTTGGCAACTGCAATATCTGGTTCCCATCCGCGTTCCATGTGCCACCGATCAGTCGATAATTGCAAACCGAACGACCGACAAACATTTAATGGAGTTTTGGGCCACGGTCTCGCGCGCCACGATCCACTTTTCGTTTTACAAACGGCGGCCAATCGTTTCCTTCGCCGTTCTGTCCGACCCGGTTTCAATCCGCGTGTCGATTACACGTTTCGCGCTTTCTCTATCGTCCGCGACTCCATATCCACTTATTCTCCACTATTTTTACCTATTTATCTGGCTAGAGGTTCGGCCTTATCGAGATTCCAGCGACAATTAGTATCCTGTTTCCGGTCGAATTCTATCTTACACGGCTTCTTTCGTTCTGCCGTGGTTTCGTTGGTTCTTTTAAGGATACTTTTTAAGCAGAGACAATCGTAGGGAAATTGATAGTTTCGAAGCTTTATGATACACCGTGTAGGCTACTGCTACTTCGTAAAGTTGCTGGGTTAGCGAAAGAAACGAGATCCCATTCTTTGATGCTCAGCAGTCCGAGAATGCACGTTGTTACGTAGCGGACTAACCAAGTATCACGCAAATATGATTTTTCTTCGCTCACCCGTTTTACTAATAATTGAATATTACGTAATGACACGAATGCTAGAATGAAGTTACGTAATGTACGTACTAATCGAATACGGTATTTAGAATCTGGAAACGTTGTAAATGCATCGATGATACCTACAAAGAAACGCGGCGTAGCAATGCGAGGAGAAATTGAATTTCAGAGTTTTGTTCGAAGGATCTTTGCGCCTTCCAGCGAATCGTTGCGACATGGTCAGAACTCGCACAAATATTCTCAGTCGCGTTTGTGCTTCCAGATAACAAGGATTCGTTGCTAGTAGCGATTTATAAAATTATCTTCCTCCGTTATTTCCCGAAGAGAATGGAATATTTATATTATATTACATTTATATACTTGTTTACGTTAGAGGATCTAGTCGTCGAAAATAAACTTCGGTCCTCCAAACGCGGTTCGACGCATCGTCGAATTATTTACGAACCGATGTGCGAACAATGCGCAATCATCTTCGTCACGAAGGACACGGAAATGGGAGGGAAACGATCGCACGAAAAGACGTCGTTAAAGGAGCACGATCGTACGTTCGGATTAGCGTAAGTTCGCGCGTCGAACGAAGCGGAACGGCTCGCGTATAGGACCGTCCGTTGGCGACAACGCGTTATCGATAAAACGTAACTTTCAGTTTGCGAGGCAAACGTCCGGGCTGCGTTGCACGTCTGTCTTAATCCTCGCATCGGTGAAATATAGCAGCGCGGTCACGGGAACGCGGGATTTCGCCGGTAAGCCGCGCCCGTTGTTCCCGATTCTTTCTTTCTTTTCAGTGTCCCGGTTAAAAAACGAGCAGAAGAAACGACGAACGGGATATTCGCCAGGGTTAGAGAGGTCTGTCGGTGTCGCGATAGTTCAGTAAACCCGCTCGTTCCCTCAATCCCTCGTAAAGGAATTGACTTTGCCACGGATTCTCGTTATTCTCCAGGCTCGTGCAAACCGCCGCGAGAGGATTTGCTTCTTTTGGAATAGGACGATCCGGGTATCCGATGACGCAGGGAAGATTTCAATTTTCCAATGAAAGTATTGTTTATCGCGTACTTACTCGTGCGATCGGACAGTCGTTTAAAGTGCATCGTCGTTGATGTTCGTCGATTTCCCGTGGACAGGAAACACGTTCTGTAAAACAAGATGATATCGCGTAAAATGTTAAAAATTAATCGTAATTGGATAGCACGCGAACAATTCTATCTGTAGATACAACGATGGGATTAAAAACGTGGATTGAATTGTAGAAGCTATGTGCAGTACCGACGATAAGATTAGCTCGATTAAATTTATCACAAAATCTCCTGTATGATTCAGAAAAGAGAAGGGAATGACGTTTAAAAACGGTAAGACACGCGTGAAAAGAGATCTCGTGTACGATTCTTCTCTAGAGGTGTAATAATGAGTATAACGTGGAATGTATTTCGCTCTGACTGGGAATTAAAAATCGGTTGTCAGAATTGAATAGAGGAGGAGCTCGAACGAAGAAAGAGAGTCGAGAAGGAAGCGCGTTATTCCGGGCCGTGGTGCACGTTCGAATAATCCGCGGGAAATTCGTCACGGCCGACTGGCCGCATCATTCGACGATAGTTTTAGCGAACGAACGTGCCTCGTCACTGTCGCGCCATTCCCGTCCGTTCTCCTTTTTTTTTTCCCCGGGCGCAATTTCCGCGCTACCCACCACTCGTCGATATTCATTCCCCTTTCTTCGGCTCGTACGCAGAGACCGTTCCGAGGGTAAATTGATTCAGCCTGTGCCAAGGCAGGACGCGGACATACAGCTCCTCCGTTCGTTCGATCGTGTGTTCTCGCGATTCAGCTCCCTGCGTTCGGTGCAGATCGAATCGACGTATCGTGGAAAACGAAGAGGGAACGTCGTTTCTTGGAAAATCTTTTCGCCTGGCGAACGATGGAATTTTGACGTCGATGAATGCGCAAGAATTTTTCGGGCTACTCGATGAATTTTTAATAGGAAATTTCACGGTGAGGCGGACCTTTGTTGGGCGGCAGCCTCGCTGAGAAACGAGCATACGTTGACATTGCGATCATAGGGAAATGGAATTTCTGGAATAAAATTAGAACGCGCAGGCACTAATTCGACGATTGAATAGCGTAGAACGTTCGATGATCGATCTTCGTGTGGTTACCGTGTTACAATCTTTTTCGTCGAATATCCTAGATGCCCGTGCTTATGTATTTGTCAATCAGGTTCGTGGAAATTCACGAGGATCTGACATATTCGTCAGAACGTTAATTCGACAGAAAATTCATCCATCGTAATCATAGCGGCAGTTACTACTACGGTACGACCAACAATCAGCGAATCGTCGATATCCATAAATTTAGTCGAGTTCATCGCGTCATCCACGATCCGACGTGTTAGTCTCCGTGGCGATAGTTAAAAGCAACTGCTAAAGTTCGTACGTTTGCTCTTATTTAACAGGAGCATAATCGTTAAAGGGAGTACCGCTCCAGATTGTTCTATCGGAGCGAACACGTGTTTAATATTGCGCTTACCGATATCACCGGTTAAGCTTGTCGGAGGAGACTGAACCGTGGAGGGAGGTCATATTTGCAAGTTAAATTAGAGTAGGGTAAAAAAAAAAAAAAAAAGGCGGGAATATGCGCAGCGTGCAGGCAAAAGAAAAAGGGATTTTATCAAACTTATGGCTCGGTATGGCAAGGGTGAAACTTGAAAACTTCCCTCCTTCCTGCAGCCCTCTCGTCCGCTTTTCACCTCTTGGTCGGAGCATCCTTTTGTCGCTCGAGATTCATAAGCTTTTTTTTCCCGGTACCGTTTCTCCGCAATTTCAACGGAGTGGCCTCGCGTGGTCTCGAGACGAGAGCACAGGAATTCACCTGTATTCGAGGGCCACGAAATCAATTCTGTGTCTGCTCGTGAATTCAAGGAGAGAGGTTTGCCAAACTAAATAAAAGAGAGAGAGAGAGAGAGAATCTGGTCGCGTCACAAATTAAACGAACGCACCTGACTGGCGTTCGCGTGATCGAAGCTATTGTCGCCTCGGTGGACCCTTTTTCCCTGCAACACCGGATCTATATTGTTCAATTTGACCTGGTTGTCGGGTGCACCAGCCGGTTTCAAACGCGCAGAGTGCTTTTCAAGCGGGATGCCATTATTTAGGAACGTGTGTAACCGTGAAAGTAGCGAGCGACACACGAGCGGTTTCCTTGAGTTTTTGCCCGACAATTCTTTCCTGTCTAGCCTCGATTCGTCGTTGCTTCCACCGTTAGAAATCGTCGGAAACCGATGGAGGATTATCGTTGTCGTACTTTATTTCTCTTGCCTAACTCCGCGTATCACTCGGGATCGAAATTTCCACGGGGTCCGGATATTTCGTCGTTTATTAGAACGAGAGATTCATAACGAGCGTTAATTTTCGAGGCAAACGACGACGGAGACGGGCTCTTTAACGTTCCGCGAAATTATTTAACGGAAGACGAAACGATACACCCTGGCGGCTTATGAAAGCCCGGATTTTCCGGAGGAAACGGGAACCGTCGAGGAAAACGAGGAGTGGAGGTCAACGCGAAGAAGCTGAAAAATCTACTTTGCGTCGATCCCTCTAACGAAAATCTCGTTGAGAATTTCTGGCAGCAGATTCAACGTCCTAAGGTAACGAGCGGCATAAATCTACCAACGGGGTTAATTCGCGTTTCTTCCGCGCGTCTAGGAAAAGAGAATCGTTCGATGTTAACGTACGGTCCTCGAGAAAGATTATGTAAATATAGGCAAAAATATTAGAAAACAAGAGAGAATATTTCGCCGCGTTCGTTATATGTCGCGTGCAATTAGAAATTATCCTGCTGCAGGCTCCTTTGACCGCGAAATTGCGGTTTCTCTACGATGTAATATTTTACCCAGGTTTTTCCGTGGATGCGCGAACCACCGCAGGTCAGACAGGCTAGGTCTTGTTCCGATGCACGCGGTTCTTCTATTTGCGATAGCCTACCTCGTTGACGGGAGATGATGCACTCACTTTAATCAGAAGTCTGGTTCGACCATGCCCGAGGCAGCGTACGGCTCTCCTAAATGTTACGACGACGAACGCGGTCACGGATACGCGTGTTCTGCCTCTGTGGTATATACTCGCGACGTGTACAGCGTTGCCTGGCACTTCGTTGCAAAAGGAGGAAAGCGAGCTGGCAAAAATGACGGACCATTTGCACGAGTTATCAGGAAGAGCAATCGCGACGATCTTTTGCTTGATTTTCGCGAATATGCGTATCGATCGAACGGTAACGGTGATCTTGCAGCAGTCACGTAACTTCTCTACAAAGGTATCACGATGCATCGATAATTAATCGTCGGTAGAGATCGTGCAATTCGGACACGCGACTGTGGCGATCCGATGAAGCTGTGGATTAAAACGAACGGGGGAAATAAAATCGCAGACTCGGATTACTAGGAGGCGCGCACTCTCCACCAGATATCCACTTCCTCTTCTTCTTTTTCTCGCGTTCGAAAAAGGCTGAGGGGAGCCGTTAAAAGCGACGAGCCAGCGGTCGAATTACGCCGGGGAATGGATTACTGGAATTTATATTGGAAGTGTATCGTTCGGAGGACTCGATTCGAATGGCTTCCAGCCGTATCCTGGTTGACGATATCAGGGACGCCTTTATGGAAATGTGGAAAATTCCCGCCGGCGAAATAGCCAGCGCCAGTTATCGACCACCGGTGCGCCAATTATTCGGCCTTTCTATCATGAATATAAAAATAAACGCCCCGCCTCGTGCGGCCCCTGTCATGCCGCTGAGGTGGTAGAACGCGTAGGGTGCCAGAGAAATACTCGGCGTTTTATTTAACAGTGCGTTTATTAACTCGACTGGCGATTCCACTCTCGACTCGCGATTCGTGCGGACCACTGTTCGATCACGATCGAACTCTTAATCCGCTTACTTCCCTTTTGTCGTCTTTCGATATCCCCACTACGTACGATAGTGATCAGGTATGCCTTCTTTCGAGTATTTGGCGAAAGTACCATAGAGATATCGATGGTCTTTAGGCCTGTCGGCACTTATGCTTTATTACGGTCTTGCTTATGTTTCGTCGATCTGTCATAAACGGTCTTTCAGCGATGTCATATCGATGAAACCTTTGGAAAGAGAATTGTCCATTTCAAAGTTCCTCTTTTCACCTCCCGCTGACTTATCGTCGACCGTTTTGTCCAGGCTCATTGTGCTCGGGACGACAAACTCACAGAGTGGACGCGTAAAAACACGTAGGAGTACCGTTTTCCATGCGTTCACCGGTGCGTAAGACGGCCCCTGAAAGCCTGCAATTAAACTATTAAACGACGATTGTTTCGTTTTTTGTTTGCTTCGGTGGTGTTTTGCGATCCGGACAGCTCGTTTCGTTTTCCCTTTTCCGGAATTCCGGCGCAGTTTGACACTCCAGCCAATAAACCGTGACAACTGTGCGAAAGGTAACCGGGTCTAGGGCTCCGAGTCCCACAGGTTCATTACGGACGCTACCGTTACAAAATCGTTTTTATCGCGCGACTGCCTGGCCGCGTGTACTCGTATCTACTCGTTAAATAGACGGCGCGTAAGTCCCTGGGAAATATGGCGCGCCGTTATTGCTTGTCTGCCTTTAATAGAAAATTAAATCACTTTCCACCGGTGAATAAGCGACTGCGCTGCGTGACGCGATTAGAAAGTCGAGCATCTGGCGAGATGGTTCGCTGTTAACCCTCGGAGATATCGTGGTTCGTTCACACGCGAAATTCTTCTCGAAATGTTTTTTAAACCGATACATTGTCGGGCTTGTCGACAAATAAAAACTATATTGCACGAGCTATTGAATTTCTGCGTTCGTCGCTCGTTCTGAGGACTCATATCGTATGGATTTCTACGATTCTACTACGATTCGAGAGATAAATGAAAAAACAACAAAATGAACAAACAAAAGGAAAAAAATGTTTTTACGCGGAAATTCAGTTTTTGCTACCACGACCACCGCACGATTAATAAATATCGTCAAAGTCTTAAAAATTCTTCGAAATTCCTAAAGATCGAGAATCTCTGATTAGGAACGAAAAAACCTTGCAGAACTCGATATTCGCTAAACCCTAAATGCTATCCCCCTAAATGGATTTGTAACGGTACATGAGTCAACGAAAGATTCGAATTTTGCCTTGGAGTGGCAACGTTGTTTTGCTTTGCTCAACAGGTTCAAAGGTAAACAAACTCCAGACAAAATATTATCGCTGTTATTTGCAATCGTCGACCGGAGTCGCGTACATTTGAACTTTTCATAATATCACCGGACGATACAAATAGACGAACGTGCTCTCTAGGACAGTCAAAACAGCGGATCGTTATAGCGAGTCGCACAGTCGAACAGCGGGCGTACAATTGAAGAGTATCATTGAGCTGCGACGATTACGACCAGCATACACTGTCTCTGTACGTGTACTTACAGTGATTTTAATGTACACCGACTATTACAATTTTATCACTCGTCTCTTTAATAAACCTATCAACACGTTTAATAATTCACCTGAGATTCATCCCCCGTTAGAGGCAAATAAGATCGGTCGGAAATCAAACACTACCAGGCTGGCTGGCGTACAATGGCGTTCAATGAAGTTCGATATGTCCGACCGGGTTACCTGGCAAATACCAAGACACCATAGGGCGTAGTTCCTAGGGCGTAGTTAGGGGCCAGCGGTGGTGATCAGTATGCCAGTGGTCGGCCAGCGAAACACGGGTTGGAAGATCGGTCAGTATATCTATCGGCCCTGACCCTTGTCAATTCGGCCTTTTCCCCTCCTCTTCCAATCGAACTATTAATATCGTTGATAAACCGTTACCTAATGTCGTCAATTGCCGTGTATTTCCTTCCGACTGGGTACGCCGTAAGAAACCATTTTCCCCGCGTTCGTTGCGTAATCGATTCTATTTGTGGTTTTACGTGGGGAAACGGATAACTTAGGGTGACGCTTGAGATTGATATGGATATTGGATCCGATAGGATTTTGATGAGATTGTTTTTTGACGCGAACTCTTGACCAGACGAATATCCGAGTGGATTCCGATGACTCCGTGTCGAACATCTCATAAAGAACAGGGCAATTTTCTTTTCTCTCGAATATATCGAAACTTGGGATTTATCGGTGGCGGATTTACTCGTGTAATATCTCATCGATTTATCATCGGATGGCTAGCGAGGTAGAACGGTCCATTTTAGCGAATGTTTCAACTGGCCGGTTTTTGTTGCTCGCTGGTCGCCACGCTAGACGCCGAGAACGCCAAATGGAATTAAACCGAATAAAACTTGCATCAAAACACGATTGGATTTTGCCAAATGGAAATATCGGGTTATATCTAATTTTCCAAATTTTATCTCGTCGAAAACGGGAACGTTGTTAATCGACCACCCTGCGTCGTTCACGTACAATTGGCTTTTAACCGAACGATTGCTTTCTATATTACCAGTCCCGCCTCGTCGTTTACGTTGGCATTAATTTTCCAAAGAGAAACAATTTCGCTCGTCCATCTCGTTTTAGAAATCGAAACAGAAGCGAAAGTTTCATGTTATGGTTGATTCCGAGGCGAGAATCGTCGATATCTCTCGACGTCGAGTGGTTTTCCTCGAGCCATTCTGGAAACGGGCGCCCGCTGACGGAAGAATTTCCTGCCGACCGCCGAAATTTATTCCAAACGCGTACTCGCCTACCCTGACCCTACTCAAGCCAGGAAACTAATCGAAGCCGGAGCAAAGAAACGAGCACGAGGACGTAAGAAGTAGCTGCTAACCGTATAGAAACGAAACTAACGAGAATTATCAATAAAATAGCTGACGGACGTAAAATTTAATCTTTTAGAAGCAGCCACCCGGAAATTTCCGAGTGAAATCGATTTGGTTTCCCAATTTTCCATAAGTTGTCGTTAAAATCGAAATCTCTTTGGAAGAGGGCATTAACAAACGAGCATCGAATAAACTCGCAGCGACGGACGGACGGACCCACTTAGAATAATGGTCGCTCAGCCGTTTTAATAATAAAATCGATCAGAATCAGACGGCTCACCGTGTGGAAATAGCCGCGGGAAAATTGCCTCGTAAAACAGGGGAAATTATGATGCGCGTCCGGTGGACGTTCGATTAAAACTTGCGATTATCGTCACTATTCGTTATCGCGGCTATTAATCCCTGTTTCCTGAAAAACGATTTTTCGGTTAGTTTATTCGGAATGTTGAAGATCTCTGGTTGGAAACCGCGTCGCGGAAAAATCGATGAGATACGCTGAAAAGCGTCAGTTCGGTGCCACGTTCTCTATATTTCACGATTTTTCCCGGAATTTATACGGCCTTCTATCCGTTTGGTCGTTTTCATAAATTTGTTAGAAGGGATTCGACACCGAGCCAGTGTAAAACTTCTAAGGCTGCACGTCCAGAGAGAAAATTTATGTTTATTTGATACATCCTGTACCGCGACCTTCCATTCTGCCCACCAGAACCATCGATGGAGAAGCGTTACATTTTCCAATCATTTATCTCTCGGTTTATTACCATTATCAGACTTGCCTTATCCTTTTAATCCAATCTAACTTTATCTCCGTTTAATCGATAAACTTTATACGGTTAAGAGTTGTGATTTACCAATAGCAGCTGTTTGAATTGCCGTACCGCGATGAAATTACTGCGTGTAAAACGATGCTCTTCTCAACGATTTGGCTCCTCGGAGAAATCAGCCCGATCGATGGAATTATCTAATGAAACACTCTCGCGGCGTAATTGCACCGGCCGACAAACTCGATTATTCTCTCAGCCGAAACACAGTAAAGTGGCCGTAAAAATTGGACTGGGTGGAACGAGAAGACGAGTGAAATTCATGGAACTTTTCTCCGCGCCAAGCGCTCGTTACCATTTCCATCGAAACTTTTCGATTAATCAATGCCACGTTCTCGATCGCCCAAAGATATCCCACGCTCCTCGTCGCCTATCGTCCGCAACTTTTCTTTCTAACGCGGCGCCTTTAACGACCAGAGAACTTGGAACGCGACGCAACTTAACGCTCGGAACATCGCTTCCGAGTCGCATATCGACCCAACAGTTTTTCTCGGTTGTCGTTCCACCGTGGAACTACAGGAACACGCTCGCCGATGACAGTGGCGGACGATCGCGTTGAGAAGTTGGAAAGTTGGGAAATTGCTCTCTGGAAAAATGACCGGATGCGAAAGCGAGTTTCTTTGTCCACAGGCACACTAGTCATTGCCTCGAGTCTTGCTTTGTCCGATGGAAAAATTTCTTCCATCGTGGACGTCGAGGAAATTGAAAAAAATCGGACGACGAAAGCGAGAAGCGGTTGGGTTTGATCGGTCGAGAAGTCGACTCTGTAACTACCCTCGCGTCCACAAGATTTATGACTCTCATACCTGACGACCACGCTCTCTCAGCTGTCTCGTAATATCCCCTATTACTTCGTCGGACTAATAACCATTGTGCTCCGTCGAATATCACGGCTCAAAGGATTATCTCGGCTTCTGAAAACACGAAGAAATGGTGAGTCTTTGTTAGAGAGGGTTAACACCATCGGACTTGTGCCCGTCAAGGAGATGCTTATTCCCTGAAGAGGCGTAATCGTGCACTGGCTGCAGGGATACTTTAGAACGCAGACGGATTTCGGGTTTCCCGGCCGTGGGAAGAAATTCCAGGGGTGAATTGCCGAAAGGCATTCCAACGTACCTGCTCGAAGCCCCCGACCTTCCTTCTGCTTCCTGTCTGCAGAAGAAAGAGATACTTTTTCCAACGCTATCCAGTTGCCCTATGGTCTCGCCGTGAAACGTCTGTTGAGGTAATCGTCGTTGCTTTATCGCCACGATCGACTACAGAGAAAGCAACAGGGAAGAACCGTATTTAAAAGTGCGGTCGGCGTCGGTCTGTTACGCGGTGATGTACGTGTTATGCGTCGCGCGTTACAGTTTGCACGACCGACTCGCACATTATATTACCGACGTACAACTTCACCCGCGAGATTTCCGTTTCAGTTTGCGGAGTTTCGAGTTCCACCAACGAACAAGTGTCGGATCGATCGAGACGGTATTACTCTGTTTTATGCAGATTGTGGAAACTACAGAATTCGTTGCGCGGGGTAGTGTCGGGTCTTTTACTGTTACAAGTCGTAAAGTTTAATCTATTCAAGTAATCTAGTTTGTTCGAGTCGTTCAATTTATTCGAATAAACGGGAAAATCTCTTTAAGCTTGAGAACGTACAAATACACACGTAGGTACGTAACTTTGCGAAAAAGCTAATGCAGAGGGGAAAATATAACAGCTGAGATCGCAATCTTTCGATGCATAAAGTACAGCCCATTAGGAATTAGTTGATACTCTGTGTATCGAAATGGTGAATCCTTGCATGGTAGAGGACCAAAAGCCTCTCCGATTGTAGATGTTACAGCCTACTTCGTATACTCTATTTATGGTATTGCCGTGGTCGGACCTGGGGACGATGAGAGTGTTTACGTAAAAGAACTTTGATAATCTGGCAAAGAAACGTAGGAATATGGACGTGGTTTACGTAACTGTTAGAAAATTTGATATAGAAAAACTGCATTTGCGAGAAATCTTTTGACAGCGAGTGAAAAATATCGTAGAAATTGATGCCAGATTACCGAGGCATATTCCATACGAGGAAGAACGAGCGATTTGTACGGTAAGATTACAGCTTTCGAGGTTTTGAATTCAGTGCAGCTGCGTTTCAAAGAGTTCTGGATGAGGTGGCTATCATGTTCGTAACGCGAGGGTTAAACGTGAGCTCAATAATAGCTGCAAGATGCGGAATTTTTGTGACGACATTAAGGTTGCTGTTAGGTAATTAATTTACAAGACAAACTTACTTATTACCGCGCGAAGATCTTAGTAAAAGGCGTTTAATTACGACAATTTTCGTCGGATTATTTCTACGTTAAGATTCTAATCTTAAGACGCTTGGTCGAATAATCTATTAATAATTAAAGTTATTAGTAAAACTTCAGACCAGATGGATAAATCGAGAGGAAACTGGTAGCGGGTAGTTCGTGCCTTTGAATCTTTCAGTAAATTCTTCTTCTTTCGATACTAAAAGCATTAGAATTATTAAGATGAATATACACGAAGCGGAGAAATATCGGAGCTGCTAGAAGCTAGCAAGTAATAGGGTTGATTTTAAACGCTAGTTTAAACTCTTCTTTCGCTATCAAGAGTCGAAGAATGATCAAACAGAAAATACAGACAAACCGAAGAACCATCGAAGGAAGATCTTCCCTTGGAAATCAGAAAGACGGGGCAAATGACGTTGCGAAACGGCAACAGTTCGTTTCAGGATTCGCTCGACGAAGCAGTAATTAAGAAGCGGGTGCAAGTGGCCAATGTGTCGATATCGATCGAGGGAAGAGCGCGGGGATGAGCAGAGAGGAGGAGGAATGGGGTTACGCGGGATTTTGGAGGCACGTAAAATTTATATACAGGGTGACTGCGTCGCGTAACGACCCTCACTTCCGGCCACGGCCCGTTTCTACGTCGATTGCGATGATTCCAGCTGTTGCACGGATTTACCGAAAGCTGCACCAGCACGCCGTTACAGTCGGCCGCCCTAAACGAGCCCTCCGGCTATTGTCTTGGAACACAATGCGCGTGTTGTCACCGGCAAATTTTCGTTCGAGCTGTGCCCTGGACGTTTTGCATCTGTGCCGAACACCGCTAACTTTTCGCAACTAGGAAACACACCGCTCCACCGGATGCTTCGAATATCCATCCCTTTCCGGTGATATCGATAGCGGCGCTCGTGTTTTACACGTCAATTAGCGTTATCGACGCTAATGACTTTCGAGCTGCGCGTCCGCGCCATAAAATATGAAATAACGTAAAAGCAATGAACCAATTGGGATTTGTGTTATTATGCAGAAAAGTGGGATATAAATACTCATCGAACGATGCGATTATAATTTGTAGATGCGTTTCTCTCGGCAAATATGCGATACGTTGCGATCGAAAGTGATGATTCATCGCCAATCAATCGGATCTGTATTCCTTTTTCTCGTATTCTTGCCAGTTAAAGCTAGAACCGTGTCACGGTTTGTCTACGATAATCTGTACGGAGAGTTTATTATTATACGGAGCCAAGAATCAGTACGAAAGAATGCGACAGTAAGTACCGTAAGAAAGGAAAGAAAGAGAAAGAAAGGAAAATATTAAGAAGCGTGACACGACGCGAAAGTATCGTAGAGGTCCGTTTTGAAAGCGGATAAGCGTCCAGATAAAAAGTTGACATTTTCAGCGTATCGATTCGCTAATTTAATAATTCCATTTAATGGATCTCGCCAACGTGCGAAAATGTCGAAGTATCGATCTCTTTTTAATACCTACATTTGGGCGTTGCATACAGGTTGATTTGTTCCAAAAGGGACGACTTCGTTGTGCCATTAATAATTTTGAGTAGAAACGACAGGTATCCTACATTCCGTATTCACCTTACTCATACAAATATTATTCGAAAGAAGAAGGTAGTTGTGATCGTGCTACGACATTCTAATATCTAACTTAAAAAGCAGCAAATCTAAAGAATTTGTGTTGAACTCTCTACGATAGGGTTACGCATTTATCATACAATATTTATCATATACCAGGTCTAACCCGAAGCTTTAACATTTACACGTTCGTGGCACGTTTTCACGGATTTGTTCACAACATCGGAGCAACGTTGCGAAAAATCCGAGTTCGCTGTAAAAGATACTCCACGATCGTCAATTACAGCAAACTCTGTTAAGGTGCAATTTGATGGCTAAAACAATTGGACTCGTTTTACAACGGTCGTATAACAGCGTCGCATCTAATATTTCAGAAAGCACGCCAGATTTGTAGAAGACTGGAGTTAGGCTCGTGGAAACGGAGAGGAAAGACCGGCGCGATTTATACGTGGACAGGCAAGTTTTCAAAGTAAAATATAACCAAGAGCCGTAGCGGAGACGGCGCGATAATTTATCGCCGGTGTCGAGCACGTTAAACAAACTTTATTTACGAGGATCAAATTGCGTCGGGAGAGTTCCGTTCGCGAATCGGTGCAACAGAGAGGAGGAAAAAAGACCGAAATCGTGTGCAAACATTGATATTAACTCGTCGACGGGAATCGGGGTCACGGTTTCACGTATGCACGTACTTCGCGTTTAAAAGAGACCGCACGCGTACTCTCACCACGCATTCTTCTTCTTCTTCTTCTTCTTCTTCTTCTTCTTCTTCTTCTTCTGCCACGTATATCATCGCGGACACGTGCGATCGATTATGTCGATGGAATATGGATAATAAGCTTCGTGACGAGGTCGCCCTGCTGTTCAAACGATGAAAAACTTCCGCTTGGGATCGATATCGCAGCTAACCGTCTCGTTCTCCGTTTCGTTTCCTTACGGCTTACGTAATTCGGGATGTTAGTTTTCCAAATGAAACGTGGTAGCTCGACGATCTGATCTCGTTAGGTCGAATCGTAAAATAGGTTTAATTAAGGAACAATCTGCTCCTATCAGTTACCGACACTATGCCCTGATTAATCGTTCTTGAACCTCGCTGGTAAAGTGGTCTAGCAGTTACAAGGAGTTTCCACCGAGGTACAAGAATTGGAATTACAGTCTGATTTCTTCGTTAACGCGGCAAGATAAATCACCGAAACAGAAGCATAGTCGAACTAGATAGGTAGATTAGGAAAGGTGACAAGGTATAAACGGCGAGTTAACGCCCGCGGAGAAAGGAACGGGACCAAAGAGCACGCGAGTAACTTCACGTCTATAATCATGGTTCGCCGGTATCTCGGTGGGAAGTTTTACGAGGCGAGATACTAATACGCTTTTAGGTCGATATGGAAAGATATTACAGGCATTCGCAACAGATGCTTATCGTTCACGGTTCGTGTTTAATCGTGGACCCGATCGATCCCGATAACGAGAGAAATTACAGGTTGCTCGCGGCTGCATGCGTGGATACAGAGGTGTACTCTCGAAAACAGTTCTATCGAAACTTGGTAATCATCGAAACTTGAACGATTAACTACATTTGGTCCGTTGCAAACGACCAGTAACACAGCGCGTGCTTTTGTCAACGCGAAGCGCAATTGCAAATGTAGCTGGCATTCGTCAAACTTTGGCGTAATCGATGCCTGGCTGTGCCGACTACACAAACGGATTTCGCGTTAATTGGATAAAAGATGCCCGGTTAATTGGCCGGTCCCCTACCGCGAACCAAACCACGAGGAAACAATCGGTTAGCTGGAAATTCGGATCGTTTCGTTGATTTAAATAGTCCTTTCCGAATCGATTTTCCCAGCTATTTCGTACCAGGGGAATTATTCTATCGACGAAACGCACAGCTTCGAAACCTAACGCGAACTAACCGCTCTTTTCGTGTTTCTTTTTTTTCTTTTTCTCTCTTTTCGTCGATAGCTTCTGTCGCTTCTGTCGTTCGTCAAAAGCCCGTTAAGATGAAGTAGACGCGGCGGCACGTATCGATGTTCGTAGCCTCGAGGATGCTTCGGAGAACGCGTCCAAAGCCATCCACGTAAAAAAGCCACATTTCGTCAATGAGACGTATCTGGCCTCCGGATGATAAGGGCAAACGCGTGGAAATCGATTTCTCTGGGGCTTTATCGCGTCATTCCGCGGCGATCTTTCAACGACACCTACTAAAGAACGAAATCTATATCCATTGATCGTCGAACGGATCCATAGAAATTGGCTTGGCTCGAGACGGAGGTAGACGCCGATGTCTATAGCCCAGGGTTGTGGCGATTGCGTGCTGTTGTTGTCGTTCCATCGTCACGTTCCTATAGTAACCACAGGCCATTGTTCAATAAACGCTGAATTATGAGTCAGTCCTTGTATGTAGCCGCCGGTCGAACTCTGTGTGACGCGCGTGTTCGTGACGAAGCGCCAGGACCTTTTTTCTCTTCAACAGGGGTGGCCACGTTCAACGAATCAGGTGTTTCGTCAGAAGTTCGTGTTTGCTTTGGAACTTCGACCGACACCATCGTCGAGACGAACGAGAACGGCGAATTTTACCGACGTTCTCTCATATTATTTTTGCTCCGTGGTCGCGGTTACGCGATCGATCCTACGTTGCATCGGTTTTGAACAAACGGAGCGCGATAGTCGAGCATAGGCGGACGCGGGTTCTTCTTTGTCCGCGAAAAGACGCCAGGAAATCGGGTACTGATTAAAGGAATCAAGGTAAAGGCCGGGTCGAGCTTCAGGCCACGTATTTAAATATCAAATGCTCGCTTGAAATGTAGGTCGTAGAAATACTCGCCCCATTGTTTCGCTCTCAGCCACTCAAGAATTATCTTCACCGAGGGGGAGGAGTTTGTGGACTAGGAAGCAGAGGCAGAGCATAACTGGGAAATAATAATATTTAACTTACTCGCAATATAATTTCATTGCGGGGAAACTAGGTTCCCAATTCCCGCCGGCCTCGAACGAAATTTCAGTCGATAGAATTAGAGATCGCTCGTCTGTTCCGGCTGGTGAAAAATCACGATACGTTCGGGAATTCTTCCGTGACGTTTAGCAACTAAAAAGCGAGTGACGCGCGAGTTCACTTTCGTTTTCCCGCGAGTGCACGAACGTCCGTCACGAAACGTCGATTCGTCGACGACGCCCAAAACGCCATTAGATTCACTTTCTTTCCCATTCTCTGCGCAACGTCACGAGATCGTAAAGTTCTGGGGAAATCCACGAGAGGAAAAGAGAATAATCATCGTCGATCTCGAGGAAGAATACGGTATCCGACCGGTTTGTTTATTTTTCACGGCGAAAACGAACTGAGAATACGAGAGCATCGACTTAAACCATACACAAAGGTCCTATTTTTTTTCCACGCTGCAATCAACGTGGCTCTGTTTCGTGTCACGACAGTGCCGAAGACTGGTGTGGTCCGAAGACTCTTGTTCGTCCAGACCCGCTGCGGCACCTGCTGCGAGTAACGAGCGTTTGTCTGCCCGTGAATGCTCTGTTTCCTGTTAAGAAAAAAAAGCGGACGAAAGAAAAAGAAGTAAATGACTGTCAAGTTTGGTCGATCGCTCACGACGGCACAGCATTGTGTCGCGGACCGCGAGTAATTAAAAAACACGCATTTCCACGGGGCGAACGGAAGCAGAAAGAACGCGGGAATAAAATGTTTCTTGTCAAGTAGCGAGAGAACAGAAACAGAGAGAGAGAGAGAGAGAGAAAGAGAGGGAAAGAGAGAGAGAGAGAGAGAGAAAGAGAAAGAGAAAGAGAGAAGCTGAGAGCGACAACCGGTCGTTTAAACGGTTCGGGACGCTGCGTTCGTTCGTTTCCCATTAATTTATCAATCAACGTTGGCCGCGGGCCTGAACCTCGCAATCTGCCGATAATAAAATATTTCCCATTCCCTATCGACCAATGGGCCCGCGTTTCGGGCTAACAGATTCGAACGGCGGAACGTTTCATTGGAGCTGGGATTCGATATGGGCTTCCTCGACGCTCTTGGTACGAGTGCAATTATCTTAATGATTTCAGTCAGTGGGTTTAATTAACCGAACGGTTCGGCGCTCGGCGTAGATACATCCACATTTCGGAATTACGTGGATCTCATTGGGAGATTATCTTTCAGCCGCATCTAACTGTGAGTTTCGTTCGGCGCGCGACACTCGTCTACCCGAGTCCCCTGACGAAACTATTTAACGACGTCGCGATCGACGGGTTAAGGAGTTCGGTCGGTCGTTCTAGCGACGCGGCTTAAATTAAACGCCGAACAACTTTCCCCTGTTCACGACGGAAGCCACCGCCATCGTAACAGCGTGGACGACCGAGAACGACCTGTGATCGCTCTTCGAACGTCCTAAACGATTATGGATGACGCGCGTTTTTGTGTCCCGACTTTCCTTGCAATTTGTGCTCCGAGTAGCACGGAGAATCACTTTCTCTCTTTCTCTCTCTCTCTCTCTCTCTCTCTCTCTCTCTCTTGTCGAGAGTGGCCCGTTTCCCTCAAAGTTTTTTCATAGAATACTCAGACGAGGATCGCGTCTTCCTCGCTTTTCCGATCGATCCTCTCGTTCTGTTGCTCGTCCTACGAAAATCGATTTTGACATAGTTGAAGCGGCATAGTTACACAGGCAGAAATGATAACGAAAGCAACAGCAACGCGGTTAATACGCAAACCGCAGAGCCACGTAACCGGCTCGACGATATTTCGAGTTTATTTCGCTCGTCGGTGGTTTCTCGCGCGGTAAAAACGACGTAACGAGGCAACGGCTCGCTTTTGGTCGAAGGGACACGCTCGTGAATGCCGTTATCGGATTACCGTGCGGTCGCCTGCTAAAATATTCCCTGGAAATAATCGCATAGAATCGACCGATAATTACCGATTACATATCGTCCCCTGGATCCGATCAAGTACTGCTAACGACATAAAGAGTCGTGAAATTCGATTATCGCAAAAGTATTTACGTTCGAATACCCGTGCATACTCGTTATAATCGTGCTATTTCGTAAAATTAAATCACCGAACGGAGACTTCCAAGTTATTATAGAATATTTCGAACGCAAGACCGGCACCGGCACCATTTCAGCGCGAATATTACGCGCTGCACGTATCGGGAAGTTTCGTTAATTAGTTGGCGAGAATTTCGAAATGCGACCCAATTTTCACGCGAGCCAGAGTTGCACGCGGGCGTAGAGACTTATCTCTCGTCTGGAAGACGAAAGATCGCGTTGAAAGACGGTCGTGGAATCGGGCGAAACGAAATTATGACGTTTCCACGAGCCAGGAATTCGACGGAGGAAGGAAACGTGATCATTTTCACTCGCTCAATTACACGCTTCCATCTTCCCACGTCAATCGGCGAGCACGCACGAGCTTCCAGCCCTGCGTGAAGCCTTCGATCCAAGGTTCTTCCCAACCGACTACGTCGAGATCCGACAGATCAGCGAACTAGATCTCGAAGAGATGTTACGCGATTCCGAGATCCTCGAAAAACGATAAACACGAAACTGTCTTCATTGCGCATGGAAACAGATATGGTTGTATAGTCGTGGTAAACCAGAGACGAGTGCGATTGTGGGAAAGAGCTACGAGAGCAGAAGGTCTGTTTTCCTTCGACTTTGGAAATTAGGGGACCCGGTCGAGGGTCCTAGAAACTCCTTTGTTTAAGGAATACTCGTGGAACGCGTTTCGAGTGTCGTGGGATAGCTTTCACCGTACATTATCGTCCCTTTTTCCAAGAAATCCTCCGAGTAGAATGCAATTCGGCTTCAATCAACTCTCTTCAATTTTGATAATTACCTCTCCGTCCCATTTTTGGAACGGTCCAATTACAATCAGCGATGAAGTATGTATAGAGTCGATCAATGGAGGCATCAAAAAGGCCGGGGAACACAAAGAGCAACGTAAAAACTGGTGGAGCAGAAATTGCTGGAAAAACATCACCGACCCAATTGCCGGACGAGTAAATTTGATAACGATTTTCAAGAGCGATCCACCTTTCTCCGGGAGAATCGCTCGCCCGCGCGTTATCGAGTCACGATCCACGTCTTTCCTCGATCCCATCGATTTCGTTCTTGTTACCGCGATTAATGGCATATCTCCCGTGTACGATACGAGCGAAACACTTATGTAAATAACTCGTATCGATAGGAGCGCGTCGAGTGGAGGTGGAGCTGGTTCCGTTGACATTTGCGCACCATTCATTATCCAGGCAAGCTAACTAGCATAACCTGTCTCTGGTCGCTGGTCTCGTCGTAAAACTGGGTCAGAGGAAAGAAAATTCCTGGAAATTCTTCTTACTGCGTTACCTGTTTTTTCGGTTTTCTCTCGGACGGGTGCTATGAGAGTTGCGCGAAGGAAATGATAAAATTTCTTCTCCGATGTCGAATAGTTGCTCGTTCCTTAGCCATGATTCACGAAACAATGAATACGCCGAGTCGAGAAGCCAATTAATCAGCGTGTACCTACTTAATTTTACGAAAGGGAATTTACGCTCGCGCGATCGTATCAACCGTACTTCATACAAACCAACTTCCACTGTATTACTTCTAAAATAAATCGCGGCCGTACTATGGCAGCGAGCTGCAGCGCTGAACACGAGAAAAGTTATGCGAGATCTTCTAAAATAAACCAAGAACAAACGAAGCAGCGCGATGACGCGGTGTGGTTTGAATCGCGATCGGAGGATAGACGCAAGCGAACCTCGTTAAAATAATATTCACTGAACGAACTTAGCCTGTATTCGACTGTCGTGTATGCTCGTCACGGCGGAAAATTTCGTTTCGGCGAGCCTTTAACGCAACGTTACTTTTTTTATCGTTTCACGCGCATTTTTGTACGGTGCACAGCGGGTCGAACAACGGCGGAAAACACGGTCGCGCGGTTCAGGAGAAAGGTACGGACAGATTGCGCGAAATTTCATTGCGCGCCCGGTAAAAATATTAGCTGTCGGCTTTTCGGATCCGGCTGGCCGAATCCGCTTTCCCCGATCCATTCGATAATAAACGGTCGACAAAGCAATAAGCCGCTCGAAATCGTTATACAGATATAATCGAGCTTTGTGTACTCGTTGTTGGCGTAATGTAACTGACTGAAAATTTGCCTGTACTACGCGGATCGCTTACAATACGAGCATCGACAAATAGACGAGCGTTTTGTTAACAGTTCGCTCCAAAAACCTGCGCTTCTCCGTCGAAAAAACAACGACAAAAGAAACTGAAAGGAACCGAGGGATAGAATTCCGAGTGAAAAAAGAGTGCTCTTTAAGAAAGTATAAGTCCCGGTGATTAAAGCTCGGTCCTTAAAAGATTAAAGAGTCTTAAAACCGGTAACCTGACCGCGTATAAACCACCTAGCTACGACACAGCTTGCAGACACGCGTTCTAGTCGAACGGTTTGATAGAAAACCCGTAGAATTACCTTGGTTTTCTCCATTTCGAACGTCATTTAGATTGCTTGAATTATTCATTGGATTACGTGGGCCGAGAAGGTGGTCGACTTTGATGGAACACGCGGGATTTTTTTTTTTTTTAATCGAAGGAAGACCTCGGAGTCGCTTCGGAACAACGAAAACGAACGGGAAACACGGCGCGGCGCGACGAGTCGCGTTCAGACCGGAAGCTCCGTAATTGGAGAGGACTAACGCGAGTGTTGGCCTCGAAGGCGTTGTTTAAACTCCGTGGTGCGACAAAGTTCACGTTGGAAATTGCGCAATCGCTGCGACAATGCGAAGAACGCGATTCCAGTTAACGAACCTGCAGCTCTCTCCTGGTCTCTCCCACGAACTCGCCTGGCACATTGTCGATTAAACGAACCTGCCGGGCTTCGCCACAAAGTTTCAAAGCTTCCTCGAGTCGATCGAATCAATCTCACGGCAGATTTTCGCACCCTGGTCACGGCAACCGGTTACATTCTTGCTTAACACCTTCCTTCACCATTGTTTCCTCTTATTCCCTCGCGTAAAAAAACCGTGAATCATCGTGCGTAGTCGTCACGCGCTTTACAACTTACGACGGATTGTTCAGCGAAATCAAGGAGTTGCTTTCGAGTTTAGGTGGCCGGGTTTATTTAGATTTTGGAGGCTCGTGGCTGGCGTAGCGCGAGATCGATCGTCTTTCGTATCAAGTTGCACGTGTTTAGAGACAAGAGGGAGGACTATAGAGGGACGTATGTTACCCTTACAACGCATCATTATGCAGGCCAATCCGACAGCATCGGGATTTGAGCAGCCGAATTATGGAGCGCGTTAGGTGATTGGAATACGTGCGTCATAACGTAGAACCCAGATGTCTGCAGTCTCGGCTATTATGCGTGGAATTCGTTCACCGTCTCCCCGCGCATTGTACGACGTTTCGATTTTTACAGCCACGAGTATTTTCGTTCCGCCGACTCGAACTTGCACGAGATGCAGTTTTAATTATCCACGCTTTTCAATTGCATGCGCGATCGCATGATTTACGGTTACATAGATATACGAGAACAAAAAGGAAACGTTCGGAAAGATTTATTCAAATCGGAAGTTGCAATTGAATAATTCCATCGAACAAAGGCGGTACTCCGTAAAAATTGGCCAACTTTACTTGGAGACTTTCGTAAATAATTCATATCCACCGTGAATAATATACAGGGTTGCAAGCGAACCGTTATTTTTATCCGTTGAGTCGAGATGCTCGTTCGAGATCCAGTTTCACCGAGATGCTACGTTTTTCTCAAGAACCAAGGGAATTACACGACAGGAGAACCGAGGACGTACGTGTAATTAACCGTAGCGTGTACGGAATGATAGTCTACTGGCCGGAACCATCCGTTTCGCGTCTGTTTTCTTATCGGCTTTTTTCTTCGACGTCGGCCAACGAACAGAAAGATCCCCTAAATTGGGGTAAGAAGTATCTTCTCCACGAGATCTCTGCGATATAATGGCTATGAAAGTTGAAATAGCGTCCCGTTAAGTAATAGATAGTAAATATACATATATATATACACACCGCGAAGCTCGTTCACAGATTTCATAACCCAAATATCTCCAGCTACTATCGTCCATAATGGAGATGGCTTAAATAATTCGCACGATACGATTAACAGTGTCCGAAGAGCAGTTGGGCGTTCCCAGCTCTCCAACAAATCTACGAACAATGTATATCGCTGCAACATCGCGGAAGAATCGAGTTAATCCTAGACAAGCCGAAAAATCAACATCCCGAAACGCGCTCGATGGAACGTAGCACGCGCGTTGTCCTGCCGGACGCGAATCGGCGCGCAAATCGAATTACGCGAGGCGTTTCTGTCCGCGCAGAGGTTTATGGCTGAGTCTATCGTACTGTCGGGCATAATATGCAGCTGGTGGAGGTAATTCGTGTGTCCCGGGGATCCGATGAAGATCCTAATCAATTTAATTCCGTTTCTGTCCACGCATCCCCCGTGAAAGTTGCCGGCTAGCCGGCAAGGGAGTGCGCCGCGCTCGACGCATTTCGGTGGTCGGCCGAATACCGCCGAATACCGAAGTCGAACAGAGCCGAACGGAGCCGAACAGAGTCGAGCTCGGCGATGAGCGCGGCTCGACACTCGCGGCGGCCGCAAAGCCACGCAGTTGGTCGACGAGCGCGGCACGGTGTATTAGCGGACCGGTTTCCTCTCTTTCCTTTATCTCTCTTCTCTTAGTCGCGCGTCCTTCGAGCTCTTTGCCAGCCTCGTGACAGCTGTTCAGCCGGCTCCGATGATCCGCGAGACGATCCACGGCATACGAGGCAGGAGCGGGCTGCAATGGTTCACAGTAAGCCAATCATTCACGGTTTTGATTTCGACACGTTAGCGATGCGCGAACGCGACACGCGCGGTGTTTCTCCCCAGAGGGGGTGGTTTTTAGGTATCCGAGGCTTTCGAGAGACTGCGTGAGATCGCCAGTGTAATTTGTACGGATGATATAGGTCGGCTACTTTTCCGTGGTCCGGTCGTGTCGCGAAACTGGCGATAAGGCCGAGTCGATGCTATCGCTCGGAGAACGATAATTCAATGGCTATTGTCCGTGTTCTACTACGTGTGTAATGCATATGTACCAAGAGGTTTTGTACCTGTAGAGCAGAGCTAACAATATCGCGGCTTTATTTCACGGGCGGATACAACGTGACCGTTTTGTATGCATACGCTCTCGCGTTTAAGCATTCGCTCTCTTTCTTCGTCGAATGCGTTTCTCTCGCTCTGACTACCCCTTTCCGCCTATGTACTTTCACGACATTTAATTACCTTGCCAACGCACACAGAAACTCTACATCCATCCAAACTTTTCAGTTTGCGATTTCTAGCTGTCCTATATTTTCCCCTAACTTGCTCGCAGCTACCAATGTTATTACTGCTAAATACGCTTTAAGCTCGAAAGCCTCGGATCTCGTAGTCGCGGCTGTAATACACCGAAGCACGAGTTTCGCGCAAACCTTACTCACCGTCTAAACGGCTATGAAACACGAAAGTAACCGAAAACTAGGAGAGACTGTTACGTTTTAACCGATGAACGGCTCTGGGAAGGATTCGCGAGGGGTGACTTACGACAAAAACTTGCCCCATGGTTCTGTTAGTCGTCATGGTTCTGTTAGGTCAGGGTCATTGGTAATGAACGAGTTTTCTCTTCCACACGCGAATGGCCATCCGATATTTTTATTTCATGCGATATCCATTACGTAGAAACGGTGTCTAAAGAAGAAACGACGAGCGATCTTCGTCGAAGATCGGAATACCGAGCTCGTTGTTGGTCATTGGCCTGGTCGAAAGTAGCTTAATTTAATCTTCTTTCGGGTTGCTTAAAATCGATGAATCGATCGAGAAAGCCTTTTAATCGTGATCATGAAAAGGTGTTAATAAAAGGGAGTCCCGATAGCGAGTCGGGCAAACCTTTAATAGATGACCTACGGGCTACGGCGAATAGGAATATCAAATTTTCAAGAGATAAAGGCTAGAAAGGCCGATCGTGCCGGTTTAAAACGTCAGAACGTTATTTAGATCCCGATATATACGATGAACGGTGTGGCCCGTGCCTCGATTCCGTTCTCACGTTCACCATCTTCCCCAGGAATTTTCCTAATCTTCCTCCTCTTCTGGGCAGATAAGATCTTCGTTTATGGTCTCTGGACACGTTCGGTGCTCGATTAATCTTCGATTTAAAGTCCAATAGATTACACGAAAGTCTCCGCGGCGAATTAACCGAAACAGGCGACACTGAAATTATCATCTTCGATTCGCTTTTGTATGTTGGAAAGGACGATGACGATGTAGATCGATATTCTTACGGAGCTGTTTCGATATCGTCGAGTCGTAGCTTGAACCTAATATGGAAAGGCGCGAGATCGATCTGACAAGGTGACTTTGTCGTGTTTCTTGCGCATTTTTCCATTGCCAGTTGACGAGTTTCTATGCTCCACATGGTACCGTGATAAGAACGTACGGCAAAGGTTCTACAAGAGGCAAGGCGAGCCTCGTTTCACGGTTAACAATCTTGTAACGTCTCTCGAGGAAAAATAGTGGGAGCCATTGGAAGTCGTCGGTCTGCCAAGCTTGGCCGCCGATTCCTCTAAATGCAATTACTCGAGCAGTTAATCTTCCAAATCGATCCGTCGGTCCTCCAAGGATCGAATTTCTTTCTCCTCTTTTCGGCTCTGTCGTTCCCAACGTAAATTAGGTCATATATTTTTGTACCCGACATTCAAAGGGAAGTTTTTAAATTCTTTATTCAACAGATTCTCGTATTCGTTCGCGTAGCCACGGCGCGTTCCGCGTGAACGTGTCGAGGTTCGCGTATTGCTGCGACTAAAAATTCGCCTGTTCTCCGATCCAATTACGGCGACGTTGGAGCGAAATTCTTCGCTTTATTGCTAGAAACGATTCTTCGTTTGCGACCCAAGTTTTTTTTACCAAACTTCGATAAGCCTTCGTTGTCGCTAGAAAATAGACACGGTTTCCTCCGGGAGGCGTGTAATCGAAAGTTCACCGTCTCCTCTGTAACGTTGTAACGCGGAAGTTTAATAGAATCGACGAAGGAGAGCGTCGGGTTCTGTTTTCGAAAGTCGACGTGTTCTTTCGACGTCACGAGGGCTGGGCACTCGGATCGTTAATTAAAATTCTCGGCTTTTTCTCGCGCGATATGGAACAACATTACGCGCGGACCAGCCCCCGCCCGAATCACCTAATTTCACGCGCCACGGAAATTAAGCGAGCTCGCGATTCGCCGCATTTTCAACTTCTCCCGGCAGAATGCATCGCGTAACGAAGAAAACGCTGAAAGCGTTTCTTTCGCCCACCATTCCCCGGTTATTTGCCTCCCAGGCCGCGTTTTCTTTCCGCCCTTCCGCCACATTAACCGCGACAACCGAGTGGTAATTGCGCAACGCGATACCAACGCCGGATAACAATTATCCGAGAAAGCGAATTTCACAATTGAATATTCTTCTCGGGGATTAATCCTTCCTTCTTAGGGCTTATCGAGTCTCGAGGGCCACTCGTTCCCCTCGACAGTCCGAGGCGGCCAGTTTAAGGCCGCATTAAAGAGATTAGTTCGCGTCCAAGAGAGCCAACCTACGCTCTCTCTCTCTCTCTCTCTCTCTCTCTCTCTCTCTCTCTCTCTCCTTCTTTCGCTTCCTCGGTCTCTTTTGCTATCGGTAATTCGAAAATCCCAGCGTCCCTTTACCCTGGAGGCGACCGTTCCTCTTACTTATCGCCCTAACGAACCAAGATGAGAACTCTCGTCCCCGTTGAAAGCCGAAAATCGTGTTTGTCCAGCGGACGGAGCGCACTTCTCTTCGCCGGCGCTCTGATTCGCCATCGTTGCACGAATTCGGTAGTATCCGGCGGCGGTAGCAAATCCAATAAACTTTGGGAAACCTCGATGAACGATACGATAGGTTCTGGGAAGAATTCACAAGCTCGTGAGTCTTTTCTCGAAGAAAATTCCCGGTTTATGGGGGATGGAGTTATTATCGGGTTAATTAATGGGCAAGCGGAACTTCCTCGTTACGGATTGCTCCCTTACGTAGCCTGCGATTGTTTAGAGACACGAGTTCGCAAAGTTTCAACGAAAAGAGCAAACGTGGAAGCTCCGAATCGGGACCACGTTCTCGATAACCGGTTTTACGAGGGTGTAAAATCTCGTCGCGAAAGCACCCAATTCCTAGAGTTGGCTCGATGGAAGCTCCTGAAAATTCCTGCTCGCGTCGAGGCCGAAAGTAAAGGGGAACATCTTCTCCGTGGTATCCTTTTCCTTGTTTCTTGCAGACGAAGTTGATCTCCGAAACATCGCCGCGGTAACAAAGATAAATAAATTAACGTGAACGAGGGAACGTTGGAGTGTGCAGGATGAGAGCGAACGCGAGAATTTCATTTTCCGTGGGCCAGGAAATATCGAGCGATGTTACTTGGTCTTTTGTTTTCCGACGGGCTCGTATTCAACAACGTGCCTCTCGACCGAAATACAATTTGCCATAAAAGCTTTCCGTTCGCCGTTTACCGAATGACAAACCTTGTCGTCGCTTCTCACGTGATTTCCGAAACGTTTCGTTACAACAGCGTTTTCATGCGCGTTCATGGCGTAGCTATCCGAGAGGATGGTGTTTCGTACGTTGAATAAACTTGGACTTTGAGACGTCCGGTTTACATGCAATTCTCTCGTTTATTCCATCGAAAGTGGGTCGTTTCGTTTTAGCGCAACGTCGGTGTATTTTATCTTTTTCATCCGCGTAGCTTATTCAAAATATTATATTGCCGGCGAAGGGAGGTGAATTTAAAAATACAAAACACCGTCGGAGTAGATACAACAAAAGCACCGTTGCCAGCCGGATTCTCCCAAAACGGCGCAGCAACAACGAAGCACGAGCCAGCTCGAAAACGCGATTAATCATCCGGTCCTCTTTGCACGCAAACTCTAACCAACCCTTCACCATTCGCAGCGGTATCGCCGTTTCTAACGTACGTACATGGCAACAGCCCGGCAAGAAACTAAACTTCGATACCACCGCCGATACCAACCTCTGAAATATACATTCGATGTATCCAGAAATCAAACAGAAGTCTATCGAAATCAAATCGTTCTTTGACGAATACTCGTGCGATCGGCTCGATATCTCTCCAAGGAGGCTGGAAGAAGTTTCTTGCGGCGAGAAACGGACAGAAGAACAGAATCGTCGAGATGGTTTATTCGAGGTTCTCGATGATAAATCGAAGCCACGATCGACGAATGTTTCGCGAGCACGGCCGGTTGCGAGGGGCCGCTTTTAGTCGATGGTTTTATCTGTCTATTGTTCGTTGGTCCGCGAATAAACCGCTCACGCATCTGCTCGACGGTGCAAATAGATGGAAATTCGCCGGAGAACGAGGCATTTTTCTTTTTTATAAAGAACAGGATCGGCGACGATAACGATAGATTTATCGGGCCACGGACTCATAAACGACGCGTTACCAGTCGCCGCGAATAAAAACCTGTTGAGTTCCGGTGGAAATGCGAAGATCCTTCGGCTATTGTTCTCCGCAGGCTGAACACGTCATTTCGCTCGAATTTCGTCGCACTGCCATTGTTTTCTCCGCTAACGATTCCGCGGTTTTACACGCAAATCCACGTGAATCGTGGAATCAATAGACACGTTCACCTTCTTTTTTTCGCGACTCGGCAATTCCGAGTTGTCCGGCTGTAACGAAGATACCAGAGTAACTTCGCAATGTATCAGCTTTTGTTCGACGAAAGCACGATTTTAAGAAGTAACCTACTCGAAGTTGTAAATTTGCATTTAAATATTCCAGCGAAGTTTCATCGATTAGTTAGCTCGGTTTCCACGGCCCAAGCTTAACGTCGTCGTTTGTAACTGGTCCAAAATATGGCCGGTCTAAACTAGAGTATCCTTTTACGCGTCGTCCTTCCTCGTTAACATCGACGTCCTCCTTTTCGCACCTGCTAGCCTCAACGACCGCGTAACCGTAAATTCATTGCGTCGTTGATTTCAACTTAGCTTCGAGGCTTCAAAAACCTACGGTAATTATGTACTGGGCCCTTAACAAATGTAATTAATGCTCGTGTACCATTTTTTGCACCAGCGGGACTTCTTTCGCCTTGTCGTTTCTTTATTTCTTTCTTTTTTTCTTTTTTTCAAGCTTAAAAAAAACTTTGCGACACGATTGCTCGGTGTACAATGCAGTTCGTTATGCATACCATTACGATCGCGGAGTGCAACGGTATTCATTACCAGATCCATCGGGTTTTTCCACGAGGACGAGCCAGCTCGGGGCAAAAAAATCGTATCACACGTACGCCAAGCTTTTTCCCGTAATTAAATCACGGCTGCGTCGGGTGCTAATTAACCAGCGACAACTTTCTTAACTCGCCGCCTGTCCATTACGCGAAAATGCAGCATATCAATTTGCTCGCTTATTCTTCGACGAGGCTACTGTTCACGCTTCGACTTTCCAGCGTACAGGGATTTAAAATTAACAAATTATCGTCCCCTTACGGTAGAATCTAGTTATCAAAATTTAGTAAAATCTAGTAAGATGTAGTATTATCTAAAGATATCGTCTTTGTCTTCCAACTATCTTCGCTAAACCGATTCGACGATTTGAAACGAGCGAAGCTTTAGTCCCACGAGCTTCGTAGAATCAACTTCTATCAGACTCACATACCTTGTACAAGTTTTACACGGGAAAAGAAACTTTCATTTTCTCGGGCGAAACGAATTGTTCCGAGTGTCTTGGGTATCGGCCAAACAGCTTCCAAAGCAACAAGGAACTCCGGGTGTACGATTACACGCGACCGACCCTACGGTTTATAGCCAATTTTCGCACGCGACACGTCCACTTTCGTTCTACCCTTTTTCTAGCTATTTCACCGCTCGATAAACGATCAGCTGTTTCGTCGCGAATTCCAGAGAATTCGCCAATGAACCGTCGATTACATCGAATCCGACGATCGTTACCGCCACTCACCGCGTCGCTTACGCGTCGACGATAACCGCGACGGGAGCAGAGGCTCAACGAGAATCCTCCAATTTCCATAAATCGCGACCACCCTCGCGAAACGTAGACGCGCTGTCTGAGAGAGCAATTTGCGTAACCGTCTGCGAAAGTTACGAGTCAGCTTACACCCTGTCACTCTGTCCGGCTGACTGCTGCCCGTTTTCCCTCTCTGGCTCGCGTCCATTTGTCAACGACCGGCCACGCGAGCCGCGCTATCTTCCACCGCGCCATGGTGTCTCGATTTTCGCGGTATTTTTCGCACGAGTCTTTTTGTCGCGAGTCTGTCTTCTCCGATGAGTGTATCGCGTTTCTCGTGCAATAAAATATCGAACGAAGATTGGAAAGAGAGACGCGTGGACGAAAATCAAAGCAAATGAGATTCTCGTAACACGAAAAGGCGTTTGCTCTTTGTCGAAGACAATGCTACTTTAGCTATAACGCGTGGAGTAGCTATAACGCGCGGCAGCTGTGGTTAAATCCATCGGCGTGTCGGTACGGGGAAGAAACGTATTTTCTAGAGCATTGCCTCGCGGAATGATACGGCTGTTACTCAAAAGACGTGCAGCATCGCGAGCAAGATATATAATGGCGCGTGATCTATAACTCTCGGATAAAGCATCTGGAAAGCGTCGGTACATTGCTGGTAACGACGCCATCTTTTATCTCGTGTCATTTCGACGTAACGATGATCGAGGATCGGTTGGAACGGTCGCATTTATTCGTAGACACGCTCTTTCAGAGCTAGTTCATTTGCTCGATCCAGCTCCAAATTTCAAGATACGAGGACGAGTATTCGCGAGAAATCGATCCAGATAATCCAGTCTTCGGTCCCAGGCTACTGACTCTGTTTCTCTTCTCAAGTACGTACAACTTCCACTTTCTTCGGTTCTTCTAGACTACCTCCAACGGGCACTGTCGCCGTCTGACAAATGTCCACGGCGGCAGGAAGGCGGCAGCTCGAATCGAGCGGAAAATATAGCAAAGTATCGGCCGATCGACCGAGACAAAGCGTCTTCCGCGTAGCTTCTACGCGGAGACAACAGCAGCTGCGGATCTCAGTAACGGTACACGCGCGTGTTCAACGTACGACGCGTGCAAATCGCCGATCTTCGATCGACGTCTCCACGTGGAATCGGTTACAACCTTATTTCCCGTGCTCTTACGGGAAATCGTATTCCGAAACGTTGCAGCTGTTACCGACGCGACGATCGTTAGAATTTTTCCACCAAAGCTACCTCGACTATGGCTTCGTCGATTTCGACCAATATGAAACTCGAGACGGAGCGTCGAGCGCGCTCGATGGAAAATTGGAACGATGTTTCGCGAACGTGGTCTGTTGACCGACCGCTTAGGGGCGAATTACAAACACTCGATTCGAGATCCGTGGAACTGTCGCCGACAGAGGGTCGCTTTGTTTTTCCATCCGACCCTCGACGAGGGAAAGTCGTGCTGCAAGGTTCCATGGAATTTTTGGAGTCACCGGCCATAGAGAAAATTTGGGTCGATTGGCTGCTGCCGATTCAAAGTTGGCGTTTTTCGACGACAACCTGCGACCAAGTTCCTTCCAATTCGTTTTTCCGATGAAAGTTGAAGCATGTTGAAGCGAATGGGGAACTCTGATGTTTGAAATTTTAATGAAAAAGGACGTCGTGATTTCGATATAGAGGATCGGAATTTTTTACCAGATATTCGATCCCCCGCTCGTAGTAAATTTTCCCTTATCGATGATTACGTCGCCGATCGGCTTGCTTCTACCGGCAAAGCTCCAAGCGTTCGTCGCGTTATCGGTAGCTGGCGTTCGTCGAGTCAAACTTTCGACGCGTGGTAGCATGCCGCGGTGAAGTTGCAAGGGAATAGGACGGACAGCTTCGTTTCCTAAACGTCCCGGCCGGATAGCAGGAAAAAGGGCACGGAAGGGAACGTCACGTAGGCTTGAAACTCAATTTCATCGGTGCCGCTGCATGCATCGAGTGGTTATATTTTCTTTCGGGTCGATCGACGTCTCGGAACAATCGGCGTCCCAGCTGGTCGATTGTTACACGTAGCCTTGGAAAATCCACGTTTCTCCGCTGCTGTATCCGCCGGAAAAATGATGAATACGTTGCACGCGAGACGAATATCGATCGCCTAGTCTTTTAATAAGATCGACTTTCTGGTTTGTCTCGTCTTCGAGAGAACGTGACTACGTTCCCACTGAGATTTATACGATTCGTCATTGCGCTCGTGAATCGACTCTTGCTTGGTAGCGTAGTTTAACAACGATCTCTGTAGCAGACGTACGGTAATACAGCGATAGTTACAAGATACTTGCTAGTTAAAAGGAAAATTACTTGATATTCCGGAAGAAAATCATCCTCTAAACGTTGAGGCCGTAGGTCGAGTGTTTATTTTTCACGCGATTCAAAGGATTCTCGGTTGCATCTTCGCTGTGAAAAAATCCGTAGTATCGAGGACGTGTGTCAAACGCAGTGAAATTATCAGTGAGAGTATCAGCGTGGAGTGGAGTTCGTGGTCGATGCACGAAAAATCGATAGTTCCCACCAAATAAATTTATCAGCACGCCATCAAATTGCTGTCGCATTTCGTTCTCTGAAATAATATCTCGAAATATACATTTTTAACGAGTAGTGACGAGCTGAAAACTCCACGACGTGGTACTGTGCGCTAGGAAAATAGGAGAAATTCGCGAGGTGTCCCGGTAACGGAAGCGAAAAAGGTGGAAACACAGCTCTGTGCTCCTGTGTTCTAGTTAACGTATCACGAACTCTCCTCGTGTCCGACACGTACTCGCCTTATTTCGTTCGCTCAACGGGAAAAATACTTCGATAAGAAACGCGCGATTCATCGCGACTAAACGATCAAATCCCATCTAACAGTTTCATCCTTTTTTCTTTTCTTCGCTTCCATTTATGGAGCAAGAGGTGTAATGTTTGCGATATAGCGACATCCTAAATCAAAGCATCGAGTAACTGGCGCGATGCGATGAAATTTACGACGTTCGAACGTTTTGCAATTCATTTTTAGAGATGTACCGACTGGTTGTCGACTAATTGGTTAAACAAAAAAAAAAACGCGTCGTGATTTTTCAATGTATTTTCGCGCAAAATTGACGCGTGTATGTGTATGTGTATGTCTGTGCACAGAGACAGCGACGTTGTCACGATACTCAAACGACGTGCGAACCGATTTGCAGACAGATAGCGATTTAACTTGACTTTTCTGTGTTACCATTGGAATTCCTCTTTCGAAAACGCGCTATTTCAGCATTTTTAATTCCTCGTATCCTCCCTCCCATTGCACGTTGTACCTTCGGAAGGTAGAACGAGGCCTCGGTGCTGCTACGTGGGGATGCGCGCCAAGGTGGTGCAATTTACACCCCTGTGGAATATTCGAGAAGATACGAGTTGTGAAACCGTTAGATTGTCTCGTTGCGTGACCATTTGGAAACTCCAAGGTTTATGACAAGGTCTCTACTATTGAGCCAAGGAGAAGCGCTGCGATGACGTTAAAAATACATAGTACTGTAAGTCCGTTAAAATAACCCACGTACTATCTGAGCGCTGGCACGCAGATGCTCGTAGCGTTAAAATTCAGTTTCTCAAAAATGGCGATTGTTCTTGACCGTGGCATAAGGCTGGCCTAACGGAACTCTTCGTTACATCGCGTTATAACATTCAACAGAAATAGATTTTCTCTTCTTTACCGATATATATATATATTCAACATAGCCGAATACTGTTGTTTATCTCGATTAACTTTCAATATTTCGTAAGACGTTTTACTCAGATTTCTATGCATTCGAATGTATAAACTTAGAAATCGAATACGATTCCCTTGCGTTGAAGTGGTCACCACTTCTAAGAAAATTCTACATCTGGTCTTTTTAGTCTTCTCGTAGTTTTTTTTTTTTTTTAGTAATAAATTAATTTGAATGGAAAAGAGAAAGGCGGCTGGCAAATGTATTTGTAAAGACATTGACGAAGTCAAGGTTCAGATATTTACGACAAGAGTTGGGAAAATATTGGGAGATAATTGTTTGTAAGGATGTAGAGTTTTAGGGAGGGTGTTGAAGGTCACCACTTCTAAGAAAACCCTACATCTGATCTGTTTAGCTTTCTAAAGCACCGAAGCCATCGACAGAGGATAGACAAAAGACTGGGACGAAGGCAGAACATAAACAGTCGACAGGCGACGTTGGCTTCGGCATTTTCAGTTATAGGGTAACACTGTTAGCGTGCGGATCTGGACCAGCTCAAATTATTATTTCATACTTGTACTTTCACTTCCGTATTTAAAATATATTTTCCTACCTTATAATTTATCCACGCGTCTCTCTCTTTATACATCTAATAACCTCAACACCTTGTCTCTTAATTCTTTACGAGCGCCGGGATATCGGAAGCTGGTTTACACTTGTGACTAGCCGTTGACCAAGTAGCTGACGGAAACAGCGTCCGTCCTGTGGTCAGTCAGCGGTCGGTAGTGGTCACTTTCTCCAAAATCATTTCTAGCCAACTACCTAACTTCCGTGAACGTGCATGGTCGTTGCCTTTCCAGTTTCACGCACTACCGCGTCCACTCTGGATCAATAGTACGAAATAATCTATGATCTACCAGCTTCTCTTTGATATCACCGTCATCGAGGCAGCCAATCAGGATGAAGCGGATTCGGAGCTCCGGTGGACGCGAAAAGGATTTTCCAGGAGGAATTTCCGTGATAAAAAGCGAGGAACATCGACGAGCGAGTTCCATTGAGCGCGAAACATTTGCGACAAGAAATGGTGCAAGTAAGAAGGATTTCAGCGATATTAAAAAAATGTTTATCGCAGAAACATCAAAGAAGGGATTGTAATGAAAGGACGTAACGCAAGTGTACTTAAAAAACAAATTGAAACAGCCGAAAGAGATGAAACGGATAGAAGAGACAGAAACGGCAAAGAGCAACAGAAGGGAACACCATCGATCGAAGCGCAACCTGATAGAACTATAAAAAGAAAAGAAAGACATCGTTGATAAATGAAAATTCTGAGACTTTCTAGCACGAAACCGACATCGATATCTCCCAACTTTCAAACACGTCTATACATATGTCAGAAATCTGAGTATGGCAGCTTTTAGGTGGAACGGGTTCGAGCTACAAAGTTGTCAATGCGAAAGTACGACACGATGCAAACTATGCATGATCTGTAGTCTGCAACCTGGAGGTGGTTTTCTTATCCGCAGTTTCTTCTGCCGAGGAAAATAAGGAACGACGATCGAACCATTAAACCAAAGCTTCCCTTTTCACGGTCATAAATAAGGGTAGCTGTCGAAGTGTCGCTGCATTATCAGGGTATCTGTTCCCCGTGGTCGGACCGCGACGATTCATCACGATTTTATTCCATGCTTTCTAAGAGTCGTGCAACGCCTCGAACCTCACGTTCCTGCTTGACTTTGGAGTTGTCCGAGGCGGGATTTATCGAGATTTTTCGATCGTTCTTTTACCGATTGTTCGTTTGAACGGATACTCCGCCATTATCTTAAGAAGGTCACGAAATTAATCTGGTTTATAGCGACAGGAAAGTAGAGAACGGTGAAACCGTTGGCTCTAGGAGTCGGTTCGAGGAACGTCTTACGGTCACGGAACATAATCTGGAATGTCTGACAGACGGAGATGTACACCCTACGTGTCTAACTACAAAGGGCAGCGTGCAGAGCAAACTGTTCTCGATTACGACACTGGTTGAAAAAGTTAAAAAGAGGTGTGGAGTAAATAGATGGAAGACAGCGTCGCGGAACCTCTGTCGTTTTACACACAAAGGCTGCGTCGCCCCCGTGGCATTGTCCGCGTTCGAGGTGGAGCTCATCTCCACCTTCGAACCCGCGTCGCGTGTTCTCTTTTTTCCACTGTCTCACGCCGGCCTCGGGAACAATCGGTGACACTTTGAACTGCATGAAGAGGCGCGAGCAGCGTTACAAAGCCCGCTGAAACCAACGAATGAACGAACGAAAGAAAGGAGAAGGTAGAATGGCACTGTTCTTCCTCCAGCTTTCCACACGAAAAAAAGGAAGACTTTTCCCTCGTTGTTGTTGTTGTTGTCGTTGCTAGCAGGCAATGGCCACAAAGTGTCCGCTTGTATTTTTTTAGCACACCTTGTTGTCCGCGAAGAGAGAAACAAACTCGTGAGTCGAAACAGCAAAACGGTGTTGTTGTTTCGCGAGTGGTAAAGCTACTCCGCCCTTTTTCGCTGGCAAGCGCTCGAGAACCAGTGGATTCGCGTTTCACCGAGAAAGCACTGGATCAGCGGGTCTCGTGTTTCGTTAATCGGTTAACGCTGCATCCGTGGGATAGCAGAGCAACGCGGAGATTAACGCAACCGAAGAACGGAAGAGGCGATCGAGAAGAGAGCAGAGGGCTTGGAGAGCCACGAGACGAGACGTGGGTTCGAATCGGAAGACGCTACCTGTTACACGCCATTTCCTCGCCGTTATTAGCGATACAGACAGAGGAACATGCGATTTATAGCTGAAAGGATTTATAGCTGCAGATGGTGAATTATATCGTAACCGTTAAGTTGCAGGCCACGGTTCACGGAATCGGCGAACGCTTTTAAGAATTTACCTCGCGGTTTCTGCCGCGTCTCTCGTTCCATCCTCTCTCCGCCTCTTTGCTTTCATCTTCGTGTCTCTACCTCTGGTTTAAATAATTCTACGAAACCAGGTACTCGCGTGTCGCCTTGCGGAGAAAGAAAGGAGAATATTAGTTTTTTAGACACCGAAGGTTGGAGGGTTTAGCCGGCTAAAAAAGAAGAATGGAAATTGGACGAGAAACCGATGCATTCTTAATCTTCGAGCAGAGCTCGGCGAACTTATGAATTTAAATCATCTCCCCACCGACGGCTCGTTTCTAAGCGGGTACTTCCGAGGTGGCGAGAAAAATAGTCGTATCATCGATCCCTGTCTCGGTGCGCATTCATCATCGGTCAGTTCTACCCGCGCCGAGACGCGGCTGCTCGCGTCTGCTGAAAGATTGAGGCAGGTCCTGCCGGTTCCAACGAGAGTGAAAACGAACCCCTTCTCACATTGTCCATCTTCGATCCATTTTAAACTGCGAGCTTCTTCCACAAATATCTCCAGTGGTTTACTCTACTTTTTCCAAACGAATGTTCTCCTTTGAAATGTGATCAATTAGAACCTCTACTATCGACGCGACATCGTCACCATAGGTTTCCGTTGCTGTAAAACGGGACTCGTGTTTCTTCCTCGAAGCGTCTCGAGATCGGTTAACGAGCATATAACGGAAACGACCCCACTTTGAGTTAGATACTCGCACGGAGTTGAGCCTCCACTTCGGATTACTTATTTAAGCAACGACCTTTCCCTTTTCCATCTGTGCCGTCAATCGACAGGCATCGATCAGATTCTTCGTCTTTCATCGAACGCCTTGTCCGTTTTAAATTCTTTACTCCGACTGGATATCAAATATTTAACAGGGGCTGCTGCAAAGCGACGACGCGATCGCAACGCGAAATAACGAGGCCCCTGTCGATGACTGGTGAATATTTGACGATAAACAGCGACGGCATTCGCGTGCAACGATTAATGCGCCGATGGCTGAGAATCCGGAGCTCGTTTGCATTTCACAGGGGTTGTATAATAATTCCAATATACCGGTCGATGATCGTAATTGAACGGCCTCTCGAGAAAAAGGATATTCAGCAGTCTTCCCCGCAGTCTACCTATTCGAGGACTACTTCATCCGCAGACGAGAGGACGCGTTCCAATTGTGGTTTTTACAGAGATCTCGCGGAGACCGATCTCGTACGATAATGATATCGATCGGGTATTTTATTTAATGCCAGGTGTCCGTGAAATTTTCAGAATGTCGTCCGACTTGATTAAACCGCGACCATCGAGAACTCTCCTCCTCTCTTTTATCTATCCAGTCACCGATCTAAATGACATCCTTTCTCCATAACGAACACCTTTCACGCCGCTTTGCAAACAAAAACGATAATTTTTCGCTCGTTTAAATATTTTCTTTAGCCACTCTTATCTGGTGTGTCATCGAGGTCCCGTGATGGTTTTATTTCGCCCGGCGTCTCTTGCGTCCCCGATTCGACCCAGCCGAGCGTCCATTAGCCGAATTAACGAAGAAACACGAGCGTGTTTTGCGCGAGAGGACGCTTTTGATAGCAGGGCGTTGGTTTTTCCGTAAATACGCGGGAAATATTTCGACGAGCACGCCAGTTTCGTGTCTCTCCGGCTGTTTCATCGACCGCGGCTGGCGTTCCCTGTTGCAAAATCGTTGCAAACTGCGGTACAAGCTCTCTAGTCGTCGTCGATTCTGCGTAACCTATGATTATTCGAAGCGTGCACAGGCATCACCGTCCCACGGATTATCATTTCTATTGGGGTGAACCGCGAGAGTGCTTGCTCTGTCAGTTTTCCGCTAAATCGTGTACACACGTTGTGCAAACAGGACCGCGTTCTACGATATCCCATTTTCGGCGAACACTCGGAACGCGCTCTACCGTATCGTAGAACAAAAAAGATCCTCCGTTTCAGGAAATCCACGGCTTAAGTCGAGACTTTATTTGTCATACGTGGAAACGAATGAGAAAACAGCGTGGAAATTGCCGAGTTCTCAGCTGCCAGGCTTTTAGGGCGTCTACTATCCTGCCCGATCTTAATTAACTTCGATCTATTTGGTCGGTCGTGGTGGTTCGCTCGCGTCTGCAATATCCTGGCAATATTCGTGACCCTTTCACCGGAATCCATCCTCGGCGATGGATCGAGCGGACGCCACGAACCTGCTGCTCGCATTCACGAGCCTAAAACGGACGATAATCGGGATGCACGTGGAAGGTATTCGCGTTTACAGTCCCCAAGTTCGTAATGGACGCGTGCGGGGGAGAGCGAACGGGCGAAACGCCGACGTTATCGCGACGAGATAACGTATTCACGTCGATGAATATTCAGGGAACGGGGGCAAATTTTGCGAACGCCTCCGTGTCGATTTCGTGTCATGCTCGGCTATGTGTACGGGGCTTAAGCTCCATCGTATGTCGAGCTATTTAGACCGCGACAGGCTCGGGAACGTGTCGTGGCAAGACGATAACGTTGCATAAGGCTGAGCGAGCGGGATCGACCGCTCCGACGATCGGGACAGTAGCTTCTGTTTCGTGCAAGTGGGAAAATTTGGTGAATCGTGTTCGAAATAAAAATTATCTCTCGCGATCTCTATGTCTCGCGATAGGAAAGTAGAAGAATTTTATTTATAAAAGCTGCGAATTTATAAGTCGCATCGCGTGTTTTTCGCAAATCGTCAGAAATTCTGAAATGACGATGATATATTGTGTCCATATCGATTTGGATCAAGTTGAACGTTTCGATCTTAATGAGAAACACGTTTAGATGTCTCTCATGTACGGGACCGAGACGAGAGGTAGTAATTTCTCGAAAGATAGGGCTCGGATCTCGAAGCTGTGAGGGAAGTGTACGCGAGTTATCTTCCGGAACATGGCGCGACGCCATCTTCTCCGTGACGTTCAGACGAAAGTGGATGAAACCGTGGGTCGTTGGTTTATCGAACTATCGAATCGACCTCTCTCCAATCAGCTCGGCCGCTTGAGATTCAGCAGCGATAGCCGCGAATATCGGATCGAAAGAGTAGCTTCTCTCGTCTAGTTTCGCGATAAGAAAGCGATTAACGATTCTAGAGCGTATCATCGATTCCGTCGAAAGCCCTTCGCGTATTAATGCTCCGCTTCTTCTTCTCTCTCGTTTATAAAAAAAAGAGCGTTCTTGTCTCGAAAAGAATCCCTCGAACGTTTTAAATAGGTTCGAAGAAACGCGATGCCAAAGTTGGACAAAGATCTGGCGCAAATTAACAGCACCGAGTCACCGAGCGTCGAGGAATTGGAAAAGAAAGCCTCTCTCTCTCTCTCTCTTTCTCTCTCTCTCGTCGGAGTTAATTTCCAAGAATCTCGGTACGATACTTGAGAAACAATCTACTAGGTCACGAAGGCCTCCGAGGTAATCGAAGATCGAAATAAACCACTTCTGTTTCTTAGTTTCTCGCGGGCTGATTTTTGTTGCGTGCTTCCTGCTTTCCTCGAAGCGATATCGGCAGAAAATGAGAACGCGCGTCAAAGAATGGAACGGAAAAGAAAATTAGGTGCAGACTATGAATTACCGGTACAGAGAATCTGCCGCATGTTTATACGCGTACGATACTCGTTAATCGACATTCGAGCCAAGCATAATATAACCCGGCAAAATCAAGCTCTGCATGATTAATTTAGCGTAACAGCTTGGTGGGGTGGGACTCGACCATGTAAGTAACGTATATACTCGGTGCGCCAGTAAAAACATCCCCTCGAAACTCCATCCAAAGACAACTTAGGTTTCCGTGTTATAACAAACCGACTGCCAATTCCGCGTTCTCTTGCCTACAAAGCCAAACCTCTCTGCCACTCGAAACATGTAGTTTGAAGGAATCTCGGGACACACCCCTGTTAACGCGAAAATTCATTTATCGACGAGAGCTCGAACGAGCTTAGTCGGAGGCCGCAGGCGTCGATCCGTGGAAATACTTTCATTCCCGCGGTGACACGCGTCTCGAGCAGAGGGGCCTGTAATCACGTCCCGATTTTTCCCCTCGAGTCAGCCGCAAATTAAATAAGACAAACCCCGTTAGGGGAGCGTTCGCTCTCTGTCATATGGTAGATTCGCTTCTTCTCGCTCCGCGCGTTTCTCGCCACGCAACAGGCCTTCGGATACGTCGTGAGTGTGGCCTGTGGCAGACGTTCGAACAGTCTTTGGCGCGTTTTTAGGTCGTAAGGTTCGAGGACGATACGCTTCTTCGTCGTTCTTTCGTTTATTTTTAAAGAAACGACTATAGATCGACGGGATACCGAGACGGTGTTGCTTAATCGTTTCCGATTCCTCCTCGTTCCCATTGTTTCTCGAATGCACGAACAGCCGCCATCGCTTCCCTCGATCGATTTCGGATACGGCTAAACTCGAGTTACGCGCCGCTAAATTTCCACTCGGCCGGAGGATCCGTCCTCTCGGAAGCGTAGATTCCTCGCTCCTCTCTGTACTCGCTATGTTTTCCAAATTTGACTATGCGAGAACGAGAGTGGAATGTGGGATTGGGCGGTTGAAAAATATCCGATTGATCGGGGTTTGATTAACGAGCGCGGAATTGGACGAGTGCGCGGTAAACGATTTCAGGTTTATTTCCCATTTTCGATACCACCCCTGAAACCATCTCTCTTCCTATGTCTCTTGATCAAAGCACGCTGTTCCTTTCGCTCGTAACTTTAATCCACGCCACTAATCGGATCCGCGGAACAGACGGGAAAAATCAAAGGAACGCCGTTCGCAGAACACCCTTTTCATCCGAAGGAACACAATTTTCGTCACGAGGCCAGTTTTCAGTAACGTCGACCTGTTTGAACGCTTGTAATAGAATAAAGGGAGAAGCAGAGTGTTCCCGGGGCAGGGACAGACTGACCTAATGAAAAATTTACGATCAAGCATTCTCTGAGAAGAAACGGGAGAAAGAGGAAGTAAAGCCTGGTGAATACAACCCCCCTGTTTCCTCCCCTCTTCCGACGCTTTTACTCAACGCGAAAGACACTGGAAAGTGGTCGCTCTAGCATTTTCAACCCCATTGCCGTCTGCAATTCTTCGCAATTCCCGACAATTTCTCATTCTACTTTGCGATTGCTTTACATATTAGTTATACCGTGGATCGTGTGAAAAGTTGGCCTCGACGAAAGATTCTTCTATCGAGGGGAAAGTTGGTCGGTAATTCATACATGAAATAAAGTCAGAATAAATAAGACGCTTGTTCAATTTTAATGACTGGCAAGGGAATTAAAGAGAACCGCGATGCTCTATTAATCCAGTGACCCACAAACCTCTTAATTTATTGTGTACTTATAACGCGAAAGTCGACGAATTAATTAGGAAAAATGATGTGCTCGTGAAGTAACGCGAAATAAATGTAAAAGCGCACGATTTTCGTTGGTCCGTGTTAACTTTGGCTAACGTCGTTGACTTCACGGTTCGCGGAGATTACAGGAATAAAGGAATCCTCGACACGTTATCCAGCTTTATGTGAAATTCGAAGCTCGCTGCGCGTTCTACCCCATCCTTCTCGTACGTACGCTTTCAGAATCGAACGTAGAGACTCTTGGTAACCATAGAGAGACGCACAGAGAGGCGCATACAGAGTTGGCGAACTGTATACAATTGGCGAAGCTATGCGTCGAATCGATGCCCATTGCCCTTTTCCCTTTGCAGGCGGCAGAAGCGCGGTTATAATTAACAAGAGTTGCATTACGGATATCGCTCCTTGCAAACCGAAACTCGATTTACGTACAAAATGCAGCTCCAGATTTGCACAGCTCGACTTCAAGATGTAGATAAGCATTTCGTTCCATTTCTTTTCTTTCCTTTTCTCTTTTTCCTTTCTATTCTTTATTCCCATCTGACGCGTATTTAAAAAGCTTTTCGGCCTCGTTAGAGCCTGCAAACCCATTCGCGAATAATCGCTCCATCTGACCTGACAAACAGCGATACCTCTCGCAATTATCCTTCGTATACGGTTCTATAAAATTAACGAAGTTCATCGTACTCTTCTGCTGGCATATTCACGATCGGCGGATAGGTTTTCTCCAGCGAATTATTTTTACGTTACGGTGGGAGAGGAAACACGAAATAACGGTAAGCGATTACAATGAGACCCAGTGATGAGTTCAAGAGAAAACGGACGCTCTGACAGTTAGCTCGCGTTTTAATTGGCAACCGTAATGAAATCTAACGCGTGAGCACCGAATTCTAGAAGCGTTCAACTCTGGATCCTCGTTACGCCATGCAATCGTTAATTATCTTTGACAGTCGGCTATATTCGATGACCCGCTGATACTTCGTCCCGCGCAACACTTCCCAGAGACAGTCTCTCCGTGTCGAAGTCACCCTCTCGTAACCGGTTAACGCTCGTTGGTACGATATTATTCTAGAGGCGGTAGATTCGAGGAGGAACGATTCCAGCGAGCAACAAGCTCCGACGAAGAAAAAGGGAAACCTGTGAGAGTGTAACTCGAACGAACGACGAATTAACGGCGGCTGAAAAAACGTGCTTTTTAATTAATCGCGGAATTAACGAGTTTTCCGAGGAGCCGATGGGACCGCGACGCGCGACCCTTAATTGCAAATCGGAAGAAAATCGCGCGCCACCGAAAGAAGGAAAGAACCAAGTTCGCGAACGTTGAGCAAAAAGGGAAAAGTGGTAGCGAGTTTCGAGGATAGCCACGCGTCGGGAGGACAATCGAACGAAAATAATCGCGAAACCGTGCCAAGGCACGATGCTGGCGTGCGTTTATCCGGCGGAGAACTTCAAGTCGAAAGCCGTGACGGTGAAGCTCCGGCACGGCCGATCCAAGAGAAAACCGAAGCTGCTGTCCGTGAAGGAGAAACCGGCAGACGGCAAGCAGCCGGAATGCGACAACACCCCTAAGCTCGAGAACGAGGTAAGCTCTCGCTTCGTATTCCAACCCCTTGCTGCCATCGACCACGAGCTATTACCGACTACACTTCTCTTTCCCTACCTACTTTCATCCTCTCTGATTCTCTATTTGTTACGCGCGAGTTTCTTCCCGTTCCGCCGTTATCTTAGAAAGACATCACAGCCACGAGAAACTTCAATTATCGGTTTTATTGTTATTTTATCGCTGTGCAACCTGGACAGTGTATTCTTGACTTTTACGAAATCAAGGCCGAGAAGAAAAGGAAAAAAGTAACGGAAGGTAATTTCATGGAGAGATAGATCTCGTTAAACCTGCACGATCCTCCATCGGGATCGTTATCTCTGTCGCCACTGTCCCGCGGAATTTTTTCCCATTTTACGTGCTCGCCGTCCTCCATCCAATAAATAAATCAGCCATTTATCTCGGACGGAGGACGTTCATTACTTCCTCGCGATAAAACGTGGCCGCGCTCGGAGAAGGCGGGCCAAGAAGAGGGAACGCGTCATAGTTCACAGGGACTACATCGGTTGGTTGATCGAATAAATAATAGTTACGGCCACTTAAACTGCCGCGAGATAACTTTGTAAGGCGGAGGCAACTGGGATTATTTCGATGAAATTCCCTTGTTATTTATGCGTTCTCACCGGCAAAATGTCTCTTCGTCGGTGAATTTCCTTAATTACCACCCCCCTCATCCCAGTACCGTGTACCGCTTCGTACCAGAGTATCTGACCGCTTATCACCGATGTTTATTTAGCCGTGTTTATCAAAATTATTACAAATTTCCTATCTCGAGATCTACGTACGTGAATCGGTACGATGATAAATAAACGCTGTATAGGGTAAGGAGAGACGCCACTGAATTGGATACTGATCTTCCTATATTGGTAATTATTGTCATTGGTGATTGCGCTTTGATGATTCCCACGCAACAATCGCCGTATGTACACCCGGGGATCGTAACGACATGCGTGATCCGTTTCCGCGAACGTTTTAACTTTCGTAATCCGTTTCGACGGGGTGCTACTCGTCGCGTCGCTCTCGAGCGCGAAAAGAAAGAAAAGAAGAACGAAACGTTCGAACATAACGGCAAAGATAATTCCTTTCGATCGTACGAATGCCAATAGTCGTCGAAATCCTACAAAATCGTCCAGATTCTCGAGAAACATCCCGCTAAAGTTCTCAACGAGAAGCTGTTGATAGAGTCGCGCATCGGTTCCATCGTGTCCGCGTTCCACGCGATTCAATCGCGCGCTCGTTTGCCGACCGTTACGGACAAATGCTTTCGAAAAAGTTACAGTATAGTCGTTGGGAGTGTCGTGTTGCGCGATAATCGTCGGGGATTGTCCGTTGGCTCGATTTTCTCCCAATACCTCTCCCCCGCCCCCTGTTCTTCTCTTTTTAAATGCCACTGTTCCATTTCTCGCGGCTCGTTCGTTTGCTCTCCAAACGAAAATGGCGCGGTTTGCACTAAAAATTCGACGTTTAAACGGCCCCGCGAACGGGTCTATAGTCGTTGTGAAAATTTCACTTTAAAGAACGTTCCGGAGCAAACAACGCGCCAGATATTCTTCTTCGTTCTCGACTTTATTCGACGGTGGCAGAGGCAGCTGCCGCCGTTTCTCGTCCACAAGGCGAATTTACTCCTTGCAAGCCGGAGCTTCGTCTGGAAATAGGGCAATTCGTTCGGTTCGAAGGATTTTCCCCGGTAAACGATTCGCGACGGGGGAATTTTCGAGCCACCCGTTAGACCGTGATTGCCGGACTCGCGTTTAACCCCGACCTCCGGCCGAAATGAGAAAGGTCAATATGCCGCTCATTTGAAGAGGCTTAGCTCTGGTAATGCTCGACCGGTTTCGTTGCTGGCCATGTTTTTACTGGAAACCCTTGATGGATGCCCACGCCGGACTGAAACCACTCCTTTGGTCGCTCGTTCTCTTTATTCCCTGATTCTCGTCGAGAAGCAATCAGACCGTTGATCAGAATTTGGATAACGAGAATATAACGCTATATTTACATCCGCTTATCTCATGCTCTGTTATCAGCGAGTCCTCCTAGCGCCATGCCTCTTCTATCAATTAATCCTAATGTTGGTCCATCCCGTGTATCATTTATCTCGTAATTCGTATTTCTCTCACATATACAGATTATATTTACGTTAGTCTTATACTCTCGGGTTATTCATCTTCGCGTTTATTTCTATTCAAGTACATTTCGCCGACCAAACGTATAAATAAACGATTAGAGAAGCAACAAGGTAGAGACAGGCAGAACGTTGTCTCCGTGGAACGTATTATTACTATTTATCTTATTTACGAGCGCGCCTACCTAATCTTTCTGGCCATTAACGATTAATAAGACACATAACGAGAATGTACAAAAACCGAAGTACGAGAATACGACAAGGAGATTTACAAACGTAAATAACAGTATCCGTACATTTTGAGCATGCGTCGTACAATTACAGCGTAGTACAGTGAAATTAACTTCAACTCGAATTAATATGATACAGCGTATGTTAGAACCATGTCCTTAGCTTGCAATATCGTAATTGGCGATACAAATTAATATCTTTGATAAAACAAAGAAAATCCTCACGATGCTTTTTACGAGTTAGACGCGTATGAGTTTCGTTTGGAAGGGCAAGTTTAATTTTTTATTAGAAAACGTTGCTGCAATTTAGAAGACGATCTACGGACGCAGAACACAGTTTACAGTGATTGCTCTTATTCGGTTCATTTTTAGCTGCGAGATGACAATGTTGTCAGTTCAACGTGCCTTCGTGGAATGTAATATCGAGCGCCGTTGAAACATTTGAAATCGTTGCACGCGAGAATCGAGCGAATCCATTCTCGCAAAGAGGCAATTCGACCGAATATTATTTGCAAACGGAATATCCAAAGATCGCGACTTCCTGTTTGTCGTTCATAAAGCTCCCTTTGAGGAACACGTCGGAGAGAAACGGGGAATGATATCGAGAATTCCGTGGGACGTGTCTCTACGACGCTGTCTCGTTTCGAATTGAGGAAGGATTGGTCGGAGCTTCTACCGCCTAGAGTGCTGCAAGTCTCCGAAAATTATACGTAAGTGTCTTTCTACATTGCTTCGAGGCTGCCTGTTCAATGTCCTATCGCAGAAGACGCAATCTGCTCAAAGTGGAATCTCGCGAACAGGCTGGAACAACGAGCCTTGAAACGCCGCTGGGTCAGAATAATCGAGCGCTGTAAAAAGATTAACGAGGCCCCGCTGGTGTATAAAAATACGATTTTTTAACCGAAACACCAAGAAGAAAGAGAAAAATGGGAAACTATGTGCCACGAAGCGCAACGAGTTTGAAAATATTCGACGCGGTTCCACACGGTTTGTACAGAGATAGAATTTTCATGTTCGGAGACGCGTAGAGCGATAGAGAGAGCGAAATCTCTTCGCCTAGATCGATTCGATAGCGTGGCAGATAGAACGTCGTTTCGAAGGAAAATCGCCGAACGTGGAACGAAACGGGACGAAAGAAAAAATCTCCTTCGAAGATAAATCCGCCGTTGGAAAGCGGCGTTAACGAAGATAACGAGAGTTGGACAGATGGAAAACGTTCGTCTCGAAAGATCCGTTAGCACAGCTGTTTGGTTATCAACCGCATTGATTTTGCACAACGCAAATGGTAGGCGTGAAGATACAATTTGCTTTTGAAAATCGATTCGTTTTCATTTACAAAATAGAAAGCGTGAATTACCCGTTCGTGGCGATAATGAAAATTAAGTTGTTCGTAACTGAAAGGAAAATGGGGCTGATGAGCCGTGCGATCGAGCCATTAATAGTCGAGGACTGGCTTTTACTTCTAAATAACTACATGACTCGCAGAGTTATAGAACATCCGGTCACGTCTTCGAAACTCAGTTAAACCTCGTCTAACAAAGGTATTCGCCGGCCTGAAGATAATAAAATATTCTTTCGTCCATGGAGAAAATCACTCGCAGCGAACCAGCGTCGTTAAATCGCCTGCAAAGGATGCCGAAATGAGCAAATTCAGCGAAATTTCTGTACACTTGAAACACAATGCGGCCGACGAGATAGCTCGGAGGTGTTCCTTTCCGAGCGTACAGGATAATAACAGGGCAGTCGCATCGCGTGTCCCTTCGAATCGCACTTGTTCGAGCTTCACGCGCGAAAAACGCGGCACGCTCGGAGGCATGCCAGCTCCTTCGCAGGGAATTCTTTTCCCTGGATCAGTGACCGCGGTTCTGTCTATTTACGAGCCGACGGTGCCGTTGAAACGCGGGAAAAATTTGTGGCTTTCGAAGCGAAAATCCCTCGCTCGCAGCTGCACCGGGGGGTGTTTGATATTTATTCACCCTCCTGCTGCCTTATCGCGCGATTTATTGCCCACTGCAGCCTCCATTCCGATCTTTTTTCTTCCTCGATAGCGGTTCCAGCGAATAAGTAGACCGCTGTAAATTAGATGTTTTTCAAAAAGAGGTAAGACAAACGTTCGTTTTATATCAATATGGAGGCAGGATCTCGGAGATTCGGCGATCAAGTCGATCGTGATAGAGTTTGAAGGAGAGTAAGCAGGACTAAGAACGGGCGGCGGATAACTTTCGTGGTTATCAAAGTGCAAAGTAATCGAATTCGGATTAACGGAGGGTATCGTCGGGACAGCGGCATCGAGAAAATTGAATTGTCGGTTAACGAGCGGAGAAGTTTCCTCGATTTTCCGTTCGCCGGTGATCCTTTGCATTAAAGATTACTCCTAACTTGAACTAGAGAGGAAAGGAGAAGCCTCCATCCGCCATTTTCACCAAGGACTAAGCTAATAAAGGGGAGGAACACGAGGTGGAACGACGAGTAACGCCTCGATCGTACGACGACGTCGATCAATTCCACTGCTAATAATCGGCTTCTCTGACGTTAATGATGTCACGATGAACGTGTGGCGAAACAAAAGCCCACGTAACCTCCAGCCTTTCCTTATTTAACGACGATTCTCGATGAATTTGACTATCGGGAACGAAGCTTATTGATATTATATTTCAGCGTTAGGTGAGCGCGAACGTTTCGCTTAGATTAACATTCTCTGTGGAGAAATCGGATGATGTTCAATGATGCGATAAAGGAGCACGATAAAAGAGGACTTTAATAAGGATTATAAATCGTACAGCTGCTCCCAGTGTGGGAGGTTCGAAATCGGTCGTTTCGGGAATTAATGCTCGTAGCAACCTACGTAATAGATATTAATACGCCGGCAGATGATAAACAGAGAATTAGAGAAGATATTGATTTCGACTAAACAGAGTTAAAAAGAACTCGCGCTATTGGATATAATCTGGGTTAGTCCGACGTCTCGCGATCCACTTTCGCTTCAATTCGCTCGATCTATCGACGAACTTTTATTTGACTGACCGGCGAATCGTTCGTTAATGAGAACGCATCGAGAGAAATTGAAATTCGAATGGAACGGTGCGCGTGCAATCTGATTCTGCAGAATCGGAAGAAGTTTAATTGCGACATTGTGGGTTCGCTACTTGAACGAACGAAACGGAACGAAGGCGTAACTGCAATGGAGACCTCGTACAGATGGTAAATGGAATTTTAGTTATCCGGGTGATTTTCGTTATTCGAATTATCTTCCGCGATATTTAAAAAAAAAAGAGACATTTCCACGTTGAGTCATTTTCTTGATTACTCGGTCATAATTGTACGGATTTACAGGCAAACAGAAATCGCGAGTCGAAGAGCTCGCGAGATCCGTCACTGGGAAATGCAGCGAACGCGATACGCGAGAATCAGCGACAGACACGTTCAGCGCCTTTTCGTTGACGTACGAAGGTTACCGGGAGTCCTTGTCGCTGTGGAATTCGAAGGGCCAGGTCGACCTTGGGATTCTACTTGGTATCGGCGGCCGGTCCTTTCCAGATGGTACACGAGGTCAAGCAAAAAGAACCGCGAACGCTCCTCCAGTCCGGACCTACCACTCTTCGTCTCGCTTTTTCTTTTCTCCGCCACGTTACGCCTCTCCTCGGACACCGGCCCCCTTCCGTTTTTCCATTTGTTTCTGCTACCCGCGAAATCGCGTAATCCTCCCGGTTTCTCCTCCTCTCGTTCGTCTTTCCCTTCGTCCTCGTCTTCCTCCACGGGTTCTTCTTCCTCTCTTTCTACCTCCTCTTCGTTGCACTCTGACTCGCCGTTGCGAAATGGCAGCCTGACATTTAGACCGTTCGGCCTGCCGTGACATCCAACGAGATTTTATTGTGCAACCTCGAGTATCGTTGCCTTTAATCGAGATGAATTTCAAACCGAAGGCGGTACGTTAAATTTGGCGAATCTGGTATCAGCGTCATTTGTATTTATAGAGGCGAGAAATCTTACACGCTGTGGTTAAAGAATAAAGTTCCTCGCAATCAATGGATTTTCTATCTCAGTCATTGGTTTCTGGATTGGCCCTTGACTTTCCGATTACGAGATACCATTCCGGAGGAACATTTACAAACGAACAACTAAATTTTAAGTTAATTCGATGTTTTCCACAATTGTCCGAAGAAAATCCCAGTATAGAGAAGAAAATGCAGGACTAGTTTCACCTTCTCTGCTGCAGATATTTGTAACCGCTTTTCCTCATGTACTCTTAATCCTGTTTCAGTTACCAGTGGGCGGGGGTGGTGCTGTGCTGGTGCTCAGCGAGCTTGAAAGCATGGCAGCCAGGCAACAGCGGGAAATTGCCCAGCAAAGGCGCCTCCTGGAGCAGAGAGAGGCCCGTCTAGCCGTGCTTCGAGGCGCACAGGTGAGAGAGAACCACTTCTTCCAACCTAAATACGGAAATCGTTCTGGAAATTGCTCGACAAAGCTCCAGTAATATTCCCTCGGTCTTGGCCGGCTCCCGATGCGTTCACCTTCCGCTCGTCGATGAGCCCGGCTTCCGGTTGCGACTCAACCTCACCGCTCAAACACACCGCCGTCTTTTCGTTTTCGTCTCTGTATCCTCCTGTCTTCAACATTTTTCAACGCGCGATTGAATTCAAATATAAAACCCGTAAAAGACAAAACAGACGGGAGACGATAGCCTGGAAGATTCGTAAAATTTTATCGACTAAAATTAGGATGGATTCGTCCTTAGCGTCTCGACTACGGTTCGTCCGGAAGACAAAGCATCCTCGAGACAAAAAAAAAAAAAGAGAGAAATAAAAAGGATCATTTGGTCATTTCGAAAGTTTCTGACATTTTCAAAACCGAAAACTTCTAGGAAGATATAAAAATAACGAACGAACATGGCCAAACAAGATCTTGATTCTATAAAAATGTATTACCTTTGAGAGTTTTGCTAAAATTTGGCTACAAACTTTTCGAAAAACCTATTACTTAGAAATATTTATAAAATGACAAGATAAATACGTTCTTTAGATATAGAGAATAGAGTGGTAATTTTCTCGGCTATGTCCGACGTTAGCCAATTACCTTAAAGGTAGTCGCGGAAGTACCGCCGAGTCGGATCCAAAGTAACTAACTAAAAGAACACCGTGTTCAACGTCACTGTTCTTCCCATTCGGCAGGATTCGATGTTTAGCTGTTTACAGCTGGCGAACGACGATAAAACGGATCGTAAAGAACCTTCGTTTCCCGTGATATAAAATCTTGGAATGATCCTGCGACTTTCATCGGCTGCTGCTAGTCCCCGTCGGTCTCGCGACGACCAGACTCTTCCGTGGACCAGCCAAGCATCCGCGTCATGAATAATTCAAAGTAATAATAGGCTGGCAAACAATTTATGCCTATTATCGACGAAATAACTGTCCATTCTGTTCGGCCTCGTCATCTCGAAGACGATCGAGCCGTCCCCAGCTCGTTGCCCACCAGCGTCGAGCGGTTTCCTCGCGATTCCGCGCGATTCATGCGCCACTCGCCACCGGAAGATCTATCACGCGCACCGTAATAAAGCATAATCACCGCGCGAAGCACCAGGGAGCTTCGTAATTCTCGATTAGGAGGTAAACGCATTTTGTCCTCGGCCGTCCACCTCTCACGGCTATTGTAACCGCTCTCGCATGGAATCTCGCTGCGATGCTGCGCGCTTTACGACGCTCAGGTGGATTTCGTGGATGAGAAACGTTCAACGTGGTGGCGTTATGATTGAACTTAATGTTTATTAAAGCTAATGCAACGATAATGAAGATACGGCAGACTACGCGTGCGTCGTAGCGTTAGAAATTCAACGCGACGCGAGTAGACAGACTTGCGGGCACAGGATATAGCTACTCTCTAGAGGTTTTAGAGGCCGCCAAAGCCGAAAATTCGGGCCATTTTTTCACGGAAATAATTCGCAAAAAGTTTCGGTCAACCTGTTGATACGTGACATCCTCGTAGATTTTGACGATACCTTTTTTGAAATTACTGTATAACTTGCTCTTTATCCGTTTGAATCGAGTAATGGATTAGGTTTGGGTTATTTTTTATATTCCGGTCTTACGCGGGTGTCTATGGTTAAGACCCTCGCCGATCGAATATTTATAAGAGCGAATTTTCAAAACCGTTCATTTTCGTGAGAAAGGAAATTCGTTTTAGACTTCAGCGACCTAAAATGCCCCGGGAAAGACGCATTCGGATCAAAAATTGTGCATTCCGTATACTATACTTTATCCCGAGTAACTGACGTGCTGACATCATCTGTTACATCACCAATGACGCATAGAACGACGCGCGTGCAATTTGTGCGTGCAGAAGATGCCTGCTGCGACAGAACGCGTCATCGGAAGTCACGACACCTCCGCACACCATGACAAGGATTTTCATATCGTTGCTGGATTCCTCGCTGACGTCGTCAGGGATTACGCCAGTATATCTTCTGCGATGGCCACCGTATTTTTCCTTCCCTTCCATCTAATTGATTCAGGGTATCGTAACGGTTCGTACGCGTCACGAGACTCGCGATTCGAGTAGCTCGAAGGGAATAATTTCTGGGGCTGAAAAATACCGAAGAACACCTGCTCTGATCGAGTAAATAATTAGCAGGTTTCTATCGTTCGAAAGACGCAATAGCGAGCAAAGGGCAACCGGCAATTACATCCACCCAGCATTGTCAGTCTCCTCGAAAATGCCCAGCTAAACAGCCGGTTGTCCTCGCGCGAGATTCGATGGTAATTCGCGTGAAGGAAATCCGAAAGCCAGGTGTTCCTCCGGGAACGCCAGCGATTCGTCGTTGATGAATTCGCGATCGTGCGAGCGTCTTTCGCGTGGATCGAAGTCGGACGTGGTTGATTCCAGAACGAAGAAGACGAGATGGTGTAGAAGTTAATAGATGTACCTACCGTTAGTCTGGCATTGATAGCCATGACCTTGACCCTGTGTACGAAGAATCCGAGTACAGACGTTTGAAGCGAAGGAACGCGGGAGATCGATAGAGCTCGGCGATTATGTCGCAAAATGACGCGTCATTTAACGAAGACGTTACTCGGTTTCTATACTACGATTCCTCGATTTGTTTTCATCGCAACACAATTGCGAATCACGCTGTGTAGAATAAACTGCGTTCTCCTTTTGTCGTTATTATTCGTCGGGAACTATCGATAGTTCACAACTACAACGGACACGCGATAATTTTAAATACAATAGAACAAGGTCTGTCAACGTCGGTCGATGGAACAATGACGCGAAATAGCGGTATCGAAGAGGCCGCTATAGGGATGGAGGCGTTCAAATCACCGATTGAGCTCGATCCGCTTAGCGCGCGATTTTAATCAAGCCGCGTCCTCTCGACTACCTTGCAGCCCCTCGCGAGTTGGTTAAGCGCGTAGCACGCTGAATTCTTCGTCGAGGCGACGTTTCCTTGTCTCGTGTGCTTAGCACTCGACGGCCGTGTAACGAGCTCCTTCTTCTACGATATTAACGAGATTAAGAGCCTCTACTGCGCTCCGCATCCACTTCGTGTCGTTAGCTGGCGTCGGTCTAATCTTCCAACCGTTACTCTCAACAACGAGCCCTGACACTTTGTTAGATCGCGTGCAGAAGTCTTGAAAAATATCAAAGCTAGAGAGGAGACTAACAGGATGGCATAGGAGCAAGATATTCCGCTCGCTCCGCTGATTGAAGTATACAATTACGATTAACGATGCGACTATCTCAGCCAATAACACGCTATTGCCAAAAACACGTATTACAAGACAAATCTTCGTTTTTATGAACGCAACTAAAAATTGGATCTAAGCAGAGGTCCGTTTCGCTTGGATACCAAATATTTAATATTACGTATTTAAATTACCGTACTTTGAACGTTCTATTTATATACATGGCGTTTCGTAAGACGACTCTCTTCAGCAATGGCCAGGAGACACAAAAATAACGAAAAGAATTCATACGAACGTGTGACCTATCTGATCTTCTTTCCAAGTTATGACCACTTCTGTGTTATCATAATCCGCGGCAGCTTATCTTCATAGAAAGTGCTCGAAGTGACCACCCTCGGTTTGTACGCTTTCAGTCGTCGCGTCAAAGAATCTCGCAATCTCTCCAAAATTCCAGGTGGATGTCGAATAATACAGACAGAGGATAAGCATTTCGAGCACGTTCTACAAGGCTAAGCTGTCGCGGATTTTCGTAACGCGAAAGTAGCTATAACTTTGAAATATGGCCAAATAGGACACTTGTTCATACGAACTCTTTTCATCGTTTTCGTATCCTTTGTTCACTCCTGACGCGGGCCCCACGTGTTATGAAACATCCTATATTTTCGAATACTACGCGCATTCTGTCCATTTTTGTTAAATCTTCCATAAGCAGTTGAAAGTCCGCGGTCCAGTAACTGATCGAGCCAGCGTTCCTTTCAACTCTGTACAGTACCAAAGAAGCATGGCGGAAGTTTGCAGCTCTTTCAACGATTTCTTGTCTCCCATTTCTCCCGTTTCCACCCTCTAATACGAAGTGCTCATCAGTCATCCCGATAAAATCGAGCCGAAAAATCCCACGATACACATCGAGCCTCGTGTCACTTGCAACGCGCTAGCTTCACGAACGATTCGAAGTAATACCGGGTAGACGGCGACAGGACTCAGCCAGGATTTTCTAGGACTTGAAAGCCTTAATCCTCGGCGTCATGGCTCTATTCCTGGGACGAGACGAGACGAGACGAGACGAGCTCGATACCAAAGATAGTGTGGGTCGCGGATCCCTCCATCCGGTATCGCTTTAACATTGACGGGCGAGCTGCTTTTGCTCGTAAGCTCGGGGACTTTTTAACGGTTGACAATACGCGCCATAGAACGTTCTAGTACTAGCAAGCATCCAGGCGAATCTTACTTTCTACGCGGAAAGGTTGACGGTAATTTTAGTGGACGATTCTCTGGGGGATTACCGGACTCTGGTCCGACCGCGTCTGGTAAATTCCACGTGGATTTTAGAGGCGATTTCCGGAGAAAACTCGGTGTCCGTTTTCTCTGGACGATCGTAACGTAGAAGGAGGGTGATCGTTCCATCGGTGGAGGGTCCGAATTCGTCGCTGGTTAAGCTCGTCGGAGGCAGCTCGTTTCGGCGGTTTTGGTCGTTTCGCGAGCGGTATTAATAAAAAAGGCAAGGTGAACGAGAGAGCTGCTGGCAGCGAAGCGTAATGTCATAGAGAAGACAACAGGGCTCTCTGTGTTATTCGGTAACCGCATGAAATATTCTACGACCTCTGTGTCCGTCTCTGTCCCGTTCGTTAGTCAGTATTCACTTTGGATACGCTCTGTTATTCCGCTGCATTCAGCCCCGTATTCAACGAACGGTGTTTACTGTTTCAGGAGCCAGCACAGCAGGACAAACTCGCCAGATTGAGGCACAGGCTGGACCAACAACAAAGCAAGCTGAATCGGCTGCGATTGCTCAGATCGCAGACCGACCAGTCACGTGCCAACAACGCCACTTTGAGTGAGTTTATTAACAAGTCTCTTCCTATCTTTTACTCCATCCAGTTCGATATATTTCACCTTTGTTTTGGGCGTCATATGTTAACACATAGGAACTCCCTGATGGACCCATTACTATCCTCTATTCACTCCGAGCACCGTACATACGTTAGAAACTATTCGTGAATCCCTATAAAAGATCCCTATAAAGCAGAGAATCCCCGTAAAATGTCCGATGATAAACTTGTTTAATCCAATTCGCCGGGATTATCGACGTCCAGAGCGGCAGCGGCATATTGCGTCGGAGAGTGAAAGTTTGGTCCGGACGCAACGAATCCTGGCCGAGGAAATAGCCCGCGGAGAGGAATAAAGAAGAACTTCTCCGGCCATTTTGGTACCGAGAATATCGTCCGAGTCCGGCACGATCTCGAGCGAAGAAGGAACGAGCTTCGTTATCGTTTCGTTCGTGTTGGCGAGAGACGAACGCAGCAGGAAGGCGAATTCTTGTAATTTCCAAGGGGATCGAACGTCTCGTAAAAGGATATCGAACGAGCCAGCACGAAGGAATATCGGATTCAATAAAGATTTCGCGGACAAAATGGTCCCCATTCGAGGCAAATGGCTTTTCTCGGCCGTCTCACTCCCATTTTCGGACTCGGATGATACATACGCCGTATTTACGGCCACGATCTACCACGGCCCCGTTTTGGTCTTTCCGTGGAAAGCAAGCCTGCAGGATTTGCGACGAGATCCTCGGCCAAGGATCGTGCAACATCGTAGCTGTCTTTTCCATCGTCGAAGGCTAAAACGATTCGCGGGATAGAACCCCGAAAGTGACAACATCGTCGATCCTAGGTTCTTCACCGATACAAAGATCTCACAAGCTGGAGAATCGATATGGTACGATCAATCGTCGTGTTTGATTGGAAATCGCTTGCACGTCCTAAGTTTCCGAACACTCACGCTCGAACTACGAAAGTTCTCTACTGAGATAATTCGATATTCACGCGCCTGTTCCCCGTTAAGCAAGACGCTTCCTATTCTTAAACCCAATTCCCTTTCGAGCCAGGAATTCCAATTGGTCTCGTTATAAACGACACCTCTTCGGTTCGAGGCTTTCCAAACATCATCTAACTTGGTTGGAGAGGAGTTCGACTTACCAATGAGCGAAGCATCACGCGATCCTATTCGGAAGAACCTCCACTCGTTACCACCATCCATTTCCAGCAGCCCCTGCCGAGTGGTACGCCGCACGTGATTCGACGTCTGTCTGTTCCCGATTCAACCACTGCTGCATCATCGTCCTCGTTGTCTTATCCGCTGCGTTCGCGGATTTTCTCTACTGGAAGTCTATACGTCTTTCTCCAACAAGTTTGCCGCAAATTCTCCACAAGTCACTTCGCGACTGAAAGGCGGTAGACCGAGATCAGCCCGGTGAAAAGTGCAATCGGTCGAGAATAAGGTTCGGAACGAGGACAGAACCCGAATGGAACGATCCGATCGCGTTACCAGCGGAAATTCGTGTAATCCACTTCCTATAGAACGTGGAACTTGGTCCTCGTTCGCTGATAGATTCTCGTTTCCGCGGCTGAGAGCTCGTACAAATGCAAATAGTGGGAATTCATCGTCGGAACATCTTGGATAACCGTTCGAAGCATAAACTGCGTCGTACTTGCGACGAGTTTCCGGCGCGACGTCTGGAACAGTGGTACGGACTCGAAACTTTGTATCATCCTGACCCAATATGGTGCGGCGGCCGCAAACGTTAGTATCCTCGCTTTATCCGAATAATAATATCCGAAACGTTTATAGAGCGCGTAGCTTCTGTGTTTTACGGCTGATATTTGCGTGAAAATTCAATCTAAAAAAGACGATAATTTTCCGACGGAACTTTTATTTATCCTTTTTCGTTTCTTAAAAATCGGACAGACGGAACATTCTCTTCTCGTTGGAAACACATTCTACATCTCGTTAAATTAATTTCAACGTATCATTCGACGAATCTCTGTGGCAAAAAGAGCTTTACGTTCGCCATACTTGCAAACACATTGCATTCTAAATGCAAAACAGAGGGTTATACGACGCTCAAAATCAAAGAGAGTCTCTTTTAAATATACCCCCGACGCGAAAGCCTGGCGAAGATTCAGCCAGAACGAAATAGACGCGACCGTAATCCTCGTAATCCCGGCGTTCTACGCGCGATGCGGTTTATTTAAAAAATCCTGCGAATTAAACGGTCGACTCCATAGTAGCTGACGGGGCGGGCTTTAATTAAAGAGGGCTTTCCGGCCTCTCTCGTACGTTTCACGGACGGAATTAGGGTGGCTCGAGTGAATTTGTCCCGGCAAAAGTCACGACCGCTCTTCTTCACGTCTGATGAATCATTCTCAGATACGTATCGTTTGCCTCGCGATCGTTTATTTCGCGTCTGTATTATTTATTGTATTTACATTGAAATGTCTCCCGAACCGTTCCGAGGTTCGTCCAGGATTTCATTTCCTGGCTATCGGTGTCGATGCCACCGGGGAAAGATCCAATTCTCGACGTTACAGCAGGTGAATCGCTTCGTAGGGCGAGAAGTAGGGTTTCAACTACGTCTGATATGACAGAAGTTTCACGACGTCGACGAGTTTACTTCGTTCCAAGATAAAGCTTTTTGAGTCGCGTTGTCTCCCCCGACAAAGAGTCTGTTCCTTCCGACGAGACGATTCTTTTGGCCGCTCCGAAGGTAAGGGACGTTTGACGAGCCCTGAAATTGGGTTTGCCGATATTTCAGCCGTAGCAGAGTGGAGCGACTCTTTTTTCTTCTTTTCACGCAGACAGACGTCGTCGAGGAGAATCGAATATCGCTTTGTTTTTTATCGAAGACCATATTTACTACTGGAATCGGAGTTGCTCTCATTTTTTCTTTACGTCGAGGGGATTCCTTCGATATAGAAACAGCCGAAGCAGTGTTCTTGTTTCTTTTAAGGAAGCGCAGATTTCAAACACATCGAATACCAGTTACAGGGTGTACCGCGTGCAATGGCCAACCGACTAGGAGGTGATCCTACGCGCAAAAATGAGTCGAAAACGTGGAATACCATCTTTTTCGTTTTCGAGAAAATCGAGTTCGAAGATTTGTCAAGTACATTCGAATTTGGCTAATTATCCATTAGATATGGACAAATAATCGGTAGGAGGTTATTCTAGATGCGAAAATAGGTGAAAAATGTGGAGGAAAATCTTTCTGTTTAAGCCTTCGCTTTTACGAAAATAAAGTTCGAACATATTTAATTCAGAATTACACGCGTATGACAAACTTTTTCTTTCCTTTTTCTCGGAAGTAAAACGTCACGAGATAATCTCCTACTGACTATTATTTACTCGTACCTAGCCGATAATTAGCCAAATTTAAGTATGCTCGATAGATTTTCAAAGTTGATTCTCCCTGAAATCAAGCACGGAACAACAAAATTTTATTCCACGTTCTCGACTTATTTCTGCACGTGGAATCACCACCTAGTCGATTGATCACGTTATCTGGAACGCTCTGTATATCTCCGCGCGAGAATTCGATTTGGAAATTAAAGAATGGTCGTCGGACCGAGCAGCAGGAGACACTGTTTAGATAATCAGCTAAGATAACCGCATGGCATCGAAAACTGAAACCATCTATCCTCTTCTCGCGAAACAGCGAAAAGTTTGGAGTTAGCACCGCGGGAATTTCACCGGGAATAAATCTCCCACGGAGTTTCCGTCGTAGTGAAATCCGGTCCGCTAGCTGACAGACGTGGCGGCGTAATCGGGCAGACTCGTATTTTCCGTCTAATAGTTTCCACTTCGCCGCGTAATGGCCCAACTTTTTGACAGACCATGAATTCTAATTTCGACCGTCTCTATCGGAGAACGTCACCTCCCCCCGCCTGTCTCAACTTGAAAAGACGCGCTTATCTCCTACTCATCTTCCTGCAAGAGGAAACGTAGCTATCTGGAAGATTGTTAACAAGGTAACTCGTCGACTGGAGTAATAGGAGACAGACTAACTGGCTGGATCGAGGATGCAGAACGGTTAAATCGATATTCAATCGGATAATGGAAGCCCTAGAGGCTTCTGAAAAACGGAGATTGTCCCATGATCCGTTTCTCGAGACTCGCCACGGTTAACATTCTGAATGTCGATAATGGCGATGCTAATGGCTTAATCTCGAAAGCAAAGAAGATTATTCCAAGTCGTTCGTCGTAACGCGTGAAACGCGAACGCAGTTGTTATTCAAAGAGATTATAATACACGGTGTAACGTGGATTAATGCGTCCGAGGTACAAGGTATTAATGCGTTCGCGGAACAGCAGTTTAGAAGGTAAAACACCTACCCGTGATTACGAGTTACGCTTGGTCTTTCTTCGAAATACGCTTGCAAATAGGAAATTACTGTTTGAAATGTCGAGATCGTAAAACTGAAATTTGACCGCGAAATCTGAAGCAAACAAAGCGAATCTTTCTGGCCATTTCAACGAGTGGAAATTTATCAAAGCGTAGGTTTCCCAGGAATGACAGGTTCGCCACGTTCTAAACGTAAAAGTCACACCAGCCTTCTATGAATTTCAAACGATCTCGTTTCCCGTCGACGGAGTATGTACAGCGATCTTTTTCACATCGCGAACCTTCCTTCCACGAAATACATCCGAAATAGATTATTTCGAACAGATCAGGGGCAAAGTCGAGTCGATAATTTAAAATCTCGTGGGTGAAAGGTTAGCAGAGAGAATTAAAGATGGACTGCGACGTAGGTGGATCCTCTTGATAACGAACGGTAATTTCGTACATCGTCCACGGTCTAATTTTACCATATCTCGAGGCGTTTCTTCTTCCACGCAGATATTTCCCGAGATTTTTGCTCGACGAAACGGAGGAAGTCGAGGGAGACGGTCACAGAGGGCGTGGAATAGCTTCGTCCGACTTTTCCTCATTTGTGTACATAATGTGTTTTAATCCCTGCCGGACGATAAAAGTGGGGAAACGTAATATAATTTTTCTCTTATCTATGGTCTATGTTTAAAAAAGAGAGTAAGATACAATTAGAAAGCGCGTCATTCGAAAAGTAAGGCAGAGACACGGGGAAAAAGTGCGAAAGTAGAAAGAAGTCTAAAATACCAGAAATACGAAGGTCCCTCCTTGATTAGTTTAAGAAGCGTAAATTAATTTTCCTCGAATGGCCACGAGTAAACTTAGGTTGAATAAACTTAAGCCGATTTCCATGTCTCTAAAACGGTGAACTCTGATACACTTCGGCACAGTTTTAAAGACTATTGCGTTTCTTGGCAGAGAATTTCAGGACTATCTGAGACTCTAAACCTCGTGATAGACAGAGAGAGAGAGAGAGAGAGAGAGAGAGAGAGAGAGATCCTATTTAAATTTCGTCCTCGGGATATCTCGATGTAATTTCATCGTTTCGCGACGAAATTCCAATGAAATTTTCAACGCGAAAAATCGCTTGATTTCCTTTGATGTAATAAAAATCGCGCACCGATCCTTTCACGGATTCGACGCTTTTTCCCTCTCGAGTTCCGCCATTATCTCTGATGCCGAACAGACGGAATCCAATCGTACAACTTTGGTCGATCGATTCGAAGGTAAAGTTGCCTGTCGAGGAATCGCGAGATCAGGAATGGAAACGGTTGCTGAAAATAGCAGGACTTTTTTTTCGACGATGCACAGCGACGAAGTCTTTCGTCATCCCCCTCGTCGTTTCTTGCACTTGCGAGCTCGATACTTTGCATTTACTAGGTTCCTCGTATTCTTCGTATTCCTCGGCAACTCGTTCCGCGAGAATAGACTGATGCGCGCCCGACGAAAGGGAAAAACTCTCAAGTATCGACTCGAGCTGCCTTAAATTATTAATCGAGAACGGAAGCTGCAGAAAGGAGGATTCACAAGCCTTGATCCAATTGAAAGCCAACACGGATGGAAATTCTCGCGCGAGTGCCGAGAATATCATCGTTCATACCTATGTACGACGAAGCAGGAATCACAGTTAAAGGAACATGTTGAAGGTCACCACTTTTAAGAAAACTCTACATCTGGTCTTTTTAGCTTTCTAAAGCACTGAAGCCATCGACAGAGGATAGACGAAAGACTGCGACGAAGGCACACCATAAACAGTCGACAGGCGACGTTGGCTTCGGGGTTTTTCAGTCATTTTCACTTCCGTATTTAAAATATATTTTTCTACCTTATAATTTATCCACGCGTCTCTCTCATTATACATCTAATAATCTCAACAGAACATAAATTTGCAATATAAATCGAAGTCTCGTATCAAATTTCTCCTACACAAACCTGTTAGATTGTCCCAAAAATTCTTTTAGTTTTATCGCTAGTCACTAGGTGTACAATATTTCATGTCCTATAGAATATTTTTAAGTTACCGTGCGTACGATCCACTCTCATCTATATTATTTTTCCAAAACTGCTGTGATTTCTCTAAAAATATTGTACTGTTATTGTTCAGGATTTTCATCTCATTCGTTAAATCAAGGTCTTAGTTGCAATTCTGAATGCGCAAACAATTTTTTAATCGAAGCAACAGATAGCTATTTCTCAGCAATTTTTGACGTCGAGAGATTTCCGAAGAGATGGAAGAGGCTGATATATGAAAATGGATCGTATATAATTCAGTGATATTATACAGGACATGAAATATTATACACTAGCAATGTCTAGCAGTGAAACGAAAAGAACTTTTGGTACAACCCACCGTAAACTCTCCTTCGCGGATAAGTACGATACAATTGAAGAAGTTTTTAAATTGACCGGCAAACTTTCGCCTAGTGTCTATCGCAAATATGACGAGCTCGAATTCAAAGCGTACCGCAACGGAAATATCAGAGAATCGGGCAGCTGTTTTAAAACGGTTTCGTGGTTTCAAAAGTGAAGCGACTCGTGGAAGCGTGCCGTTTGTTCTCCGATTCTCGGCAGAAAGAAAAAAAGAGAAAAAAAGTAACGGTGGAAGGAAAAAAGAGGAGTTTACGCTCTAACGTTCGTTTAATTAACAACGCGAGCAGTACCGCTTTTAATTGCGCGTCTAACGAGCGAATTCTGTATTTTTAGTTTCACCAAGCGGGATGAAAGTGGGAAGAAAATCTGTCGATCGGTCAGCTAATGCGCATTCCTCTCCAATTAACGATTACACGCATCCATTTTACAATTATCGACCGTCTTATCGTGTCTTCTCACTTGGATTCATAATCAGTGGTTCATCGTGTTTTTCCCTTATCTTGGAAGGATTTTAGCTTGGTGGAGAGCAGCTTGCGAGACGCTGTCAAAAGGATGGATGTTGATAACCAGAAACGATTTTACACTTAGCGCGCTCTATGCATGTACATGTATCCATGTAACGTGTAATCGTGAACAGTCGCAAATTATTAAATCGGCTCGATGATCTTTTTCAGCTGAGAACATGTCTGGTGTTGCAGCAGTTTTGCTCTCCTCGGTTGTCTGAACGATAGTCAAATCAGCAATAGCACTTCCCCTTTTGATTTGAATCTATTCTTCAAAGGATCTTTCCGCAACGACGAGATCACGTAGAAAATGGTTATCTGCACAAAGAATCCACGGAATTCACTTTCAAGGGTCGATGTACTCGCGTATTAATTAAGATTCGAATTAAAGCAACACAGTGAACAGAAGTACTGTCAAACGTTCACAGGATCCACGCAGAACGCACGACACTGACTGCAGCAACAGGGAACAGAACGTCTTGAACGAAGAAACAATGTGTGAAAGGATAAGGAAAGAAATTAACGGCTATACCGATACAATGGATAGCGATAGACTTTTGTTTAATCTACAAGCGATTTTCAAAACGTGTTCGCGTCTAACGAGCGGAAGACAATCCACGAGCCAGCTGCGGACATCGAGGTCTCGTTTATGCAAGAGATCAACTGGCACTGACAGTAAACCACGAAGAAATAACAAGACAAAACGAAAATTCGAATATCAATGATTTCCGAAATGTGTTAACGTGCTGCAGCGCGGTAGCACGAATTGAGTAGCTACCCTCGCTGGAAACCACATTTTCGAGTCTCCTCCGTCTACATTTCACGAACTGGGTTAACGCAACCGTGACCCTCTTCCGATCGCGAAATCTCGTTTCGACGGAGCACAAATATGATCGAGCGAACATTGTTCGCTTTCCAGCGGAGAACAAATAAGAGGAGCGACGAACGTGATCCCCCATTCCGTTCTCTCCTCATCTATCTTCTGCATAGGGTTGTTCGTCTCCTTTGCACGAGATGCGTGGATCGTTTTAGAACGAGTGCTCCGGAAGACTGTGCCTGAAGTACTTGGATCGCGAGTTCTCATCTCTATTTTCTCTAGAAACGGGGCTAATTTCTGGGCTCTTCTTGCTCCACGAAATTGTTAACACATTGCCGTGAATTCGCCCCGAAGGGAATTTCCCGATGATCCAAATGGTTTAAATTGCTTCTGATAAAAAATACCGATGGCGGTGTTTCTCTTTCAATGTTCCCTGTGCGCTGCTTTTAAACTTTGAGCGTGAGTTTATGTTTGCTATACTCTCGAAAGTTTCGTATAAACTCCACTCGTGCAACACGCTAGCTATTCCAAATGTGATTACTTATATACGTGTAGGCGGTGAGTCCTAACCTTGTTTCATGTTTCATTCTTGGAACACTGTCCGGAGTTCATAAAATAAGTTACAACTTGAAAAAACGACAAAACGAGTCCTTTTTCGAGTGTCAGAGTTTTTAAGAACGCTCGATCGTTCCTAGAACGTCTCTTCGTGTTTCCAGCGATCTTTTATCCTTCGCGTTCCATTTTGGCTCTCGTGCAATGCTCCGTAGGCTCTGCCGGTCGGGAAATCTCGTTTCCATGGGAAATAGAGAGGCTGGAAGTAGTTCCGCGATAGCAAATTTTGTAAACCTTTCTAAAAGTGTATCGTCACGAAGAGAAGTAAAGATCATCGACCTACGTACAAATTCTTTGCATTTCGATTTCTCTTTCACTCGAGAAATTTCGTTCTCGTGGAAAATGAAGGCTGGAAGCAGCTGTGCGGCGAAAGAAACCTCTAAGAAACGCGTTGCCGCGAAGAGAATCGAGAACCATCGACCAACGTACGTACAAATTACTTGGTTCATCGACGAGATCGGATACGATGCTCGTTCGCGATAACAAGAAATCATCCTCGCCCTCTCTACGAGCCGACAGTCGAAAAGTTTCGTCGACGAAAGAAAGTAAAACAACGATTTCCCGCGACGAGCATCGGTAACCATCGGCTTTGCAGCTTTTGAGCAGTTTGAAATCTCGCTGGCCTGCCTGTCGACAGGGAGAACGCAGCGGAAACTTTTCCAGCGAGCCGAAGGACGCTTTAAAGGCGCGAGGCTTCCACCTGGAGATTTGGTATTCAAGATGGAACGCTAGTCGAAGCTCCCTTGGTCGAAGTTTCGCAACGTCCCGTCAAGTCCTGCGAAGAATAAGAGAACCGATTTCTCAGTTCGATTTTTCGAAGGCGTCGCTTTTATTCCGGTCTTACTATCGACGTAAAAAGGGAAAGAGCGTCTCGGGGCGCCTTTGACTCCGTCGAAACCCAAAAAACGGAATCGCTTATCTTTCCGAGCTCAATTTTGAATCGATTTCTCTCGTGGGCTTGCAAAAAATCCCTCTAGGGAGTCTGATATGTTATGAACTGGCACTTCTTCCTGGTTGAACTTTTCACATAAAGAAGTTCCTACGATACAAGTTCGCGTAAGTCTTATCTAATCACGTCTTTTTCTTAAAAACTATTGCTCGTTCCTTAATGGGTCACTGATTACGCGTCTATCGAAATTAACTTTTCACTTATTCATATATCGACCCTTAGTATGCTTTGGCTGTAATTAATACCTAAACTACGAAATAAGTTCAAGGACAAAGGAAATTAATTTTTCCGTGTTCCTTAAAGACGATATGCAGGCCCGGAAGTCTAAAAAAGATAGAGTTAATCTAACATTTTTCTTTCGCTTACGAGTATTTGATAAAAGATTAAGACTTTCTAATTTTGTGTTTTTGTTTCTTTTATTACATGAAATTACAAAATAGCGGAGTGGCATAACATTGTCTTACTTCATATTCAGTGGAACCTTGTTTGCTTGCAGCCAGCGACAGACGTGGCTGGAATGTAAAAAGTAAAACATTTTTGTACGAACGTAAACAAAGATAGATTATAGCGTTTGATGACTTTTTTAGTGTCTTGATCCGCTGAATTTCTACAAACGTTTAAAGTTGTTTTTTTTTACCGGAGAATAATATTTTGTCTCTCACGAGCGCCCACTTTTCGAAATTATGGAAAAATCCTATGCTACATCGAAGGTAATCTATTTTTGTTTTTAAGTTCGCGTACAAAATGTTTACCTTTTACGCCGGATATGGAGACAGATAATGTTGCAACGACTGTGCCATTTTGTAATTCTATGTAATACAAAAAATATAAACACAGACTTAAGACATTGCTTGAAGTTTCCTATAAAAATCTTCGTCCTTTACCAAATATTTGCAAACAAAGAAAAAAAGAAGAGATGTTAAATTAAAATAGCATACCCCCTTAAGTTAAGTCTCGATCGACAGACAATCGCCCGCAAACACGTGTCACAGCCAATCAGCGTCTGTCTCCCGTGGAAAATCCGCAGAAAAACAGATGCTTATTTGGCTGCGACATTTGTTTGCGAACGTCAGTACAGACATTTAGCCTCAGTAAGAATCTTCAAATTTCGTTACTCGAAGTGGGAGTTACTCCAAAGTCGCCGGAGAACTAAAGGCAAAGAGTGACGGCAGCATTCACTCAAGATACTCGAAAGATGGACGACAGGAAAATTGCCAGGCTACTTCGATAAATTTGAATCAGGACACGGCGCTTGGCGTATCGGAGGCACGCGATGCTCGCGTATCAGAAATCCATTCGGTCGGCGTAGACACGGAAAACACGGTGTATCCGCGGCACGGATGCCGAGAGGCGTATCGAATCTCGAAGCCGCGCGACAGCCGGGAACACGAGCGAGAGTTCGCCAGCCGGCACATATAGCCAGAATTCGATAATGGAATTCTAGGTCATCGGACAATAGCGCCACGCGACGATACATCATCCCCTCGCTCTCACCCTCCCTCTATACTAGGGAGATTATGTAGCCGAAGCTTCGAGCGATTGGCCCACGGTCTCGCGAGTTAATTTTAGACGAACTTCATCCGCGAATACCGCAGCTCGTAATTTTAACGAATCGACGTTGATCGATTCCGGCGATCGAACAAGTTTGGAATAAACGCTTGGATAATTATTCGGAATCGGGTACATCTTGCCGATTTTTGACGACCGTGAAATACGTTGTCGAGGTCATCATTCTGAACAGAGTTTTCCCTATGCATGTTACCGCCATTCGGCTTTGGTTTTCAAAATATTCGCACACAAAGGGCCTCTATGCAACGTATTCTTGCTATTCTTGTATCGCTTTTTCAGCTCGCAGATACGCTTTATCTTTACGTCTCTGTGACTGTAACCATAGCCGAAGGCGTATGGTGTTCCGATGATTTTCACCGATAACAGTTTCGCAAGAGTTGGGATCGCGAGTCGGGAAAATTGAGGGCGCGTTTTGGAAGATTCGAGGAAGTTCCATAAAACGAGAGCTCTGTCTCTGTAACTCTGCGGAAGTTTCTAGGGTTTTCTTTGCCTCTGTTTCCCCTTCGATTCAAAAGGTACGATCGAGAAGCTTCAGGATAATGGTGGAAAATTTGGACACCAATTATAGATAAACATCAACTTTTCTCGTTAAAATAATTCAACAGCTTCGTCGAAGCACTCCGTACGTCTAACTATTGTGTTCTGATCTACTAAAGCTCGTCGAATTTTCGTAAAGGAAAAATAGCGGAATTAAGCCAATAAACCCCTGCGTCCAACTTCGAGACACCCCACGTATAAATAATAGAATGCTGGCCATTTCGTGGTAGCCCGCGCAACGCGAAATCATTGGCCAGGGAAAACGGGTGAGTCTAACAATAAGAACAAGGGTGGATCTTCGTGGCCGATTTATTGTTTTATTTCGACTATATTCTGCTTCGATGCAACGAACTCTGACAATCAAATCCAGCGTGAAAAGCAATCGAGCCATAAAGCATCCTCGACGATTCTAACCCGTACTCTCGTTTAAAAAACAACGAATCGATTCTCGAGTACACTCGATTCAAATTAAAACGAATCTGCGGGATAATGAAAATGAGAAATTTCTAAAAATCCATCGTTTCCATGCCGATTATTAAAAGCTTATATCGCTCCACGCGTAAGATACGATATGGTTGTTCGACTTATCGTCGTGTTCGTAGTAAATTAACGGAGAGAAGTTTCGAAATTTCCGAGAAACTCCAGAGTGCTGGAAACGGTCGTTTCCGGTGAAAACTCGAACGGAAATCCTTGTTCGCTGCTGATAGACGTGGGAAGTCGTCGCGAATTTGCATGAACCCGGCAACTCTCTGGAGAATCGAAGAAGTATAATAGCCGTTGGAGAAGCGGTGGCCAATTTTCGATAGTGCAATCGAACTTCCAATTGCCGGAAGGTCCGGTGTTCTGAGGACGTGTTCGAGCCGTGATATCCTATGTGCGTCGCGACCTCGCGAAATCGATAATCACCGCCAACGAGCGGCCACAATGACAACGTATCATCAAACTCGAAGCAATTAATAGTCTCCTAGTACGACTGGCACGAGATTCCACTTAATTATCAGAAGAATTTGACGATCAACTGTTATCAGGAACAGAGATACTGTCGCGGATAAATATTTCTCGTTATCGCGTAAAGAAATTAATACGATCGAAGAAGTTATGCAACACGTAATTTGAATTGACCAACGAAAATTCAGCTCACATTCGATCAAGATCGAATTGCTTTTCAGAACGTGCTGAATGAAATTTCCGAACAATTAATATTCTTAGTAATATTCTTCTACAATTTGAGCACGAAACTCAGCTTTTAAGCTGTCCTTCCAAGGTGTTTTTCCACTATATACGATCCAAACTCTTGAATCTTTAAGGAAGAAAAGCGAACCAAGAGAATTGCTAAATTTTCTGAGATCCATCGAGGCAGTAGATTCTTAACTGAGGATTTTAAATCGTCAACGTACCTCTCAACGAACGACGAAAGTGGCCTTTTTTCACGTTCATAGCGAGCATCCTCTTAGAATGGTATGAAAGATGCAAACAAAACTCAAGAGGGGTTGGTACGTAAACTCTGTCTACTAACCAGACCAGAGAAATAATCATTAACCAGATGGTTTAATGTTTCTAACGTCAGGATCGCGGAGAATGTGGAAATTTCTCGCAAAAATCGGCAAACGTTGTCGGAGAGGAACTCGCGCGATACAGCGGCCAGCGTTTAATTAAATGGCATCCTTTTAATTGGTGCATACAATTAAACGACGAGAAATCATCGATGCGAACGCAGCACGCTGTTGTTGTTGTTGTATCGTTTATCGAACGAATATCTCTTCGCGTCGCTGCTAACGATCGTTGCATCTTTAATCGTGCAACAGTATCAATTGAACACGTTTTACGCAACCTGATCCAATTAATCAGACCGTTTCGCAGCTCGCATTCGTTTATCGTGTAAAAACGAGGCAGCCCTCGATCGTTTCTTTCATCCCTTCCGTTGGTCGCTGGATTTCGAGAGATTTTCAGCAAACTAGCTATAACTAAATCGGCGAGCAGGCTCGCGGAATACAGCACGTTTGAAACTCAGGAGCATACGCAGGAGACCAAAGTCTGAGAATGTTCAGCGTCGAATTAGAGTGCTCGTGTTGTTAAGAGTAAAGTTCGCTACTAGTCTAAGCATTCTCCGCTTTTATAAAGCTGCTGCGCATCTAGTTACCACGTATTTTACAATTCTCGAGACAGCAACGCGACCGAAAACGACAAATTGCTACGTCTCTCTGTAACTACGCTTCGAAGAGTGAATTTTCCACAACGAAAATTTTGGTTCGCCCGCTAACTCTCGCGACATAATTTCCAAATTAGGCATACACGAAGGCGCGGCGTACGGTTCGACTCGGCTCGCAGTAATTTCGAAAAGGGACGAGCTTTCGCCACAGCATGTCTGTCTCGCGGTTCACGAGCGTTGCCGAGAGGCAATAAGCTGAATGCAGAAGAAAAGGAAAAAGAAGGACAAGAGAAAGAAGACGAAGAAGGAAGGGGGAATGGAAATGAAAAGTCTAATAAGGCGTGGCTGAGACCGATCGTTCCTCTGTGGAGCAGCGCGACAAAAGGTCCCTTCTCCTACATTCTTCGCCTCCATTTTTCCATCCTCATCGTTTCCCGGGCTGTTTTTGCTCGCCGCTTTCCACCCGCGGGAAATGACGGCAAAGCGGTCAAAGGCCTACGAACCAGTTCTCTGGTTTTTGCGAATCCGGGTCTCCTTGAAATTAAACGCGACGTTGCTTTAATACATACGGTGAGAGGTTCATGAAGACTTCTGGCCAAAGATTTCGGTTGGGAATAAAATTGCGAAATTTTAATCGCTTGCAAAAGTATTCCTAGTGTGTAATCGATATTAAATGTTAATTCGTGAATTTACTTTCTGACCGATATTCAATGCCGATCACAAAGATCGTCGATCGGTCGCTGTAGCCAAAAAAATCGTACGAAGGATTTTGAAGAATTATTTAAACCTCAGAGGTCCTGAAATATTTGGAACCGCGTTCTCGAAGAAAAGACGACTTTCCTGAGCGTTTTATTTCTTACCCACGACTTACGTTCGTTCTTCGTATATGAATTCTCCGGAGATCTTCTAATTAAGCGGAGCTACGGCTGCCAGCGGATCTGAAAAGCTTAAAATTCTCGTCCTCGGTACATCCAACGAAGAGATTCGCAATAAACGTCAGCACGCTGCAAATAAATGAAACACCAGAGACAAATAAAAGAATGGAGGCCAGTCGAATCATGATCGTCGCGCAGTATTCCACGCGAGACGCTCTTCTTCGCTGGATATATATCGAGGACACGAGACGAAGAATCGTCCCTTCCGCAGGACAACCATTCGGTCGTCCAGGATACGCGTGGTTTACGAGCTTTCGAGGCAATTCTTCTGCGGTGGTATCGAAACGAGACAGTCGAACGCGGACGACTGGTTCGAACGCGATGTATTCCAGCGAATCGAGCTGGAAAACGCGAGACAGCCGCGTTGCAACTTGAAAGAACGATCGTTCGGAAAATCGAAAGGGTGGTGGGATGCCCCGATCTGGTCGATTTACTGGAACAGTCGAAATACTTTTGACAAATTTAACAATCGAAGAGAATAATTTCTTTTTAAGATTGTATATTTTCTGTTGTTTATTTGTTTGTTTGTTCATTTATTTATTTATTCATCGACGTGAAAACCCTTTAGAAAGGAGAAGATTATACATCTATGGAATGCAAAATTGTATAATGATATAAAATAACGGAGAGAGATGGGAACAAACAAAAGTCATAGCGAATTACGAGCTCGTAAATGTTTAAACGAGTGGGGCAACTGATAAAAGAGATCAAAGGATGCATGAACGTTTCATGATTAATTTGCTGAAAATCAAATTGTGGAATAAATAGATTGTTGAAAATGAATTCTAATTGGATTAAATTTCGTTTATTCTTACGAGAGAAAGGCGCGCTTGTAGAAATCATTCTTGAAAGGATCGTAGGTGTAAGTTACAGTACACGTGTAATGTTGCGAAATGCTAATAGAATTTTCTAGAACGAGTCTTCGTTTTCAAGAGATATCTTTTTCATTACCCGTCGTTCTTTTGTATCGAACTCGCTAAAATCAAAAAGAAAGTCATGCGTTAGGCCATTCAAATCCTACGAGATTTTCCGCGAACCTTTCAGGGGAAAACCCGTACAACCCTTGGTGTTTCCCTTTCAAACTCGATAACGGAGACTTCGAGTTCTCCTGCAGCTCGAAAAACCCTCATCCATCGGCGGTAATTCGATGTACGAACTCGCGCGAGGCAAAGACCCGTGCGACGAGAAAGCTACCTCGACTGGCGAATAACGTTGGAAAGTTGGAAAAAGTGTCAATTAAAGGAATGATTTACGAGAGACACAACAGGGATTCGCGTTACGAGTCGACGTGCTACGATCGGGCAATTAGTCGTTGAATTGTTTCGCCGTTCTCGTTCCGAGAACGAATCGATAGTCATCGAATTGAAAAAACGGGGACGGAAGATCTTGGAACGATCGTCATTTTCGCGGTCAGCGAGGAAAGCGTTCGTTTCTTTATCCACAGATGCGAATTCCTCTGCTTGGAAGATACACGACTTTCTCATCCTGGGAGAAAGGAGAAGATTATTTGTTATTTCAGCTCGGATACGTTTCTTGTTTTCGATAACTTCTACTTTAAAGTGCGGTGAGCGACGGAGAGAAGAAGATAACGTCGTTAGACAGAGATTAAAGCTGCGAAGAAAGGTGTCGCGAACGAATCAGGGAACGGATCAAAGGAGCGAGGAAATAATTAAACGAAAGTTTCATCCTCGCAAACTATTGCTTTGTCGGGTCAAACGACCGACTCGTTTCACCTCCTCTTACAGACTCCTGCTTTATCTTTGTAGGGATATCGAATCAGTTTCCGGTTCATACTCGAAGCCGTGCAACTCTAAAGAAGAGACTCGACAAGTTATATATCGACTTGGAACGATACTATTCCATTCTCGAGAACGAGTTTCCTCGATAAAAAAGAGAAGAAAAGCATTCCTTTTACGATATATATCTTCCACCTTGATTTCTCTGTACAATTTCTTAAACAAAATGTAACAGTTCGTAAATAAAATATTGCTTTCCGTTGTAACGTTCTTGTTGGTTTGATGTTCACAGCCTCGGACCTGGACTGCATAAGGGCGCTGTTTAACGAGAAGGAGAAAGAGCTCTCTCTGGCGGTGGCGAAAGTCGAGGAGTTGACGCGACAGCTGGAGGAGCTGCGGGGTCGACAGAACGCAGCCGGGACCGGAAACGGAGGTGGAGGTGCCGGAGGCGTCGGTGGCGGAGGCGTTGGCGGCGGCGGTGGTGGACACTTGTCGACGCCGGCCAGCGCCGAGCTGGAAAAACTTAGGAGGGAGCTTATGGTGAGCCCTTTCACACTCTCTAGCCGTCGCTCCTGTTCGCAGCTGCACCATTCTGGGTCGTGGCTTCCATTTGCAATAAATTGTAACCGACCATCCGAGGGCGAGTAGGTCGATATCGTCCGTTCCGCGAGTGTGACCGGAATGCTTTTACCGATCCCACAGAATTTTCTTATACGATGGTTTCTTATAGGAATGGTTGAAATCTTAAAGGGTCGGATAGAAATTGAACAACTGTTTTTCTTCTTTTTCGCTTTAACGTCTTAAACGAAGCAGGATTCGTGTTACTGATTTTAACGAGAGCTAGGAAATTGAAACGAATCCCTTTTCCCCGTCAACAGTATCGTAATAAGATGAACGAGCAGCAAAATCAGATGGTGTCCCAACAACGGTTAGCCCTGGCACAACGACAAGCGGAAATGGCGTCGATAGACGCGAGGATAGCCCAGCTTCAGGGTCGTCTTCAGCGTAAAAGAGCCTTGAATCAACGACTAAGCCAGCAACTAGGCTCTGGAAACCGCACGAACGCGAACACGGGGTTCACGGAGTCGAAGCTGGACTTCAACGCCGGAGGAAAGTCCAGACCCGCTGGAAACATAGCCGCCATCGAACCATACTCCCATATACCGAATGACAACGATTTTAATCTGAACAAGAACGACCCCAAGTACCAGACACTGCCTTACAACACCAAGTTCACGGTGAACTTCAAGGCGGCCGAGGACGACGTTAACAAGAACAAGATTCAGCACTCGGCCAGCGCGTCCCAGCTGGGTCAGAGAGCGGCGTTTCAACAGTTTGGTCATCAAATCGCTCACAGCCAGTCGCAGTCGCATATTCAAGGTTAGTAGTTTGAACAAAATTTTCGAAGAACGATTTAATCGTAAGCTACAAGCTCGATTAATCGATGATTCGATTGATATTTTCTTAGGTCAATCGCAACTGCTAGGCACGAATCAACAACAGCATAACCAGAACCTGGCCAACCAGCCCGTGAACATGCAACAGACCTGCAACAACAATAACAATAATAACAACAATACCAACAGCACGAACAACAATTTGATCAGTTCATCCCACAACTTCAGTCCGGAGAGTCTGTCGCAGAATCTTCGGATCCATCAGCAACAACAACAGTCGCAAACGCAACAGCAACAGCATGGAAACGTGCAACAGAAGCAACACAACGTTGGTTCGTCGGCGTCGAACATTGGCACCACGGTGTCCCTTACCCAAACTCAGAACCATAGAAACCTTCAAACGCATCAGAAACCGGTATCCAGCGTGGCGCCGAGTTTCTCCGTCAAATCTCAGATCTATCAGACTTCCTCCACGAAAATTCATCCTGTAATGCCTCAAACGCTGAGTCTGATAGGCCGTGGACATAATAACGCGCAAAATTTTGTCGGCTTGAACGCTCAAAATTCCAATCAACAGCAATCAAATCAATCTATCCCTAGCAATCAAACGCCCAATCAGGATCAGACTTACTCATCGAGGCATAATTATCCTGTGATTCAGCATCCAACTCAAGCAAACACTCACGTGTCTTCGTCCTCGGTCTATCAGACTCAGAACTCTCCTAACCCTCCGTCGACCATTCACTCGTCATCCAGCGGGACCAGCTTCGGGAATTCGGTTCAAAGGTACAATCAAACTCAACCGATGACCAGTCCTACATCCAGCAACGAACTATCCGATAAGATGAAGTTCGAGCAAGGAAAAGGCCAAGAAAAGTTCGAACATGTTCTTCCAGCTAAGCACGAACAGCAAAGGTACGAGCCCAATCAGGTGTTTAAGTACGATTCTCATCAGATAAAGTACGAGCAACATTCTAAGTACGATCAGCATGGAAAATACGACCAGACCAATCAACCAACGAAATTATACGAACAATCAAACAAGCACGAACAAACTACCAATCAGACGAATAAGTACGATAACGTATCGAAGATCGAGCAAGGGAAATACGAATCTGCGCAGAACAAGCACGAACAAATACATGGAACAAAGTACGATCCTAATCAGAATACTCAGCAGTACGGCAAGCACGATCAGCACGAGGTTAGACCGTCGGTGGTGAAGTACGAACACAATGCAGGATTCAAGCACGAACCCTCGAACAAATACGAAGTCGGTGGACAACAGTTCAAACAGGACCCGGTCAAATTCGAAAACAATCAGAATAAATTCGAGCAGGGTTCCATGACGAAGCACGAGCACAACGGGAAATTTGACATCCCCGCGAAGACCGCGGAGAAAACGTTCGAATTCGACAGGTTGAAGAACGAGAACGAGAGGAAGAATATGGGAGAGGACAAGACGAAACCAGCACTACCTCCTAAACCGAGCAAACCAAATCCTCCGCCACGGCTGACTCATCATGAAAAGGTGGATAACTCGACCGACGGTATTAGCGAGTGCAAGAACAATTTGGGAATCAATGCAAGGTTTGTGCGTTATTTCGCTACCGTTTATTAGGCGTATTAATTTAGATTATAACGAATTTCACAGATTTCATACCTACTTTTAAATTAAAATTTGAATTTCGGAATTTAGATTGGAATTTTGAGATTGAAATTTCTATCTCTATTCGAATCCATGCCAAGCAACTATTGCCCAAAGGAAACCGGTAGATAGAACAGGGATTTTGGGAACAGCTCGTAAAAACGATTACCGGGTTAATTATAAATGTTAATTAGTCCGTGATCGATTTGGCCGGTGAATCGAAGCCTGTCTCGAATAATAGACACCAAAATAGAACCACTACCGTGCAGCTGAGACAACAGTTTAGTGTACGCGAGCTCTTCGATCCATCGAGGCGGGATCCAAGTTCCTGTTTCCTCATCTAAGTTCCCTCCAAATCTTACCATCAAATCGCGCGCTTTTCCCCTTTCTTCGAATACACGTCAATCATCGAAACTTTTTTAAGAGATTAGGAGTTTGATAGACCTGGCGTCTTCGACCATTAATTAATTCAAACACTTGACACGGAGTATCAAAGTTAGTTGTACGTATTAAAGCATCTAATTGTTTCGAAACTTCTTCGAGTCTCTAAGCTCGAGGATTAACCACGTCGATCGTACTGTCCCAATTAATGCACCTTCTTGGACAACCGCAATCCTCCAAGCTATTCTGTCGATCCTAACCGACGTTTCCACTGAATCGTTCACAGAACGGAGAAAGAAGAAGACGTACCGCCGATTCCTACGTCCGAACCGCCGGAATCTCCAACGGAAACCCAATTCGGCAACCATCAGATCATCAAAGCGAGGCCTCTGACCCTGAAGAAGGCGCCGATCTCCGAACAGCCGAAACTCCGTTACGCCAAATCGAATGTTCACGTGTCGATAAATCGACGGATTGAGATGCCACCGGCGTTTCTATTCCCGGAAACCGAGATTCCAGCGGACCTAATGCAAACGGAACAGCAGCAACAACAGCAGCAACAGCAACAGCAACAACAACAACAACAACAATCTCAGCAACAGTCACAAATCATCGACACGACGGACAATTGCAAGAAGAGCGGTATCAACGAAGATGTAATTAGCAACGAGAAATTGGAGGAAGCGGACATCATTGACGCGTTGAACGTCATTAACATCGAGGACAAGGCAAAGGCGAAAGAATCCGAAAGAAGAACCGAGCTGGAAGTCGATGGGAAGAGCAACGAGGTGATGAGGAGGAAAAAAGGGAATCTCAAGTCTAGCACAGGGAAGGTGAATCTTTCGAGGAGGGTTTCCTTTGATCCTCTGGCGCTTCTGTTGGACGCCAGCCTCGAAGGTGAATTGGAATTGGTGAAGAAGACTGCTAAAGAAGTGGCGAATCCTAGTTCGGCTAACGACGAAGGGATTACCGCGCTTCATAACGCCATTTGCGCCGGTCATCTGGAGATCGTTAAGTTTCTGGTGGAGTTTGGCTGCGACGTAAACGCTCAGGACAGCGACGGATGGTAAGAGCCGCTCATTTTGTTTTAATCGTTAATTTTATCTTGTTGTAAACCTTGAATAATTGTTCAATTAATTTTACCGCAGGACTCCTTTGCACTGTGCCGCGAGTTGCAATAATTTATCTATGGTGAGATTCCTGGTGGAACACGGAGCTTGTATATTTGCCACTACCCTCTCCGATCATGAAACAGCAGCGGAAAAATGCGAAGAGGACGAGGAGGGCTTCGACGGCTGCTCGGAATACTTATACAGTCAGTACTAATTTTAACGACTAGTAGAATGTTTCTTGAATCTTGATGAGCAATTGCAACAAGTTTTATAACTCATTGCAGGTGTCCAAGAGAAGCTCGGAATAATGAACAACGGGCAAGTGTACGCAGTGTTCGATTACGAGGCACAACACAGCGACGAGCTTACACTGAAGAACGGCGATTCCCTAGTTGTACTCCGAAAGGGCGACGACAACGAGAGGGAATGGTGGTGGAGCAAACTGGGACACAAGGAAGGCTACGTACCTCGGAATTTACTTGGCGTAAGTTGTTGAACTATTTACGAAGAGAGAAGCCACAACGATCTGTAATTTAAAAAGAAAAAAGATAGAAATTCAAGCTTGAAACGTCCTGAAAATATCCTAGATCCCTCCTTGATAACTTGTACCTGTTTTATGACCTATTTTATTCATTCTTCTAGCTGTATCCAAGAGTGCAACCGGCAAAGGTGGACTGAAGCGCGTCTCAGCCGGCGAACTCGTAATATCCGATGATTCATTACCACAGTATTCGATTCGCAGCTTTATCTCGTTAAGTATCATAGTTGCATCGTCGCATTACGGATCGTTATCTTAATTTAATCGCGTCCCATTGTCATCTGAACAAAGCGAGCAGCAAAACGTTCTATATAGTTTTTTTTATGTTTCTTTTTCTCTTTTGTAAAACGAAGTGAAGAACATTGCTAACAAGCTCGGATCATAGGTGAATCGCGTAACATTAACGAACAGTTAGGATGTAATTAAGAAAATCGGAAAAACGATGAACTGGATCTTGTATACACGCAAAGTTTAATTGCACTTACTTTTTACACTCTTGTTTACTTCCTTTTTGTAAAGGAAAAGATATCCACAAGGTCAATTTAATTTTGATTATTATAACTGTTAGTCAGTTCCTTCAGCGAAAAAGTACAAAAGAAAATTTCAATCTCACCCGTGATTCCGCTTTTAGCCTGTCAACCGCATAGTTCAGAGATGGAACGTTTTCGTTTTAATATCCATCAGTTAAGATCACTCAGAAAGTTTCAGAAAGTTTTAAAAATGTCAAATTAGAAATTAATGCAACTTCATTTATCTCTGACACAAGATAAACGCAAAACTTCTTCCTATTACTTAAAAAACAATTTTAATTAACTTGATGTAACAACAGACGATAATAATTTGCTTTTTAAGCTTGATCGTTTCTATTTTCTATGCTTTCCGAAACTGGTCGAAGCAGAGTCACGAAACTTTTTGAATGATCTTTCAACCTTATCAGAGAGGCAACTTTTATTTTACCCATATTATGCGAAACGTTCTACGTGAACAGCGTAGACAAATCTAAAACGCGTTTGATTTGTTTCAACTAAATGTTTTTATTTAGATGAAGTCAAATTATATTGTTGCGCTCATTGTTACGTTTTTATTCGTCTGGTGAAATTTTCCAAATCCGATCGAGGCAAATTCGGATTTCGAAAATGTTCCTAAGAGTGGTGTATAATGTAATCTTGCCAATACGCACTTCTAAATGATCCGTTGTAAGAAAGAAAATTTGCGCTTATGAGCACGAAGGAGATCAAAAGGATCTCGATAATGGTACACGACCTTTTTGTCGTTTTGAGTTGTATTCATCAGTGCGAATTTCTAAGTAATCGACTTAACACTTGACTAGACACATGTATAATTGATTATCGTCTAGGAAAAATTCAAACGGCTCGATCAGAAAGATTCTGAGCATCGTTATACTGTCTAAAAGAGTGTACAGGTATGTGAAAAGAAATTTTACACGCTTCTTAGAATGTTTCTGATATTTACACACACACACAAACGCGCGCGCGCGCGCGCGCGTACACACACTACGCCACATCATACACCCGTAAATGAAGTATGTGCCTTTCAGAAGTAATAATGGATATATTATGTAAGAATGCATGATATATTATGACGAATAAATTGTTTTTAATAAAAATCAGTTTAGATGTATGTTTATTGTCATGAAAAGATACAGACGAGAAATTGTACCAATGAAATAAGTTCGTCCTTAAGTATTTTTGACAAAATACACATGAAATATATTAAAATAACGTTAAAATACCTTAAAAGAAGGTGTCTATCATAAGTAAATCATAAATAACAAACGACACTAACGGTATACACACCTGAAATAAGTTACCTTGCACTGATAATGTAATATCATTTTTAAGCAATGTTCCTAGTTCGTATAACATTAATTATAGTTGAAAAGTTTATAAAATGTCAAGTATCTCGAACAATTAATACAAACGTAATATAAAAATATCATTTGATTATCTTAAATACTATTAACATTACTGTTTTAATACCATTCTATATGAATCTCATTATGTGCTATTATTATAAAAAGAAATAGTAAAAAAAATATAGTTAATTTAACAACTATCAAGACTCGTTAGAGTCTTTACATCACGATTAGAATTAAAATTTATGCATATATTAAAAATATATATGTATATAAAAGTAATAGTTTTGTAATATGGCATACTTTATGTTGACATAGAGAAAGCATTCAAGTTTCATTGTTTTTTACTTCGTTTATCAACTGTAAACAAACTTTTAAATCCTCATAATCTGCAACCATCGCATCAAGCCTGTGAACAATTCCATAAAACAGGGTAATATCTTTTATGCTAAAAATACAAAATCCAAATTTTTTTGTCAGTACCTATCAGTAAATATATCCAATATAGTACTCGTGAAGTTTCCTCTTTTTAGAGCTTGAGAACAAAAGTGTGTCAAATTTTTAAAACATTTATGAGTCAAATTACACAGGCTTTGATTTTCCTCTTCATATAGTTGCTTTGTAATATTCCATGCTGCATAAACATATTGCATAACTGATACCCAGTGCTGTGATTCTACAAGCCTTTTCCCCTGATCTATAATAGTTTTCTGTACAAATTGGATATAGCGTTAATAACAAATTAAAAAAATATATAAGAATGTAAAGAAATCACTGCACACCTGAAAGTTATCTAAATAAATGTGAATGTCAGATAAATCATCCCTATTAGATAGCACGATGCTAATTTGAATATTTTGCTTTAAAGTATTTAATGTGTCGACTAGTGGTTGTATATCAGCCATTGGCATCTTTTTTAACAAAACATTTCTTATTTTTTCATTCTCATGTAGCAGACCATCCTCTTGCGTGGAAACCAAATCCATAATCATGTGAACTAACTGATTATGACTAAGACCTCTCAAACCATTTAATAAATTGCCATTAAAATATTTCGGCGAATTATTAACATCCAAAGAGACCTGTGACTTTTTCTTCTTATCTGGTGTTGTAAACTGAGATTCATTGACATCACCAAGAGTAAGCCTTTTTCTAGGTGTACTTCTCAATACCATACTTGATTTTGACGGACTTTTCACCGGTGTGCGATCTTTAGAATTTGAGCTACAACAAATTCAATATATTTTTGCCTAATTGACTTATAACAGAAGTAATTGGGAATGAAAAATCTTTACCTAAAGAGGCTGTTTCTTTTACAAGTATCAAGATCAGGGGACCACACTATAGTTCTACGACGACGTCCTCGTTTTTGGATTACCATCTCGTCTGGGCTAGGTGCAGGGCTCCAAGAGTCAGTGCCATGTCGACTGTTTAAAAAATTATCCATTGCATTAACTTCGGTAGAATTTGCTTCTCCTAAAACACGTAAATTGAAACTAAAAGAAGTAAACAAAAGATAAGATGACATGAAAGATGTAAGGAACGCACCAGGTGAAGCGGAATTATTGACAGGAATCACCGCTAAGGCTTGACGAGAAGATCTCCTACGCGTTCCATCTGGCCTCCGCAAGAAATCTCTGGTTGTTGGAGTATTCATTTCTTTCAATATTACAGAGAATTATTCATTCGAAGATATAATTGACTGATGTATGTTTTCCTCGAGAAATTATTACTCAAATGTAGAACGAAGTGTCAACCTTATTTTCTGATAAGAACAGAATATTTAACTATTTCACATGGTTTATTGATAATCAGATGAAATTATTATCTATAAATTGATAAAAAATACACGTAAGATCACAAAGAACACAAAATATTTAGAAAAAACGATCACAATAATGCGTCAAACAGAGTTATAACTTGTAACAAACAAGACCGGAAAATGGCGGGAATGAATCTAATTGGTTTATTCCAATGTAACTTTCTACTGAATTCTATTACACTACTTGAATAAAATTGATTTAAAAAATAGAGCACGTCTTATTAACTAGGCATGTATGACAATTATTTTTATAATCTGTGAAAGTTTTTAATTTTATAATCAAATATAATTTTTATATTTATTTCTATATGTTTTTTCATGAAATAATCGCTTATTTACAAAATAATCTTCAATTTTTTACAAAATCGCCTATTCGTTGTTTACTATTGTTATATATATCTGAAACAAATTTATTAAATAATTTCCAATAGAACTAACAATTAACCAATTAGAATCAACGTAATAGAACTTGACACTTTGAGGCTAGGTAAGGTTATGTCAAAATATAATATTTTAGTAGCACATGAGTTATGAGAGTAGGACATTGTCTGGCAAATTATTAATTTTATATTATATAATTATTAATTTTAAACTTTAAGATAACTTTAAGTACTTTATTTAAAATTTATACGATAATAGATATCGTAGTATTAAGTATTTTTCAGTCACAAGTTCTTATAAGGAACAGTAAAGTAAGTATGAAATGAGGTTATTTACAGTGAACATTATACAATAGTTATACGTAGACTTATATACTTTATCAGAATAAAAAGTAATTTAGCATTTTTTCTCTAGCATGGATGAATTATTAAATGATAACCGATTTGCTCATATTGCAAGGGATCCTAAATTTAAAAGGATCCCAAAAGCAGAAAGGAAAGTGAAAATAGATAAAAGATTTCAAAGTATGTTTAAGGATAAAAAATTTACAGTTCAATATACCATTGACAAACGTGGTAGACCTGTAAATCAGACATCGTTTGAAAATCTTAGAAAATATTATGATTTATCTAGCAGTGAAGAAGAAGAAGATAGAGAAAAAGAACTTGAAAAACCTAAACAAGAAGAAAAGAAACTTAAAAGAAAGAAGCTTAAAAAGACAAAAAATAAAAAGAATGAAGTTCTTCGATCAAAAAAAAGTGATTCAGAAGATGATGTAAATAAAAATGCGGATACTGATTCATCAAATAATAATTGTTTTTCAAGTAATGGGGAGTTACTTAGACTTAAACCAAAAAAAGAAAATGATGTAAATTCTGAGGAACAGAGTAACACAGAATTTGACTCTGAATCTGAATCAGATATAGATGATGCAACCAATGCAAGAAACTTAGAAATAGATTTGGAAGAAAGTAAAAGGCAACTGGATAATAGAAGCAAACATAAATCTGAAAAGCTTACAGATAAAGTGAAAGAAAAGTTAAAAGATTTAACTGTGAATTATGCCAGAGGTGAAGGAATTTTGATGACAGACAGCTCTTCTGATGAAGAAAGTTCTGAGATTTCTGGTAACATATATTAAATGATTCTAATTTTATATATATATATATGTATGTATATGGCATCTGATAACAATTTGTGTTATAATTAGATGAACAAGATATTGAACATAATTGGGGTGAATTAGACAAAGAGGCTGAAACAACAGATGAAATTACACATAGATTGGCAGCTTGTAATATGGACTGGGATAGAATACGTGCTGTAGATTTAATGGTTTTATTTAACTCTTTCTTGCCTCCTGGTGGCTTTATTTGCTCAGTTACTGTAAATATAATTAATTAACAGATAAAACAAATATTTTCAACATTTTTATAGTTAAATAATTTCAGATTTATCCATCAGAATTTGGACTACAGCGGATGAAAGAGGAAGAAATTAAAGGTCCAAAAGAATTAACAGAGATAAGTAAGGAAAAGGAAAACGAAAATGGAAGTGATGTACGAATTCATGCTTTTCTTTTTAGAAATACAAGTGAAATTGTATATTGACTTAGAATATAATTTTCCAGGACGAGGAAGGGTCAGCATATCACATGGAAAAATTAAGACAATATCAACTAAATAGATTAAAATATTATTATGCTGTCGTTGATTTTGATTCTGCTGAAACAGCAAATAAAATTTACACTGAATGCGATGGTATAGAATATGAATCTACAGCAACAAAATTGGATCTTAGATTCATACCAGATGATATGAAATTTGACCAGGTATGTTACTTAATCCTAATGTATGTAAAATGTATTCACTGTATATGATCTTAGATACATATTTTAAGACTCCTAGAGAGGTATGTGATAAACTGCCGGAGCTTACAAAGTATCAACCAAGACAGTTCATAACTACAGCTTTGCAACAAGCTAAGGTACAGTTAACTTGGGATGAAACAAACCCTGAAAGAACCGAGATTGCACAGAAACTGAGTTCTGGAAAACTGAATGAAATTAATGAAAACGACTTACAAGGTTATTTAGCAACTGAGTCAAGTGACAATGAATCAGGTACCATATCTTTTTTATCACTCAGGACTTCGTACTTCTACTATTTCATTAACATATTTTTTTATTACAAAAGAAAAAGAAGAACAAAAAGAATCTCAAGAGGATAGAAGCGACTCGGAAGCGGAAAGAAATACCGATCCAGTTGAGAAGTATAAAGCTTTATTGAAAGAGATAGAAGAGAAAGAAGAAGCAAAACAGAAAAAGGACGTTGAGCTAGAATTTACTTGGGGTTTGGGCGCAAAGGAAAAAGCTGAGAAACTGGTACAAGAAAGATTAAAGAAAGATCAAAACCTCACGCCATTTGAGCAATATTTAGAAAAACGGAAAGAGAAGAAAAAAGCTAAACGAGAGGAACGGAAGAAACATAAAAATGTAAATAAAGATACATTGGACTCTGAAGGTTCAGAAATGCTTGATTCAGATAATGAAATTGGAAATAATAAATTATCTTACAAAAAGAAAAACAGTATGGAAAATGATAGCCTTGCTTCATCAGATAGCGAAGACGAAAAAAAACGTAAAGCTGAATTAGAACTTTTATTAATGGATGAAAATGAAGATAACAAACAACATTTCAATATGAAGAAGATCGAAGAAAATGCCACAATGACAAAGTCTAAACAAAAACGATTGAGTAAGAAGAAAAATAGACAAGACCAAATAGTAGAAGATAACTTTGAAGTAAATGTACAAGATGCAAGATTCAATGCGTTGTTCACATCGCATCATTTCAATATCGACCCAGCAGACCCACATTACAGGAAGACTAAAGGTACTGAAGCTCTAATAAAAGAAAAATTGAAAAGAAGAGCTGATAACGAGTTTAATGAAGTGAGTAAAACTTATTTCTATGTATTCTCAGTCTACTTATATATATTACATGTATTTATTCTTGCTTTTTTAAATATTTTAGGAAATACCTGTTAAAGAATCAAAACTGAACTCTAATACGGAATTGCAGTCATTAATTAAATCCGTGAAGAAAAATGCTAAAAATATTTCAAGACCTATAAAATAATTCCTTTTATATATAATGTCATATGTTTTTAATAAAACGTTTGTAAATACATATACAAATTTGTAAATTCAGTTATATTGAATTTTGTTAATTCAAATGTGTATTTCCGATAATTTATGCAAACCTTCTATACCTCATATATTAATCTATTTTGCATAAAATATGATGCTGTAAAATATTTTAAAAAGCGAAAGTCAATAAGTTGTGACACGACAAAAACAAAAACTAAAAAACTGTTGGTTGAGTTTCCCTTCTCCTACGGAAGTCCAACCCCACTCCTATGGCACTCGCCTTCGTCTCTCCCCACTGCAGCGACCATAGACTGAATTTTGAAGCAGTGTAAAAATATATACTAATAATATCGATAGTGCGGACGAACCACCATAAGCTGTGAAATTTCTGTAAAGTAAGATATAGCAATTATGATCTATGTCTATAGTCTATGAAATGTCTCCAGAATAGTAGCCCTATGAATCGCCGTGTGAGATTTCAATACACGGTGGTATATATATGTACGCGTTGTATACGATTGTGCTTCAAACTTTAAGGGGGGAGGTGTCGCGTCTCGTGACGCTCATATCTCTTGCGATTCTCGATACTTCACAAGTGTAAATTGGGTTACCCGCCAGAATTCGAAACTATGACACCAATTATCGGTGTAGACTAGGTTGTTTGAAATTGCGCAACTTTTCATGCATATTCACAACGCAAAATCGGTCGAGCTCCTACGCTTTGACAAAGCTAGTCATCATATGAAAGGTACGATTCTCGTAGGAGAAGGGAAACTCAATCGAAATTTTTTTATTTTACTGTCTTTGAAGGGTCTTGGGATGCGACGAGAAATTTCAATGTCTTTGATACGATAATAGTTATAAAGCCTGTTTATATATTATTACATATAATACATTAGATTCACAATTTTTTGTTTCTAGAATTACACATTTCCTTGTAAGACATTTTCATTATTAAACCGAGAGTTGTTTCTGCTTGATTATTCCACATTAATATTTCTTTCTATCATTTCTCTATTTCTTTGACGTAACAATCATTCTCAGATTTTTTAAAACGATTTTATGTCATTAGGATTATTTTTCTCAGCTATAGGAACTTTTCTTTGGCTCTGGTCACATCTTCCTCTTACATTTCAGGTTTTTCTGTGTTATGGTTTATTGATTTGCATCCGTCTTTGATTCTATGATTATCCGAGAAAGAGTTGTAATTTCACTTTCTAAAACAGAATCTCTACCAATGATATCATTAATATCCATGATGCTTAGGGTTTCTGCATTATAACTTTCGGTCAATAACGGTCGGGTAAGTCCTTCCTAGTTCTTCGTTTCTTTCGTTTTATCTTTAGAATAGGCTCACCTGAACATTATTAAATATTTTTTAAATATTCGACACAGGGTACGTTAAATATGCTTACAGGAGCTATGATGACAAGTCATTTAACTATGGTTAAACGTGGTTAATTTTCCGATCGCTGTCTCAATTCTCTACCGTGCTGGTCCATGTGAGCACAATGTTCGGTGAGTTCTGACGGGAACTTCGTTATTTAGAACTTTCCGATTTTGATTCGTTGGTATGATAGCTATCATTGTAGTTTTTACTTACCGCGATTTTAAGTTTATTTGTTTTCATTTAGTTTACATATATGTATAACAAAAATTTCCTCTTACCTGACCTCATATCGATTTTTACAAATCGAGGGCGCGAACTAGTACCGAGAACGCTATTGTCTTGTAGCGAGTGTTATTCACTCCTAACCTAACCTATAATTTTACGAATTATCCATAGTTCTGTTTTATATATATAATCTATGTTTATTCACCATATATTACGAAATAATAATAAACAAATATTTTACTTTCGATCAAAATATATATAACGAAAGGTAATAGATACCTTAAAAATATGAGATAATACGTGGTGTTACAATCTGTGTTTGTTGAATTTACATTTTTTATGAGGGTTTAAATTTTAACTAATTATTTATTAATAAACCTGCATTTTTAACATTAGATCATGCTGAAATCATAGTACCTGCAGAGGATACAAAAGATGAAAATATGGAAGAAGAAGTGAATTTAACTTTAAAACTTGAAGAAACTGAATCACAGTCAGAAATAATGAAAAGTGATATAGAAGTGGATCCTGAAAATAAAAAGGAGAATTCAACTGAAGAAATTGTAAAAGAGTCACAGCTAGAAATAGTTAAAAATGATGTCACAGATGAGCCTGAAAATCAACAGAGTAGTGCGTTTTACAAAGAGATTATAAATGAATCACAACCTGAAATTGTAACTAAATCACAGTTAGAAATAATCAAAAGTGATGGTGAAGAAGAGCCTGAAACTAGAAAGTATGCAAAACTTTCGAAAGAAACTTTAATAGAAAATGAAAAAAATTTTGTCATTAATATGGATGATAATATTGCACATTCAGCAAATGTGGAAACAACAAGTGATGTTGAAATGGATGCAGAAAAAGTTGTAAAGATAGCTGATGCGGAAGATCTAGAGTTAAATAAGAATGAGGAGCTCTCTAACAAGCAACAATTGGAAGATAATTTAAAGTGCAATACCGATAAAGATAATTTGAAAGATATTTTAGAAACTGCTAGTAAAGTAGAAGATATATTTTCTGAAGAACAGTGCCAAAGTACACAGGATATTGTTACAAGTATCCTAGATGATGTAAGAAATGCAACTGATTTCAAGAATATTTTAAGCACGGAAGCTGTTGTAGCAAATGAAATAGAAGAGGTTTTTCAACAATCTGGAAGTATTCCATTAGCAGAGACTGAAATTGAAGAATTGACTGAAAAATTACCACAGGATTCAGAAGATATCCTGAATAAGGATATGGAGGATTCAATCTCAGAACATATAGATTCCCTAGAAGGACTATTAGGTTTAGATTTAATACCAGAGGGAGAGGATTCCTCATTGAAAGCAACAAAAGCTGAAGGGGAACTTCAGAAATCAGACCAATTATCAAAGGTTGTAGACATGAGTCTTTTGTTAGAACAATCAGATCCCATTTCTGACATGGCACAAACTTCGGATTATATAACACAGGTGATCAGTAGTTGTTTAACAGATAGAAATGATTTACCATTAGAAACTACAAAGAAATCCAATACAATTGAAGTTGTTGATGATAAAGTTAAAAAATCTCCAGCTAGTGATATATTGAAAATCGATGGAAGTATAATTGTTGAGTCTATAGATAAGGATGAAAATGTTGAAGATTTACAAAAAGATTTAAAGCAAGTTACGGACCTAGAAGAAAATGAATTGGACATAGATTTTGAAGAAGCTCAATTGGAGTCCGTAGGTGATCTTGAAGACATAGAATCACAGCCAGAAATAGATAAAAATGCTGTTGACGAAGAATCTGAAAATATTAAAAATGCAGGACTTTCTGAAGAAATTATAGCGGAAGATCAAGAAAATTTAGTTATTAATATGGATGATAATACTGTAAATGCAACAAATGTGGAAACAGCGAGTGATATTGAAATAGAATTAGCTTCAGATATCTTGCTGCATAACATGGATCATAATGACAAAGCTGAAAATGTAGGAGATATACATAAAGTGGATACTGATTTAACAGAAACTGAATTGGATATCGAATTTGAGGAAGCACACCTGGAATCTGTAGGTGATCTTGAAGAAATAGAATCACAGACAGAAATAACTAAAAGTGATCTTGAAGAAATAGAATCACAGGCAGAAATAACTAAAGGTGATGTTAAAGAAACAGAACCACACACAGAAATAGCTAAAAATGATCTCGAAGAAATAAAATTACAGGCAGAAATAGCTAATAGTGATGTTAAAGAAATAGAATCACAAGTAGAAATGCCTGAAAGTGATGTTGAAGAAACAGAATCACAGACAGAAATAGCTAAAGGTGATGTTGAAGAAACAGAAGTACAGACAAAAATAGGTGAAGGTAATGTTGAAGAAACAGAATCACAAACAGAAAGAGCTGAAGATAATGTTGAAGAAACAGAATCAAAGGCAAAAATAGTTGAAGGTAATGTTGAAGGAACAGAATCACAGGCAGAAATATCTAAAAGCACTGCTGAAGAAACAGAATCGCAGGCAGAAATAATTAAAGGCGATATTGAAGAAACAGAATCAAAAATAGAAATAAATAAAAGCAATATTGAGGAAACAGAAACACAGATAAATATAGCTAAAGATAATATTGAAGAAGAACCTGAGAATAAAAACAATATGGAACTTTCTGAAGAAATTATAATTGAATCACAGTCAGAAATAATGAAAAATAGTGTTGAAGAGTGTGAGAATAAAAAGAAAATGGAATTTACTGAAAAAATTGTAACTGAATCGCAGCCAAAAATAATCAAGTGTGATATTGAAGAAGAGTCTGAGAATAGAAAAGAACTTCCTGTAGAACTTCCTGTAGAACTTCCTATAGAACTTCCTGCGAAACTTCCTGAAAAGATTGTAACAGAAGATCAGGAAAATTTAGTTATTAATATGGATAATAATACTGTAAATTTGGCAAATGTAGAAAGGGCAAGTAATATTGATACTTCAAATATCTTGTTGCATAATATGGATTGTTATGGGAAAGAAGAAGATGTTGGGGATTTGCAAAAAATTTTAAAAGGGGGTACTAATTTGACAGAAAATGAATTGGGCATGGATTTTGAAGGAGCCCCACTGGAATCTGTAGATGATCTTGAAGAAACAGAATTACAGCCAACCATAACGAAAAGTGATGTTGAAGGGGGATCTGAGAATAGAAAGCACATAGAATTTCCTGGAGAAATTTTAACTGAACCACAGCCAGAAGTAGTGAAGAATGCCGATGAAGAAGAACATGAGAATAGGAAAGGCGTAGAACTCTCTGAAGAAATTATAACAAAAATCCAAGAAAATTTAGTTATTGATATGGATGTTAATGGTGTAGATTTATCAAATGTGGAAAGATCAAATGATATTGAAACACAATTAACCTCAGATATCCTGTTGCATAACATGGGTCAAGATAACAAGGATAACAATTTTGAGAATTTGCAAAAGGATTTAAGAGAAGGTACTAATTTGGACATGAACTTTGAAGAAGCGCCATTGGAATCCATAGCTGATCTTGAAGAAACAGAATCACAATCAGAAATTGTTAAAAATGATATTGAAGGGGATCCTTCTGAGGATAGAAAGAATGCAGGACTTTCTGAAACAATTGTAACAGAAGATAATCCAGCAGAAGGTAATCTAGCAGAAGCTAATCTAGCAGAAGCTAATCTAACAGAGGATAATTTAGCAGAAGAAAATTTAGTTACTAATATGAAAGATAATATTGCAGATTTCCCAAATATGGAAAGATCAAGTGACATTGAATTAGAATTGCCTTCAGATATCTTGCTGCGTAACGTGGGTCATGATGAAAATTTAGATGATGCTCGGTCTGCCATAGAAACATCTCAACCTAGTTCTGAAATATCCGAGCTTGAATCAGCTGTTAAATTTTTGCAAGAGTCTGAAGAACAAGCAATGGATTCTCCTTTGGTATTATCTCCTAAAATGATGGAAAGTGTCGTAGATGATATATCCAAACAAGCTGATGCATCCTCTCTGTTTGTACCTAATGAAGATATATGCGAAAATACGTCAGAATTAGAAGTGGAACTACAGAACATCACGACGGATTCGATTTCTATTTCTGAGGCGGAAATCATCTCGGAAGCTGCGAAATTGGAAAGCGAGAGAAAACTTGCCGAGCAAATTAAAATTGATGCTTTACAAGACAAGTTTGAGATAGATGATGATAAAGAGACAATAAATGAAGGTATAATCGAAGGGAAGATAACACTATCTGAGACTAAATTTGGCGTAACACCTTTGGAGAACATTGAAATACAGCAATTACGAAACTTAGAAAGCAATAAGGTATCTGACGCAGTGGTAACATTACCACATGTTTCACCCAACGTTTTAAAGACATCCGAATCTATACCAAAAGTTTCGATTTTAGAAGAACGTCTAAGAGAACCACCCAAGATAGAAATTCCTACTACAGATGTGGCAAAAGTATCGATATCTCCGAACATCTCTAAAGATAGTCTCTTGATTCAAAAGGATGCAAAATTAATTGCCTATCAAAAGATGTTGGAATCGCCGAAGATGTCCGATAAATCAGAATCGAAGATAGTTGACACACCACGAAAGGATTCCGAAAAACACGATTTCGAAAATGTAGGATCTCCACGAATCATTTTAAAGATAGCAAAGTCTGCAATCACTGATTGTGGCGAACCAAGATCACCTAAAAGTCCGAAGATCAGATCTGCGACCAACTCGCCAAATCCTGAAGATAGTCCAGGTCAAAAACTAGGGAAAATAAAATTGAAATTATCTAAAGGAGGTCATCCTTCTATAATATCCAATGAGAACATCGAAGAAGTTGGACAGTGGTATTCCGAAGGATCATCATCGTTGTCTCCTCTTGGTATGAAGATTAAATTTTCAAAATCCGGGGATCCATCTATAGTTTCCGCTGAGAAATACGAATCGATCGATGATTGTAAAGAGGGTAAACACAAATTCGAAGAAACTGTGCGAACAGAATCACCGATTGGAATGAAAATCAAATTATCAAAAAGTGGTGATGCGTCTATAGTGCAACAAGATGCAAAAGAAATGCAGATAAAGCATAAAGATAAACTAGATATGGTTCAGGAAAGTCCAAAGAGAACGGAATCTCCAATTGGAATGAAAATTAAGCTTTCAAAGACCGGAGACGCCTCGATAATACAATCCGAGAGACAAGATTTTTTGGAAGAATATAAAGATAATGTGCAAATAAAACCAAAGGAGAAGCTCGAATCATGTTATGGCTCTCCCAAGAGAACTGACTCTCCTATAGGAATGAAAATCAAGCTATCTAAAAGTGGGGACGCTTCGATCGTTTCTCCGGATTTGCCAGAAGAAAATAAAGATATCAACAAAATAAAAGATAAATTAGAGTTATCTCCAGAAATCCCAAAGAGGACCGAATCCCCAATTGGAATGAAAATTAAGCTAGCAAAAATGAAGGGTGGCGGAGCTTCTATAATATCGGTAGAAAACTCTGAAGAAGTAAAAGACAAACTAGAAATTCCAGATATTCCCAAACGGACGGAATCGCCGCTTGGAATGAAGATCAAATTGTCCAAAACTGGCGATGCGTCGATCGTTCATTCAGAAGTATTGGACGAAATTAAAGATAAAATGGATACAGTTCAAGATGCGTCGAAATCATTGGAGTCATCGCATATTGAAGTCTCGGAAGAAGAGCAATCAGTGGAAACTATACATGAAACTTTGCCAAAAATTGACTCACCTCTTGGTATGAAGATCAAGCTTTCTAAGTTTGGTGATGCATCCATAGTTTCTTTAGAAAAGCAAGAACAACTGGAAGAAAGCCCCAAGAGAACAGAATCACCTCTTGGTATGAAGATCAAACTATCTAAAAGTGGCGACGCTTCTATCATACAAACTGATACGTCTGAAGATGCGAATAAAACGATACGAACAATCGAGGCAGAACATTCTAAAACCACTGATGCTTCTTTAGGTATGAAGATAAAGTTGTTAAAAACCGGAGACGCCTCTATAGTAGATCCAGAAAAGAAGGATAGAGAACAGAGACGTCGAGATGCTGAATCATCTCTGGAAATGAAAATTAAACTATCTAAAACGGGTCATCCAACGATAGTGGCTTGCGATAATCAAGCGGAAGTATACAAGTCCAAAGAAGCTGTTGATCCGCCTCAAAATTTTGCGCAAAGGTATAAAGAGCCTGGGCAAATCGGACACAAAGAACCTGCACTAAAGATTCTTAAAAGTGGTAATTCGACTATTTTACAAAGCAATCGCTCAGAACTGACAATTGAACCAGTGCAAATGCAGGGAAAAAAATTAGAGAATGTGATTGAAATGTCTCCAAAGCGGAAAGATATCACCATCGCGCCGATCGAATCAAAAAAGTCTAAGCTGGAAACTCAGCTTACTCAAATTTTACCTGAGGTTACTATTCAGCCTGTAACGTCTAGAGAACAGAAGCAGTTCTTGTTCGATCCAAAAAACAGTGCAATCAGTCTTCAACAGATGAATGTGATAAATCAAGAAATCAGTATTACTCAAGTGAGACCTCAAAAATCGACTGATGCTTCTATGAATGAGAAATTGAAGGATATTTTATCGAAAAACGTATCCGGTTCCCCGCTGAATTCCGACTGTGAAATTATAGAACACCGTTCAGAATTGATAATAGTAAATGAGAACTCAAACTCAAGCCAGGATGTTGTCATAATAGAAGAGGTATCTACGAATAGAATGCCAGAAGTTAAGGTGCCCAAGAAAAGAGGTAGACCCAGAAGGAATCCATTACCACAAGGAATTACTCATCCTCCACCTCATTTGTTAATATCTAGGGATCCTTTGCCTTTAGACGACGCACAACAAATGCAACAACCACAAGTACCTCATTTTCCACAATCCAGAGAGAATGAGAGACCTAAGAGAACCTGCAGAAGCCAGAAGAGTTATGCACCTCCTAGAAGAGGTAGAGGGCGAGGTTTGTATCTTAAACTTTTCATATGCAAATATTATAATATTCTTTTTCATATTTTACCTACCACTTCTCTTTGTTTCTTCTTTTTCGTTTCTAATTCATTAGGTCGAGGAAAGCGAAAATTGGATACTGTGGATCCTCAGATAATGAAGAAGCCTAGAATCGAGCAAGATCTAAACGCGATAGAAGCGTCTACTACGGCTGTAATAACAATAGATGATTCCGGGTTGCAACAAGAATCTTTCAGAAAGTCACCGGAATTGTATAAAGCTCTTAAACAACCAGTAATGGATTCCAAAATTGTTAATTCTTCGGGTAAAGTCAACAAGAAGATTATGGGACAAAAGAATGGCGGAGTAAAAAGTGCAAATATAGTTAATAACACGCTTCCAGACTCCACGGGTATGCAATCGGAAACAAACAAAACACCGGAGATGCGATTACCTAAACCCATATCGAATGACGTTAAGGATAAAAAGTTGGCTGACATCGTTCCTGAAAGAATGCAAAAGACTGCAACGAAATTAGATTCCGATAATAGATCCGATAAACCGACGGAAAATGCAAAATTGGAAAACAAGGACATGTTAGTACCACCCGGACATCCAAATTGGTTAACACCAGCATCGAAACGAACAGAAAATGCTACAAAGCATGAGAATATGTCTATGGTACAAGTGATAGATGAGGAAACAAGAATGAGTGCAGAATCGGGTTCCAGATCTCAGACTCCAGCCAGAAATATTTCTGCACCAGGTATGATCTTTGCGCTTTTTACAGATTACTGCATCATTTATATTGCTTATCAATTGTATAAATAACACAATAATTATTATGTTACATTTATTTACATATTTTACACTTATATTAATTATTATAAATTTGCAATATAGATAAATAACAGTAATAACTTTATTTTACTTTATTTATGTATATTAATATTAATTATAAACTAATTATATGTCCTACATAAGATATGTCTTTTATTATATTTTAAAAATAAATTACTAAGGTAAAAAGCATATTGACTGATAGCCATGAGGAGCATATATAACCCATAGTCATCATATGACTAAACTAAATTAAAAGATAAATGCATTGGTAGACCTCCAAGCAAGGTATCTATAAATAGATCTTTTTCTTGTGTCCTAACATCTCTCAAGTACCTAAATGTGAAATAGATGTATTTCAATCAAGCATAAAAAGTACTATTATTTCAAAACAAAATTTTTAAATCACGATGATTAGAGTTTTATCTATTACTTATATTTAATCTATCAATTTTTAAAAATATTTCTATCTTGGAGGATTTAATAACATTGATATTGAAAGTTAATTTTAACTGTGAATAAGCTGACATTTTTTTTAAGTTCCATTTATCTTAGTTTCAGTATAAAGCATATAATTATTTTATTTTCCCATAATTGTTATTCTATAATTCAAATTACACAATAGTAGATGTAATACAGTAATAATAATTACTATAGCCTCTGATACCATAGTAAATGAGGAGTCTCAAGGAAGTGTACTTAGTACTGCAACTACAGAATCAGAAAAAGTAAAGGTCAAGAATCGAAGAATGGAAATTAATTTTGATCCAGACGAAGGGCCATTCACAGTCGATAAAATTGCTGAGTATGAATGGCCACTTGACCGTAAAGGTGAAACCTTTATGATACAAGAACAAATATCTCAATACCTTGGTGTAAAATCTTTCAAAAGAAAATACCCAGATTTGAAGAGAAGAGTTGTGGATATGGAAGAAAGGAATTATTTGAGAGAAAATGGTTTGGTTAGCGAAGCAATGTGTGATATGGGTAAGTCACTCACTATGTACATGTAAATTGTATTTGTTTACTAATGTACTCTCCTTTTAACATTAACATAGGTCTAACTGCTATATGCAGTTCAGAAGTATTAGATGTAATGTGTAGTGATTTCCCAGATCAGTATGAAGAATATCGCAAACATATGCGTGAAAAGCAAGTAAAAGAACATTCCAAAAAACAGAAAGAATTAACAGCAGCTGCAAATGCAGAAAAAAATAGAATTGATCTAGCAGAAATGGCAGTTCAGTCTGCATTATCTTGGAATATTAGCTTAAATAAAGCTCGACGAGAAAATAGGAAATGCAGCTTAGACTTACAGACTTTCACAATCCATGTGCCAAAGAAACAACAGGAAGTTGAGTCGGAACGCAGAATTGGTCACTATCCTGTTGCGTTGATACCAGGGCAATATACAGATTATTACCGCGAATACACACCAGCTGAGTTACGGTATTATCCTCTAAATACTGTTCTTTATGGTCCCATGAGGCCAAATGAACGTAAATTTGATAGCCAATCAGAAGGATCTCAAAGTGATACCGATAGTGATTCATCTTCAGATGATTCGAGGTATATCCCATCATTTTAAACAATTAGTATTTTAATATTTCGTGAAAAAACAGCTGGTTTTTTTTATGTAGTTCGTCTTCTAGCGTGGGAACGCAAGATACCGAAGGCTCACAATCTACAATGGATGACGTAGATATGGAAATAACAAATCGAAAAGATGAAATAAAATTAAAGTGCAAGATGTGTTTGAAAACCTTAAATAAACATAGTAAAAATGAAGTATTAATTCAATGTGGTACATGCAATGGACATGGTAATTACTTTATTAATCCATTATCCTTTACTGGTATATTCTTTATTGTTTTACAATATAAATCATAATATTTTTATTGCAGTCCATCCATCGTGTATAGATTTAACATTAGATATGGTTCCTCATATCCAATCATATGCATGGCAATGCACAGATTGTAAAACTTGCGCTCAGTGCCATGATCCTGCAGACGAAGATAAAATGCTGTTTTGTGATATGTGCGATAGAGGGTATGTTTTTCTGTTTTATTACAAAAATAAAATATATGATAATATATATTTATGTAATATTTAATACTATTCAGGTATCATATTTATTGTGTTGGTCTCCGACGAGTACCGCAAGGAAGATGGCATTGCCAAGAATGTGCTGTCTGTGTGAATTGTGGCTCAAGAGAACCTGGTGGTATAAATTCTGATAGAAATAGTGTCGCTCAGTGGCAACATGAATATAAGAAGGGTGACAAGAATACTCGCGTTTATGTTTCTACACTGTGCGTTCCATGCTCGAAGTAAGTAATACTAATTCTTTTCCCTTCATCTTGTGGTGTAATGTATGAGTGAAGATGTGATTCAGAACACACATACTAAATGTTAGTCTTCAAGTTTTCACGGGGCTTCGTTACTGCTTCACGATTTCCATAATTCACACAAAACTCCTTTGTTATAGAAGTTTTTGAACTAATGTTTAGCGTTCATTTTTATCATATCTGAATCCTTGGATTACGAAAGTTGAATATAATACAATTATTTCCTTAATTGATAACATTCATAAATGTTAATAATATACATTCATTTGTACTTAATTTATCCGTGCATGACTGAGATAACAAAAAATCGTCTAAGGTTCAGGTTTTTATTAATTATACTAAATGCTGACATTATAATAGACCCTCATCCAAGTTCACTAACCCTATGATCTTTATGCAATAACAAGGCTATGGCGAAAGGGTCGCTATTGCCCGCACTGCAGTCGCTGTCATACTGCCCCAAGACTTGACCTGGAAGTGAATCTAGTGCATTGCAGCGCATGTGACAAATATCTGCACTTAGGTATTGACACAAATTCCATATAATTCCGCTATATACTTTTCATTGCATGTTGTTGCGTTTGCATGTTTCATCAAATGTAATTGTCTTTAAAAGTAATGTAAACATTTGAAATATGTATGAGAGGTTTCAGGTATAATAAGATATTAAATACGAAAAATTATTTGGTGATGTAGATACATATATTAATATATGTGCATAGCATACAGAAGTTGTTATCATTAGTGTTATTAATATTTTCTTACAGGTTGCGTGGAGACCAAGGGAATGCCACTAGACAGGAAAAATTATCTATGTGATTTCTGTGCATCAAATCGTCAGCAAACGATGAAATCACTAATATCGAGAACATTGAGAACGTAAATAAAAACAAAATTTTTATTTCAGCTCTGGAAGTGTATAAAATGTGAATCACGTGCGTAAACGATAAAAGTTTTTATTTATGTGGACAATGAATACATTGTGAAGACTTAAGTATGTAATTGATTTATCATGAAATGTTTCGTACGAATTTTGTGAGTGAATGAAATACCATTGTACATAATTGTATGTTTATGCTGAATTTGAGATATTAACGTTTTGTTATACAGTAATGGATATAATTAACTACATATAAAACTTAGAATATAAAAAAATCTCTCTTTAAATGTTAATGTTCAGTAAAAATCTTAAGGATTCTAATTTTCTTTATAATTTTTATCCTTTTATTTTTAGATATGAATTTTCCTTTATGAAGATATTGCTGCAAAATGAATCGAGAAGTCAATTTTTTTGTTATATATGAATTGTGTTTATAATTTATCTTCTTTTTTCATTACTTATAGATAGAAATAAGGTATCATAATAAGAAATAATTATGGGAGAAGACTGCTTCATAGAATTATATAAATTTTCTAATGATTTTTAACATTTCTTTTTAAATGTACATAATGTGCTGTTGTTTTTTTAATATTTACATTTGTTACATGCATACACACAAGTTCAATAATAACTTATAGAATTAATTTTAATTTATAAAAAACTTAACAATTTTATAATTTATTAGTACGTTTTCTAAAAAAGCACTGAGAATTAATGCATATGTATATTGAAGGCAAAAAAGGGAGTATAATAAAATATGAAACAAAATAGCAATTTCTTAAAAATATATATCACTTTCTTTATTTTTCTTTGCAATATAATCCTCGGAATAGTATTTTGTTGCGAGAGTTGTATGCCTTGCAAATATCTTTTTACATATTTATAGTAACGCAGAATCCACGTCGTGAACAGTATATTTCATGTTCCTTGTATCAGAATTTTATCTTTCCCTGATATTCACACGTAATTGATAACCAATTGTCGTTTTCGAAACTAATTACATTTTATAATACATTGCAAAAATGTTTTAGATTATTTAATAATATGTACAAGAAAATAAGATGACATAAAAATCGATTAAACAATGTCCAAATTGTAAAATACAAACTTTGGCATATCGAATATTATACTGTCAAAAATATTTTAATATATGTATAGCACATCGTTTTTGTACAAGATGTATCTTTAAAACATTAGATCAATTTTGCAGAAACTACCGAGGATTTAAACAATACCTTTTTTGCGAAACAGTTGCGAATTTTGTTATATCTTTTTGCAAAGCTACATGCCTGCCATTCAATATAAAGTCTAAATGATAGCGGAACAACATCGGCAGCATTTCAAAAGTGAAAGAAGATAATCGTTGAGAAGTGCGTGTTTTAAATTTCCGCGTATCGTTCCAGTCTCCTTTTTTTTCTTTTTTCTCCTTTTTTAAATGTTTTTGGCTAAAATTAGAGAGGGCATAAACTAGTTTTTTTTTTCATATCTGATGTTAGAATGTATAGTTTCTCCTAGTATGTCTGATACATTTTTTTATATTCAGTTTACTTTGAGCGCTACTATAAAAATGACTGTGCACGCTTTCAAATTCTTCCATAAAATCACACACTTAACACTCCGCACGTATCGTGAAATTGTGAAAAATAGAAAATAACTTGAGCAAAAACGAGGCATAGCATACAGCACACGTTATGAGATGGCATAACGTGTTTTACATTATGTAGAACACTTATACTAACGAGACAAAATGACTTAAAATCACTAACGTCTCGTTGACTAGCCGAATATAAATACACTATTGACAGATGTCAAGTGAATTCTGAGCAAACCCAACAAGCAATCAGTAGAAAAGGTGAAAAATAACGTTTACATTCGAGCACTGATACTGCTAAGTAATTATCCTTTAGAATATATATAAAGTTTTACAATCGTGGTCGAGTTTCCACATAGCCGTTAATTATTTTCATGTTCTTATCAAAATCAATTTGTTCTTAGTTCATATATCTATTGATTGAAATAATTTAAACGGCAAATAAAATCTTTGCAATGTTTATACGAGACAATAATGTTAATGTAAATAATTGACAACGTAAAAACTATTGTTAGGCTTTACTCGTGTCTAATACCACATATAGATAAAAATGTACTGAAATTATGTAAGTGCGTTGCCGGTATAATAGTAGTGACTAAATTTCGTGTAGAAAATTTAGAAAGAATGTCCTGAATAAAATTCGGTCCTGGCGAACTGCCGACTTTGTAGAAGATGCGTAGATTGCATGTCGGATTTACAGTTTGGGATCCCTTTGTAAGTTTACACAATACATATTCGAGTGCTTCTGTTAGTTCGTTTACAGTTAACTCTGCAGAAGATAAATTCGTCTCCGCGGCTAAATTACCAGTTGAATTGGACGAACCTAATTAGGATAGAATACTTTTTATTTGTTTACGAAAAGTTGTAAAAATATTCAAACAAAAATATGTACCAGTGGACATATAACACACAATTGCTGAAACGTTATTCTCGTAATTCCATCTACGCCTTATTGCCACTTTGAAATTGCCTACGCATTTACCAGTCTCTTCATCTGTAAAAAAATGAGTTTTAAAAATATTGCTTAATAAAGATTAGTCCTTCATATACTTACATTCAAATCTATTATTATCTCTATGAGCCCAAACGCACCATTCAACCTGAGCACCACGTGGAAGATTCGGTACAACGATGTAATCCACAATAGCATTATTTGTTCGTTTCTCCCATTCCTTTCGTGCATCTGGTATATAACTAGAATGAGTCAAAAAACAAATACCTTGCACAATATCCCTGAGTTGCGTATTCGAGTCCATAGCTTTAACAATACGATCTATATGCCTCAACGTTAAACGACATTGCCTTTTAATATTTAAGTTCAGAATAGTCATACTACCAGGCACCAGTGGTATTTGGCCAGCAACTGAGATAATATCACCCACCTATCAAATAAACAATTAAAATTTCTGTTGTAAAAAATAATATAGTTATTTTTTTATATATATACTGATTAAAATAGATTCAGAATTATTAGTAAGTGTCATTTAAATGTTTTTTTATATTACTTATTAAATGTTCAATTTCTTATTTTCATTCTAAAAAATTTTATTTTGTTTACCTCACTGTTATGTTTCTTTTGTAAACCAGATGTGTGTGCGTGCGCGTATGAATGCGCACATACACACATTTTGTCTACATATACACACAGAGACGCGCACGCAAATTGGTTTGTAACGGTAGTACACTCACACGAACAGCTTGAGAATAAGGACCAATGTTTGCAGGTGCCCAGTGACTTATGCTCTGAACATGCATTGTATGTCGTTTGTGAATTTTCTTATCACCACAGTCTTGAGTTTCTTTATAGGCTATAGCATCAAGTACAACATGTATATTTAACGGACATTCCACACATACACGAACTGGTGGATTTGTTTTGTTCAAACATGAGATATAAACCTCGTTTATAGATATGTAATTCGACATATCTTTTATATATAATGTTACAGCAACGATGTCCGATATTTGAAGATTTTCCTTTTTGACTAGACCTAGACAGTCGATACGTGTGTTTTATCAATCTACATCAAATCCAAAATACGATATTACACGAAAAAAAATTAACTAAAAGATGATTTAAAAAACTTAAAGTTTACCTACTGCTTAATTTCTCCAATGCCTCTCGCATCGCAGATTTAGCATCCGGATGTTTACCAGCGATACCGCCAAACCAGAACCAGCCAGTTTGATTTCTGTTTACTACTGGCACATCAGGATAGTCTTCTTCCTCATATAAAATTTCCATAGGACTCGGTGGGTTAAATTGACCTATTATTGTTGTAAATTGAATTAATTTATTATGTGATAAACAAGATAATCTGATCGATTAAAATTTACCAGAATTCGAAGTTCTTAGATTATTGTCTGTACAATCATGTTCATCGTTTTCATCTTCCGATAAATTACAGCCATCATGTAATTCTGGTCCAACTATTTCTGTAATGTAATCAGATGGGGTTTTAATAGGAACATTTTTTAATCTTTCTTGTAACGTTAATCCTTCTAGACCATCCTGAAAATGTTTTTCTTGGTTATTTATGGGTTTATTTAGAGATTCATAAAAATATAAAATATTTCAACTTACATTTTTTTCTTGTACATGAATTTTTTTAAAGTTTATATATCCGACGGGTGCTATGTTATCATTTGAGTGAACTACACTTTCATATTCATCTCTAGAATAAAATAAAAAGTACATATATGTACTCGTTTTACATTCATGTTGATAATAAATTTGAGAACTTACATTACAATACTTTTACTAAATAAGGGGCAATCTAATATAAAGGTTTCATATTCTCCTCCCTCTCCACATATGTTAACACCATATTTTTCTTTCTATAAGTAAACATATAGCTATTAACATAACATATATATATATCTACTCGTTTACAATTTCAATAAGTTCTCTTTGCATATACTTTTTTTATATGAGCTATTTATATTTGGAATACTTCCAATATAAAATGAAATCAAAGGAAAATCTTTTGTATTAAATTAATCATTAAGACATTTTACTTACTATTTTGGCAAGATGGGATTGCATTTCAGAAAGTGATTTACCCAAATGCCTTGGTTCAAGGCCTAAAGCTGCCACCTTAATTATAACTGCATTTACAGAACTTTCTATCATTTCTTTTAATAATTCATCTTGGTCTCTTCTCCATAGATATGATAGAGAAACAAGTCCTAAACGACTACATCTGAAAATAAACTTTCAATATATTAGATATTTTTGTCTTTATTAAATTAAATTATAAAATTAAAAAATAAAATTTTTATTTTCTGTTTCATAAACTTTTTTATAAGAATTAAACATTTAAAAATCTGCATTAAATAATTACACATTTTCCACACGAATTCGTTGATAATCACTCAGAATAGCTCCTGATGAAACAGCTTCTATATTTTCTTTTTCCTAAGGAGTCAACGAAGTTAAAATAATTAAACTAACAAAATTATCCTATAATGTATTTTTTCATATCTTACCTTCACTTTACTTAACAACCTAAAGAGATCTTCAACTTCATCATTTTCTGTTGGATAATAATACTTTTCTTGCATTTTTGACCTACCAAAGGTTGGTTCACGATACATTGGTAAACCTATAGCTTCTGCAATGTATTCAACACCTTGATATCCAACAGTTTGAAACATAAATGAATCTAGTTCATCTATAAATCAGTTGTTTCATTGGTTATAATATATTTAAATAGATTGAAAGATTTTATCAGCTATTATTTACCCTTTCCAACAGGATATAAATTAGCTAAGGCCACAATATCATGGCCTGCAGCTATACATTGCATCATATTAAAGCATGAGTCTTTACCACCACTGACTAGTGCAACAACCCTCATTTTGTTTAATTTACACTAGAATCTCTCAAAAAAGCTTATCAAGAGCTTAGAGTAAAGTTAAATCTCAATATATTGTTTCAGACAAACATCTGTAATAAAGCAATAAAAAAAAATCCAATGATAATGATAATCTTATCATATTGACATGTCAAATGTAGAAATAATTTTTTATGATAGTAGACAAATAAGATTACAAATGGTTTTTTAAATACTATATATATCTATATGTATGTATAAATGCATAAACAGACACAAAAAAAATAGCTTAATAACCCAAATATTTATAAAGAATCATTCCTTTATTTGCAACATTTATATGAGGACAGACTATTTAAATATAGATTAACAAATACTTACTACTGAGGGTAAGAAAATATCTAAACTATAAACAACATAATGATAGGAGCTTATAACATATTTTAGATTACATATGTATATATACTACTTGCAAATATATATTAAGCCAAAATTAAATTTACAATGTATGTACACAGATGTTTATCTTGAATGGTCTAATATATAAATAATACAATAAGCATTATTATTTTTCAATAAATATTTAAGAATATATTCAGGAAAGTTCCTTTTTCTTTTCTTAATTCTAACATGTTTTCAATAAAGAAAAAGGTATGTACTATTTTAATGAATAAAATCTCGTAGGAGAGAAGCACAGAAAGGATATCAGATATTCAATTTAACTTATTAATATGTGTAACAATTGGCTGGTGAACAAAAATTAATCACTGTACTATTCTAAACAGTAAACGTCACATAATCCGAAAAAATGTAGACAGAACCTAGATTCTTTTTAGAAGGGTTATAGAACTTGATGTGAAATAAAATATTTAACATTAATGAGATGTTAAGGAAAAAATCAGCTATTATTAAGGAAAAAAAGAATACCTACGGAGAGATTTTTTGGTTATTGCCGATCTCGGCTAAACGAGAAATATTACGGAATGACGCCCAGCAATGAATTGCACGGGGAACGCAAACAATAATTTCGAACTTATGTATGCTAAAATAAACTCTAAATTCTCAACAAATGTAATATTTACATTAAATTGGCGATGAAAGTTCCTTACACGGCAAAGTCTATCAGAGACTGCGATTGCTTGATAGTGGCGCCTCTTAGTGATAAAACTTTCAACATAAACCGTAGAATTGAGGTTATGACTTATTTTAATTCTATGATTATTTATAACAATTATTAAACAATTTACTTTCTGTATTCGTCCTTAATAAGCGTTATATTTACTATTATCGCAAGCTAATATTTACAATTTGGCGAATTTGTTACAAAAATTGATGTAGCCTACGAAAAATTCTCAGACATAATTCGTGCCACTATACCTCATGACATCATCAATGTATAAAGTATATCGATGTCTCGTTATTTCAATCTGCTTCTATGCTATAATTTACTGATTGTGATATAACTTAAACCAAATTGTAATTTAATCGTAATTCCTTCCTTTTTATATGTATTTATTTATAATTTTTCATACATCCATCTACATTATAAAATAAGAATATGATTTGTTGCAAAGATGAAATATATAGCATCAAATATCAAATGTGTATTGTAATACAATTGGGTTGAAATAGTTTTCAAATTCATGCTTTCTCGAATTACATAACTTCAAGTCATTTGTTTATTACCATCAGTATCATTTGTTTAGGGTTTTAGTTGGCGTATTCCAAGTATAGTTATAGGATAGATGATTGAAATTAATATGTATGTCTTCATTCATGATTCGATAAAATAATGATACTGATATATTTTGTACAATATAACAATATTTTACAGTTATAATTGTTCATTTTGTGGAAATAAATAGATTTTTCTAAATTGATTCAAAACGTTATATATTTTTATATATAAGTAATGTAATTGTGTTAAGAATCGAATGTTTTATTATTTTTGCATATATAAATAAAATTGTTTTGCTTAATTTATGTTATAGGTTCAATTGAAAATACTTGTATCATAATTATAAAGAAATTATTGTAAATATTCGTTTTTTTTTTTAAATACGATTCATTTCGAAATACATCGAAAATATACGTTGCCATCTTTACTTAGTAAATCGTTGACCAATCGAATCACTTTCAATAAGCAGCCATTTTACTTTCGCTACGGTCGCACGAAGCGTGAGTCGAACTCTACCGAACACGGTGTAGTTTCAAGCTATCGCCTCCAACGCAGGATTTGCTGCTTTTCCGTACAAAAATCTCTTTGCTAGGGTAATAATTTGATACAAAGTAAATCGAAGAAAAGTTGGAGGATGGTTCTGGCGGAGAGAAACTCAGAAAATGTTAGAAATGGGCGCAGATCAAGGGGCCCCAGCCCTAATGGACAGACGGAATCCTCAAGCGAAGAAGACGGAGGTACTAATTTCATATTGCACTTCAATTAGTATTATAATTAGTGTGATCTTTCTAATCCTTATTTCAATTGATATATCATAAATATGCAATAACTTTAAGAATATATTCTCCTTTGGAAGTTTGCATACTTTTATATTGATCGAACGCGAAAATCCGTAAGGATCTTCAAACAGCGCGCCCCACTTTTCCTCTTTTTAAGCTTCTCCCATTTTCAGCCAATTCCTATGAATATCTCTATGAAACAATTTTAATTCACTTTTTCGGTATTATTGAACTTTTATTTCTATATATCGTTGTAATAATATATTATTTTTTTTAATCGAACTAAATTAAGTATAATTGAGTATTTATATATGTAATTGTATATTAAAATAATTTGTAGATATTATTGTATATGTATTAATAAAATATAAATAGAAAAAACATTTTTGGAACTTCATGTCTTAATAAACTATACAATAAGTTCACTTATATTTTTCCATTAATTTAAAATCTTTACATTTTTAAAAAATTATAATTTCTCTAAGTTCCAGCAGAGAAAATCCGTGTTGGAAGGGATTATCAAGTTATTGTTCCAGAATTTGTTCCAGTCAGTGGTATGTTATTTAAACAGAATTATTAATTTCAGGTTCTTTTTACATATACATTGTAATTTAAAAAAAAAGTTTTTTTCAAGTTCATATTCTTACTTTCATAATTATAAATTTTATATTTTAGAACGACGATTAGATCAGTGTCCTGATAGAGCATTATTGGTATGGTCTCCTACTACTGATATACCCGATCAAAAATGTAAATATCAACTATTTTATTTATTTGATTTTTTATAATATATATATCATACAAATTTCTTTTTTCTTTATAGTGGATGAATATATCATATTAGCAAAGGAAAAGTATGGCTATAATGGAGAACAAGCATTAGGAATGTTATTTTGGCACAAACATAATTTAGAGCGTGCTGTATTAGATTTAGCTAATTTTACACCATTCCCTGATGAATGGACAGTAGAGGACAAAGTTCTTTTTGAACAAGCATTTCAGTTTCATGGGAAAAGCTTTCATCGAATTCGTCAAATGGTAAAATCTTTCCTGAATTAAAAATTAAAAAACACAAGAATTATATAAAAAATTATTAATTTTTTGTCTTACATCTACAGTTACCAGATAAATCTATTGCCAGCCTTGTTAAATATTATTATAGCTGGAAAAAGACACGAACTAGAACATCACTAATGGATAGACAAGCAAGGAAACTAACGAGTGGTGGGAAAGAAGGTGAAAATGGTAGTGAAAATGGGAGTGAATTAGGTTCTAATACAGACAGTGAATCAGAAGAAAAAGTAAGACATATTTTTCAGATATTTAACAAATGCATGCACTTGATGTCCATGAAAAAGAATAAATTTTCTCTCTCTCTTTCTATCTAGAATAATATTTTATATTATAAACTATCATAAAATATCAATTTTTAAATATTTTAGTAATTACAAATATAAAATTTTGTTTTATTAATTAGAATAACAAATTTATTTTCGTTGCTTGTTAACTTTTTTTACAAACAAAGTTAGAGCTTTTTGTTTCCATTTTAATTTTGCTATTTTTTTTCATCAAGTTATGTTAAGTAAATTAACGTTTGTGCTATTGCGTGTGGTAGTGTTCTCCTTTTGCTGCATTTTAATGCCATGGCACTGGCTCGAAATCGTACATATCTAATATGCAGTAATATGCGTCTAAAAAATGTATCCACACGGTAACGTATTCCATGCGGTGAATAATACGAAAATGATAAAAACACTGATCTACAATTGGTAAAAATTATCAAAACTATGAGTTAAGAGACGAATATGGAATGAACTAATATAATATAAAAAAATACGACTTAGATACATTAATGTTAAACTTCTATTTTTCGTATCTTAATAATTTTCTGAACTATTAAAAAAATCTATATAACATCAGTAATACAAGACTAAAGCTAGTTAAATTATCGTTGCATCGTGTATGAACGTAAATGTGGAACGTTCTAGAAATGGACGATCCACCGCGGAATACGTCGTGGAAAGAACCAAGCTGTGCCAGGAAGCCAAGGCACTGACGCCAAAGCCCCATCCGACTCGGAAAACGCCCCTCAGGTTCAGGTACTCAGCCTAAACCTTACCCTGTTGCATAGCATAGTATGCTTATTATATTTTGCTATTATTTTTACCGTCCCGTATTTATTATTTCTCTGCCCTACATCTTTTTTTTTTCTTTATCAAAAAGAACAAAATTTTGCGAAAGTAATCTACATAGTAGAACTGATAGGCTGAAACCTTACTGAGGAAAAAATGTTGAAGCCCAAAAATTATCTAATACAAGGGAGATCTAAATATCTCATGAACTTATTAATTCGAAAGAAATTATTGGTTTTTTATTACTTAAAAGTTTGACTAAAATAATAAAACTATAAAAAGTTCGGAGCTTCTAATTTTTTATGGCGGGCCGATTTAACGTTTCTAAATAGAATTTTAAATACTCTCATGTATATATTTCATTCTTTTCGTAATAAAAAATTTCTAAAGATTAGTTTAGTTACATGTTAGATAAATATTAACGGATGGAAAGGGTGGGGGGATTGTCAGAATATATTTTAAAAGGGTATTATGTGTTGTAGGGCTCGTGTAGCAACTGTGGCGTTGCTTGTCATAGTGTTCGTGCGACGCCGAAAGGACATGCGTGTCACAGCTGCTATCTGCACTGGAGGTCAGTGAGCGCAAGTTAAATAAAATTTCAATAATTGAGAAACTATTAGAACTTTTCTTAAAATTAGAATGTTCATGCACATATTTCATCATGAATTAAAGAATTAGGAAATTAATTTTATATATTTAATGAGTAAAGTAATAATACATGTATCACAAAACTTTTTAAAATATACTTTCATAAGAATGCATGAGCATTCTTATTTATGTTAGTTAATTTTAAAGGAAGTTTCAAGAACAAAGTAATTGTAGATCAGATATATCACTGATAAGAAAATATTAGAAGTATACATTACAAATTTATTTAAATGATTTAGGCGAACTGGTGTAGCAAGACCATTAAGTTCCATGCCAGGTCGAACAAATAAAAGAAAACCACCTCGCGGTCTCGTTGTTAATCACGATGATTTAGCAGCATTGGCTGGTCAACCCAATCAAGCAAACAACAGCTTACAAGCAATTGACACCGAAATTGTTAGCCTAAAACGCCAAGTACGTTTCACAATAAAATAATATGAAACGTGTGGATACATTTTTATATGGAAGATCTATATAATTTATTGTTCGATTAAGAAAATCTGAGTTAGCTGAATAAAATTTTTGATTTTAATACACAGATACAATCAAACAAACAGCAAGTAAGCGCATTGAAACGTAAAACAACTGATGGTATTGATGATTTACGACCACCGGAAGTATCCAGCCGTATAAATGCTCGTTGGACGAATGACGAATTGCTCTTGGCCGTTCAAGGTGTCCGAAAATATGGGAAAGATTTTTCTGCAATTGCTGATGTAATCGGAACTAAAACAGAAGCTCATTTGCGGTCATTCTTTGTAAATTATCGACGAAGGTATAATTTAGATGCTGTCTTGAAAGAATATGAAGCTGAAAACGGTCCGATATTAATTGATGATGAAAAAGAAGAAAAGGTAAAATATTTACAACTTATTCTGCTTACGTTATAATAGGTATTATTGGATATCAATGTTTCAGATGGATGTGGATCAGCCTAATGAAACAGCAGAGTCATCTCAAAAGACGAAATCATCCGTAGGTCTTGGACAAACTGCTAAATAACAAATGACTATACTTTTGAATACCGGCAAACGTGAAAAGAATAATCATAGGCACTTTGATCATCGATAATATTCTGTAAAAGGTATTTGTTCATGATTCAGTTTGCAATTTTTATTTTTAATTTTACTACTTTACGCAATACTAATGCAATACTGCATTAGAAACATCAAGTACAAGCAACAGTTTTCATTGAACTTATGCGTGAATCAATAATTCATAGAAAAGGATAGAAATAAATTAATAGGAACAAAAATATGTGAATTTATTTAGCTAAACTTAGTTTTGCATATTTCTAATATGGATTTTATTAAGCAATATGGAAGAAACGTAATTCTATTAAAGACATCTAGTATATAATTCTAAGCATAGATAAATTAGATTAAAGATGAATACATCCAAGTGCGAATAATAAGTATGTCTGCAACATCCATTGTACATAATCATGGATGCATAATAAGTTTCTTTCAAATAAATCAACTGTATTGTGTAGCATATAATATTTGTAGATATACATAAGGGATATCGAATTCCCATTTTAAATGAAAGTAATTTAAAAAACAAAATTATTCACTTTAAATAAAGAAAGATTCAAACATTAATAAATGAATGAAAGATTGATACAATTGTAAAAATATTGAAAAAAATGCCATAGTTTACAACGTTCAGAAAGTCAGGTATGGTTCAGTAACTTCGATTTCATATGCGGATAAATCAACGGTCTTCAACGATTTTTTATCTATGCTCAAATATTAACTAGATATTATTCTAACGATTTGTCGCTACAATGAAGCTGTGTTTGTATTAATTTCAAATTTTGCATGCACTTTACGTTGACTTATGTCCTGTATATTTAATTTTTTATAAAGTGTTTATAAGAAATTTACATGATCTATGTTACGAAACTTAGAGTAAAAAGAATATATAAATAAGAAAAAAATATAGAGAGCTATCACTTATTTATATTCCATTTATGTAAAATGTTCTCAAACAGTTTTCATGATTATTTCGTAATTACATAAATCGGAAAAGAATTCTTGTCTTGTGCCTATGCATTTTTGGGCGTATGAAAATGAAGGAAAGAACAGTAAAATTTTAAAAAATTCAACTTTAAAGATTGAGAAGATATTTCTCTTCTTTCCCCACTGCTTCCTGTTTATATAATATGTATTCAAAGTATAACATTGAAATTTAGCGAGAATTAGACAATCTTCCATTCTTTATTAAAGTAAATAAAAATTTGGAGAACAAGAGAAATTCTTCCAATTTTTAAATTTTTCATATAATTGATTATGAATACTTGAAACTGTAACAATTTCATACTGTTCAAATCATTTGCACGTATATTATGATTCACATCATTTGTGAAGGTACTAGCAAAAATTTAATGCCATCATTGCCAAGTTATTTTAAAAATAAAATCAATGATCGCGTTGAATGATATATTTATTAAAAGAATAATGCTCAAGGAAATAATACAATTTCATTCACATTTTAACAAAAAAAATTTAATATTTTATTAAAATACATCACAATAGAAATTTTTTTATTAGTTTTATAGAATAAAAAACTTGAGAGATTGAAAATCGAATATATCAAATTGAAAAGAATATATTTTTATGGCTTGCTGCTGCATACTCAATCCATGTGTATAAAAAACAAAAAGAAAAAAATAATGGTTCCTGATATTTCTATTGTATTATGCAAAATTATGTGTATACTAAAATTGCCCGCACTTCAAACTGATGGTGCTTCTATATTTAAAAGCACAACATTTTATAAAAAGGGAGTATTTTACTTGTATAATAAAAAATTATATTGAATAATTTTAATTCGACAAAATCTTTATACAAAAAAAGATGTTTTTTTATAAATTTCCCGAAATGCTTGTGTAATGTTAAATATTCGAACAAATAAGTGTATGTATATTAATCCGTATACACAATTCTATCTTAGAAGAAATTATGTCGTCAATTTTCTAGGTTTTAATAATAATTGTAAAAGATATAAATTTAGTTTGGAAGAAATAATTATTATTAGACATTATTCTCAAGATAAACTTACTTCCAATGATTTTTTACTGTTTTGCAAAAGAACATTTAAACATCATATACCTGTAACTTTGCTTATAGTTTCATGTGTACATTCACATTTACTATTAATAGCAATAGCAATAAGACCGTTAGTTTAATGTTTGTCTAGGGTAGAGTCTACTACTTAATGTTAGCCGTTTAAGTCCCAGGGGTCTTTGAAGAAATAGGATCGAAAAATCTCGAATAGCGCGATAGCGCTTGTCTTAATCGATTGCGAAGAGAAACAAGCGGCGCAATAGCGCTCGTCATATTTGTTATTTTTATGAAATGCATCTATATTATTACATATTCATACTATTAGTTTATAAATATTTCAAGTTTTGTTCAATAAAAATTATTGAGAAGATAACAATGAAATACAAAATATCGTCAGTCGTCTGTAACATTCAAATGTACAGGGACTTTTCGACACAAAATCTAAACAGCGCGATCACGCTGCTTGGGACTCAAACGGTTAATAAAAAAAAAAAAACACTCGCAAGCGTGTGTGCACGATTTCTTTAACAAAAGATGGTATTCTTGAAAATGATTATGAGATTAGGTACACCGTAGAAATTATTATATAACATGGATGTAAATAGAAATGATCACCAAAGAAATTTACTGTTATCGTTAGCGACATATCACGAAGGCGGATGAAATAGCCGACAAAGACTATCTCGTCAAACAAATAGTTCGCAAAACTCAAATGAAAAAGTATATAGTACGATTAGAAGTAAATAGAAAATTATTTGAAATCTTCTGTCCTTTTTTTATTACAATATTCCATTCAAGCATAATGTAATAATTGTAAAATATTAAAACTTTTAATGAATAGTACCTACATAGAAAAGCATTTGAATTTACTTATATAATAAGTAAGAAAAAGTTAACTTTCAAAAATATTCAATGAAAAATAATCTGTTATGTTCTGATCGTTTTTATATTTTTAGTACGTGCAATTCTTTCACACACGAAAGCATGGCGCAGTGTTCAAACATATTATTAAATATAAGCTTTCATAGTTTAAGATTGAAGAAAGAAGTCACATTCAAATATTTTGCTATGTGGATGTTCTCTTTTCCTGCTAAAGGAACTTCTTTCTTCAATACTTCTTTAATTACAAATGCATTTAAACAAAAGATGATGGGCTGTCAGCGAATAAAGGATGTTTTAAACGAATGGACTTGCTTGATATCCAGATATACTTTTGAAATTGAATTTTTGTAATTTTATATATACGATATATATTGCCAATTATTAGAATGTTTGCATAAGGTTGTTCTGATAATTCATGAAGCACATTGACGTTATACAATACTTTTAACTTGCACGGACAACAAAATTTTAGTTTAACGATTAGAAATATTATGTATTTTGAACAATATTACGATAAATTTACTATATTTGATAACATTGTGTAAGAGTGTTAATTGTAGATACGGTAAAGTATGAACAATGGGACACATTAAAGGATGAAAATTACACAGTATGTAATATACATATATTCTATGATCGTTCAAAATTTTCTAATATTTTAAGGCAATTAATGTAGCATAATGTAAATATAAAGTTACAAGCTTTGTGAATGTATACACATTCATATGTCCGTAAAATGTACAGATGTATTTATTCAGAACTACATATTAAATATTTCTTGTGTACTTTGATAGGCTAAAAAGCATTTATTTCGAGACACCTTAATAAAAAAATTATAAGTATCTAGTTATAAAGAGTACTCCGTTATTGCTTATCGTTTATTCATTAAAATTGTACATTACATATTATTATTAGCTATAATTCTGTATTACAATTTTTTGTTTCATTAATAAATAATTTACATACTTAGTATTTAAAATAGTTTCTAAATTCATATCATCGAAATAACATTCTCGTTGCAGTTGATATTTCGATTCATGCATTTCATTATCGCATCCTATCGTACTATCTTTTGTAGAGTAGTTATCATGGTTGTGCTCCTTTCGTTTCATGTAATAGAAACAAAGATTTAGAAACTTCGACTCTTCTCTATAAAAAGGATTATCATCATGGTAGAAAGGATTTTCAATAGCCGTGTTACTATCAAAATACTTAATACTGTGTGTGAACAATTTTACGAAAAATAGATTCATATCGTTATCCGTAGGAAAATTTAATTTTTCAAGCATTACTTCGGATAATAATCTTTGATATATAAGTTCATCATGCCCTAAAGCATTATATTCAATATTAATTGTCTGTAGAACATGCGCCCTTAAATTTTCCGCAATAATTTCGCGTATCTCTGTAATTTCATCTTTCAGCAGAATTAAACAGCAATGTAAAATACTTAATTTAGTTTTGCTTGTTAATTCTGCAAATCGATGAACTAAGAATTGCATAAGTTCAACTGCGATTCGTCTCATGTGTTCTTCTTCATGAACACTTAATTTGAGTGTATGAGATAGTACTTTGTCTATCATTGCCTCGTTTCGAGAAAAAATTATCAATATGCACTTTAAACTCCATAAATTATGATACCTTACAGTTTCTAATTTTTCAATAAACGAAATTTCTACTATTTTCGTAATATCTAATTCATTTATATCTAATAGCGGCCAATGCTTCAAAGTTTTCAAAATGTAATTTATCATTGCATTTAAAAGTAGTTCATTACATCCGTATTCATTCAGCAATACACGTTTGAGTAAAATTTCCAAAATTGGGATGCTATGTGACACGTGATTTAAGAAAGAAATACTTTGATCGATACAAGGGGAGTACAAAATTTTATGCAAAATATCAATATTAACGTTATTAGTACGGTTTATATACTCAGCATATAACTTTGTAGAAAGTTCTACAAATTGGAAAAATCCTGGTTTTATTTTCTCAGAAGAGAGTAAAAATCTGTTTCCGTTAAAAATAAATATGTCTTCTTTAGATATCTCATCGGAAATACATTCTTTTAATTGTAAAAATAGCATTTCAATCATGTAACATATTTGTGAGCTACATTCTTCTTTCGACATATTACTCCAAATTCGTAATATTTTTCGAAATCGCAGCCATTCTGGAGATTTTTCTAATCCACGATCAGCGTATCGCTTAACATTCGAACACACATTTATACTTTCAATTTCAACGGATAATTTTTCTTTGAGAAATTTCATAGTTAAAAAATAACCATGGATTAAATTAACACTCTGGCATGAAGAAATATCGCACTCTAATTTCTGAATCTCGAGTTGAATTTGTAAAAAGTCCGTTAATGCTGCATATGCTTTTGCAGCTAAGAATCTAACATAGAAGATAGGATTTCCAATCAGCATATAAAGTAAGTATTTTACTTTTGATACATATTTTTGCGAGGAATAATCAATTAAGTTGCAAGCACTACAAGAAAATTTCGAAAGCAGTATAAGAATATGAACGATATTCGAATGTAAATATAGAGCAGTAGAGAACCTTGTAAAGGTAAATGAAAACCTATGTAATTCTTTCATGGCATAGTCTGCAAGTAGTGGATAATGCGTAACAAAATGATTAATGGAATAACCATTTCCAAAATCTAAGGTATCCCCATAACTTTGGCCTATTAATCTTGGAACTATCGAACCAAATAATTGTAGACTTGCATTTCTGATAGTCCATATTTCTGATTCCAAATATTTAAAACAAGTTAGTGAAATTCTTTCCATGTATGGAGTTAACTGTGCGTTTATTTCTTTATCAGCTACTAAAGCCCGTAGAAAATATAAACGTCTTGCCCATGGAGAATCATGTTGAAATTCTATGCTCTTCAAATTCTCATCAGAAACATCGTCCAACAGGTCTAATAATTTTTGTACTGCAAAATGCAAAAGAGGTCTATCTCGTCGACTGTCGCTAACGACAATTCTATGAAACATAATTGATAATCCAGCACCTCTTCTGGTAATGTTTAAAGAATCCATAGAATTATTTTCTAATATACGCAATATATGTGTTTCTGGCAAATTAGAATACTTAGCTTCTTTGCACAAACATCTGAAATAACATAATCGCTAGATATTTAATTTTCCTATTATCCTATCAATATGAATTATACCTCGTTAATTGTCCAATTGCTGTACCCGCTGCTTCCACTACACCTTTATGTCTACATCTGAGTAATACAGTAACGATAACATTTGCGGAACGTTTAACTGTATCGTCGGAATACATTAATGTACCTATTTCACAAGCTATTTCACAGGAGACCTATATAGAAAATATGCTTTATTATCTTACTTTTGTTTACAGAAAGATATATTTATTAAAATTAAACGATAAAGGTTAAAACTTTTACCTTTAAAGACATCCAAATGCAAGAGATGAGTACCTGATGTGCAGGAGTTAAACTTAAATCATCGAAATTGATGTCGTCTATCTTACTATTTTTAATAGCTTCGTTAATTGCTAATCCCATTTCTGCGAACGATGATGAATATTCTACAAATTTAGTTACAATTTCATCTAAGGCAAGATATATTTTAGACTTCAATGAAATTGAATGAAATGTACCTGTATTTTTGGATTTTGAAGAAAATATATATAGAAAAAAATCTGTAGCATCTTCCAATAGATACAATATTTTTTCAATAAATTCTGAAGATATATTAGAACTTTCTTGACCATTTTGAAAAGCAATATTTAATAAAGCAGTCATCACACCATAAAATGGTTTATTTTGAACAATTGCCTTTAGTACATCTTCTTTCATTTGTATTAACTGATTCGTAGCTTCATTAAACAAGAAATCCGAATATTTCAACTGATCATTATAATCCTTACGATCTCGTAAAATATTTAAAGGCAACCATTTTACTAAAATTGACATAAGAGCCACACCACTTTCAATTTCATAGAATTTAGAAGAATTACAATTTTTCAATGCCGTGTGAAATAATATCTAAATCAATAATGTCCTTTTTTTTAATGAAAAACCAACTGTTGAGAAAAAGATGAATAATTTCTTACCTGCTTTTCTACATGAGACAAAATATCTTTATTGAAATAATTAAGAATAATAGAAGCAGCTAATTGCTTGACATCAAGTGCAGAATCTAGTACAAGTCTTAATAAGATAAATAAACTCCTTCTGTTTGTGAATTTCCAGTTTCCAGTTGTTATTAAATGTTTTTCCAGTAATGAAATGCACAAAACATTTTCGACATTGGACTTATTTGTGACAAAGCCATTGGTAAATGAAAGTATGGCTCTATATAAATTTAAGCCTAGAATTTTTCTTTGATAACAAGAACCAATTTCAAAACAATCCAAAAAGAATTCATGCAACCAATGTGTAATGTAATACACATCTTGTATACTGTTTGAATTATTATCACACATTTTTAGAACGTTAGTATAAAATACTTTAAAATATTTGACAATTCCATCTCTCATGTACACTGTTGTACTATTTGCATTGTGCCATAAAAAATGTTGTATTGTAAAAAACTGATCTCTATTTTCATTGTATAATCTGGTTATTTGATAACAATTTATGGCAAATCCATTCAATCTTATGATTTCTTTGTTATGATTTATATAACATTCTATCCTTGCTTGTTGTGGAAGATCAATGTGCATTTCACAAGCCAATTTTTGAAGATGTGAACGTAAAAAATGTTGTCTTATATCTGTGATTAAATTCCATAAATAAAGTAAAAGATTCCTGTACTTTTTAACAACTGGTTCAAGCCAATGTTTATAAAGTAACTGAAGAGCATTATGATTTTCACTGAAATTAAATATCCATATTTTGACACTCGAATTTTCCATTATTTGTAAAAATTTGGTCGTTTAACTCACTTTTCTGAAGATTCCCAATGGTGAAAGAGGTAGTTCATTATATGTCCAAAGGCTTCTTTCCATTCATTTTCGCTTAATTTTTTTACAATAGCAAGATAAACTTTTGTACCAGCAGAACGCAAATAATATTTTGTTAAGCTAGTACATAAAGAAAATAAAAAGTCATGAGATGTAATAATTTTGATTTTGTCCAAAACTTCGCAAATTTCCGCAAGTATATCATATTTTAATTCGTTCTGCCAAGAAATTGTATTGACACAATGCTTAAACAGATACTCCAAATATCCATTATATTTGTTTTCCATGATTTTCAGGTACATGTTAAAAATAAGTGCTGAATTTTGCTTACTTATGTCATTGATAGCATTACACCAATTTGAAAAGATAATTGCTTCAAATCTCTGCTCTACTTCCGAATATGTAGTCCAAAAAGTTGTGCTTATGGTTCGTTGCAACCACATGTATAATATTTTGTATGCAAAATAAGAATGTTTAGTATATCTTATACAATGCTCGAATATAACATCGAAAATGAGAAAACAAATATCATTAGAATATATTTTACTGCAATTTACTTGTAAATACCCATAAGCACAGATCAGTTTAAATAATCCGGATTCAACAGTATTATACTTTTTATTGAAGATGTATACTTCATTATGTTTAGAGCTCAAAAGATTTGTAAAAGTTTCTTTTAGAAATACTAAATTAGATTGCATTGACAATAAAGCAAAAAATGTATGGGAAGCCAACAAGGTTTTCTCTCTTTTTATTTCTGTATTCGAAGCAAAAGCTCCTATAATGTGTATATAAACTGGTTGCCATTGTTTTAAATGTTCATCATTCCAGGATTCTTTGCATGATGAAGCAAAGCTTATCAGTTTCTAAAAAGACAACAACAAAATACTTTATGTTTATGTAAAGTAATCTAATAGACATTAATCGTTTTAAATGAAATTGTATATAAATAGAATTATAAAATACTAACTCTGAAAATAGCAGTGTCTTCTGCACATGTTTGTAACTCTTTGATTACATAATTCAATTCCATATTTTTTGTACACATTTTGTTATTGTAATTTAGTAACAGAAGATTCAATTTAATAATTATGTATATTATATATATTTTTGTACCCTAGTCATACGTGTTTGTATTTGTTGTTTGAAAATTAAAAACTGCTTTTGAAGTTTGTGCAGTTGCATCGGATTTGTCTGTTTTGTCTCCATCAAGGCTGCATGTCCTGCAATTAATATGTAATAATGACATTCTTTAAAATTTTATTTTTTAAGCATAAAAAAATTAATAGAAAACATAATTAATGCCTGCAAAACCATAAAAAAACGTTTAAAAATTCAAAAAATAATGAATTATTGGTTTAAATGTAAATAAGCATATCATCCAGCAGCCATAAAATTAGCTTCTATGTGTAAAATAATTGAGAAAGAAAATATGATCTGCTTTTAATATAATGGATTAAGGATCATCGTACAATATAAGAAGACAATATTGTTACTTGCATTTGTTTTATTATAAGTAATAAAAATAAGAAAACTTAATTTGGAAACAATTTAATAGCTATTAGTTCAAATGTAATAAATTATAAATTACAATTGCTAAATTAGTTTTATATTTTATGTTGCATTTTGTTCTTCAGGAACATACCCCCCTTGTTCTAGCTGCTCTTTGAATTTCAAGTACTCTCGTTTACGATCAAAGTGTTTTACCTAGTAAAAAGTGATAAACATGAAGATTTAATGAAAAAGAAACCGGCATTACATATAGGAAAATTATTTCCTTTACTGTTACTTATTATACTTCATAAGTGAAAAACATAATATTACAATTCTTCAATTATTATAATAAAGTACAAAATTTACCCATAGTGCAGGACAAAACTTTTCATATTGATCTCTAAATTTTTTACACTCTGTTTCTGTTTTACCATCATCAAGACACTTCCAATATTCATCTCTATGATTCCAACATTTTGCACGATCTTCTTTACTTGGAAAAGACATCCTAAAATAATCCAATTTGTATATCCAATTATATATTACACATTTATGCTTTCCTTTTTTAAATTAATATGCATTCCTTTCCTTTAGCTTTACAAACTTATTAAATAAATTTTTATGTATTTTTTAGTAAAAAAGAAATTACAATGTTCCAACTCAAAAGAATTAATTTGCACTTACCTATATTATATATTGTAGAACTGAAACCTTTTCAGAATTGACAGAAATTTTCACTTACAAATTCAAAATGTGTTACAAATACTTATTTTTACAGAAATTAAAAATAAGAACCTTAAAATAAAACAAAATGATTACATAATCTTATAGCACTATAATGTAATTTATACACCAAAAATCATAAGGAAAAATTGAACTTTTTTATTTTTTAATTTAAAAACAACTTTCAGAGATATAACTTAGTGATTTAATTTTTTAATTTATTATATTGAGTATGATGTGTGTTATAGGTTACTCAGGACAATAAATTCCATTTTATTAAATAATTTATAAAGTTTTTAATATTATAAAGGCATATATACATAAATAAAACAAGTAAATTGAAATTTGTATTATTTATGTATTTTACCTACATATAAATGGGGATTACTTTATTTTTATGCTAATAGAGGAAAATAGAAACTAACCTGTTTATTAGTTTCCTTAAGATAAACCATGGAGTACTACAACACAAGATTATATAAAATTTTGTTGTATCGAATTTACATTCGCTTTTTAAATTACAGATATATATAATCCTTATTTTTTAAATTTATTGTAAAACAGTATGAATATTTAACACAAATAAAGAGTCCTTGCAAGCATAGTTTATTATTCTTAATGTGTACAGTCAAAAAATATTACTTTATCATTTAAATTAGGATAAAAAATGAAATTTAATCCAATTATTTTACAAATAAAAAAGCACATGGGTATCCATATCTAATATTCCCACATGTACTTACTTACTAAATGGAAATGAAATCAGTGTTGCCAATACCCATATATTAATTTGTAATTTTTAGGAATGAGATTTATTTCTAGCTAAAATCGTATAAAAGTGGTAATAGACTATCAATAAAAAATTATAAATCTATTAATGACATTGATACCGGAATGAATTAAATTGCCATATTTATATTGTTAACATATAGCTCTGTCATTCTTATTTTATTGTGTACACACATACAAATACATGTGTATTAATATTTAATAAGTAACAATTACAAATTTCAAGTTCACAATGCAACATTCAACTTAATATGTGAAGGATGAAGCATTCAACATTATTAATTCAAATATATTATACTATATCTCTTATAGTAGTAAAAACATACCAAAATTCTTTATACAATGCCAAAAACAATTTGCTGTTTAAAATACTTCAATAATTAATAATGTTAATTGCATCATCCTATGTACTTAAAATGTAAAAGGTAATATTTTCTATGTAAGATAAATTATAACTAAAACTATAACAAAGCATGTGAACAACATTCCACCAACTAGGATAAATCCATCCTGTCTTGCTCTCTGCTCTATTAGTCTCATTGTGGTTTGTGAAAGTCCTAATGTATTCCCAATGTCTATTAATTTCCTATGAGCCCCTTTTAAAGTTATTCTTTGAGATCTCAAACTATCCAAAATACTGCTACCACTTTGAAGGAGATCATCCATACCACTAACTGCATTTCTTAAACTATGATTGTGTTGTACATTATGATCTATCATAATATCAACATGATCATTTGTGGTAAATGTCCTAGACAGCAATGCTTCCCTTTCAGCTTCTTCTCTTTGCTTTCTAATCATTTTGTTGCGCCATGAATTTAAAGCAGCTGTGAGATGACGACTGTCATATTTCAGTTGATCCACGCGCATTTTAGCATTCTGTCTTTGAGATATAGGGCCTTTACGGCATAATACATCTAATTTCTCGCAATTACTAAAATGTAAGAGCATGAAATTGTATATTATTATTTCATAATATTTTTATAAAATACATGTATACATACAAGTAAAATAAATATATCTATGAATTCTGTATAGATCTATGACTTCTTTGCATAATTACCTACATAAAAAAAAAGTTTTTTTAAATAACTACCTGTTGATGAGGTTTATTTTTGATTCTATGTTGTTTTCTATTTCTTGTACATCCAGGTTAGGCGTTTTTTTCTCAAGTTGTGAGAAAAGATGTTGTGTTTCTTGGACCAGTTTGTTTGTTTGATGATATAGAGTTTCCATACTTAATAATAAATAGTTCCATTCGTATTTCGACAACTCGTGTCGGACCGTGTGCGAAAGTTATGACGTGTACGTACAAATACTACTGTCACTGTCAGATCATCAAATGGGATATCTGTAACAGTGGTTATCAAAATCTATCAGAGGATAACTTCCAATAACTTTTAGATAGAATAAAGATAACAGATCAAACTTCAAAAAGCAAATAAATGAAGAGGGCCAAATATGAGACAGGCCAAAGAGAAAACTCAAAGTGTTAAGATACATTGCACATATAAATAAAGGAGCGGACCCTGAAAACCATGCTAATACTATACAAATCATTGATAAAATCGGTAATAAAATACGGAATTAACATATACTTTCCAACAGGAAACCATTAAGCAAAAAAACAGAAAAAATATAAAATGCAGAATAGCCATGCGCTATAATATAACAATGCCAATCAACATGATGAATGCGGAAGCAGATATCATGGACATAGAAAATAGAATCGAATTAGTAACAAGAAAGTACATCATTAAGAAAGAAACAGACTCCATAGAATAGAGATATAAAGATAGAGTGCGTGAGTGAGCTGAAAAAAAAATATATGAATTGAAAGAGAATGCTGCATAGAAGCCCCTTATGTCCTTGTCTAAAAAAGCATACACATTGGTACTTTGTACACCGTACAGTAAATATGGAAATGTAAAACCGGTCAACGAGTGGCGTCAATGTGTTTGCCTGATTAGACAAGCACAAACACGCGCTCTATGCAGCATTCTCTTTCCATTCCCATATCACATCTACCTACACGGTAACATATGACTCGTGCACTTTATCTTTATCCTATGGCAGATTTATACAGCGCGACACTAGGGAGAATAAAAGACATAGTAGATATCATCATTATAGATGCCCACACAAGAAATGATTATACAATAAAAACCTTTAAAAAATAAACCCGCTCATGGCGATTTTTTTATTTATTAAATCATGAAATAACTATAAAATTTTCTTTTTTTTAATCAAAAATAAAACAGTTCTTGCCTGCTTGAATGAAACGGAAACTACTGACATCTTTAGGTTTAAATCGTATATAAGACATTTTTGTAAGTCAATGAAATTTATGTTGGTAAATATAATTAAAAGATTAATTAATCTATTGGATGTGTAATTTTTATTGCATAATAGAGTTTACACAACTTTTTTTAATTTACAGTGAGTTACTTATGACCATGATATATATTGGCTGAGAGTGATAACCAAATTGTGTTTGTTGCATGTAATACCTTCTAAAAGGAAATCTATCGTTTTTACAAATGGATATCGGTGAATTATTATCGTACAAAGTAAGTTTGTAAAACAGTATTATTTATGATACGAAAATTTGTATTATCTAAAATTTTGATGTTAACCTAAGTACACACAGTACATACAAGTTATTTTTATTTGATATTCTGTGTTCATTTTGTATAGCCACCAAACACACCAAAACGACCAGTAGCAGGAGAAGAAGATGATGAAGATGAGTGGGAAAATGCTAAGAAACCTAAAAGAGTAATTAAAACTCCATATCATGCGCGTCAAAGGCAACAGAGAGAAATCGAAGTGACTCCAGTTAGAAGCAGTGAACCTCCTACACCTATCAGAGCTGCTTTACCTTCACCTGCAAATGATGTTGTTGAACCACAGCTGACAGAGAAAGAAAAGCAAGATATTTTAAAATACGTAGAAACTGAGGCTCCAGAAATAGAAGCATTAGATGAAGCAACACTAAAGAGAATGGTTCTTCTATTTGAAAAAAGGGCTCTTAGGAACCAAGAAATGAGAGTAAAATTCCCTGATCAACCAGAAAAGTATATCATTTTCTAGCATTATGCATGAAAGATCAAACTTAAAATATAAGATTGAAATTATATTTTAAAATTTAATAGATTTATGGAATCAGAAGTAGAACTGCATGAAACTCTCCAAGAACTTCATGTCGTTGCAACAAATCCAGATCTATATCCTTTAATGGTGGAATTAGGTGCTGTACCTTCACTGCTTGAATTATTATCTCATGAGAATACGGATATAGCAGTTGGTGTAGTAGACCTTTTGCAAGAATTAACAGATGTAGATATTTTACACGAAAGCCAAGAAGGTGCTGATACATTGATTGATGCTTTATTAGAACAACAAGTTTGTGCTCTTCTTGTACAAAATTTAGAGAGACTGGATGAATCAGTAAAGGAAGAAAGTGATGGAGTTTATAATACCTTAGGTAATTATTATTGTAAGTTGGTGAGTACTGTACTTTGGAATTAAAATAAATATTACGGTACATTTTTTTCAGCTATTTTTGAGAATCTTTTAGAGTTTAGGCCAGAACTGTGTGGAGATGCAGGGAAACAAGGATTAATGCAATGGCTCCTAAGGAGAATCAAAGCAAAAACACCATTTGATGCTAATAAGCTTTATGCTAGTGAACTTTTATCTATTCTTTTGCAAAACACACCAGAGAATAGGTTACTTCTTGGTGAACTTGATGGAATTGATGTGTTATTACAACAATTAGCGGTAATATTATTATAATTTTCCCTTTTTCTATATATTTTTTGTATTCTTTTTTTATATTTTACTTATTTTTATACTTTTCATACATTTTTATGTGCTTTTAAAATAATTTCCATTAATTTTAGTATTACAAAAGACACGATCCTCAAACAGCTGAGGAGCAAGAAATGATGGAAAATTTATTCAATGTATTATGTTCAAGTTTAATGGCAACTGTAAACAGAGATAGGTTTTTAAGGGGAGAAGGACTGCAACTTATGAATTTAATGTTGCGAGAAAAAAAAATGTCTAGGAATGGTTCTCTTAAAGTAAGTAGCAGGTTAAAATTTATATTTAATTTGTTTCTTAATATTGATAAACAACAATGTTATATTTAGGTATTAGATCACGCAATGAACGGCCCAGATGGAAAAGATAATTGTAGTAAATTTGTTGATATTCTTGGATTGAGAACAATATTTCCTTTATTCATGAAAACACCAACAAAAAATCGGAAGAGAATGCTTACAGCGGAAGAACACGAAGGTAACTAAACCATGAGAGATTTTCCTTAATTACGTCCGTCTACGATATTTTCACGAATAATTATTGTTGTAGAACATGTAGTATCAATTATAGCAAGTATGCTGAGGAATTGCAAAGGCCAACAACGTCAAAGATTGTTGAGTAAATTTACGGAAAATGATTACGAGAAAGTGGATCGATTGATGGAGCTCCATTTCAAATATCTTGAAAAAGTGGAGGAAGTTGAAAAAAATACAAAGGTTAGTAAAAAGATATAAATTTTGAAGATATTTTATTTGATAATATATTCAATGATATAGGAAGATGAAGATGAAGAAGAATCGTACCTGAGAAGATTAGATGGTGGATTGTTTATTTTACAATTAGTAGATTATGTATTATTAGAGGCGTGTACCGGTTGTCCACCGGCAGTTAAGCAACGTGTAACACGAATTTTAGCTCAAAGAAGAGCATCTTTAAAAACTATAAGGCATATCATGCGAGGTATGTTTTTTATTATAATATTTTAGTACTATTTTATTTGCTTTTAATTTAATTATTTTGTTTAGAATACGCGGGAAATCTTGGCGATGCTGGAGATTCGGAATGGAGAGAAGCAGAGCAACAACATATATTGCAATTAATCGATAAATTTTGATGTATACTTTTTAATGAAAGAGTTAAAAACTTTAAGCTTTTTGCCTTTTTGTAAATTTTTTCCAGAATTAGCAATCCTATGAATATCTATCACATGTGTAAAATATATCATTAGAAATATTCATTTTTATATACAAAGATTAAAAGAAGCGTTTGTAAAAAATTAAACGAGTGTCATATATTTTGTCGCAGTTTTATTTTGTGTATAAGTAAGTTGTGAAGCAAGCACTATATCAAATTTTACGACGATTAATCGATAAATTTATTGTTTTAATTCATATCAGGCAACATGATTGATAATACTATGTTGTACGATAGCGCGTAAAGCTTTGTACTCAAAATTTATAATTGATTTTCGTTCTCCGAAGAATTTTTTCACCCATTGATGAAATATTTCGTAACGATATCATAGATGCACGTTAATAAAATGGGTGAAAATAAAGCAGTGATCACAAGTCGTTATTGTTTGTATCATGTCAGTTTTGAGCAAGATAATCCCAAGTTTAATCGATGTTGTCCATCCATACGAATCGGAAGATACCGTTTATAACTTTCAAAATTACTACGGCGAAATTCTATTATCGGGCTGTTTGTGGAGGAGCTGCTACCGTAGAAAAAAATTTGGTTTTTACGAAAAATTCATTGTTGACAGTGGCTGCGTGAAATACTTTCATCGATTCAACGATCGTGACAACGTATTTCATTGTCAGAAATACTTTTCCTATTTCGAGTTCATCATTTGTCAAGTAAGTGCAAGATTCTACTTAAATTTCTCAAAATTCAAAATGACGGGTCAATAACCCAGTGTATACAATACGAACATCACAACTACGAATGATACGTGTATCTACCACGTAATTGTACTTCGTACTTGACACTCTGTGGCAAACCTATATTTATGATAAAATTTAACATTTATTTCGTGAAATTTATAACTAAATGTAATAAAAAAAGAATGCGCGCGTTTTCTCTCAGACTCACCGTAACCATGGTGACCCACGTGGACGCATGCGCTTACAATACGCTTAATCGTAGTACCGTGTCTTCTCAGTTCTATATCAGTTATAGTCGTGCATGCACTTATTAAGACTGAAAAGAGACGTTTAATTAATCGAATTTAACGTTTACTATCAATCACGTGTTCAGAATCTATAGTGTTCACACATGGTATTCTAGCTGTCTGTTTCGAATGTGCTGCCAAATAGATATGTGTTATGATATGTATAAGTGGGGTGGAGGGGTTCAACGTTCGGTGAACGATCGATCGCGATTGGTTTAGCCGCCCAGCTCTCTACCAATCGGAGCGCGTGCTGCGCCCTAACATGAAAGTTTGCTGCACGAGACAGGCCAGTTTGCTGTTGCAAGCTTCAGAGGTGCGGTTGTTGGTTGTGTAAGCCGGTTCGCGGTGTTTTCGCTGTTCTTAATTTTCACGTTTTACAATTCACCGCATAAAGTTGAAGACACTTGTCGCAGACATGCCGAGGAAAAACGATATTCGTGCGTGATGCGAGTGGTAAATTTTGTGCACCCATTTGTGTTGCAATTACGACCGACTGAATTTGAAGAAAACTGTTACGAGAAAGTGTCAATTCCTCTGAAGAAACAACCACGGTATGTCACCTGTCAATTTCATCCCTTGTTTTACGATTAATTCGTGCATGTTATTGATTGGTATCGTGCTCTGGATCGGAGCGTGCGTACGTGCGTGTACCAGCATATTTACGAACACGTATTGTGATTCAGAAATTCAAAATTATTTTATGAATGGTTTTCCAATATTTATATGACACTCGATGTTTAGAAAATATTGCGACACACCATTCATTATGGCATAAGTATGTACAGTTTACTTCATCTTTACATTTTCTTGTTGATCGTATACGTATATGCGTATCCTTTTACCTAACATACATATCCAAAAAAAGTTCATAGAAATTAGCATTAGCGACTAGTGCCATTTATAAAATCGTCGCATATTTATAATTAGCTATCATCTGGTATATTATAAATTAAGCTTCGGTATTATGAGATTTTACGACGCAATCAACCAGACAGTCGATTGAACCATGTTAATATTCCATCGAGCAACATTATCATACACTCATCTCTGGTGCTAACTTGTTCCTCACATCGCATTCCTAAAATAAACGCTTTTTACGGTGTCGTTAAAATTCGTAGTATGTAGTTTCTGTAGCACGGTTGAAAACGAAGTTTTCGTTTCGCTCGCCATAAAGAAGGAAAGGAAAAAGAAGAATAGAAGAAAACGATATCGAATGACGGTGATCACGCGGATAATTTTATAATTCCATCCGTGTATTTGACAGCGTGGATTAGCATTCCGGCGAGTTGTTAAACTGTGTTCTAAAATTAGATCGTTTCAGATTTATCTGTGAAGCTTATTTGCGCGATTCTAATCGTTGCAGTCTGGATTGTCTGTAATTCGGCCGATACTCGCGCATGTAATGAACATTGAACAATTTTCGTTCGTAGGGCTTCTTCGTTCTCTCGTAACCTAACTCCACTTGAGCGGTGTCTTCTTGCTACTCAAAACCAATTTCGCGATTGCGTACCTGATGCGATTGTGTATCGGTGACGTAACATTGCTTCTTCCGATTTGTTGTTACGTGCACGTGCCGCGGAGCAATGTTCGTCACGTGATCGCTGGAGCTACTGCTTAGTGCTTATTCAATAGCTCCGTGTAAATCTCTGAATCATTCAAGGTCATTTCCCCCTTTATAAGTTTGGAGAAAAGATTTATCTTTATTTTTGGTCATTAAAAAATTTAAATCGATTCCTACATCTTTATTAATGATAGTACCTAATCGACTAGATGTGTCTAAAATTAACAATTTTGTGTTTAAACTATTCTCTAACCTAACTGAATGTTTTAACCTAACTTAATTGAGATTTAACGCAAAACTGTAATCCAGATTTGGGAAATTTGATAATCTAATTGAAACTTTAACTTAACTTACCTGTAAATTAACTCAAAACTACAACTCAAACTTAGCTTCCTTTGTCCGCGAACTGAACGCTGTTTTGTGAAAGTAACATTTTGCACTGAGTTCAATATAACTTCTGAAACAGAAATAATTTTCAGACTGGCCGCTCTCTCAGTTCAAAAATTGTATTTTTTTTGTTCTACTTGAGTAGTATTCAAATATAGATTACAAGGATGAATAAAAAATTATTGGCACTTTGAAACGAAATTTAGCCAAAAAAGAAATCGTTCTTTTAATTCTAGCATTTTTAAGTTACATTAATTCTCTTAATGGGGGATTAACAAGTTCAAAGCAACTTTACAGCGCAAATAACCGCGAGAGGATTCTTTACCGTATAAATTGATAGGAGAGAATCATTCAGGGGTTGAGTTATCTCTTTCCTCGAGGGATACGGTAATTATTTCTGTAAATTACATGCTCTTGTAGCTTAACCACGTTGCGTAGTTGCACGTCACTGGAAAGGGGAGAAAAAGGGAGAAAGTTGGGAACTTTTTATAGTTTGGAACGGGACGTGAAGTTGCATGTAAAATTCTCCATTAATATGTTTAAAAACCTGACGAAATTCTCTCGACAGAAATTAAACGATTGAATAGCAAACGAGCAGACATTAATCTCAAATGGATACGTTGGTTAGTTTTGACATTGGAAAACGTTTAGATAAAAAACACGATAAAAACGATATAAAAGTTGCGAGGTTGAAAATTTGTTGGTTCTGAGATACATAGCGAAGGTTTTAATCCCTTTGCCGTGGTTTATCGATTCTCGTCGGTGCAGAATGCACGCTAGTGCATCACTATGAATGCTGCGGACGACGTGTGACCTTGAACGAGTGGCTCGCGAAATCCAAATAGAACCCGGACAAACAAACCCTATGACACTTTTCAAAGGGATACTAGTCATTTTTCTGTTCTGTTTTAAATAGTTTTAATATTCACCTACTTACATCTTCACTTCACCCTTCACTTTCCACCCTTTTGTACGAAGTTTGTCTTCGTCTCTTGAAAATCCTCGAATTTTTGTTTCCATGTGATCCTCTTCTTGTTTCTATGGCTGATCGACCCACGAATATTCAAAAGTTTCTTTAATTAACTTATAAATGGATTGTAATATAGTTTAAAACGTTGTTTTTAATTAGTTTATATTGCTTAATTGGTAGATTTAAGAAGTTTCACCTTTCGAAAGGATTCGAAAAAACGTTCGCACGGCTGTTCGTCTCGAAAAGAGCGACGTGCCTTGAGAGAACGGCGGGCTGCGGGTAGATTGAAATACTTATTTAAGGAGGATCCAATTAGGCTGCCATTCCTGGAATTGCCGCGGCCAGGTTTACGCCATTATCGATCAAACTGTCCCAGATTCGCGAATTCTTCGTTGCTGAAGCGTTCATGCACAACGCTCCGGCTATCCTGTGCGCCTATAGTCGAAGCTTTCTGTTCAGTCTTGATAAAATCACCACGTAAATACTTGGCTTCTACCATTGAAAAATTCCTTTTCATTTCTCGATCGGTTTTCCCTTGTTTTTTTCTTTTGGTGGAGATTAAACGAGAAAACAATTTAATTTCCGATTTTGTCCTCGAGTTTGATCCGTCTATCGACAAGCAAAAAAAGAAAAGAAATATGACTGAAGAGCGTCTGAGAAATTTGGAAAGCTCGTTTCCTTTATGCTCGAAGTAATTCGAGGCTGAAAGCGGTCTGGAGTCGAGTCAATTAGCCAGAAGTGGATGGAAATCAAGGGTGGTTAAGGAATCCCTCTTACGAGCGACTTTTTCCCACTGATTCTTTTCGTATGGAATCTATTTTTTTCCCTTTTCCCAACTCAACCCCGCTCCTCGTCTGCTCTCTGAAAGTTCGTGTCTGAAAGGCTCGTGTGGCCACTCAAGTCGCGAAAACGCTGAGCGAGCTACTCAAGAGCGACGAGCGAGCACGCCTGGTTGGAACGTGTAAGCCGCTTTCGCGAAATTCACGCTAATTTTTAGGTCAGATACGCGCCAAACTGACTATTAATTTCGAATGGTACCCATGGATGATGTCTCATCACGAAATCTTGCTCGCGTGATCTGCTTTCACAGAGAAATTTGCATAGGATGTTGCCATAAACAGTTTATCCACCAAGAAGATTCGTCAGCCTTTCACGATCTCTAAAGATAAGCTATTTTATATTTTCGAAAGATATTCGCGATCTTTTCAAAGATACCGCAAACAATGGAAATATTAGTTAAACAGACATTCAGTGAAGTTTCTATACCTTTTACAAAATATAGAACTTTTACAAACTGTGGAAGAGACGAGAGAAAGAGAATAACGTCGAGAGAAACTGTTGATGAAGAATAATCGGACAACAATCTATCAAGATCAGATGTAACATTTAACTAATCGATAAACAAATTGGTAATAATTAAGATTAGTATAGTTTTGGCAATTAAACGTAGAGGTCCCAGTTTCTCGTCAATCAGCTGATCGGCGAAGAAACGAGTCTTTTGAATAGCAGCCAACGTCCTCGTTACCATTGTTCGGCTGTCTCAATGTTCCCAGCTTCCTATACGTACCTTTCGACGAAAACATCCCTTTCAATCCAGACTTGTTGTTTTATTCGTCGGCTATTTACTTCCCGAAGTTTTTGAACGATTCTGTGGTGAAGAAATAATTGTACACAGGCTGAATCGAGCGTTTCTTTTGCAATCGGCCGAAGGAAGACGAATACGGGATTATGGTCATTTCAGGCGGTTACATCACGCGCGTTCATTCCCCGTCGAATTACTCGTCTTCGATGCTAACCCTCTTTCCTTGATTTTGCAATAGTCGCGTTGCATTAATTATGCGCTTCCGTGGGCAGTGGCATGCGCGAACGTCGAGAAACTGCCACGATTTGCATGCACACTATTGCACACAGTGGTCGATTATGTCATCGGACCAACGAGGAGGAATTAGTCGGACAATGTTATCTTTGCGCCTCGAGTCATCGTGAAGACTTGTCTTCTTGTCTTGTCTTGTTATTTCAATATCAGGTGTGTCTTGTTTGATTCATTGACAGCAACCTCTTACAAAAATAAAGTGGAGTAATTCTTTGTTTTACCTTGCTATTATTCTCGCATCTATATGACCTGAAATGTCAAATGTCATACGTGTCACGGTTATTACTATTATTTTCCATAAGAAGTTAAAAGTAGTTTCTTTATCTGATAGCAGAAATGCGAGAAGTCTTGGCGTTAAAGATATACGTAACTATTCTCCGAGTTCTTTATTCTTTTACTACCCGCTTTTGACCCTTTTACAACATAGCTTAAGCCGTCGTGGATAGTATTACGTGTACATATTTTCTGCGTATGACGTCAAGATATCGGAGAAATAGTCATTTTTTAAATTCATTCTGAATTTCTCGCGATCTTGTTACAATGTGAAAGGATTAGTAATTTAAAAAAAATAGGTTTATTAGAAACTATAGGAGACTTCTGTAGGAGGTAATGGTAGTACACATGGTCCGAATAACTTTTGTGTCACCCCGTGATTTTTCAGTTGCACATGAGTACGTAGAAGGGTAGAGAGATAGAGAGAGAAAGAGAGATTCTGTGGCGTAGAAATCGCGAAAGTGAACGGTTCTGGTCGAGTTCCCATGGACTTTCTAGATCAAAGAGGTCCGACGATTCGCGCTATTTTGCATGCGTGTACGGCTCCACTGTGTCGTCGTCACACAAAGTGGTTTAATCGAGCTTACCGACAAGAAACTCGTCTCTAATCGTCAAGAACCATTCCTCGACTGGTGATTTTCTTGCTTTGAAATCTCTCTGTGGTAGCCACTTTGTGCATTGGCCTCTCGTTAGATACTTTTTTTTAATGGTTTAGTTAATTGCGGAAAACGCAGAGCCAGCATTCGAGGGATTCTATTATACGTTGGTAATGCGTTTCCCGTGGCACTTTGCGACTACATGAGGCACAAAGAGGTATTATAACATGATACAATGGCATTATAGTGTAAAGACAAAGGCTGATCTCGTTTAGCTTCCGTCGAGACAATCTACTTTTACGGATGATCGATAGTGTTTGCAAATTTATTCACGTAGAAGGTATTAGTTGATGTAGCAAATCGAATTATCGGGGCCATAAATAATTCTATAGAACGAGCATTGAATAATCAATGGCAATTAGGACGAGTAATACGGTCGTAGATATTCGTCTATAAGCGTGATGTTACATTGAACGTGGTTTGATCTTGCATTGCCGAATACGCATGGAAACGATGAAAAACCATATGGAAATATCGTATCTCGGCTAGGTCAACGACCTCGAGTATGCAAGCATAGCATTGTGATCACGGCACAAGATAAATTGGCAGTAAGCATAGCTCATAATCGCGGCAGCTGACAGTACACCGTCTTCTAAGGTCTTCGCTCCAATGCATGACGGACGTGCAACGAAATATGTACCCGTTTCTATATCGGTGACGCAACACGTTCGATCGTACTGTTAGAAAATTTCTATCTCTCTCGTGTATACACCTTTGAATCTGTTCCTATCTTGTTTCCTTCCGGATAAATAGATTCTTCTAAGAAATTAGAGTTTGAGAGTCGAAAAATTTCTCCAACTCGATGCAATGCTTGACGCAAGTTTAAATGTTTCTTGCGTAAACATCAAAGAACGCGAAGCTTCGCTTTTAACGATTTAAGGAAGCTCATGGATCGCTCAATGACACTGCAATTTGGCAAATTACGGACCAGCTAATCCCAAAGATCGATGAACGCTGACATTTTGGCCCGACGATGTTTTGGCGATGGCGCCCGCTGCGTCGAGACGGTCTCATCGATCCATTCACTCTCACTGCCGTTTATGTGGCCCGGTCTTCTCGCTTCCTCCAATTTTCTTTCCTCTTTTCCTTCTCTCTTTCCCTTGCCCTGACAACCTGCTACCTTACACCTTGCTCCTATCATAGCACTTCTATCGACCTACGCTTATTTCGCTTCCTCGTTCTCTCTGCTGTACGGTCACCGGTTCTTTCCTTCGTTTATTTTCGCGCAAGTTCGTTTGCTTCTTCACCCTTGTGTTCACTCTTCCCTGGGTTTGTCCATTTTGTTCTTTAATCTTCGTCAAAAGACAAAACAATCCGGAGCTCTTTTTACTCACGATCCTGTAACGCTCGAACGATCAAGAGATTTTTAAGATGATGAAAAGTACGGATGAATTTTGGAAAACGTATGACCCAGATTGACGAAGTTCGACTAGGTTACTTTCGAGCGTTTTGCATTCGCGGGACGTTCGGTTTTGCGACGCTGGACACATATTCGATAGAGTTATAGAAATTCATTCACGAGAACGCGCGAGTTATGACGCGTGTAAGAGCGACAAGGACGTGCGAAGAGTTAGAAATGCCGGCCGTATTACCGAAGGAAGGCGCGTAGGAATCGAGGGGAACGAAAAGTCAAAGTCGTAACGTTTTAATGAACAACTGCGATTTGTCATGTTGTAGGTGATGTTTAAAATAAAAAGTATTTAAGAGCCGAAGATATCAACGTATATGCGATATTTTATTTTAATAAACGATAAATGTATTTGTTTCTCGTGAAATTCAAAATTTAATATGTCATGTCTTCTTTACTAAATCATTCGAAAAGCTATGTTCCTATCAATGGTATTTCGTTGGAAGATATTTCAAAGTTTCTGCGAGGATCGATGGACGAAAACGGTTCAGGAAATTGTACACAAAGGTTGACGTAGCCTTGGAGGGAAAAAGCCGCACCTTCCCACGGAAAGTCGCGTAACCGGTGATCACCGGCGAAGGTCTACGGTGTCTAATGAAATTGCAGCCTCGTTTCGATAAATCATCGAGTGATCAGCACTCGAAGCATTCACCACACCCTTCTGACCTGACCCAGAAATCGGAAGGTGGGCGCGCCAACCCTGTAGACGACGAAAGGTATCCTTTGAACTTTAGCTAGGTGGTCACCGGCTGTTGAACGAACGAACCTAAACGTGTTCGTATCCGGATCTCGTGGCGAGTATCCGACGATCCAGAGATCGATCGACAATTTTCTTGGACGCGAAGGAAACAGTGCAATTCGGTGAATCCACTTGCAAGTGGACGCTGCAACACAGCATACAGATCCGAAAATAACAACGATTCCTGGCGTCTCTTCAGCAGCTCGTCTATGTCCGAGCGTTATTAAATATTGCTCGACGTATCTGAATTAGATGTTTGTCGAGTCGGATTGCGTATCGTTTCACAAGCATGAATTTTCTTTCTTCTTAATCTTCCACTGCCAAAATAACGTTGATAGGCAGTCGTTTGTACGAAATATCGCATTTTGCGCTCGAAGAATTTCGTAGCTCCGTTTTCCTGGCGGAAAAGTCGGACGATAGAAAACACAAACGGGAAGTGGCTTCCCGGGGTACTCGATTAAAATATTGATTTATCGCGGGGCGGTTGGAAAAGAAAATATTGGCCCTTTTCCATCGTCACACTCAACTCCTTTCTCTCGTCCTTCTCTGGAACGATTCCGATGAAATTGACCGATTCACGAGTTTATTTGCTCGAATACCAAGTTCGAAGTGCACACGGGAAATCGTTCCTTAACCTAGCAAGCGCTTTTCTTGAAGACTATTTGTGTCAGAGCTCGAATACTATCGTATGCTGTTGATTTTCTATATAACGTGAAATTACGTGAAAAATGTACTTTGTTTCCTCCTTATTCTTCTTGTAACTGTGGTCTTCATCTTCGTATCTCGATTTCAGTCGATCTCAACGAGAATTAGATATCGCAATGGAATATGAAAACACGTTCAGAATTCGGTTTCTCCGTGCATCGGGCGCTATAATCGTTTCAGAAATGATCGATAGCCAACGTGGTGCATAAACCTCTCTTATCCAACCTGTTATCCTTCCAATCCCCAGTTGCAGTCGGATAACTGTCATCTCTCCTGAGTTACTCCAGTATGCGATCGTTTATTTCGCGTTTTTCGTTCAGCCACGATGCTCCTTATCGTCCTACTTGCCTCCGTATCTTCCCTCCTCGTGGCTCTATTCGACTCGTTTATGCTTCGTCTTGGAATTCTATCGCATCGGTTCTCACCCGAGGCGGTCGTGTCGTCTCCGTGTTCGCGGAGAGGAACGAAGCAGTCCGCTCGGCCGGCTCCGGCGAGTGTCGTTCGGGCTCGAGCAGTGCTAAGAATACCGCGGCCAGCCATATTTGGCAATGAGACCGCGTGGCTGCGCGCCGCGTTGCCCGCGGGAACACGAAAGGGAGAACCGCCTCTCTTTTCGGGGGCAGAATCGGATCGTCGTTAACTCGAAGGGAAGTTACAGTGGTTCCTTCGTCCCCATAAATTGTCACTTTGCTATCTTCTAATAAAATATTTGTCCCTTTGGTGGTGGAAATTGTCCTTATCGATGATCGGTTCAATGCTGATTTTTATGCGCTTATGGAAAATTTAAAGATGCAATTACCCATAGAATGCACACAGCATGCTAAAATATATAAAATACCCAAAAGAAAAAAAATTCTTACTTCTTTTAGTTGTCATGAAAATATGAATGAGCATTCCTGCTTGATTAAGTCACAGATTTTGGTCCGAGCAAAAGTGATGTCTCCATGATCAGAAAGCGAGAGTAGCGGAGTAGTTAGGATGTCACGCTGTTAGCCAATCGCGATCAACAGCATTCTCTTTATGATTTCTCTTAGAAAATTTGTTCTCGATGGAGGATTTTTCTAGAAAATTCGAATATTCCTTTTTTTATCTTTGCGCTATTGATTCTTTGAAGATATACTACGTTATTTCGTTTCACAGCGAATGAGAGAACTGGACGCTGATGGTTTTCGTTAACGGCGATGGGGGACGACGTCGCCGGTCGCTTACAGCGTTACAGGTTTATCGCGACGATACCGGCGCTTTAACGCCAATTAGGCGGTAATTAATTGATCGTCGGGAACAGGCAACGAGGTTATTAAGGTCACCGAGCTCCGGTCGACGTACGAACTCCTCTATGCTGCTCGACCGTTGCCACAACGATGCTCAGAAATTGTCTCTTCAGGTTCGTCAAACAAATGATTCGTTTTCGAGAGTCTTTGATGGTTCCGTATAATGGCCACGTTGCAACGCGATCAATCTTCATATTGTTTTCGTACGGCAGAAATTCGCTCATTTGATGTCATCGCAGAACAAGCGGTTCGTATAATTGAAGTTCACCTATTTGTCCCACTACCTATATTTAAAATTATTTTTATTTCGAACGATGAGAAATAACTTCATCACTTTTTCCTATTTCTTAATTTATGGAGTTGATCAGTATAGCTTCTGAGTGACTCGTATAACTTGGAGATATTTTCTATTCTCCTTTAGTTTCTTCGTTTATCGAGGCCTAATTGCGTTAAGTGCGGTTAATATGCTTTCAGATGGCCATCTAAGATGTCTATTGCAAGCAAATAGGTACTCGACCAGAATCGATAATTCAGCGAATGACCGACTAATCGTATTATACGAGGCCTGTTGGCGCATGCCAGAAAGGCCAGAAACGCCAGAAAGAGGTTCACGGTCGCGATATTCGTCGAGCGAGTTCTTTCGTCGGTTTCTTGTGAAAAATCGGTAGATAATCGTTGCGCAAAGCCCGTGCGTTCACCTACGACCCACGCGTTCACCACCAATCGTTACGTTATGTTTGCAAAGCGCGTACTATTGCACGTGCCTGTATTTTCGAATCGATCGATGTACCAAAGCTGCAGCCACGGAGGCCCGTTACATCCGGTTCGCTAGCGATTACATCTGCAATCGAGACGCGATGTGTCGTTTAGAGGGGCATTAATCACAGGCCTGGATCCTCCGCGGTTATTAGCTTTCCCCCTTGTTGCTTCCTTTCGTGCCGTTCTTCCTTCAATGCTCCCCTTGTAGCCCGGCCGACAATTTTTCGGCCTGATTTCCACTGGTATTCCACCAAGCAAAACACTTGCTCGTTGGAACGACGAGTTCCATGTCGTTGTAACAAGTGAGTCATTCCGAAGTGAAAAGTTTCTTGCGTATCTTCTCTTCAAAGATGCCATTAGTTTGATGAATTGCACGAACAAAAATCAACGAAATAGACGACGTAAAATAAATAACAAATAAACATTTTATTTCTCTTGTAATTGGAAAGCTTATGGCCCTTAAATTAAATTTCGTTAATAGCAGAAATATCGATGAGCGATGTACTAGACATAGATAATTGTAATTAACATTGAAATTAATTTTAATCCGAAATCTGTCGTTTTGATAAGTTTGGTAACTCTAGCGTTGACTGTTAAGCAACGATCATGTGATTTCAGCTGATGAAACAAGTGGAAAAAAGTATACGAGATAAAAAAGTAATTTTATCATTTTTCTTTACGGCAACTTTCACGACGTAGGTTGAAGAACTTGTAGATTTTTCGTTTCATTGTCAGTGAGAGGTGGTCGGCGACGATATCGTACATAAATCGCGTCACTTGATACATGCATAATGTATCTCATTCATAAACACGAGGCCACCTATCGAAGAGGGTACATAGGGGCCGCGTTTCCGTAATTCGAACATTCGTATTCGACGAAGTCCTTGCATAAACGCGATAATTCCTATCCCGTTTCGTCAATTAGATTCCGTGGAAAATTCCCCCCATCAGTTTGCATTTCACGTGTCGTTTCACGGTTTCGACGCTCCAATTCCGTTCTGTAGATAGTTTCTCGGAAAAAATTCTTTTTCCAAAATCCTCGTCATCTTCTCCCTCATTTCGATATTTTAACTCGAAATCCCAGAATTCGTGAAATTTCACGGGGACACATTTTTCTATTTCTAATCTAATAATATATATTGTAATGCATTTATTAAATTTCACGGTCTAGAAATTTCTCTTGGCTTACAAAAATATCTTAAAATATCCATATCTTCGTCTATCATTCATACGTATCACGCCATTTCTAATGTAATGATTTTAGCAACTTGTTTCGAGCAATTTAGATCACATGTGTATTGTAAGAATTGTACTTGGAATTTAGAATATAATTTGCGAGATAAGTTTTCGATCTTCTTTGACGCCGAGCTCTTCGTTGTAATACAATTTTAGGTAGCGTTCGATTATCCGATACTACTTTGCGTGCGTTTCGATAAAATTCACTAGAAAATTGAACGAAATAGTGGAAATTGTGTTAGAATAATCATGATTATTCATGATACGGACATATTTGATGTAAAGAGTATAGTATTCCATCGACGGGCTAACTGTATTCTAATAGCAGCGGATCTGTTAAACAAATTCCTGTCGATTGAATTCATTGAATGAACGAAAAATCATAGGTGATAGGTAGAATCGATTTTTATTACGATAAAATATTTGTTTCCCATGAGATTCGGATAAACGAAGCTATGCTATGCTGTATTCCAAATGTACCGCGTCAGACTCCAAGCATAAAGCGACACGAATCAATCTTCGATGAAATCACTGCAATTTCCCGCGGATGCCCCATCCATCATCCATCAATATCTTCGTAGACCCCGAAACCACCTATTCATCGTTTCAACAAACTCGGGATTCGCCTCGCGGAAAGTCAACTCGCGAGAAATCTGGTTTTCCGCTGAATCCAAGCTGGTTTCGAGGCATCCGGGCCGAAGTTGTAAATAGAGATTCTAGGAAATGCTAATAAAACATCCTATGGCATCGCTCCACGGCGTGGCTAGACACGACTGATGAGGATCCGCGCGCACGTAGGTATCTATGCTCGCCGGTGCCCCCTTCAATTTGCGTATTCTCTTTTTTTTTTCTTCATTCGCGTACCGTCGCTGAACCGACTGAATAGCTGGCTAAAAAGCTCTTTTCATCCACGGCTTAGAACTCCGTGACCGTGAACGCGCGCCAGATTAGACGTGCCTCTTTGCTTTCTCCTGGCTTCGTCTGACGTCGACTCGATCTTGGAAAAATTTCTTTTCACGCAGGAACTCTAATTAATTTAGGCTTGACGTGTTGAAATATTTAAAATACACCAGAATATTTTTTACATATTTCTGAAAATATTCTCGTTTTTTACTTTATTTGAGCTCTCAATCTTATCGAATGTATAGAATATATCACTTACACGTTAGATGATTTCTTCAAAAGATTGTGATTGTTCCGAAAGAAAGTCAACCAAGAGCAGTGCCATAACTCGATAGCTACTTATAGCAAAGAAAATTGTACATTCGCGTCAAATAAATAAGTTTAGGCGAGAGAAGGTATCCGACGTGGACACGTTCAGGCTGCTCGATTGCTTGTATTTTTTTACGCTACGCATCGTTAGAGCGTCATCAAGAGGCGGATGATAAACGACGTAAAGGAAACAGGTTTTCAATTTCGAAAAAGCCGCACATCACATTCACGTGAGATTAGTTAATGATCCGCGCGACTTCGTTGCCTCCCAATTAGGTGAAGTCGGAAGAGGCGATGTTTGGTAGAACGACGAAAATTATAAATTCAGCATTTTTCGAATAACTCGACCCACGTAGAATATCAATTGCCTTTTAAGTATCTTATTCGGGACTCGAATTGAAACACGACTAATGAGACTAGATTCTTTTCAAGATTTACGAGCGTTTCCTGCTGAGTGGAATTTACTGTTTATAGTAAAATAATCCGAGTACGTAAAGAATACACCTAACTGATAATTTCCGAGATTTACTCTCGCCTTCGTAACTATACAGTGTTTATTTGTTGTACTTAAAATTTATTTGAAGAAGATACCATATTAGATAAGTTGTTTAAATTAACGATACGATAGTTCGATAAATATAGAAGTTACATACTTGGAACGTGACCAAATTATAAAAACCGATGCTTAGAAGTTTTCCTCTTCTTTGAAAGACCGATAAGCGAAAATAGATGCAGGAAAGTGATGTGCAATCTGCTTGAGACCTTCGATTCTCGTTACGTTCGATTGTTTATTGTCTTCACCTGCGTTCTATTCAACTGTAAAACGTAATTGAAGTAGGTCCCTGGAGATCGTCATCTTTTTCCTCGTTCGACTGGCAATTAGCGGATGATTAGATGATGCAGTATGTAGGTTAGGCGATCACGAGCCACGAGGACTGAAGGAAAACAACGAATTATGCGAGTTCTTACCCGTGTCGCCTGTTACTGCGATACACGACATAAGAATGATATATGGCGTGAGCTGAAAATAGCACCGTGAATATATAGAAACGTGGAAACGGAAGTCTGGCTATAAGCGAACGATGCTCTTTGAAAATTATTCCTTCTTAGAATTGTGTTCGTTTGTATCTTGACTAGAATTTGTACGATTGTTGTTCTATAAGGAATCGTGTAAAAACGAGAGGGTCGATCAATTGACAAAAGCCATAAAAATTCATAAAGACGAAGTCGTCTTGCGTTCTCATTTAAAAACCGACTACAGAACTCAGAGTTCATTCGCGTACCATTGCTATCTCGTTTCTTTCAGTCGACGACCCTCTTGGTTGATAAAAATTCATAGTTGCAACGCTTGGCTCACGATTCGCGAATTACATAACGCGATCTCGTTGCGTCACGGCATGGATAAGCTCCGTATTTCTCGGTAATTATTGAATCGTAAATGAGAAACATACGACACTGCCCGCAGCAAAAACGAGATGTCACGTGCTAGTTGATTAATCCGCTGAAATCGAGACGCTTGCCGTGCCACGTGCGAATTCTCTGTAACAAGCGAAAAATGATCCGCGAAAGAGACCTGGTCGACCGTTCTTATAAGAAATTACGATAAGGAACGTTAGTTCCTTGATACCGTGGAACGCAGAACCAAGTCAGAGTAGAAGTGAAATTTCAACTTTTCATTCCGTAAACACCTCCGTAATATCCTCATCGATTTTCTTGGCAGAATTAATAGCCAAGAATTATCTATCAGCTTCTGGACGCGAGGAAGTGAAAGCGCGGCTCTCATTAATTTCTTCCTAACGTTCCCATCGAATTACCAATCTCTCGACCAGAAGAGAGCCGTGTTTTTCTTCATCGAGAGTCGATAGATCGAGAAAATGAAACTCTTCGCTTCTCTTTGATTCATTTGAAAGGTCGACGCTCTAAGAAGACTCAGCTTCTCTGTCTGCAGAATAAAACTGTAGGCTATAGGAATCGCGTCGATATCGGAAGGAACCAAGAAATTCCATTGGAGCAGAAGAATACCTCGCGTTACTGGACATCGTAACGCGGAACGAGGAAGCGGAATTGGCGCGGATCTCGAGCGCCGGACGGAACGCAGGAGAAAGAAATTGAAAGCCACGGAGAAGGATCTGTTAACGAGTTCCCGGAGAAACCGCGCGGTCTTGAAATCCTCCAGGGAGTAATAATAACGAGCGGGCAAGTAGATCGCGAGGTCAGGGCATTTGCTTCGATTAATAGCGGATTAGCCGTCTAACTCTGTCTCTCAACAAGAACAGCTGGTCGTGAACGACCAAGAGGACGACCAAGACGACAAGGACTACGCCAGTCTGGAATGAGAATAGACGACATGCCGTGTATATTTTATCTCCTCCTCTTTCAACATCTTTCTCAGTATAGTCGAATGGAAAAAGGAACAAACCAAATCGTTTCATATGCTCCGTCGTTTTCTTTTTTGTTTTGCACCACTTAGCGACGTATAGTTCTCGACATGTCGAGAGCGTATTGTTTATCAGCTGACTGTTTCACTTAGCAGTGTTCCATCTTTGATAGGAAAATTTCAGAAGAACTGATAAACTACTTCATGAATTTCAACAGTGGCGAACTATAAATCGAAGGACGTAGAAATAGATCCAGGAGAAAAATTTTGATCAAATTTTAAGTTATGGATTTGATATGTTAGATTTAGGAAAGATGAATTCGGTCATTCAAACTATATTTCTAAAGTTTCTACGCGAGAAGGAATGAAAACGTTGACGATGGAACGGTGCTTTTCTGTAATAAAAGCTTTCGATAAAAAGACGACGAAACTCGTGAAACGACCTAGTAACAGGAAGAATACACGGAAGAGCGAAGGATGTGCGAGAAGAATGTAGAGAAGTCGAAAAACAATGAAAAAGACTTTCGAAGGAAGACAAAAAAAAGAAGAACGAAGCTCCGAAGAAGAAAAGAACGCGAGATCGACTACGGTAGAGGGAAAAGAGGAGGAGGGAGGCTAGGAAAAAAAGGAAAAAAAATGTCGAGCCGTTTCTGGCGTCCAGAAATATATTTGGCTCGGGCTGTTCTTCCGTTCGCAGCGCGCTACCGCTGCCGGAAAACTCAAAGCGCTTACCTTCGTGGAATAATTAAATCGGTTCGTAGAGAGTGGTCGAGGAACCCTCCAGGGAATGGCAAAAGGGCTGTCACGACTTTCTGCGTCACGCGCATCCGTGGACTGAACTCGAAAATTTACTCGACTGTTGATGTCGTCGACTTTTGCTATGCTTTTCTAGCTCGTCGTCTCTGCATTCGGTCCTATTCTTTACAACAACTCTGTTTTCTGGCCGCGTTGCACCGTCCAACGAGATTGCACGGTTGCTGAAATGCAGCAACAAATTGTGAACGAACTGTACAGTCCAGTTCCTTGAAACGATTCGTACACGTTCACGGAATTACAAGCGACTGCAGTTCCGTATTCACGATTACAGTGATAGGTTTAATGCATAGGTAGCAAAGTTTATGCCGTGGTCGTCATTATGGTTTCGAAATTGTACGGTGTAAGAGAGGATTTTTCGTATAATGTTGCTAGTGATCGAGCAGAATAATGGCTCAATCGAGTTCTTGCCTTATACGGAACACTCGTTATTCGAGAATGAGGATTCTTGAAGCAGTTTCAACAACAGCAAACACAAATTAACCTAATCTAATCTAAAACTACTAATGATATGTGGTATCTTTGTAAACAGAAAACGCGACAGACAGAATTTTGGACCGACGAACTAACCGAGTCCACGCAGGCATCGTCTCCTTCCCATTGTCACAATTCAGCTATTCCGCTTAATAGTCACGTGGGAGTGAGAGACGTCGAAGCGAGGAGGATTCATTGAAATTACGGTCAGAGGGGAGTGGGCAGAGACATAAAGCGAGAAAGAGAGTCACGTCGAGTCGCGAATTAAATCTCATCATCGAGGAGGAAGGTATACTTTGACCCAGTGACACCAGGGTTTTAGCTTGACCCCGTGATTCAAACAAAAACTAGCAAACAATAGGAAATACAATGGCTTCGAAATACACACGTCTCTCCACTAGGGTGGTCCTCTTTTACGCCAAGAGAAATTCTCAACCTCTCGATGTTATATTTGCGCGAATCTCCTCCTCCTCATCCTCGTAAGTCATATGTTTTCCTCCTCACAAAACGCAACGCGCGTTCTCTAATTACCAGGAACATCGACTACGTGCGAGTTACGCGATTACAAACTTTGCTGAATTACGAGTGGCTACGAGTGATGCGTATTCTCACGTTGATTTACGTAAGTAGCGTAAATTGCGTTGGTCCTGGCACGCGTTAAACAGCGCACGCCTACTTGAACAATGAAACGTTGCATAGTCGGCGAGAAATCGGTTTGGTGAACGTGTCTCGTTCGATCGTAATACTGGTCACGTGCATTCGATCGATTAATCGTAGTTTCGAGTCACGAATAATTCTTATTTTCTTCTGAACACAATTGCTTGTCCGAATTTTAGAGATTCAACTTTGTATCACTCTGTATATTTTAGAGATCAATTCATCTTCGTATACCTGTCGAACTGATCTAGTGCAATCCGTAACTCTCTCGAATCAAACGATATAATATATTATACCTGCCTAAAATAACTGGGATAGCGACAGCCTGTGGAAAGCGTATCGCGATCGTGTTCCGAAAGCCAATATCTCATGCCAATCAGAATCGCGCTTGGACATTTCCCAATCCGAAATAAGCCGGTATTGTCCAACTGAAAAATCATTTCATCAATTATATCATTCCGCGTCGCTATATTTACAATCGTGTATCAATCCCGCTAATAAATAAATCCGCTTTTTTATTCACATCAATCATTAATCACATCAAACGATATTATTCGACATTACTTTGAGTTCGTAAGATGGACCGTATAGAATTTACTATCGATAAGCTTGTCGAGGGGACAGTATCGTCGCTTTGAAGTTCTCTTTTCTGTCATCGTACGATTCAGTTGGTGTCGCGGGATCGAGCGACGCGTGTCGTCGATGCATGCGCTTTGCATGTCGTTCAAACTTTTTTCTCGTTCGTGATTTTTACTCTGTACGTACCGTGTGTCTACGATGTTAGTTGTCCGTTGCGAAACCTGGTATTTTTGGATTCTAGATTTTGGAATTAGAATAGAACAGAGTGCGAGAAAAATAGAAGAATAATCGAGTGAGTTCGGCAGGCTGAATGTTATCGCGAGACTCGTGGGAATTCGTTTAGTAAATTTTTGCTTGTGGTGGTGTGGTACGAGCGTGGATTTTAGGGAAGTAAACGTAGTATCTCGATGCCAATTTTATTTTTAACCCTTTAAAAGCTGCGGTTGAATGGAAGAGTCGCGTCACGGAACGTAGATATTTCATTGTATTTGAATGGAAGAGACGCGTTTGCGCTTTAGTGAAGATGATATCGAGAGTTTCAAATGAACCAGCTTTGATGAAAAGAAAGATCACAGTGGACTTTCTTTTGCCTCGTATTAGAAACTGCTTTTGTTCGTTTATTAATTAATCTCGCTTCCGTTATTCTTCCTATCCGATAAACGTTTGACGGATAACTCGTGTTATAATTTCAGACGATTCAAATGTAACGTCGATGATTAAATGTATTTCGTTCGTATTAATCTGGTTTTGGAAACTCTGTTCGTTTTACCGTGCCTCCATAAGATAACGATTTCGTGGAATTTATATTCGGAAGATATAAGACGAGTCTCGACGGAAGAGTTCAATCGGTCGAATACACCGAGGTAGTACGCCAGGTTACAATTTTAGAAGCGGACAGATAGAAAGAAGGATTGTACTCCGTGAATATCATGCTCCGGGATTCGACACGAGCCGATTCAGGGGTTTCTGCCCCGAATACGTGTGTTCGACTTCGCGTACGAGAGTATTCGCGGCCAGAAATACATTTGACCGTAAGTTATCTCGGTGTCGATGATCGACACTGTTCGAGTATTGACTCGAGCAACGTGACAGACACTTTCCTTGCGATAGTGGCGACGAACTCGATTCGATCATTTTTAATGCGTCGAAATATTTCATTCGTCATTAACTTCCATTCCAGGAAGTTTATTGAATTCGTTAAATAGCGTTAACGTAATTAAACTCGCGATTCTGATACCTTATTTTCAGAATTAGGATACTCGAATATTCCAGTATTTACTCGATATTTACTCGATGTTTTCCGATTCAGTCGTCGCCTCCTAGATCCTGCGTGTGAATGTTCGCATCATGTCTAATATTACAGGACGAACCGAAATAAACTTTGCTCGAGTGCACATAGTGGTGCATGTACGCATACGAGTCGCACCTATCGCTACGTTCGCGTTTGCACACAGCCGTACACATACACGAGCCACGATCTGCATGCGAAAGCACGCACGACACGTCTTGCTTATTTGCAAAACTGTGACTCGTTGATCGGTGGATTTTATCGCGACTGGTGACGATAGATCGCTGTTGCTTGGGCTTCCGTTCGAATAATCAATTCCTTTGAAATCTTCCGGTACTGTCGTTCGGTTGGAACTGGATCGAAGGTTGTATGGAATTATCTCGTGACTATTTTTGTCCTATTGTTGATTAACTAAGCAACGATGTTACGACGCGGAAAGAACCGTATCTTGAACATGAAAAATTCACGATAAAAAACAGAGTAGTTGGAGAAATTGAAATTGCCTATAGTTGCGATGAATGGTAATAACTCCATCGACAAAAGAAGTTTTATCAACGGAATTATAGTCGTCTGTCGTGGGTGAGTGGCGTGTTTTAAGCTGACACGCGAGCATTCGGCCATCGTATTCTTTTAATTTCTCATCGACGTAGTTTTTAATCGGAAACCGATCGCAGATGTTAAAGGCGTTCTCTAGTCAATCCATGTTATTTCAAGAATTTAAGCAGGCCAGAATATACAAAACTTTTAAGCAGCCTATCGGCAAAACTTCCGACGTTGTCGGAAGTTCGGAAGACGTAGAACACTCGCCGAGAAAGTTGATTTATCGAAAAGTTCGCCTAGTAAATTCGAGGCTGTCCCGACGTCGTCGATAATCGTATTGATCGGTTCCTTTTCCTTTCGCTTATCGAGGGAACTCGATGACGAGTTGGAATTTTTGGGTCAATCTGATGGCAAAACTATCGACTAGAGACAGTTTCACAGAGTTTTCTGCCAGATAATAATTCATATCTCCGATCCTTGGAAATATTTCAAAGAGATCTAAAAATATTTGCGAAACAAATACTTGATCGTAATCTGCCGTTCATCGGCCTTGTGAATTTCACTTGATCTTCTTTTTCAGACGATAATAAATTACATTTCCGAAATTTTACTTCGCAACGAACTTCTAAGCAAAGTTCCTTTCGGAGTGCTTATTCTTGATCCTGATTCTTCATATTTCTCGCCTGAGAAGGCAATTTCACGGGCGAACCAGGCAATAAAGAATTTAATATAACGCTCGGAGACTATGGATGAATGACTTTAGGCTGTTAAGCCTAAAAACTGCTTGACTTAGCGACGAATTCTTGGGTGAAATTCTGTGGAAGGCAAGAGGGCTTCGGTGAGCGACTTTTCGACCGGCTATTTCGAGAGCCGAAACGCTCAAACCTTCGTGGCGTTCGTTTTACATATTATCGCGATTCCATCTGCGTACGGAGGTTTTCGCGTTGACCGCGAGAACCAAAGGATCCATACAGCCTTGAGATTAAGTAAACCATACGGCGTCGTTCGCGTAATCGCGCCAATTTCTCTCTCTTTGCGTATTTACCATACGGACATTTTAAGGAGAAGAAACTCACAGTTCTTCAACGAATCATGTGCAATTTCAACGTCTCGATCGTTTATTATATATAATATCAAGTCGTTCCATAAGTAACGTTCTTTATCTTTGTTCTGCGAATTTCCAGGGAAAAATCGAACGGCAGCTGCTGAAAGCTTGAGTTCGAGCGATTGACGAGTTAAAACGGTGAATGATGATGAAAGTGATGAATCGGTTTTTATATTAACGTTAAAGAAAGGGTATTTTTAAGGATAGAAATTGGTACTCCTAGTGTGAAATAATCACAAGAGCTTGAAGGTTCGATAGAGGGATTCTATATTTTGCCAGTGGATCGATATCGGAATCGATGGACCGTGTCGGCGAAAAATACACGGTCATCCTTGAAATCGATTTTTTCCCTCTCTTTCGCACGTTGCATTAAGAACTATTTATAACGAGACACCCTTCTCATCTCCAATTGTGAAACTGTCTGAACTAATTTTCTTCGCGATGCTCCCGCTTCGTTGAGATCTGTATTCTTCCCATCGCGTTGTCCCACTTTTCCCTCATAGATGATAAGCAAATTGAAGGTTTGCGCGAGATGCGTTTTAATTGAGCACGATCGAAGGTAGAGCGAGATTAATTAAGACCATCTGCATAGTAGTATTTCTATGGAATCCTATGGCATCGACGAGTAACAGAACTTTGCCGACCTTCTGTTGCAACCTTTTAGGGATTTAGGTGAAGGTTGTAGAATTTGTTTGGTCGTAACATCTATTACATAATTCGCTAATATTATTAGCTTGTAAATTATTGCGCAAAAGAAGAATATAGTAGTAGGAGTATAGCAACTTTTTGTCATGTACACTTTAATCTTCTGAAACATGACAAGGCCGAGGCTATTCAGTAATGCAGAGATTTGAACTTATTTGAAGTAAATGTCAATCGTGCAAATTGCACGTTTATTTATTTTCATCACCGGGTATGTATTCCTCGATAAAATTGCAATTTGAGAAGAATAAAAATGAAAGGTAGGATTATTGCATACACGCGGAAACTGAACGTTGCGTGCACCCGACGTGGTTCCGATCACGGGATTGACACCGTTTACAGCGTATCGATATTGGCTTGGCCGCTATTTTTAGTGGGCCGTATCGTATTCTAACGATGCAAACCGCAAACGTGACCGAGTTATGCGACGTTGAGAGTCCCTTCTACGTAGAAAACGAAGCGTGTACACCGCTACGTGACAAGCTGACACGCGACCCATTACGATATACACTTATCAGGCCGCGATGTGCGATCGTTGTTCGACTTTCTGTCGGTCGTTCACGTTCGACGGTCGTTGATTATCCGGTCCTCTCCTGGAATCGTTCCAGGAACACGCGATTTCGACGGTATTTCCGGCGAAATTCCTAGGTAAACTCGCTTGTTATCCACTTTCGTCGAATATCCGACGAACATCGAAAACGAAAATTCCGTTTCAGTCCGTGTGTTTCAATGCTGTGATTTCCCTGGTGAATCTTTTATTCGAAATGATCGAGAAAATTGTCGAAAGGACGAGGTGTGATGCGTTTACCCCAATTTAGAGGTGGAAAATCTGGAAGTGTGGTCCGTTTGCAACCTTGTTTCAGCATTTCGTTTGTTTCATCGTTGGTTATTTCAGACAGAGAGAGAGAGAGAGAGAGAGAGAGAGAGGGAGCTGGAAAAGGTAGGTGGTGCCGTTATCACAGGCCAAAGTGATTCATAGATTGGTAGAAAATAGCAAGGTTGTGCAGAGGTTGTTGATTCGTGAAACGGTGCGGTGGGCAGCAACTCGGAAACCAGGTCGAGGGAGATATACTTTATTTTTATTGAGCCAGCGGAATTGCGCTGTTAGAACCTGTACGCTATGCGTTTCGAAACGTTAGAAAATCCGTCGATCAGAATACTTATTCGGTTTTGAAGGTTACATCATATTCCTGCAAAGAATTTATAGTTTTCGTTGTTACGTCACCTCTTATCCCTAGCGAACGATATATTTAGAGTACACCATGAATCGTTTACTACAAACTTAAGATTTACCTAGCCGAAAGTTAAAAACTATACGAGGGTAGTTACTAGACGTTCATCGAGTCGAGTTTCATCGCAAAACAACTTTAAAAGAAGGAACTTATTCGAGTATGTTCCGCGTGAAAGTAGCGAGATTGTTTGAACGATCGTTGACATTAAGGACATCGATGGGTCTCGAGTATCTCTCGAATCTGTATTGCCAAACTTTCATAGCAAATGTAATCTTTGGATAAAAACGAAGCTAGAAAATCTGTATGTACGAAGACAGGTTGTCGTAGATCGGAGAAATAGCTTCGGCAGAAACGGTACGTCCATAAATTCGTTTGGCATATACTGCAGGGATGGCGTGCGAAAAGCGAGGACGCCAGGTTCCATTGCTAGATTCCTCGACTAAAAAAAGAAACGACCGATTATTACATACGACGATGATTTACATAACGATGTAGAGATTAGCTGACTTACATTGTCACTGATATCAGAGAAACATTAAAAACGCTTATCTTTTATTCTTATCGAAACAACGAATGCAATCTATCATTGTAATCTACGAACGAGGTGAAGATAGAGAACTCGACAAATGTGATAAGTGGAAGACTATTAAAAGTCGGAGGAACGCGCTTGGTTCGACGCAAAAGACAAACGCGAAAAAAGAGAAGTCTCTATCAACGGAAATAGAAAGGACGAATTGTCGGCGCGACGATTTACTTTAAAAGCATAGAAATTAGAATAACTCGCCAGTGTTTCTTCGTAGTTCCCGCGAAGTCTTTGACATCGTGGCGCGAGTAGAATGCGGGATAACGTTAAAAATCATCGCCAGTAAGTTGCCAAACGCACGTCGGTCAGCCGGAGACAAAGAAAGCTTCGCTTCGGGAATACAAATTTCCCCTTGCTTGGGTTAATGGGCCGGGGAAAAGGGTAGAGAGGAGAGGAAAAACGTGAGGAACGCGTAACGTGCACGGGTCCCAGCCATTCGAGCACGATCGAAGCCGTGCACGCACGCCTGGTCACGGCCCGTACGCACGCATTTGCATACGCGTAGCAATGCAGGGTGAAAGTACCGATACGACGCTGCGATCTAGCTTGGACAAAGCCTGTCACGCGTTTCGTATACTTCTTCGCGCTTTAGGAAGCCTAGACTGAAATGCGAAATTTCGGAAGAACTAGCTGGAATATAAATTCATGGTCAAGTAAGAAACGCAGCAAGATCGTAAATCGACTTGCATTGACTATTATAGTAACTTCCAAGATCATTCGAGGCACTTTACGAGTCTCCATGAGAATTGTAATAAAGATAATCTTTTCACGAACGAGTATTTTTCGAGCAGCGAGAAAAAATGTGTGTTCGCTTCACGTTGTAAAGAATACATACTGCGTTCAAATTTAAGGTCAGTTTTAACGAGAACGTATGGATTAATTACGTAAGAATTTATAATAACAGTACTTTATACGACTTTGATCGAGATTTTGATTTCTTACTTTCTTAAGTTAAAACTTACTTTGATCTTACTATCTTGCTACGTTTTCCATATCAGCTGTAATTATCATTCTTATCAAGCCGCGTACGAAGCAGTTACTCGGGGCAAACGTAGTAGATGCCACAGTAAATCATTTCTAATTACGTATACCGTGTCCAAGACAAAGGGTGAGATTTATAGGACGCGATCTCCACGGTTTCACACCGCGTACCGTGGGTAACATATCTGAAAATACATCCACCTCAGATCAGCCGGGATAAATACTAATTTATATTTATCTTCTTTCAGATCACGTCCGATGCCCGCAATACATCGAAGAACGCGAAGATGTAGCTTGATCAGCCGCCACCAGCCGCGTGACCATCAAGAATCGAATTCCGCCGCAGTAACAGTGGACATACTTGGTCTATAATTAAACTATATAATGTGCTGACGGTGTACCCTAACGTGAACTCGCGCTCGCGTACCAGTTGAGCTCTACGACAAACAAGAACCATCCTCCTCCGTTGTTCAATGCTTGCTAAAAGAACTACTTAACGTCTAAACTGTCGAGAACAAGAGATCAGGCAAAAAGACCAAAGGAAAGAAAACGAATCGAACGATGGGGGGACAGGCAGAGGGAGCGAGGATCGCGTGGACAGTGGCTCGACTTCCGTCGTGGCCGTGGAGAACGAGAATCTTGGGCCAGTTGGCCTGAGATATGCCAGAAGTGGCATCGTCAACGGTATCATCGACATCGTCATCGAGGCTCAAAGCGGAGACGGCGACGTCGAGGTCTGGCGGTATCGCTGGCCGACAGCTGGCGATAGAAATCGAGACGATCGAGCGCCGGGTCTGCGCCACCCGTCGCGACCTCTTCGTCCCCGTGACCATCGATCCGCGGCCCAGTCGGGCTGTCCACTGTCCCGATCTGAACGCCTGTTTGGTGAACGAGTCTCGAACCGGCCACGAACAGGTAGACTGTCAGGCGATTCACTTTGGCTACGCGATCCCGGTGAACGTAGTCCCCCTCGAGACCGATCCACGGCTCGCCGAGCTCGTCTTGGACCACTCGACCGAGTTAAGCAGACGCGCCGCGAGCTTCTTGCTCGAGCACCATCCCCAGCTGCGTCAGCAACGACAGACACAGCACGAACGCTGCTCAAGCATGGCAGCCACCGCGAAGCACGACCTACGTCAGAAGTTTCCGACAGAAACGTCGACGTCCGGTGACGAGGATATTGCCGCTATCGCCAAGCAGATCAGCGATCACGCGGAGGCGATCTATCAGACATGGAAGAGTCGAGGACTAGCTCCTACAGAGATATTGAATTGCCACAGTAATGCTACGGCCGCGGACAAATTTGGAACTGCTCTTACGCCGACTTCCGCGTCCAATAGCCCGAATAGTACGGGAAAAGTTACTCCTACGAGCTCTAGCCCTGCCACCGCGGTGGATATATTGAGTCAAACGCCGAATCTCGATAACGGGAACTTGGAGAAGCTAGTGAACAATTTCGTAGTGGAGGACAAGGCTAGGTTAGCTGCGTCGAGGCAGAGGTCGCCGTCAAAGACTCTGCCCTCGTCGATACAATTCGCGTTGGAGAAGTTCGAGAAGAACTCGATGCAGCAGCAGCAACAACCGCAGACTTCTCCTTTGAAGAACAGCAACGTTGGTAGTCAAGTGAAACCGAAACAGGGAACTGTTTTGTTGTCTCCGACGTCCCCTTTCGCGAACAAGCCGTCGCAGATAGTGAAGCCTCAGGTATCCACAAAGATTCCCGGTGCTCATCACCGGGAAGTGTTTCTAGAAACCATAGAGACCACTTTTCCGGCGGACATAACGCCGTCGAAGATCGCCCAGCAGAAGAGGCCGACGAGTACGGTAATCACCTCTCCCACTGCCTCTAATCTCGATGATCCTTCGACGAATTCAGGACTGACTACGTGGCCCTTAAAGAACAAATTAAATGAAAGTAAAAGAGTGACAGATCCTTCCAGATCGCCTCAACAGGAAGTTAAATCGTTGACAAGTAAGGAGGAGAAAAGAAATAGTGGCTCTAATTCGAGCGTTTACCTCGACGAGGTCGCTCGTGAGGAGGAAAGACTGATAAATGCCCTGAAGACGGGCTCGGTGATCACAGAGGAGCCCGTAGAACGAACAGTACCTCTGACTCGCCAGAAACCGGCGATAAAGAGGGAGAAGCCGAAGGTGGAGCCTGTTAAACCGATAATTATCGGTCACAATCATCACGCAAGCGGTCTGGTGACCACTTCTGGCGCAGTAGTGAACAGTGCCGCGTCTCCGACGCCTGGTAGCAACGCCAGTGCCACATCGGATACGAAATCTCTAAGCAAGGATGATTTGTCAAACATGTCAATGGTGGATTACGCGAAAGTCAGATACAGAGCGGCTCAGCAAAATCCTCCGACTCAACAGAGGCTGGAGGAGCAGAAAACAAACAACAACTTCAATTCTACAGAGCAACTGGTGTCGACCACGAGGTCCAAGTTCGAAACGGAGATACAAAAGGACAAGGAAACTAACAAAGACGAGAAGGATCCTGTTACGTCTAGATGGGGTCCTAGAATAAATTCTCCTAGGCCGAGAATCGAACAAGTGCCCCATCCGGAATTGACCACGCAACAGAAGCAGCATATAAGAGCTGCTGCCGCGACTGGCACCGGAAACAATCCTATTAGACCGTTTTTGACCAGAGGATCCGTCGCGGAACGCGTTTTGATCTTCGAGAAGTGTCCGAGTGAGCTGTTGCTTGACAAACGGGGGCCACGGCAACCGGCAATCAACACTTGGAGAACCGGGCACGATGTTCAAAACAAAGCTCAGGTAAGTCGACGTTCATCGATTCACGGTTATCGTTTTTCTTTTACTTTTTAGTTCGTTTATCGAAGATTCATTAACGCGACGATAATTGGAAAAATGAATTAACGAAGTTGGGAAACTATCGAGAGGATTGAATTTCGTGCCAGGGATACGGTGTAGAGGCGGAAAATTTCGAAGAGGTTTATCGAGTCGAGCGAAGATATCAGCCGGTCGAAAATTTCAGTAGGTTGTGCAACGAACGTGGGTGCATAAAGAAAATCGTGCAAGACAAGCCACGTTTTCCTGGAAGCAGCGTCTAATTCGACGGGATGAGTCTGTGCCTCGAAAACCTCGAGTCCATGCCGATCGAAAAGACGTGTCTTCTCTCGCGCGTTCTCGCCGCTCTGGGTGGCTTATATCGGGCGTTTTGGTCGCCGTCCAAATTCCTCCTTCTCTGGGAGGATGTTCGACCGGTCGACTCCTGCACTTTTGTCTCGAAACGAGTTCAAGATCTCTTCGCGTAGAGGTCGTTTCTGCATGCCTCGAGTCTTTCTTCTCGAGCATCGCCCGATGCTACTTCTCATCTTTGTTATCGAACTCGCCTAGCTGCCTTTGATCTCTCCTTTTTGGAGCGATATGAACGATGTTATTAAATTGGAGCACCTTCAAAATTATGTACCGAGGCTACGAAGAGTATTGGAATGTCGAATATCATTTGTCATCGTCTTTGAACCATGTCAAAATACCCGATTTCTTGAAAAACTTGGTTACTGATTCTTCTAAAATTAATCTTTACGTGAATCTATGAATATTTCAATGTTGTTCTTAGAAGATATACTATCGAACGATAATAAGAAATACAAGTTTAAATCGATCGAACGATTAAGAAAGAAACATTCTCGCGAGTTTCAAAGTGGCTCTGGATCATAGCCAGGAAGAGGAGAAATATACCTGGCACGATTCGCCTGCCAAAAGCCGTTATTGCCCTGGCTTTTTCTAGTCGAACATGGGTATACTTGTTTCGAGTGCATCCACCGGTCTTCGTAACCTTATAATCACTTCAAACATACTCCAACCACGCGCCTCTTTCCAAATCTTCTTTCCTTTATTTGGTACGATCTATCGAGAATCACGGAGGCTATTAAGCTTAATCAGCGAATCTTGGTCGGGTAGTCAAGGAGCGAGTTAATCGTGAGTTATCCACCATGTGATAAACCACGGTTCTCCAATATGGCGTTGCTGAATGATCAAATAATACACATGGCACGAGAGCTCGGCTATGACATTGTTATTAGACGGTTATTGCCTTTTCAATGTGCTTTGATATCAAACTAGATTTTGCTCAGAGGAATTCCTGCCAATTCCGCCTACAGCTTTTACAATTAATTCGAGATCATTATCGAGCTGATTCGAGAAAATTGATAGCGAATTCTCGATATCGTTGTAATAAACAGTACAAAGTAACAATGGGAACAACAAGATTCCACGGATTCCAGCGTGCGTGTGAAGTAAACGAGAAACACGTGGATATTTATGGATGCAATGTGTAGCAGAGAGGCCGCAGCAATTCCCTCGCGTTGCACCGTCGATGGATATAAAAGAGACTCGAAGAAAATTTGTTGTGTTTAAAAAAAAGCAACGTGGAAGTTGGTGGATGTATCCAGAAGTCAATGATGTTTGTTGTCTCTGCCCAATGCCAGATGTATTTTCTTATGCTTGAATGAAGTCTCTCCTTCCATGTGGTAGCCGATGTTTTCGTCGCCAGTTTTCGTGGCTATTAACCGTTTAAGACGACTCATAAACAGGACGAAGAATAAAAAGAAAGATACGTCGATGAAGTTTAAAAAACGCAGTTCATCGTGATATCAGAGAAGAGGGGTCGATTAATTTAATCGACGCGTGTCTCTCGTTTGTTTGATCGCCGAGCCGCTGAGTCACTGCTCAGTTTTCGTTACGATTAATGTTATTCGACCTCGAGAAGAGGAATAAAGCGGACCACCATGGCCATAAGTGGAAACGGACAGCTCTCGACCGCTTATCGTCTTGTACTCTTGGCTAAATAATACCCATGACGTTATGTTGGTGTTATTTATCGTGCAGGGTGGTCCATGATTCGCAAGGCTATTATATAGAAACGAATGACAACTCGATAGAATATAGTTGGTCACGACGCACGATAGGATTACTGGAATTGGTAATTTCGCTGAAATTGCCAGCTGGAATTAATTTAACGATAGAAGAACGGCTTAAAGCGATCACGCGGCTAGGTAAGGTTCCAGGTATCGGGTAATTAAAATTCCCATTGGAAAGGACGCGCGATCGGTGAAGCCGCGTTGTATCACCAGTGTGTATATAGCCCGATATGGAAAAACGTGAATACTCGGGTAGCGGCGACGTGAGATCTGTGGCACGACGGTCAAAGGAAAATAGGAAAAAGTTTCGAGCGCCCTTGGGGTTAACGGCGAGAAATCGTTCTCGCCGGCGAATATCTGCGACGACTGACTGACTCATTGTAGCCGCTCCATATTGGATACCGTGCTAGATTTTAAAAGGCCGTCGTCTGTCGCCTTGGAATCGAGCGTGGCTGACTCTATCACCGCTTATGGCTGAAAAGCGGACTCTCAAGCCAGGAAAGTTCACTGTGACCAACTACAAGCAACACTCGTTAGGATAATGGGAACCAGGAAGGAAACGCTTCGATATGAAATATCTTTAACGACGTACAGGTTTTACATTTAAACTCGAACATATAATTGCAACCATGCAGGTTCGAATATTTAAATTTAATATCGAAATTTGGATATTCAAATTCGAACATTTAAAAGGTTAAAATGGTAGAACAAACTATTCCCCTCTTAAGGATAGAGCTCTCGATGAATCCAATCAACGAATTAGGTTCCCTGGCTGGCGCATTTCTCTGCGCAGTTCTCTTCAACTTTCTGTACGATCCTCGCAAGAATATCTGATTGAATCAGGACTTTGATGAAACTGCCACTCTCTTTCATCGTCAGAGCCGCGGTTCAATTAATTTAAAATATGTTTACAAACTCGGCATCCTCCTCCTCCGTGAATTAAAGCACCGATGGGCAACAAAATCGAATGTAAATACCGCAGCATCGGTCGAACGGTGAAGGTCAAGTATTCGGTATCGAAACGAGTGGTCCTTGGCCGGTTGGCAGAGCGAGGATTCGATCGGGAGGCGTAGCCGAATTCGCTATGTCAATTGGAACGCTGATTGACGGTATCCCGTGTGTCAGACAGCGAACCGTGCCAAACATGAGACTGCGATAATTGTACCAGTCGTTTTGCCTAATCTGTCCCAATGTCACGGGATGTGGACCCGATCTGCTCCAGGATTTCACAACGATCCGCGTCTTCGCTTATCGATAACTGTCGATTCATTGTTTACACTATAATTATCTATACTATATCTGCTTTATATTCCAATTTCGTTGCTTTTCCACTTGTTAACTTTCGCTTGTGAATAGCAACTCTTATGTTATGTCTATTTTCATTCCAAGTTAGGTTCCCCCGAGTCTTATCCCCCTCGATACGTTCGATCTGGGACTATCGTTGATTATCGTTCGGTCACTCGAGCGGACGTTGCCTTATATTCGCCTGGTGGAACGGGCGTGCATTATTGATCTTCCTTAAACGGATTTCATCGAAGAAGCTCTACCGCTATTTTTATTACTCGCAGTATTTTTTTCTCGCGTCTATTATTACCGCTGCTGTCGTTAGCCTTGCCACTATTTCTGGCGATCATTGACATCTCTTATCTTCGATACCTTCGTTGAGCAAACTTTGTAAAATCTCCATTCTTTCCGTTTTTTCTTGGAAAAAAGCAAATATTTGAAATGAAGCAAAGGAAAGGATGTACAATGTTTAACGATTGACACCTAACACGCGATGAACCGAAAGATCCTGTCGTCTCTTGACCGTGATGTTGGAAACAACAGCGTATATAGGAGAAGACTCGTGATGTAACCATAGTCACATGGGCGAGGCGATGCATTAGCCGCGTTGGCCGGCCTCTTTGCATTCTTCGGATCCTTGGCGTCGCGTAACAGGATGTCGTGTCCTTGGTACGCCGATATCTTCGCCTCGGAACGGCGCTTTCGAAGAAGCATAGAATTATTCCGACTCGTCGACGACGATCGATTAGACACCTTGGAGAACCGCATCGATCCAACGTAACCGGAAGCTCGAACAATATAATGAGATCAGGATCGTGGCTTGCCGTGTCCTTTGTTTGTAACACGCGACATAAACCAAGTTATGTAACGAAGGAAATTAACTGGAGGAAATAAAGCCAATTTAGCTTCTCCAACATGTTTCGAGAACTTTATGCTGCATTACGAGATTAACCCTGCTGCGATTCTTGAATTTTCATGTTTTATGGAACGAAAGAAACTTTAGCACATGATGCGAAATTATTCGGCTCCTGCTTAAGAAATTTTTTAACCGTAGAAAATGTAATTCGAAGAACGCAGCAGAGTTGAATAATTCTAATTACGGGTTCGTTGCTAATAATATCACTAAATACACGGTGCAAAATCGTAACCATGTTCAAATAACGATCGATCGTATACTAAGCGAATATATATAGACGAACGTAGGCTGCGATTTTGCTACTTTTCACGGTCCCAATCAGTCTGGTAGGAACGATGCTTGTTGGTTCTAGACGTACGCGAAAGACAAGACACAGCAAAAGAGCTTGCCACCGCACACGACACTCCAGAGGCACGTGAAAGCGAACAGAAACGTTCACATACCACGGTAAACGTTGATCCAAACCGTATACGATACAACAACCGTTGAAATATTCGATTAAGGATAACGAAAACGAAATTTCTATTGCAGATTTTACTTTCCCGGAGGGAAACCTCTGCCATTGTCGCAAGTAGAGGCAACTATCGCGAGGATCACCGCTGCTTTCCAAACTCTTCCTGGTCATCGTGCATCTCGAGCCCAATTTCACGCTATCACCAAGGTAAAACGACCGTTGGAACTCGTTAAAAGTTCCAAGGATAACGTTCTTCCTCGTTTACTTGTTCTTCGTTTTAATACAGAGATTCGAGTCGAGATTTGATCTTGACCATTCGCGTATTCTCTCACGTGGGCAGCGATTTCACGTGGGAAAGCCGTAACTCTAACGTCCCGTGGTTAGAACAGCTGCATACAAAGGCTATGATTTGTCTTGCAGGCATGCGACTTGCCGCTCTATTGGAAGGTGCCGCTTTTCCTTGCCGCCGGAGGAGATCAGACCGGCTACGTTGAGATGAACGCGTTCCTCGAGTTTTGGAAAGAGTATGCTATAACATACACCTTATAAAAGTCAATAAACACATCTGAAAAATGAATCGAGATATTTGAGCGCTTTAATTCGAAAGAATTGTTCTCTAATTCGGTAAGTTTAATTAATGTCGTGGGATTGATTATTTATAGACTGTCGAACACCTACCATGACGCGGCAAGCAAGTTTATCCGAATCACAACCCGGGGCCAGAGGAACAATATACTACCAGAGGATTTGATCCCATTGGTACAAGACGTAGTCGAGACTCATCCCGGTTTAACTTTCCTCAAAGAAGCTACTGAGTTCCATTCACGCTACGTACACACGGTTCGTATTCGCGCGATAAATATTTGCTGGATATTTCTCTCAATGCAGGCAAAGATAGAGGGAGAAGAAAAAAGATTCCACGGAAGATGGACCGTAGTTTACGCAACGTGGATCGTCTTGAATTATTCAAGATGATCGTGCTCGCCTCGAGCAATTATCACGCGCGCTTCTGGTCATTGGAAAATCATTTTAACGAGCGAACGTTGCGCTGTTTTTTTACACGATTTCACATCAGCCACTTAAGTGGAATCTTCCAGATTTTTTTTCTATTTAACCGGCTTCTGTATTTGCACGTCGTATTTGTACGTTCAATATAGAGAATGTAGTTAAAGCGAAGAATTTATATTTATATCTTGTTTGATGAGTTTCACGATTCTTGACGCCAGGTGATCGCCAGGATATTCTATTGTGTGAATCGAAGCTGGAGCGGAAGAATTTCCGTCGCCGAACTGCGAAGAAGCAACCTTCTGTCGGTGATAGCGATCCTCGAACACGAGGAGGACATCAATCAAGTGACTGCCTACTTCAGCTATGAGCATTTCTATGTGATCTACTGCAAATTCTGGGAGCTTGATCGAGATCACGATCTCTTCATCGATAAAACGGATCTCACAAAGCATAATGATCATGGTGAGGAAAAATTCTCCCAGAAAAAACATCCTTTGTAAGTTTCGTTGCTAGGGAATTCTCTTATTTTTGGTTGGATCGTATTGCAGCTCTTTCCAAGCGTATGATCGCGAGAATATTCAGCGGTGCAGTGACCAGGGGTGGCGTGAAAAGCGGAAACGGCGTTCAACAACCCCAGGATAAAATGAGTTACACGGAATTCGTGTGGTTCTTGTTAAGCGAGGAGGACAAAAACCATCCGACTGCTATTGAATATTGGTTCAGGTATAACATGTAATGTTTAAGCTGGATGCGTTGTACGAACAATAGGTATTTCATTTCGGATGATCGATAGATGCATGGATCTCGATGGCGATGGATATTTGTCGATGTACGAGCTGGAATATTTTTATGAAGAACAGTTGCATCGTATGGAAGCGATTGGACTGGAAACGTTGCCCTTTGAGGATTGCCTTTGTCAGGTGAGTAAGTGAAAATTACGTCATTATGTAGTTTTGTTTATAATTTTAAGTTAATAATTTTTTGGTTGGTAGATGTTGGACATGATCAAACCAGCGACGCCGGGAAAGATATCTCTAAGCGACTTGAAGAAGTGCAAGATGACCTCAATCTTCTTCGACACGTTCTTCAACCTCGAGAAGTACCTGGACCACGAGCAGAGAGATCCCTTCGCATCTGCTAGGGAGCATGACCCTGATGGTCACGAGGTAAAAAGCTTTCGAAATTATCAAATGCAAATAAAATGAAATCTACCAGGAAACACCCGTTGTTATGAGTACCTCGCTGATATCTGTTATCGTTATGTTTTCTTTTGTTTTATTTGCAACAGCTGTCGGATTGGGACCGATTCGCAGCAGAGGAGTATGAACTGTTGGTCACCGAAGAGAGCGGTAACGAACAGAATGAGCAAATGTAAGTATTGATTTCGCGCGACTTACATTACACACACGGTTCGTCTATGTCATATAATCGATACGTGAATATTGTTTTTACTATCATCTATTAACGTCATCAAGCATATAACTCATCGATATTATTAATAGCGATTAGTATTCATTAGAATGAAATCAGTCAGGGATTCGTTTAAAGAATCGTTTAAAACATTAAGAAATATCGAACACTAGCGTGCAGTACAATAGACGTTTCATAGAAAGTTCTTGCTTATCATATCAAACTATGAAACGAAAGTCATAGCTTTCAAATTGTGGCATGCGTTGTCGTTAGATAGACAGTATGCCCTGCTGCGGGATCTAACAATTTCATTTTGTACTGTGACCGTAATGACCATAGTGCGCTCTATGCGTTTGTTGCAGGCTGTGTGATGATGAAATGTAACCATCATCTGCAGCTCAGTAAGTAAACAAAACAAAAACTGCATGATCTAGTGATGCACGACCTTCGTGTATGCATAATGTATTAATTAGAGAGTCGGCTAACCGCTTATTTTTATTTCTTTCTTTTTTTTTTTTTTTTTATTCTTCGTACCGTTTTATCCGTACCGTATTATTCGAATACTAACTGGTTCTCGGTTGAACATACGGTATATTATTAATTTTAATTCATGCAAGATGGTCGAGATATTTCGAAACTACGATTAACGCTATTAAAAGCTGTATATTTTTATTCCTATAATCGCTGGATGAAGGAAACTCTTTACACGCTCGTAAGCCAAGAGTGAATTTCGAGGATTGAATTTCAAATGCTTTTTAGACGCCGTTTTTGCTTCTACTAAAATATGAACCTGTGTTGCATCGTTTTTCAATCGACTAAGTGCTGTAGTTGAATCACTGATAGTTCACCTATTACTTTGCCCTATGACAGAATCGAAGATTTATTTAAAGCAAAAAAGAAAAAAGGCGTTTATTTTTCCTAGGTCAAACGATTCCATGTCGGAAGACGTGTTTTCCCAAAACCTGGAGGTTCTGGACGGTGAATCCGTGGATGTGCTTCAGGGTATAGACACCGAATTCCAAGAATACCCCGATTTATCTATGAACAGTCCATTGGATTTCAACTGTCAACAGTCGAGGTACCAATATTACGACAGTGGTGACAGCGACGATTACGCTGAGAGCGATAATTGAATGGGAATGGGAAAGCCGAACGTCAACCTCGGGAAGAGAAAGCAAAGGAAGGGGGAAATTGACTTTTTCCTCGAAGCAATTCAGTAGTCTAAACGCGTAGTTGTTTTCCATATAGTAGGAGTGTCGTGTAATCTTTTTGTGAACAGCCGTATATTATGGTGAAACGATTCTCGACGAAACTGTGCATACGAATCCATTCGGTGATCTGGCAAGAATCGTTTCTTTCAAGTACAAAGACATCTGAGAACGATTGATTTTAACCTTCTACCTGGATAGTATAATCGAACAATCTTAAAAACGTATTAATGAAACAGAACCGGAAGCTTTTTTAGAAGCTAAACGTATTTAATCGTTTGAGATAAGAAAATAATAAGAGGAAAGTATCGAGCGATCCTCTTTGAAACGGAGAACCTTCGATATCACCGAATCGATCCGTAACTATGAATAATAGTCGAGAGGAAGATTCAGGCAACGGCACGGCGATGTGTGATAAGCAAGCGTCATTGTTCAATCTCTCTACGATATACATATTGTGTACTTCACGTTGTAAATAGACAGCAAATCACGGACCCTTATTTTTACTTAACGCGAGAAAGTCACTTGAAAAAAATGCAGGTCTTTCAATTGCTGCAGCCATTTATAAGAAAGTCAACTGACAGTAGTTGTAGAAATATAAAACAATTTAATCAGTCGGTTCTCAAGCAAATTCATCCCGATGGACTACAATTTTTCTAGTTCGAAGGATATTATTTTTTAGACGAGAACGGGATGAAATTCCGCGAAAAAATACACACCCTAGTTTCAGCCCGAGGCTGCAACAACTGGAAATTGCGCGTTAGAAGATTCGACGTCGTTGGATTTGCGAGTAAGAGGTGCTGTTACCCTATATAATCGTCTTGTAAGCCATAGTGTTACACTGTACGCAAAGTATTGCACGCACGAGAACGTTCAAAGGATCGAGCGAGATCGTAACAGTAAGATATTCCTCTAATTCGATCCGGTATAATATTCGTAATGTGGGTGTGCCCTATTCTTTTTTTTGGAAATTTCAGACTACGATCTACGATTGTTGTTTCTTTTCCACGTGTTTGCAGGCATTTCTTGCAAAATGATGAATACAAGCCAAAGATGAGACGTGTTCTGTTATCTTCAGCGCGAAGGTAGAAAGGAAAACGAAGAAACAGAGAAATTGTGTGAACGCAGACGCTGCTCTAAATGATAGGAACATCGTCCCTTTCAACCTATAAGTGACATTTGTTTCGAGGTTCAAAGGGATTTATTGGAATCTCCCTTTACCAGTTGGACGTTGAGTGAACGTAGCTTTTTTTATAAACTAAGTTAAAGTTGCTTTATAGTGTTCTCCTCGAAACGATGCATTCTGAATATCGATTGTTTATCTTCTTTCCATTCTTTTTTTTTTTTTTTTTTTTTTAATTACGTTAACAAATTTGCCCCGAGAGTTTAGATACTTTTTAAATCGTTGTTAAGGAATTATTGTGGTTTAAAGTATGCAAATCTCCGCTGACAGATGCAAGGAGATTCTATTTTTAGATTCCTTTTCGTTAGGAAAACACCATGAAGAACGTATATACGACGATCATTGAAGAGCGTGTAGTGAAATTTTGTTGAAAGTGTCTACTGCCACAGCAATGGATTCTTAAACGCGGCTCAACTTAACCTAATTTACGACATTGGAGAACGGAAGTTGTACCCTCTTGTTTTTTAAACATCTCTTAAATACGTTTTAATTGTTACTGTTAAATTAATTGCTCATTAGAGATTTTATTTCTGCGTGAATTCTACGACTTGTTGTTCCATTAAATGATAATTATACGAACAATATATCGTTACGTTTGATTGTGAAAGTACTCAAAGAGTACTCGTATGTTCAGGGTACAATTGATTTACGTGAATCCGCTTGAGCCGCCAAGACTGCTGGAATGTATATATTAATTTCGTTTCCGAAATTTAATTTTAACTGCGTATACATATATATATAATATTACTCTAGTCGAAATGTGTGCTATAATTCACATAACGAAGACCACGTGAGATGGCGCGTTAATTTTAAATCTGTTTCGTGTTATTTGTTAATTAACAGAGTTGAATTGCAAGCAACGTGAACGAGCGTTGATGGAAAATTCTTTGTCGTAAAGGATGCTCGAGTACTGGACCATATTACAGATAATCACTTTCGATAATACATCTTGGAAATACTTCCAAAGAATTTACCAAAATATATCATAAGTAATTCGCAATGGTAATAAAGACATATCGAAAATCTTTGAACGATCGGGCGTTTTAAAATGAAATATTTATATTAGAAAGAATTCTATCGATACTATCGATACTATCGATACTCCTGAAACACGGTTATCGTTCTTGTTGCTGTTACGTACCTGTGTTCGCTTGATTACGTAAATCGATTCTTTTAAGAACCATTCTTTAAAATCGTTCATTGAGATTTCGTGTTTACCAGCTTTCGATATCACACGATGGAATCACACGTTCCTTTACGTCGTTGAATTTTCACGATTAACAGTAAAAGAGAAATAAAGTGATGTAGGTGTTCAATAGAAAGACCTCTTACAGAATCGAATTCGTAAATATCGACGTAATATTTTTTAAGGATGGCTAATCTTTTATTTGGCGAGTTATCTATTAACTTAAAATATTGTTAGATATTCTATCATTAAAAAATGAGGAAAGAAAAAAGGAAAGTATCTTTCCGATAAGAAGAGGAGGATATTTAGCGCTTCCTATTGACCATTTGAAGAAATGAAAAAAATGAGGAAACGATCATCTAAATAGGTCTCCCCAAATAAGAGGTTGACGTTTATCACGGAAGTTATTTAATTTCTCTATTGCGTTTCCGCATTCAGAGAACCGTTTTCACCGCGAGTGATCGCTTTTGTTGACTGTCCAAAGATGTAACTATTAACACTTACAGTTGTATCTTTTATATAGCTCGTTATGATTTTTTTTTTACAATATATATATATATGTATGTATATGTATATATATGTGCATATCTCTTGGTAAAAATTTCGTTGTGACAATGTAGTGCGCATCGAGTTTTCATTAAACGAAAGTTGAGACACGTGGAAGATGGACGAGAACGTCCGGTTATATTATTCGTCATTGCATTTGGCCATGTTTTCGATTGTTATATTTATTCATTATTCTATGATAGGTTTATCACTGTTCTATAGATCTGTTACGTGATTTCTTAAATCGAGCGTCGTCATGCCACGATTTCGTGTCTTTTTCGAAGAAAGGAAGGAAGACGATTATTATTATTATTTTCTTCTTTTTTTTTCGATGTGAAATTCGAATTTGTGGTTTAATTTTGCACACGCGTGCTTAGACCGTCTCGATAAATAGACTCACGTTCACTATTTACCTACATTTTTATTTATATATTTTATCTGTGCATGAGTAGACAATTAAGGTAATTTTGCAAGTTAATAAAAATGAATGGTAAAAACTATTATCTGAAATCGATTTTTCACTCTCTTATCCTTCCCTTTTATCTTTATTACTTTGATATGAAATAAATTTCAAATAATGCAATCATATACATATGTATGGATTCGTTACGGTACATCGCACAGGGCGCAAGATTGTAAAAGTTTTTCGTGATCGGTATTACAGAACATGAAACATGACACGAGTTATATGAAATGCCATCTATTTATTATTCTATGAAACTCGTCTGCGTAATTGTATTTTATGCTCTACCGATAACATTGAAAATGACATGAAAATGGTAAGAAGTAAGGAATTCACAATTTCTCAAGGCGTTTTGTTACGGAATACAAAGATACAGAGATAATAAATTTTTAATTAGAAAGAACAGATATATAAGAACTTGAAGATGAATATTTGATAGAATTCGCTAGAGCGGAAAACAATATGTCATTAAAAACGAATACCAAATTACCAGGTACATTAATGTACATACCTGTACGGTATTGTAATTTATAAATTAAACAATACTAATAATATAATTTAACTTTTACAGATGTTCCAATATCATATTCTTTAATCATAATCACTGCATTATCCCTGTGTTTTATTAATAGCTATAATGGTGAATTTGTATTTGATGATTCTGAAGCCATTGTACATAATGAAGATGTACAAACCAGTCCTTTGTTGGATATATTTAAAAATGATTTTTGGGGTACAAGACTGACGTATAAGCAAAGCCACAAGTCCTATAGACCACTTACGATCTTATCTTTTAGGTAGCATTTTTTTATATAATAAGAACTAACGTATTAAGTATATTTTCTAAGTGAATTGCATTATTTGTAGATTACATTTTTGGCTTCGTGAAAGATTGATAGCTCAAGATTACCACATAGTGAATATAATACTTCATACCATTGTTTCCATATTAATGTTACCAGTATTTAATATACTTATAGGCTCAAAAGAAAGGAGTACTACGTTTTATGCTGCCGCATTGTTTGCTGTCCATCCAGTGCATACAGAAGCTGTATGTAATTGTAATTATATGCTTTCCTTTTATAAGAATAGAAGATGTACCTTTTGTTTTCCTAATTCATGTAAATGCATAGGTTTCAGGCATTGTAGGTAGAGCAGAATTATTGTGTGCTCTATTCATGTGGATATCCATTATATTTTATTACTATTCAATCTATGCGAGGAGATTATTATACAGATGGCTCAGTATGTGTGGTTGTATCACATCTGTTGCAATTGCAATGCTGTGCAAAGAAACAGGAATTACTGCAGTGGTAAGAAATATTTTTTCCATCTGTTAGTGTGTAAATATAATAATGACAATATCTTTTTCAGGGAATTTGTTGCATATATGACATTATAGTAGTGAACAAGCTATATCCATTTCAAATAATCTTGTTCATTACATCAAGACCTTCGTGTGAACAACTGAAGAATCTTATTAAGCAAAAACAAAAATTACTAATCAGGCTCTTTATACTTTTTGCGTCTGGCTTGATACTTATAATTTCAAGATTTTGCATAATGGAGTTTAAGGCTCCAATCTTTCAACCTGTGGATAACCCAGCATCGTTCATGCACAATATATTTTTACGAATATTAAATTACAATTATATTTACTGTTTGAATATATGGCTATTGATATGTCCTGAATGGCTATGCTTTGATTGGTCAATGGGTTGTATACCCTTAATTAATTTTAACGATAAAAGAATACTTTTTGTTCTTCTATTCTGGTTAATAGTTGGTGTAATGTTGGTACATATATTTAATTCTTATGAAGATACATTTTTAAGGTAATTATATACTTCGTAAATCTATGGAACAATAAAATAAAAATATAAGAAAATTTTTTTTGTATTGCAGATACTTGATTATGGGAGTGACAATGCTTGTGATTCCATTTTTGCCAGCGAGCAATATCTTTTTTAATGTTGGTTTCGTTTTGGCAGAGAGAACTCTATACATTCCCTCTGCTGGTTACTGCCTTTTAGTTGTTATAGGATTACAGAAACTTTATAACCGTGTCCCTGTGCAATATTTGCTATTAACATATGTAGCTTTAATTTCGTTGTTTTTTGTGAAATCGTGGATAAGAAGTGACCAATGGAGAACTGAAACTACCTTATTCCGATCAGCATTACATGTTTGTCCATTAAATGCAAAAGTACACTATAATATTGCGAAAAATGCGGCTGATGCCGGAAACTCTACATTAGCGCAATACGAATACGAGGAAGCTCTGAGGTATAAAAAGCTACAGAAATAAAATAAATCTCTCAAACGTAAACTAATTTTAATATGTATTAAGCAGACTAAATCCCACGTATGCTCAAGCTATGAACAACCTCGGAAATTTGCTCAAAGATCAAGGAAGGTATTTAAAAGCAGAGACGTTGTTTAAGCGAGCTATTGAGTTACAGTAAGTCTAATTGTATGTATGTATATATGTCCAATTACTTAATCGTCTTGGTTGAAATTTTCTATTGGGAAATGCAGTGTTACTAAGTTGTCATTTTTAGGGAGGACTTTGCCACAGCATGGATGAATTTAGGTATTGTTTTATCGGCTTTAAAACGATACGAAGAATCGGAAAAAAGCTACTTGACTGCTTTGACTTATAGAAGCAAATATCCTGATTGTTTTTATAATTTGGGTGTACTGGTTAGTAATATTAATTAAAACCTCAAAGAAAGTAAATACGGAAATTCTAAGTGACTGTGTTTATAGTATTTGGAGCAGAAAAATTATGATAAAGCATTGAAAGCTTGGGAATCTGCTACGAAACAAAGAAATACGCACAGAAGAGCATGGACCAATATGGTATTACTTCTTGATGATTTAGGTATGCGTGAAGATGCTCTAAAAATAGCAAATCAAGCTTTACGATATATACCGGATGACGCATCTATTCATTTCAATATCGCAAACATATTGGGGAAAGCAGGAAATTTTGTGGAAGCGGAAGTGTATTTTAAGAATGCAATATCAAGGAATCCTAAAGATGCTATGTTTTATACGAATTTGGGTGTACTGTATCATAGATGGAATAAACTCAATGAAGCAGAAGATATGTATAAGAAAGCATTAGAATTCAAACCAGAATTAAATAGCGCAAAGGAGAATTTGAGAAAGCTATATTCTCTGAAAACGTTAATAAAATAATTTATTTTTTGATGCAAACAAATGGAGTTCGGTACATTTATATTTCTATTTTTCCCTTCACGGCTTCAATATTTCGTGGATATGCGTACGCTTTAAATTCGCCGACCTTTTTACCGTTAATATAGTTATAAGACTTAAAACAAATATCACAAAAATAACAAGGATTGTGCGGTATTCTTTCATGTTCCATTGTAATCCATTGAACAGTGAAGATACCACATATCATACAAAATTTGGAAGATGTAGGTCTTAATCTAACTATTCTTGGATACGCGGATATCGCTAATTCATCATCACAGTTAATAAACCTGAAAATAGTAGGAAAGTAAAATGAGGTCAAAAAAGATAAATCTATTTCAAAATTAGAAGTTTATATATGACGCAATAAAATTACCTAGCATCGCTAAACACAATTAAATGTTCACAACCACCTTGGTGCTTGTACACCCATGGGAATCCAAACCTTACGCACAATGAATCCAGCGTACCATCTTCCATTGTGGCAGTTTTAAAAGGTCCTAATTTTGGTCTTCTTTGTGCCCAATTGATGATTACCTTACTATAGTCAACATTTGTGGGACACCTCATATCGTTATAGAAAGTATCTTCAATAAAAAAAAACCCTGATTTGTAAACATCCTAAAGTCATGAAAAATACTATAAATTACAAATGTAGTGCATCTAACTAAACATTAAGAAAGAATAAATTACTTTTGCCATAGGTCCTATCGCATTGTCCAAGTTATTGCTACATTCTCTAGAAATACTGTAATCAGCAATACATGATATTTTATCCCGTAATTGAGCAAGTGTTTGAGAACCTAGTACCGCTATAATATTATGTAATCGTAACAATGTACCACATTCCGTCTTTGGTGCACTTTTTCCACGGTGCAGGAAAGGATGGTAAATTCTAACAAATATAAGAATATCATGACCAGGAACAGCACATGTTTCATTTGTTGCTTCTACCTTTCTATAATTCTGAGGGAAAGAAAAAATAGTAATCGTATACAAAACATATTTGTTTTCATTTCCATTTCAAACTAGATACTTACTACGAACAATTCACTTAGGTATTTATAAGTAGGCTTTTTGAATTTTTGTTTTAACCTTTGCCTTAGACTTTGAATAGTTTGTAACTGTACATCTTCTGGTGGTTCTTGAGCATCAAACACCTCTTTTTTTCTTATTTTTCTATTATTAATTAATTTTGGAACTTCTCCTTCCACTGTTAAATTATCAACGCTAAAAATAATTGTTTTATATTATCGTAGAACAACTTTGAAAGGTCAAAGTTTACAGATGTTGAAAAACCTGCAATATTCTGTTAACGTGGACATTTCTTCCTCTGTAAGCTGGACTCCCATCATTTCCATCAAATTATTTTCATCTTTTTTCATAGGTATAAAACAATCGGATATCAATTTCCGATAATTATCAAAATATTCTTTTATATGCACTTTCGCTGATGCATTTCTATTATAAAATTTATATACATCGTCCATTGTAACGAATTAAAGAAATATCTTGAACTACAATTATTTCAAGGTATAAAATGAGGTCGCCAATTTCACGTTTTGTTATTGTTTATACTGCACCTAACCCCAACCTAACCTGCACCATACTTTGGAAAGCGGTGTCTCTCAAACTTTCGGGGTTAAGACTGAAGACCAAAGACAATTAATAATTTTGACAGTTCAGAAGAATATACGATCGACAAATGGTAACTTTCGTTTTGCATGGAGGACGTGTTTTGTTAAAACGATGATAGATAGCGGTGCAATGCAGAGTAGAAAGCCACATTATTCACGGAGACCCGTTCTTTATCATCGGCCAGTTATTTATCTCAAAATCAAAAATTAGGGTACTTACGTTAAAAGTGGAATTTATAGAAAGAAAGTATATTTTACTATTTATCTCACGCCATTAGGGTTACTTTCTATATCGCATAAAGATCCGAAGGAAAAATCCAAAGACCTAAACAAAACACCTAAAGGCAAATGTATCAGAATTAGCTTGCAAACTTCCTCGTACAACGCTCTCTTACCCCGCAGCAGTCACGACGGATAATTCGCGAGTAGAAAGTGTCAAGCGTAGTTCGACCGAAATGGTATATATACAGCGCATTCGAGTCATCAACAAGGGAGAAGTAGAATAAGACAATGAACGCGTGGCAAAAGACCACAATGAAGAGGCGTAAACCAGGCTCGCTCACGGTGCACTGCTCTCGCCAATGGTCCGTGCGAATGTGACTCCGCCTCTTAAGCGTGGCCAACTTTCCCCCTTAGTCCCATCGTGATTATTGGCCGTGCTTGGTCGAGCGTGCGCACCAGTACTCCTACTCCGGCGCACACAATAGCAAGGGATCATAATTACAAGAGAGCATGTACTTTACTTGGTCGATCACACGGATGCGCAGAAGTGTGCGCAGAGCTTTAGTGTGAGCGGCCACCGATTGGTCGATCGACCACTTGCAGCCCTCTCATCTTCCATCTCCTTTCTACCCGCACTTCTTTGCATATTTCTCTCTCATTTCCACTCTCTATCCTCGTTTAATCTTCCTTGCACGGATGAGGATCTTCCTCTATATCTTATCTCACTCGCTCTCGCCGAATCTTTACGTTTCCTCTTATTCGCTCTCGTTGCGACGAGTATGCACGATCACGCACGCTTAAAACAAGAGTGCACGGTAGGTGGGTACGTTCTTTCACGCACACACGCGTTCAATCACGAAAGATACTCTCTCTCTTTCTATGCTAATTCGTGTGTCGTACACGTATACGCGTAGATGGAGTCTACTTACACAAGAGAGCAGGCGGGGGACCGCGTTCTAAAGGCTACGCTACTAGCCGGAGAGGAGATTTCTTATTTCTGCTCTGGTAAATCTGTCGCCCCAGTCAGTGAGGCAGCGAAGGGCGAGCCGCGCACCATTGACCGTGTCCGTGCTTCTTTTTTCGTCTCGTCTAGCCGCGACTCCGCTGTTACTGCCTTTCTCGTTCTCGCTGCCCCTTCCCTCCCCCTGTCCCTCTCTCTTGTTCCTCTTTTTCGTTTATGTCCACGTTTCTTCTTTTATAGGGCGAGTGCACACGGACACGGTGCCGCGCACCGGATTATTTACCGTTCAATTGTCGCGTTTTTCCGTGGACAGCCGCGAGAACGCCTTCAGTGTCCCCCTTCGGTGCGCGTGAATGAAGGACGACGAAGGAAGGCGGCGTGGCTCCCTTCACGCTCGTTACCACTCGATTCTTCCAGTGTTCTCCACCTTTCACCTGGCTCGCGTGTCCTTTCCGTATTCGCCCAAGTGACTTACCGATACCTCCTCGGCGAAGCTAATTACCCACGTATTCTGTTATTCGTTGTTACGTGTACGATAGGAGAATCTCAAGATCGGAAGATCGTTCGAGATTCTTCGAGACGATCGGAGCGATCTGTTGCACGTATCGGTGGAAAATGTGAAGCGGGAGGGATGCTGATAGTCGAAGGAACACGGTTGGTGCACGGTGAACGGAGTGCAGACTTTATGAGATCGTTGGACGAGCTTTGCAAGCTATTACCGAGATCGGCAAATCGAAAGATCGAATAAGCGAATCGCGCGATCAGCCTGGATAGTATAATTAAAGCGGAGTGAACGGGACAAGGTCTGCGGAGGAACTGGAGGAACCGCGTTGCGCGTAGCCGACGGCTGCAAGGCTGCTCTTCCTCATGGATCCCATCGTGCTAGGTGAGAAATTGCTCCTACAGTTCCCACTTCGTGTTCATACCATATGACAACGTAACTGCGATTACGTAACGTACCTCTGAATCCTTTTTTAATAAACATTGCTAGATGTTGAGGAGAAATTCATTCCTGGTTTGTTGGAACAGTTGGAACAGTCGAAGAAGAATTTGCTTTATGTTGCTGAAAATAGCTGGAGAATATCAGAAACGTATCTGCGGAAAATTATATTTGAACGATGTTTGTTAAACCGTCTAATTATGAAACTAACGCGATCGAAAAGTTGAAACTCGTACAAGCAGAACCTTCGAACTTGTTGGATACAAGAAGCTTCGCTCGAAAGTTTCAGGACAGTTGTTACGTCTTCTCCGAAATTGTAAAATATTAAGAGATAGTCAACGTTCGTAACGATACATCGAACACCGATGTTTTGCTAAAAACAAGAGATATGTTGCTCTATGTAGTTGTTACATTACATTGGCATAAACTTACGTTAGCGTCACATGCCATAGAATTGATTTACCACGCTTGATATGTACTTTCGTCAAACTTTGAGTTATGTTAGCGTCACGTTATTTCTGTTTCGCGATTAATGGGACTATCCGCGCCTTATCTGCGGCGAAATTTCAAAGCGTGATGTAACTTTATACAGAGCGATGAATCGCGGGTGTCTGGACGCCGGTCTCCTAGTGAAACTCATTTTCTTCTCGTACGTTTTTGCCCGAATGCGACTGTTCGACGAGATGAAAGATCGAATCTCGATGGCGCGCGATGTGTTTGCATATGCCAATCAACTTCGACCTAATTGAATTTATAATTAAATGAGACGTGGCGCTTGGTTGTATCTTGGTGTGGCGCCGTCGCTCGCCACTTATTAATTTCAAGCGAATCGCGTACGATAATGAAATAGGTTGCCAGAATTATCTACCAACACGAGCGCATCTAAACACCGTGCACAAGCTCGTTTCACTGGAGTTTTTTGTTTACGATCGCTAGAATGCATCTAAATCTTTTCTATCGGCTCTGCCAGTCTCGACAAACAATATTCGATCATTCCTCGATCGTACGTTATCGTCCAACGAAGCTTTCTGTTTCGTTTTCAATCATTTTTACCATGTAGTTGCTCGAGAGAAATTTTAGACAATCCATTTACGAGAAATGCGTATCAACGACGATGTTTCAAAAGAAATTTGTTAACGGAGGAGGACTCATATTACAATTTTTTAATCCCAATCTCGCTCTTCTTTTTTTCAACAAATGATCTTTATCGTTTGACATTTAACATACGCTTACAATGGAAAATTATACGTATCAGCAACGATCCTGTCGTATTCTATACCTTTTTCAAACGTTAGAGATTCGTCAACAATAACGAAGCGTTAATGGATTAAAAAAGCGATCCAAAGAACTGATAGCAGAGTTAAGAAGAAGAAATATGCGGAAACAGAAATTTATTTACTTATTTACTTATTGCATACGGGCGAAAGCGTACGCATTAGCGTACGTAAGCTGAATAGCGTGCTGACTTGGACAACCGATAGGATCGATACGATTTGCGAAAGCTTGAGTATAAATATAAATAGTTGGCAAATGGTGGAATAATTCGCGTGAAAGATGCTACGAGTCGATCCATTCATAGAAAGTATACTGTACTCATTTCTCCAGAAACCTTTGACCTTGCTGGGTGCCGGATGCCCTCCTCGGCTCCTTATCGCTCTGCTTTCGATCTTTCTTCCTTTTTTTTTCTTTTCCTTCTGAAACTCTCGACCAGGCGTAGCAACCGTATATCGGGACTGGCCGTGGCCACGAAGCGTACAACGAATCCGTTCGGTGTTTAATAATTATGTCAGCGGCGTTTTCTGGCTTGACGAATATCGAAGTGGACCGTCCTAACGAGACTGTTTCGCAGACGGTTCTCGGGGAGCATGATCTATGCCACCAGATACCGGTGAAACGTCCAGCCAACTGCGCATTTCTGTTAACTAAACAGATCTTTGGAAATACGGAGAGAGTTTCCTCTGATATATGTTATCGTAACGTTGGCTGTTATTACGCTATCCTCCGATTTCCTCTTCTTCGATTTTATTATTATTATTATTCTTATCGCGACAAATCTGAAAAAGAAATTTATTCCTTGAACAATGTCGATCGTATTGTACGTTGACGATATTGTCATTTCCAGAGGCAGTGGATGAACTCGATTTAATAAGAATTTTCTAGATCTTACTTCGGCGACGAGTATCCGCGATGATATGATAGTTGCAAAACGTATGACAATTGCGAATGTGTTGATCTTTTTTGGGAAACGTCTACGATGGAGGAATGACACGTCCGATCGACGATGCTGAACCGAGTGCACGATGACCTACATTTTGGTAACGCAGGATCATAAATCTCGATGATGTTCCACGTTTATTGTGACGCGCGAAACGCTGCCGATGACCTAGATCTATCGTTACCCTTGCAGCAATACCGATCTTTACACAGACGTATGGACGCGCGACATTATTTCGTACATGCACGAATCGCCAGCCAACCTATCCATCTTACTTACGCATAATTACAAAATCTATTAACTCGAGCGTTCCCCAAAAAGGATTCGATTAGGACGAAGACTTTGTGCAGGAAACATGGAATAAATTATAGGAGGCGTAGACAGTATACGCGGTACAGGTCCTTTTTTTAAATATTTATAAATATTTATAGAAATCCGGAAATATCTAATCGTACGAGTCGTGTTTTTCTTGATGATAAATGATAAATATACAGCCGGTTACGTTAATTCGTCGAAATAGGTCTATACGGAAACGAGCTTTAGATTTCAGGCTGAAAACCGTGGAAAACTGCGTTTCTCGCTATTTTCGATCGTTCGTAGCTCGTAGCAACGTTCACCGGTTCCGATGAAATTTTCAGCGCGTACTATAACGTAACTGGCATAAATCTGCAAAACGTATCGTTTAATTTTTCGTTACAATATCGGACGGAAAAGTTGTAAAAAGCGACGTTTATTATCGCTGACCGATCGTAACTTTTTTCGAAAGTTTCTTACGCGTCATTCGGCGCGTTAATTCTTCCAACTTCTCAAGGAAATCCAAGTACATCGATTCGATTTTAAAAATGTTATTCTACTTCGAAGGGTATATTTTAATACGACCGACCGCGACGATCGTTGTGAAAGTCGGTAAAATTTCGCAGCGCGAGTAGAAAGAAGAACGATGGAAACCGAGGCGATGTTTGAGTCGGTTTAAAACGCCTGTGTTATCGGGCTCTGGTTTTTTCTCCAATGACGTTGACAATCTCCGAAGTCATTGACACCAATACACCCGTAGCCACATGTACGGTTCAAGACCTCGATATGTAACCGCGGCACATTGGAAACGTATTCTGTAGATAAAACGATGTTTTATGTTCCTTTTGTATTCCTTCACGCCTGTTTACGTGGGTGAGACATTACGGCGGACGATACAAATTTGTCATGGCACTTCGCAACGAACGATTGACCGTTAAACGATCCTCCGTTATTTTGCACTGATCGCGAACCGTTTCACAAAGCTATCTGTGGACGTTGAGATTCATCAATCGCGTTTAACAATGCTCGTAATGTGCACGCTGCTATCGACGTGGAATAATTAAACGATTAATGCACTGGTCGGCTGATGCTTAATTCTTCACTGCTACTGTGGGGGTCCAGTTAGAATAGTATTGTTGTACTTTCGCTTTAACGCTAGAACTATAGACCTGTAATGCGTTGTAGCGAAAATAAACAGGTGTATTTCATTGTTAGACTGCCGATTTTTACGCAAATTCATATCTTACGAGCACAAAGATTTAGTTCACCTACTAAATATTATAAGAAATATCGTACATACTGTGAGATCCGCACTAGTTAGAAACAATGTTGTACTTTTGCTTTAACGCTAGGATATATAGATATATATTAGCTATAGATAAGATAGGACTCGTAACATAAAAGATTACGATTAAAATGAAAATATCAAACGTAGCGGGAATAAATGCGTATGTTTTGTTGTTAGATTTCCGATATCTGCTTGTGCAAATTAATAATACAAAGGGAAAGCTAAAAAATTAAGATTAATAAATTCTTACGAGGACAAAGATTTAGCTCGTCTGTTATAAGGTTTGAACATTTCATGTAGCTTTTTATAGACAACATTGGGAAAGATTTTCGCGTTAATTTGGATGAAAGGAGGATACTGTTCGACTCTGTAGTCTAAGTAGAAAATCAGATTGTTCGCTATGAAAAATTCGGGAGGACGTCTCGCGTCTTATTGACACTGTCAGACAATGTGCAGTTACAGATTCATTAGCGTTCAATTAGTACCGTTTGTTCTAGTTAAACAAGGAAGCTAGCTTTTAAAGGGTCCAGTTGACAAAGGACTGCTCAAATACTTGTGCTAGCTTCTGGAGTTGTCTCGAGCTACCTACCAACTGTTCCGTCTCTGACTTCCTTTCTCAGGGATGTTTCGAATCCTCTTTCAGCACTCTCAGAAGGTTTGAAAACTTCGCGACAATTTGGTCGTTAATTTCTCGACCCTTTTAAAGCTAATTTCGTAGGAGAACCTCCGTATTTGCTACTATGACTTTTGACTTTGCTACCTACAAATTACAGATTCCTAAAGGTCCTGCAAATACTCCGAACGCTCCTAAAACATCGTCGTATGGAATGGTAAAATGTTTCATTCTGGATGTTTCATCGGGTTTAATTGTAAGAACGTTAAAACACTGCCTTACGAAGTAAAGCTAAAACGATTGTCTACCAATTACTATCTAAATGTACTAAATTGCATTTATCTAAATTCCTGGCAAACGTAAACGCTAATTCGAGCAGTTTAAGCGTCGCGATATCGCTAAATACGTAAATAGTAGATTACCCAAAACGTAAGAGATGATATCTTCTTTTTTGCCACTGTTAAGCAACACTTTGACGTGTCTCTCTCGTTCTCAGAATCATATTTTCGGGATTATGGAACTTTCAGTAAAATGTTATTGGACGACGATCTCATCATAATCGACGCGTTGTAAACGGTAAACGATGTAAACTATTAAACTATGTAAATATCTCAATTGGAATAAGAAACACATTTCTGTTTATTTTCACATTTATATTGCCTGCTTAACGTAGTTAAATTTGTTTATTTGATCCTACGCTCTCGTTCGTATCTAAGCATCAAGACACCTGCCAGTTTTATACGACACTTCACGATTAATTGAAAGTATTCAAGAAACAATTTAATCGATCAAACTTCTGTATGCGACGCAGCAACCTAATATTTGTCCAAATTATTTGCATTGCAACATGATATAGTATTATAATAAGCTATGATTGATCTCGAAAGTTTGCTAATCTAAATCCTATTAGAGAAATTGAAGGTGAATTAGATCGGATATTCCAAAAAATCTGTTCAAAGTCTGAATGCATATTATAAAATCATCCATAGTCTATACATAACACGAGTCCTTTATAGTCTAACGTTTCACGCGAAACGACAACTCTTGATGGTTTTGATAATTTTTCAATGACTTTTCAGGTTCATTGAACTTCTCGCCAAGTGTACCGTGATGCCTATGAACGGAAACCTTTGATTTGCACATACCTATAGGAATGAAAATGAAAAATTGCGAATGAAAAGACGAAAGAATGTTCTCGACTGATATTAACGAAGTTAATCCTCTGACTGTAGCTCAGGTAATGTAGCGTGGATCGCGATTTGGCTATGAAAGCGTGGCAAGGTGGAACGTATCGTATGGACTATTAGATACGGCATATAGTCATCCACAAACAACGATCGTAAGGCGAAACGATCCGGAGATGTATCGTTGACAAGTTATTACTTGCACGATTTGGACGTGAAGTTTTGCATACTCGTCTCGTGATTCAAGATCCTGGCGGCCCGCCACAGGGGTTTCTTCTAATAGCCCATCCCAAAAACCTGTCGCGACTCTATAGCATTCAGAGTCGAGTAGCAATTTTCGTCTCGGCACAGAACATGCTTTCAATTACGGCTCGCTCTTCGTTTACTTCGGTATTCATCTTCGCGGTCTTCGTCTTCTCTAGGAAAACTTAACTCTCTCGATTCTGCCTTCGGTATATTATAGAGAACGATGTGCCAGAATAGACAAAACGATCGATCGATAAATTTCCTTAGAAATCTCATATCTAGATTCGCAAGTCTGCTAACTTCAAATTACAAACTCCACAAGGTCTTGCGAATACGTACTCCGAACGTTTCTAAAGCATCGTTTCATCGAACTGCATCGTAAAATCGTTTTATTTTGAGCGATGCTGCATTATTGGGGAATTTCTGTGATTTCTGTTTTTGTAGAGTATATGGACAAAGTCTGTCGTATATCTCGTATTTTGATTCCTTTGGCCGATTTTCCTAGTGCGCAGAGACAAAATTTGATGGAACGGGAAGGTCGTTATTAATCATTTAGGCGAAAGGAATATTATTTGTTTAATTTAACGAAAATCGAGCCGCGTCCGAAGGATCTAAGTGAAAAAAGGGAACGTAATTTTCGGCGGAGCGCGTTTTTTGTTCGTCGATCGAATATATTTCGGTCCCACTGTCATCGCGTATTCCAGATGTGAGCCGGCCTCACGCACACGCGTGTGCGAGATAAATTTTGCACGCGTGTATTTTAGGTTGCGCGAAGAAAGGTACGGTCTCTCGGAGGGAAAGGGAAGCCGAGTAGAAATCGCGCGGGAAACTCACAAATCTATTCGTTAAACGCTTAATGAATAAAACGAGTGCGTAATTTCGTCGACGAGAAGAGACGCTTTCAAAATCGCGATTTAACTGATGATTAAAAAGTTGAATTGTGCAGGCTCGATGTCGCGAGAAAATTAACATTAAACGATCAGTATTATCGGCCGTGGTTGAAAACTGAGCTTAAAGTTCAAAGGAAATGGTTGGATATTTACAGGGAACATAAACGTCATGGTGAACAATTTTGAAGAGGAGAGTTGCTTGACGAGATAATCGTGTTTCGTTAGCAGAGAGATCAGACAGTTCGATTGAAAATCATCGTAACACTCGGTTTGCTCGGCAGCCGCATGTGGAAATCGGCAGAGCTATGATGAAACTATGTTCGACGAGGTCAAACGAGGTTATCATGAAAAATGTACCGCGATTAGCATATAATTAATTTCCTCGTGCATCGAGTTGCATAAATTTCACGCTTATAAATAGACTCTCTGCTAATCGACGAAAAAAATTCAAAATCCGTTCTTTCGATGTCGGGATCCGACGAGTTTTTTTCTTAAAGAGTTCGCGAAGAATATATTCCTGGCATATATAAATTAACCATTCGCGATAACGCGACATGATTTACGATTTATATTACTTGCATGTAACATGTAACGTGTATTGCTATACTTGGATCGAACGCGATAGACGATTCGATTACAATTCCCAGTTTTTAGATTACGCGAAATCCCGTTCGAATTATTGAGAATCTTTTCGGTCTCACAGCAGAATCGAAGAAAAGTAACAGAGATTCGCGAACTAACGCGCTGTTATACGGCGAATCGGAGGCATATGTTCAACGCCCTTTTGTTAATTATTAACATTATGACTGCGTAAGAGATGGCACATAGGTCCTAACAATTCTATTTGGCCAGTGCCCAGGTTATGAGGCCTCTGGAAATAATGATGAAACATGACAGGACTATTTTCAACGTCTGCGGATTCAACGTGAGCACGTGTTATAAATCTATGCTCGTGCATCGACTCGGTATTCCGCTAAGTATTTCGGCTAAATATCAAGATTCACGACCCTTCAGAATATTCTCCATTCCATGAAACGATCTCGCGAATCCTAACTAGCTCCGCGACTCCACCTCGTTAACTATCCTTTCGTTAATTTAATTAATTACCGAACGCTGTACGCTAGCGATGAGACCAAGTTCAATGCGTAGTAGTACGAATACGAGTCAGTTCTAGTACAAAGATGTGGCTTTATGACATTCTATTGTTAATCGTAGGAGATTATGTTCCGCTTTATTCGGATCGATTCTGAATTTCAAAATGAGTAGCTGCTTTGATCAGATTTGAAGGAAACCTAAACTGCTAATAAGTTTGGAAGGAATTTTATAAGAATGATAGGTCGAGCAATGAAAGGCAGAAACTAAATATTAGGAATATCATTGGATATTGTTCGATAGAAAGCTGAAGCAAATAGAAAGCTACCACAAGGATATCGACAACTAATCTTCTACTTAAAGTATTCATAAAGCTTCGAATTTACCTGATCGAAATCCTCTTATGTTTGAAAACATCGTTTCCATTTGTCAAGTTCCATATAAGCAGTTCGAACTTATTTTCTTTCAGAATATTCGTTAAATAAGCCTACCTTCTAACGATGTATGGAGCTGGATGGAAAAGACTGAAGCAAGGAATGTAGGTCTGATTGTTTCGTACAAACTCAACGCAATCGTAGAGATGGGCAGGCGTATTGGCCGAAAATGTCACATATATACAAATAAAACAACGCAGTAATGCGTGAAGGTGAGCGATACAGAGCAGTGCCATTCAGTGCTGTACCACTGTATTCGATGGATTTCGAGCCAAAACTTGCTCCAGATCGTTTCAGACCGTTTCAACTTGTTCCACGTTCACGGTGTAAAACGAAGAACCTTTAATCTTCGACACGGCGCGGCATTTGCGTTGGAAGGAACTAATCAGTGACATGTGGGCGCCGGGGTGCAGACGAGCGCGGAAATTAAACGAAAGATCCGTTTCTATAAAAGAGGAGCGAGAGGCCGACAAAGGGGATAGGCAGAGGGGTCGATAATTAGCGAGTGAGAATGGTAGACAAACACTGGTCGCGTTTCGGGCATCTATGTAAGCGGAACACGTGTTTTCGAGGGTGACACTGACATCCATCACTCGTCCGGTGTACGCCCACATCACGGACTCGCGCGTCCGTCGTTCAATTTTTCTACTTATACACCAGCAGCGTGCACCAGCCGATTTTTGCTGCTTCTTTTATCCGCGACAATTTGTTCCGCCTCCCCGGTATCGTTTTCGCAAATTTCCAGCTACCAAATTAGTCGATCCTTCCCTCGTCGTCTCGCCGGCTCGCTGCTTTTTATCGTTTTCTTCGTCGTTCCTTGGAAAACGAAGCGTGCATGCCACGAGAAATAATTGGAGGATCGTTTACGGTTTACACGAATAACAACATATATAGCTACGAGCGAGATCGAAGAGATTTAGGACCACGCGCGAGACGAGTTAGGACCATGTTTCACTTTTTCAGTTGCGCATCGTAAACGTCAGATTGTCGTTAGCTGTCCATGTTATTACCGAACCTGTGTAAAAGCTCGTGCACTGATCTATTTGATACATTGCTATACTGTGTCGTGCAGCTATATTGCTGCATAAATTGTAGCATGTCATGCTAGAGTTGAACGTTATTGAAAATATCTGGAACCTATTCAAATTATGATTCGAAGAGAAAATTTCAAAATGTTTGGCAAAATAACGAGAACATAAATTACCTGATACGACAGCTCATGTGGAACGTATCTGAAATGTTACGAATTGCAATCCAAGCGGGAGAAGTACAAATTATTAACATATAAAAGTACTTAAACTCGATCTCTCGAAGCTCGTTCTATAAACTTACATAAATTGGAGGCGACCTATCTCTATAAAGGTATCATATACCTTTGGTCCGCATGGTTTTCGATCAATCGACCATTCAACGTAATGTCCGTGTCACGGTTTGACGTTATCAATTATGCCTGGACTCGCGCTATCAATCTCGATCACGAGCATGACGTCGACTTCCATCGTTTCTCTAATATAACCCACGATTGTGGTAAAATCGTCTGTTAACCTATAAAGCTTCCGTTGATTCGCTTGTGATTCATTTCATTTTCTTTCCCTTTCTTCCCTTTTCCCCTGCGTCTACGCGAAGAACCGCTCAAATTTCTCGGATCCCGCGAATCGAGGTGGAATATATCGTCGTAGGAAGATCGAGTGGACGCATACGTCTGCGAATCGCGCGCGTGGAACCAACGATCTGGCCATTTCACGCGCGCACACGCGCGTGAACGTCGCGGTGCACGCAATATTATTAGACTTTTTCTCCGGTCTACAGTGATAAATGGCCGACATCAAAGGGTCCGACGCGTGTAGTCATTTTACACGCGTGTAATACACGTATTCATCGTTGAGGAGGGTGAACCGTGCACGCGTGTGTGTCTGCACACATGCTCTGCACCCGGAGGATCTCTTTCCCGTTCGGGACATTCTTCTTTTTCTCTGATACTGTCAACCGAGAAACATTGACGGTGTAGAGTTTATTAACACTGATAGGTATGAGCTCGAGTATACTTTAACGTTTACAATTCGCCGCTCCAGTTCTTAAGCCTGATTCGTACCAGCGGTCAAAGTTACGGTCAGATCACGATCAATCAAACGCTTGCCCACGGTGTCCTTTTTCGACTGTTGACCGCATTGACCGCCGTTTTGATTGCTACTATATCGATGCTACGGTCTACAGATTTTTATTTGAGCCGATCGTCCCGCCTACTGTGAATGGTCCTCTTGAATTACGTATATAGCGATTTTCACCGACGGTTCACTCTATGTGATCTGACCGTACCGTGATCGCTAGTGTGAATCAAGCTTAAAGATATTCGTAGCGCGACGACATCCCTCGAAAGTAAAACACGCTGAGGCTCGAAAGCCATATTCTTCGCGTATGTCTAAGATTCTTTCCCTAGAAAGAAATTTCTTGGCTGTCTGCACTTCCTGCACGCACATACTAAAAAATAATACGTAAATGGACAGAATGACAATTTCGCATTAGAACATAGAGATATTTTGCACGATATTATATATTCCACGATTATTTTTATTCGAAACTGGCGAGGTCGGAGCTGCACTTGAAAAAGAAGGATTCTTCTAGTCGTTTTACAGAACATTAGTTTCCCAACAACTTTGTGAAACCGGTTTTTCCGTAATTGATCAAAAAGTCAGTTTTCCAGCGACCTTACTACGGGGGATTACGTGTTAAAACTTTCAACCTTGAAGATGAATATCTTTAGCGCTATAAACTGGTACTATAAACAACTATAAACTGGCAAAACTTGTTGCGAATTTGTATTCTTTATACCAATGAGACATATGTGGATCAGTCAATTACATTTCGATCGATAGGATTGTTACAATAAGGAGGGTAGCTTCACTTTCCAGTAATTGAAAAGCATGTCACTTTTATTGAAAGTGAAATATATTCACAGCCAATTAATATTCGTTGTAACAATACTGAAAGGCGAAACTCTTCTCCATATGCTTTACAAAGAGATCAATGTATGGAGCAATGTCTAAATTGGTTTATAAGATTTCGATATTTGTCTTCTCGAATCTAGTATGTTTTCGTTCCTGTTATCGGGTGGACTTACAAGCTGGTAGACTTAGGGAGAAACCTATAAACCGCCGAGAATTTATTGCCGACCCTTATTGGGTTTCTAGAGCTTAGGTCCTTTAAGACTCGAGGACTAATGCTCGAGGAGTAAGAAAAATATTTCCCTTAGATCGCATAAAAAATGAAACATTTCGTTGAACGTAAGGTGTGCTATTCTGTAAACAATCACGAAGATAATAATTGTTTTACATTTTCGTTATTTATAAAGACGAGAAGTTAGAACAAATATTCCTATTTCTTAAAACAGGCTCCATATCTCGCAGCCTAGAAATTTTATCTTTCAACGTCTCTGTCTCGTCCGACAAATTTTTAATTCCACTTTACTTCCAATTCTATGGCGAGCGTAATCTCGATTCGGCGAGTTGTCGACAGTTTCGTGGGAACAGCTCTAGAGCCAAGGAAATTCATCGTAATTATAAATCTATCATGCGAGCGGTTTATCCCTTCATTAATTACTCACCTATAGAAGAGAGCCGACGAGGAGCACGCATAAACCACGGGGCTTGTCTTCCGTTTAACGAGCCCGCGCTGCTCCCTCGCGATCGAACGGTTCGCCGGCAAAAAGACGGAGTTTTAATGTAACGCGGGTCATTAAGTCCAAATCGTTGGAGTTTAACGGGCCACGTCGGGGTCGTTCCACGAATCGGCGATCCGCTGAAAAACTCGCTGCTTTTAGCGGGGTGATTCTTCGAAAATCGCCTCGTCGTTTGTCTTTCGATTAAAACCGGAGAGCTTTTTCTGGATTAAAGATAATATTTTCGAACCTGTCAACGGTGGATAAAAATTATGTCGAGCGTATAGCTCGTGTAACTCACAATACAGTGTCTAATATATGCGCTAACTCGAAAAGTAGTAAAATTGCGGTAAAGGTATTAAAATCGGAACACCCTTGTCTTTGAAGCGCTTTATTAATACGATAACTGGATAGATAAGACGAAGAAAGTCCAATGGTAAAAAACGATCACAGCTATGAGCTCGCTCAAAACTCCCTTCGTCTACGTTCTTCTGCAGAACGTAGACGCATTGACGATCTTATCTTCCTGTTTAAATTTATTAACAGAAAAATGAACTGTTTTAATCGCTCGTATATACCATATCTAATATAAAATATAGCAATCTAATATAAATCTAACATCAAGTAAAATGCGACTCAACGACCCTTCCAGACCTTTTCGTTTCTCTCCGCTTTTTTTTTTCACAAAATTACTACACAGCTAACTTACTTTACCCTGATCCGTCCAGTAGAACGTGTATATGCACAGCAATGAAATACGTAACTCCGTAGACTTTCTTCCTGAATCTTTCAAATCCTTCGAAGCTTCCATTCTACGTGTTATTAATTACAACCGTCAAAATTATATCGTTGTTTTTATGTAATCTTTTAAATTACACGATATTATTGTTTTGTTCGCCTTTACTGCTCTACGTCGAGTAGGTGAAGTATTGTAACTGTAATCTGTAATAGAGCATTTTTCCATGTATAAATAGATAAATAAGTAAATATCTATCAGCGAACAGCGAAAGAAACGAAAGTCGCGAGATCGCACCATTTGAAAATTACTTCAAGCACCGCGAGTTCTAAAACAAACTTGCCCCACGTAAATTGATAGAGGATCGTTGATGGTGGAAACGTGGCGTAAAGGGCGCGTGTTTCGCGCCTCTGCCAAGAAGCCGCCATTACGGGGAGATCGAGGGGATGTCGAAAAGGGGGACGAAGAAAAAAAAATGGTGGCCGGTGGCCGCGCAAAAACGCGTCTCTACGGTCGGCGGCGTCGCCGACGAAACTCTTCTTCCAGGAATCACGGAGGCATCGTAGAGCCCTCCTTTCCGCCGCGGTTTTCTTATTTATTCCTCTTCTCCGTAACGCGTACGTCAGCTCGGCGTTCGCGTAGAAAAGAGAGACGATGGGTAGGGAATATGGAGACCGACGTAACCGAAGGGAGAAAGGGCCAAGCCACATAAATTTTGCCCCTTCCATGGACGGAGGAAAGTACACTCGCGTTCCTCGATGACGACTTCGTACTTCCTTCACGGATATCCGTTCACCTCTCTATTTCTACTGCACGTTACTTCAAATAGATGCAAAATGAAGAAAGGAGCTTTCGATCCTCGACATCAAAGAACCTGGAAGATGTCAACGCATTAACGTTTTTGCACTCGAGAAGACATCTGTTTGCGAAAAGGAGGACGTTCAATTCCTTTTGCTTTTCGTTCTCGTTTACATTTGTTTCGTGTCGATCGTAAAGTAATATAGAACGAGGTATTTGCATATTGGCGAAAAATTCTATTTTGAGCGCCGCTTATAAATCCTCTGCGTTTTCCTGAATAATGGAAAATTAACGTGCTCGCCGGGAGTCCTAACAACACTTGAGCATCGGTCTCTCGAGTTAAAGATAGCTCTCTTATTATTCTCGTGACGGGTTGTTGTCTTTGCTTACCGGAGAATGGAATTTAGGTGGGTTTGGAACGTAGTTAGGGGCAATTGCTAGGGCATTGCTTCGCTAATTAAGGGTTGTTACAGACGAGCTCGGCCGAGTAGAGGCAACCGACGTACATCTGCATCTCATTAAAACCCAACCCAGGCGCCAGGTGTAAGGCTCGATGCGAAGTATATTATAGTGGCGTTATTTAGTAGCCTAACCCGTCGAATCGATGCGAGATTACCCGCTCGTTTTACGTTCCAACGTAACGTAAAATTATCCATGGCTTTCCCTTCGCGACGATTTTATAAGCCGACGTCGCGTTGCTGTTTCCGCGAACCGGAACGCGAGATTCGAATTGAGAAACGGGGTGTCACGTATCCGAAATAAGAGGACCGAATGAAGCAGAAATTTATTAAGAGTTTTATGGGCCCGGAGGGTCGCGACGTAATCAACCACGTTTTAAAAAGACGACCGACCCAAGGTGGCTGCCTAATTTTTCTTCGACTGCTTCCAACCGTTCTTCGACCACAACGAAGACGACCAGAGTTAATACACAAGTGGTGAGAATTTGCCCTCGACGTGTTCGCTCTATTCCGACATAAATGAAGAAAATCTTTATTTTTAAGCTATTTCTCCCAGACGATCAACAAATATTGAACGATATTGTACTGACAATATGTACACGTTGATCCTTTTAGTTAAGAACCTTGAAATATTTACATATAGATATAGCAATGATAGTCTGAGGGCAGCCTAAGATTGTACAACGAATGTCCCACCGCCGAAGAGTAAATTGAAGAAGCAACAGCTACAAATAAAATTGATATATCGAGTCTGGTCGTCTCGAGTCGATTGCTGTTATAGTTACCAAAAGCTAATGCACCGTTCGACGTTGTTTACGGACAGAGAGTAACGGGAGCGAACTCGGTGCAGATCAGCAGCAGCAACAGCAGCAACAGCCCCATCAACAACAGCAGCAGCAACAGTACGGCGAGGTGAACCAATTAGGGGGTGTGTTCGTAAATGGCCGACCCTTGCCAAATGCGGTCAGGTTGCGAATAGTGGAGCTTGCACAGCTGGGCATCAGGCCGTGCGACATCTCGCGGCAGCTGCGAGTCAGCCATGGTTGTGTCAGCAAGATCTTGGCCCGGTACCACGAGACAGGCAGCATACTGCCTGGCGCGATCGGTGGCAGCAAACCCCGTGTCACCACCCCGAAGGTGGTCCAGTATATCAAACAATTGAAACTGAAGGATCCTGGTATCTTCGCTTGGGAGATCAGGGATCGTTTGTTGTCGGATGGCGTGTGCGACAAATACAACGTGCCATCGGTGAGCAGCATCTCGAGGATATTGAGGAACAAGGTCGGCGCGGCGACCGCGATTCATCATCATCCCCATCATCCGGCGCATCATCACCATCATCATCATTTGTACGCGGCCGCGGCCGCGGCTGGAGCCGCCCTTTGTCCTGTCCCGTATCCGCCGACGCCTTATCACGCAACGCCGCCGCCCGCTGTAACGCATCATCACCATCATCATCATCATCAAGGTTGGTAGCCTCAATGATCTCGCGACTTCTTGTTCTTCTTCCTCGAGCGAGAACTTTCTGCGATTTTCAGTTTCCCGCGTTCTCATTGATCCGCGCTGTATTAGATAATTATATCAACGATATATGACAATGTAATACATAGATACGTATAGGTATCAGAAGTGCCATTATCGATAACTCTTAAAGGCTATCGTGGTGGAAGTTTCACCCCGTCTTCGTGTTACTTAGTTGATCTTGCTGTTATTCGATCGAGTAGCATTTATTCGACTCGGGTGATTTCTGAGATAAAATGGAACGAACTGGGTGAAATTTCGTCCTTCGTAGTATCAACGTGATTCCCTGATAGCTTTCAAGGGTTGCATTCGGAGCAAAGTCCTCGCTCGAGACGCCAACCTACCGGGCACGGTACGTGACACATTGGTGGAAGAACACAGTAGGTGTGGCACCTCCTCTCTGTTCGTATGCCGATACGACAGAGAGGAGGAACAAAAACGCAAACCTGTCCAAAAAAGAAAAACTTCGTTCTCCACCAGCGCAACTTGAAGTGTGCGTTCAGTTCTAGCAGCGAGCTCGCGGGATATCAGGCAACAGTCGCGTCTCTTTCTTCCATCCTGATACGAGCGCTGAATAATCGAATTCGAACGAACCTCTCCATACCAATTTGGTACCGGTGCGTTTCCAGTTGGGCCGACGACGCCGGGCAAGCTGTCACCGTCTTCCCCGACCGCTATTCATCCCGGTGTCGGTCATCAGACGGCTACTTCCGTCGGTCTACAGTGGCCGAGTTCTCACACGGTTCACGACATCCTCGCCACCAGCTGCAACTTGATCAATTCGCAGTCATCTCCGTCGCCAACGTCGCCATTGTGCGCTACGGTGAACAATAATCATCACCACGGTCACCACCATCATCATCAGAGCAACGACAACGCTGCCAGCAACAATAACAACGAGGAAACCAGCGGTTACCATCATCCGCACCACCATCACCATCATCAGCAGTATTACGCGTCGGCTCTGTACCATCATCATCATCACCATTCGGACACCGTGACCCCCGTGGCAACCACGTCACCGATTCTCACTGTACAGTCGATCATGATGCAGTCGTCGGCGACAAACAGTCAACCAGCTAGTCCCTGTAATTGAAACGATCGTGACGTTAGATAGGATTTTATCGGATAGTAAACGCGAGTGGTGGAAAGACTAAGTAACTGGATCGTGGTATAAGACATATACATAGTGGTTGCATATGTATCCATGAGTTAATAATCGATATGTAATTAAGGAAAAGGACGATGGAAACGATGAAAGTAAGTGGTTGTAAGTGAGAATAAAGACAAGAAATATAGGAATAGAGAAAGAGATATGAATAAGTACCTAATGGGGTGTGGCTGGCAAGAACGGTATATCATCTCACCAGTATTATATATTTTTATCGTCATTTGCCAAGAGTGCCTTCCTTCGAGTGCCATAAAGAAAATTGTACGTTCGTTATTATTCGTGAAACGGACTGTGAGAGAAGACGATCGAGATTGTTGCAACTTTTGAAAAAAGGATTTGCACGTTACTCGTGGAACTGTTTTAATCGTTTACCTTGTTTTATTTTTTCTTTTTTTTTTTTTTTTGTATGTTTGTTCAAACTTTGCGTAGATTTAATGATATAATCGTTAAGGAAAGAAGATCGTTTATTCCCAGCGAAGCGAGATTTACGAGCGAGACGTTCGAGAAAAACTCCCCCGTTAAATTGGGAGGATGTTGTCGATATTATTTAACTGATAAACATGTACGATCGTGTCACGATTGTGCGATTATAGTCCTCTGCCATGCTTTTTTATGGAATGCAACTTTTGTCATTGGGAAATATATATTTTCCGTCAAGTTAAACAACGAACTTACGTACTTCTTTTCCTTCTTCCAATCTTTTTCCATCCATACTTCGAGATCGAAGAGGAAAATCTGCAAAGGACGAAGGTATCTGGTATGTATTAAACAAATTTATTAATCTCGTGTGAAATATGAGTATCAAAATCAAATTGTTGGAATGACGAGATTTAAGTCTTTCTATAGTTCTTGTAGTTACTACAAACAAACAAGTGCCTTGAATGAAATTAATACCGATTCTCAATAAATTACATAGCCGTCTATTTTCGTGATACGACTTTAGATCCACATAATAACGTGTATTATCTTCTACGTGTAACAAATACCAGGCGAGTCAGTAGCATCTGTCAGCGTTGATCTGAGACATCGGAAAGATCGATCTGATAGCAACGTATCTCAGACGAACTGTCTCTTTGCACGGCGGCTTCGCTATAATTCACCGAAAATTTTTCGCCCTCCGACGTTAATTTACTTCCTAGCTCACGGCTCAGTTGGCACGCTGAAGAGTTCGGGAATACAACGGTGCTTTAGATTTCCTACAGCGTCTCTTCTTTTTGGCACAACTTTCGAACGTTCGGTTCCCTACGGATGATAGTAAATAATTTATTTTTTTTATCTTTTCTATCTTTATATAATTTCCGAACGTTCAAATAACGCGGCCATACTTCAGTCGAAGTTAATCTGTTACGGTGATCTTCGTAATTACCAAGGCTTCCGCGAAGCAAAAGGAGAAGTTCGTTTGAGGCGCGGCGATCCAGAATGAAAGAAAAACCGGCGTCGTCGAGATTTAGTTGTCGGTGTGCTCGTGCAATCACGAGTTCCCAATCGATCGAAGCACAAGGTACGTATTCAGTTTGATCGCCGCTCCAGAAACAGTCGACGCCGTGCTTAAGGAACGACGCAGGAAGAAGAAAAGGCACGATATATTTACATAGTTTCAGCGGCTAAACGTGAGTCTATAATTGCCAACTATAAATTGCTCGGGTTGCTTGCACTTTAAATTTCAAACTCGAACGTTCGAATGTCCACACGTGCAAACGGAGCTTTAGATTTCAGCCGCTTCGTGTTGCAGGGAAGCTTCCAACAACGAAGAAATTAACTTTCGATCTTCGTTCCGTCGATTCTTTATTGACTGTGGCCAGGCAACGAATGAAAGAGCGAGTAGAACGTATCTAGAAGAATGGGATAGTCGTAAAGCACGTTCGATGGTATTGTGCCCGATAGAATTATTGTCTATCTCGGGCTTTTACGTATTCTGTTAACGGTCTTGTAATAAATGCGCGTACATGGATCGATTCGCGCGTAACTACCGATAACGTAGACTGCTTGATTGATGCTTCCATTCCGAATAATCAGCAACGTTTCTCTGTAACCACAGATAATGGCCGTGCAATGTTTAATGAGCTGCGATATCGTTCTTAAGGCGTACAAGCTTACAACTAAATTAATCGTTTCCTCTCTTGTTTTTCACAGAAACAATGTTTCTGGAAGAGAGCTAGCCGTTAACGTTTTACCATTTTAATTAAACTTCGACCGGCGAAATGCTTGTTGCATAAGGGAACTCTGTTCGCCACGTAGCTTCGACTGCGAAGAACAAGAATTATTTAAGAGAAGTAAGTACAAGTAATAATAAATCGCGGAATAATAAATACAATAGTATCCTTTCCGCTAGTCTTAAATTTGGTAATACTAGTTATTTGTGACAACAAGCATAGATAGAGTACATAACACGCTCGGCGCTCTCTTCTGTGCAAGTACATACGGGAGCGCGCACGAGCGTACGAAAGCACCAAGTTATAAAAGCAAACGGACCGGCGTTGTCCAATCAGCGTTGATCGAGCGTGAAATCCCTCCTCTTCGACGAAATTAGACACCCACTTGGTGCTTCCAGCTTCACGATTCTTGGCCAAAATAACCAATGATAGTTTTTCCAATGGACCTCCTTTCAGCCGCCATTTATACAAAATCAACGTGGTCGCCATCTAAACATCGTTGACTTACCATCGTATTTCATCGAAGAACGAGAAAGGACAAACTTTTCTAATTTCACGATCCTCGCCTTTGCCGGAAACGATGTGACACCAAACAAACGAGATTCACGAAACTCTAAAAACTTGTTGAATAGCTCTGCTGCCGACGTACACGCTATATAACCGTTTGCCTTTTTCTCCTGATGTTTAGTCGAGTTATAACATAATGAGCATCGCGCCGGCATGACGGTCTGTCCCTTTGAAATACGAATATCCCCTTTTCCATTCCGCGGTAAGATACTCCGCCCCGATACTCTATTACTCCCTAGTCAAAGGAGCGACAGAACCTGCTCACGGGAACCGCTTCTTTGGAAGTCGTTCAGTGTCGGCTTTCCATGTTCTCATTAACAGCGGGCGGCTTTTATTAACCGCGAAAAAGAAAGGGGGATGCTCCTTGGTCCTCGTAGTCTCTCCTTCCTGAAAAATTCTCATACGTGCGCACTGTAGAGAGATTTTCTGCAAGAATGAAAGAAAGAAAGAGGAGCAACAGAGATCTCGTGATAGACCGTGTAATGACTCCACACTATGGAGTAACAAGCGAGAGATTCGCAGATCAACCGACGAGTTGGTCGATAAGTGCGTGCGGTTTCGTATTCACCGTCAATATTTACAACTTCTCAACGTTGAGATAATTTTTGGACTCATCGTTCGAAGAATTCCGCGAACCAATCTCCCAATCAACTTCGGAGTTCCACGTCGTCGTGGAAAGAAACATTCGCTTCAACTATATTAGTGGCAGCGAATATTGGAAACATTTGTTTCCGTTAATCTGCGTATCTATTGAACGATTAATCGTAAGGCGCTAAACCACTGCACTGCCGTCGTCCGACAACGGTAAGGGGGTACGTGGCGGCACTCGACAAGCAAATACCACCACTTGACACTAACTAGTGTCGGGCGACGGCAGCGCAGTGGTTAGCGAACGTTCGGAACCCGGGTTCGAATCCCGGTGACCGAAATCCGATTTTTCTGCGAGGACGGCGTTAGCTCGGCCTTAAGCCTATCATATCGTCCGGCGGCTGGGGGAGGGTCATATATATGTCCTCGATCTGCCCAGGTATTGAGACTGGAGGCAGGTAACTAGGATTATGCACTTCGACCGATCGTCTGTTATACCTGATGCCTCCATTTGCTCTTCCAGTGTACTGAAGCATAGCCTTATACTTTGGAGCATAACTTGGAGGCCCGCGGAGATTTTAATTTCTGTTTTTTTTCTTGCGTTTGTGTAAAATGGCGAGTAATCCAGCCGTTGCAGCCCATCTACTGGCCCGCGTTCCTCCAGTTATGCCTCAAAGTATAAGGCCATGGTTCAGTATACTGGAAGAGCAAATGGAGGCAGCGGGCATAACAGACGATCGGTCGAAGTGCATAACCCTAGTTTGCTGTCTCGAATCTCAATACCTGGAGCAGATCGAGGATGCGTATATGACCGTCCTCCAGCCGCCGAACGGTACGATAGGCTTGTGGCGGCACTCGACAACACAAATACCGCCACTCGAGACTAACTAGCAACGGACGACGGTAGCTCAGTGGTTAGCACCTTAGGTTACGAACGTTCGGATCCCGGGATCGAATCCCGGCGACCGAAGGTCCGATTTTTCTTCCACGATTCTTAAATAGGAAGAAAAATACTGCAGTACTCCAACAGCAGCAGCGGCATCTACAACCAGCAGCAGCTACTAATACCCCGGACAACATACATACACAGCCACCCTCAGGCTTAAGGCCGAGCTAACGCCGTCCTCGCAGAAAAATCCGGAATTCGGTTACCGGAATTCGAACCCGGGTTCCGAACATTCGCTAACCACTGCGCTGCCGTCGTCCGACACTAGTTAGTGGTCGAGTGGTGGTATTTGCTTGTCGAGTGCCGCCACGATCGCTTTGTTATTGGCACGGAAAAATATACGCGGAAAAAATACGGTCGCACGAAAGAAGAAAACAGAAAAGCTATCGAACGACGTACCTATGGCCGATAGGCGATTGTTATGAGATATAATATTCGATATGAAACGAAAACCGCGCGAACTCATGGACGAGAACCTATTATCGATTAAGGCAGACATTTGATAATAACGATTTAGTACTAAACGGAAGACGAATTATTAATCGTAGTAAAGAGAGACTGACTTTTAGAGTATAACTCGAATTAGAACAACGTCCAAAACTTTCGTTCTTCTAACTACGTACATTGTCGTGTAGAAAACATACAGAGTAATTTATCTCGGATGTAAAAGCTTCATCAAACAGTTACAGGTTCTAATATCAGAGGAGTGGACGGACATTGGCCGTGAATAGGCGTATAAATTTCCACGGCAAATACACGTCAGCGGTTTTTCAACGAACATGAAGACCCAAGCGTGAGATAAAGGTGTTCCCGGTCGTTGTGTCCGGTTGCGATTCCTTGCCGTTTAAAATACGGCGAGTTCTGGTAGCGAGCGTTTTGCTTCGCGCGGCACGCCGTGCTCGCGAACTCCGTCGCGCTCGATTACGAGCTACGCCATGACGAAGATACGCTAATAAATTAACGGGTAAATAAACCCTCCGCGAGAGAACAGGCCGCGCCGCGTATCTGTCTCGCTTAGAATAGAATAGAATGTATTAGAGGAGCACGGGCACGATTAATGGGCCGAGATTTCGCGCAAGTGGAAAGGCGCAGCGTCAGCCTCGAGCCGCACGATTTCCCGAGAACGAGCTGAGGTAAACACGGTGATGGAACAACTTTTCCGTACTTTGAGAAACGTGTGCAATTTTTCCGTACAGTCGAACCACCGCCAAACCCTGTGACGAGTCCACTGCGCGCCTTTTACATGTCATGTTTGTCAGCTCGTAATGTCTCCACCCTTAGAAGAAGAATAACTCACGGTATTCTGTTTGCTGATAGAGTGTTAAATGGTCTTATAGACTGTCTTTGAATCATTGAGAATTTCAAAATCAATCTGTTAGAAACATATCGCATTACGATCTCACATTACATACATCGGTTAGGTATCTTACTTTTAATCGCATTGCGTTACATACCAACAATGCAAACTAGTACTTGAATGGTAACTTATAACATGTAATATAATATTGTATATTCTAATGGATTTTTCCCGTAAATAAATCGAAATTAAATTAAATTAGATTAGATTTCAACGAGTCGTTCCTATCACATGTTCCTTCACCTTCTCGAGGATCTTGGTAGAATAATATCTCCAATCTGACATCATCTGCATTTAAACAGGATTCCTGATCTCTGCTTCTTCTTGTTCCATTTTCTCTTATCCCGTCGACAATGAAGTCTTTTTCTCGATAGAAAATAGGATCAAGGGAAAGGAGTAGAAGGAAACGTGGTAATTAAGAAAACGTCACCATTCCCGTGGTCCAGCGTGGTTCCTCTCGTCTGGAGGCGAGTCTTTGGCGCGTTTTCCATTCGGTGTACAAATAGCTCGCAGACCCCTAGCCCCTGTCGGCTCTTCTCATGTCTCCGCGACGCGTCGCGTCGCACGCTTCATGCCTCTGCGCTATCCGATGTCGAGCGTCGCCGCTCCGACTTTTAATCTGTTCCCTTTTTTCGCTTCCGTGGACGAGCGACGGCTAACGTGCGAGGCAATCTCGTGTATTTACCTCGTCTAGTCTTCAAAGCGATTTTTAGAATTATTTATCAGCTGGTAAAATGGTGGAACAGAGAGGATCGTATTTTATCTGTGTGGTAAAAACAGAATCTTCTCCAATTTTAACGGGTCCCGTGTGTCGTCACACGAGATAAATACTTCAACTACGAAACTACGAAGATTGTAAGAACGTTAACTCGTCGGAAGCAAAGGTCTTGTCATTTTTATTTAATTCGTCAGAAATTGGAATTGTTTTCGTTTAGACCAAAGAGTAACATCTTGCGTGTCCTCGAAAGATTTAACGAATAAGCTTGGCTACTGTCTCCTCCAGCGGATCAATGATAATTTTTATTCCTATTGGTTTACAGAGTAGCTTTAATTGAAATCGATCTTACTTAGAGTAATTTTATTTGAACAATATTTTAATGTAAATATTTTGTAAAGAGGTTACCGCTTACTGTCCAAAGGAGTTATTTTACCGAAGTGCAAAAGGAGGATGGAACGACGGCGCAGAGACGCATTAGCCATATTCCGAGGTTGCATGGCGGAACGCCCCTTTCATGCCATCCCCTCCTACCTTTGAATATCACAGGAAAGATAGAATGTCCCGCAGAATTCACCGACAAAGATTCGGAATTACGTTCTGGGCGTAAATTAGTTAACGAATTACAACGCTTAATCTTCGCTTCTTTATGAACTGTACCTCTTCTCATCGCTGAATCGTGTATCATCTTCCGAGGTGTTCGAGTTCGATTAAATGACAATTAATGAACTTTGAAAGTAAAAATGATATTTCTTCGGTATTATCCTTTGTTCGAATATTTACTGGAAAATTAATTTAGTCTGAAAAAATTTAATTATAATTTAGTTAATTTACAAAGTATGCCAAAAAAAAAAAATGCATGGGTACCATAATTGCTCGAAAAATCCAACAGAAATATGTATGCAAGTACTTTAAAGACGATTATTTCATGTAGGCTTATACTACGTATTCGATTCAGGCAAATTTGATTAAAAGTTAATTAAAAGTTATTAATACTTATATTGTAAATTCGATCAATAGTAAAATTTCAATCGAATATGTAACAGAACTTAACTGAAAACGAAATGGACATGTACATAGAAGGATCTCGTTCATTCTTAATTTATTTAAAAATACATGTAATTCAAAAATTTATTTATTTCTTATTTAATAAAAACAAAAGAAAAATTATCTCTCTTAAGGTAATAAATTCAAATTGATTTTATGTAACAAGTATCTACTAATATTGCTATAGGAAAAGGTGATCGACTTTTTATCCGTCGTAATTAATGTGTATCGTACATATGGTGTACAAAAAAAAAAAAAAAAAAAAAAAAAAAAAAAAAAAAAAAAAAAAAAAAAAAAAAAAAAAAAAAAAAAAAGAAAAAGGACGAAACACAAACATACAAATTTTCGTAAATATTTTAACTATACTATGTTACCAACAGATATGCTCGAAATTGAAATTTATATTTTATTCTACGATACACGTAAAGCATTAAATCATTTATTCAATGCTTCTCTTCTTCACATACGTATTAAAAGACAGATGCTGATACGAAGAAAACAATGAGCGGACTATTTTACATAATGTTCCCAAACTATAAATGTATCGATTCAATTCACGACTGTTTATCGTCATTTATCGACTTATTTCTCAAGGTTCTCGTCCTACTTACAAGATGGTAATTACTTAAATAATATTCTACAACATCCATGATACAAATATATAACATTTAAAAAATATTGGTTCCAATGAAATGCAACTATATTCCCGATCATAGTGTTTCTTCTTACGTCTAAGAAAAGTCTGAATAACGTTCGCTACTTGACGAATGATGACAGAATGAGTACGTAATTCCATGAAGAGAATGAATTTATATCTATATGATGACAAGTAAAAAGTGAAATGTTTTCTTTGAAAATTGTAAAATTCATTCATACATGTAAAATGTTGTGTAAGAAAAACATCTTCTCCTTCGTTGGACCATTCAATGTACGTAATATGTACAATTATTGTAAGTACATTTAATACTAGCCATTATTTTCATCTTTTGCTTCGTCTACCTTTACTTCCTCCTTCTTTTCAATATCATTCGTGTTTTCGTAATTTTCATCCTTGTCGGATTTCATGGAAACGTCAACCGGTTCATTATTCTCTGATTCTAAGTTCTTCTCTGGATTTGGATCACGATTTTCTTCTCCTTCCTCCGTCGACTGTGGAACTTCCACTGTTGTATTTAACGTTGCGGATCCATCAAAATTTTGTTGATGTTTTCCAAGACCTACTTGCACTTCTATAAGTTCCAGCTCTTCGATCAATGCCTTCTCCCTTCTTTCAATCTCCTCTGTAATATAGAACAAACGCATATTATAATTCCTTTTATTTAAAATTTATACTTAACGCTCTTTATCGAAATGCGTACCATGAAGTTCTTTCGCAGATTGCGCTAGTAGAATATCAGTTTGTGGGTGTTTACGCTTTGGTACGTAATAAATAGGAGGTTGGGCACGCGTTTTTATAAACGAAGCAAGTGGTAATTGCGCCGCGCGCCAATCTTGAAATTGTCGGCTGCGCGCCAATTTTGCCTCTAGTGCTCGGACTTCTGCTAGTTGCCGTTTACGCGATAAGAATAATTGTTGTCTTTCTCGTCGTAGTTCTTCCTTTTCTCTCCTTCTGGCTTCTTCTACTCTTGCCTCTACTTCTGCTTTTTTATCTTCCTACAAAGATTTGTTATTTTCAGAAATATGAAAAAAAATTCTTTTTCGTATCGAGTAGAGAAATATACCTTTGCTTTCAGTTTAGTTTCTTCCTGCCGAAATTTCTGTAATGTTCCTAAAAGAGCACCAAACATTCGTTTATTCCTTTGCCTGCTACGTTCATCTATTCTTTCCCGTCTAATAACTTCCTGTCTAGATGGAATCTCTCTTGGTGTTGCTATCACTCTCGAAGACACTGCTGGCTAAAATACCCATTGAATAATAATACTTAAAACAATATATCAGTGAAAATGAGCATATTGTTACAGAATTCTACCTTAATAACATTATCATCTTCATCGGCACTATCATCGTTATTAGAAGGAACACGTGCACTTAACCGACTGAAAACTGTTTTTGGTTCACCGTTTGAACCTTGCCATCTTCTTTTTCCACCAGGGAGTTCATTGTTGACAAAATCAGAAACAACACGCCTTCTATCCTCTTGCAATGGTCTCTTTTGTGATAATCTATTGAAATTATAAATGCAGAAGAATATTTCAATAAATATACACATAGTCTTCTTTTCCTATTTTAATAAGGTTACATAGTTAAGTGGAATGAATATTTATCACTATCAAGTTTGGTAATTATATATCGTGCACTTAAACAAATAAAGCTCTCATTACAACATTACTACGATATCGTAAGTAAATACAATGAGATCACGTATAATTTAATAAAGTGGAAATTATCGAAATGGAATAGGTTATGTTTGTAGACAACAGTGTTTCATTCAAAGATTATTGAACTATTGGGCAAGATGTATATTTTATGAAATAGCATTTTGCTATGATGGTTTAAGGGTGTTTGGAAATAAATTATTCAGAATTTAACCTGGGTGGTGGTTGTAGCGGGCCGTTTTCTCCATCAGGGAGATCCCGGCCCAAAATCTTTCGAATACTTCGATCGAGTCCTCGAAGACCATCTCGAGCGGCTTCTAGTTGCGCTTCTAACCTTTCGGCACCCCAGGCCTCTTGTGTATCTAATTTTCTCATTTATTTATATCTCTGTACGTTCACTTAAATCGCGAAGTCAATTTACTTAACGATTGTTGTCGAACCACATTACTGTCGTGGAGCCACCTACAATTTCGTTCCTTTTTCCAAATCGATAAGTCTCGGGATTTTTCCTTGCGCTTGTAGATCATATCTCTAGTAAATTTCTCATAATGCTGACTTAATATATTACAATTGATTGAATTTATATATAAAAAGTCTAATCTTTAAGATATTTAAAAATGTGTTGTAAATTTTTAGAGTAAAGAAAGAAATAAAAGAAATGATGAGATTGAGTTTTGAAAGATGGCTTTTAACTAAAATGGCAATATCATATATACTTGCATATGTATTACTTGAAAATATGGATTAATTAATTTTTAAAAATGTAAAAGTATATTGTGTACAAAAACAAGTATAATTTTTATTGTTATTCAACTTACATATCATGTATTTTTATTAGAAATATTCTCTTCTTATTCTCTCTCTTGTTACACACATATGTATAGACCCATAAGATCTATTGGCGGGCAAATTACAACCTGTACACACATGCCTGGAGTAACACAGTGCCTTGTCAAATGATAACTGATAATATCTGTTTTTCTTATATTAATTGGTGACATATTGTTTATAATTAAAGTTGCTTATAGTTTACGTAATTGATTATCGTACAAAATGACAAGTTTACAAAATACAGGGAAGTTTCGACCGTTTAAGGAAAATACAGGGAATAATCAAAGTCAAGAAGGAAATGCATCAGGGTAATTAAATTGTAATTTAAAGTATATTATGGATTACTAGTATTTTTGTAATTTATTCACTCTTTTTACATTTCTTTAGAGAGATTTCAGGGGGCAACAGGGTAAACGAAGTTAATGAAAATATAAGAATAGATGGTTTATATGGTTTTCATAGAGTAACTGATACGAAGGAAAGAACAGGATTTCTTATTAATATGCATGCGGTAAGTATAAGAAACCATATAAAATATTATGAATTGCTTTGTAATCGTTCCTTAAATTATTTTACTTTTTTATAGACAGAAATTATGGAAAATGATAAAAGATTAATGAGTGGTGTAGACTATTATTTTTTAGAAGAAGACTGTACTAGATTTAAAATTTCCTATCCCTATAATCCATATTTTTATATTTTATGCAAAAAGGATACATATGAGGAAGTTTCTACTGGTTTAAATAAAAAGTATACTAATTTAATACATAAAGTACAGACTATTTATAAAGAAGATCTTGATCTGGTATGATAAAATTAAAAGTAGGTATAAAAGATGTTGGAACTGATAATTCTCTATCGTCTTTTTTTTAGTCAAATCACCTCATTGGTTTAAAACAGAAATATTTAAAAATTTCTTTTATTAATACTGTGGACTTGAATAAAGTCAGACGTGGTGTTATGAAAGCTGTAAAGTTAAATAAGGAACGTGAAAAGCATAATACCTATTATTCAAACATGTTATCAGATGTACTAAACACAGAACAGGGTACAGGAGATATTAAGAAGCAAACCATAGATTTTATGGATAATATTCTTGATATCAGGTAATATACTTTCACTTATATATTAAGTATAATATTTATGTTAACGATGTGCATATATTTCTACAGAGAATACGATGTACCACATCATGTTCGTGTCTCCATAGACATGAAAATTTGTTGTGGTAACTGGTATTCTGTGAAAACAAGAGGAAATGATGTACCAACAATTACAAAGAGAGATGATCTTATTGAACCACCTGATCCAATTGTTTTGGCATATGATATTGAAACTACAAAACTTCCTCTGAAATTTCCAGATGCTGATACTGACCAAATTATGATGATCTCATATATGATTGATGGGCAGGTATGAAAAATGTCTTATTTTAATACTCACTTGATGCTTTAAGTATATTTTATACATATTTACATTTTCAGGGATATTTAATAACAAATAGAGAAATAATTGCAAATGATATCGAAAATTTTGAGTATACCCCAAAACCGGAGTTTGAGGGATTTTTTACAGTTTTCAACGAACCTAATGAAAAGGCCACAATAAAAAGATTTTTCGATCACATAAACGATATTCGACCGCATATATTCGTAACATACAACGGTGATTTTTTCGATTGGCCATTTGTAGAGACTAGAGCAGCTTTTCATAACATGGATATGAAAGACAGAATTGGTTTTTCTAAAAATCGTGATGGAGTTTACAGCAGTAGACCAGCCATGCATATGGACTGTTTATGGTACTGTAATATATAAAACTAAATTTATTGAAACTATCATATAGAACTGCAAAAAGAACGATTGCACAAAGAGCTTCTTCCAATATATAATTTTCATTGCAGTTGGGTCAGGCGCGATTCGTACCTTCCTGTAGGTTCTCAGAATTTAAAAGCTGTAGCAAAGGCAAAGCTTAGATATAATCCAGTGGAACTGGATCCCGAAGATATGTGTAGATTGGCGTCTGAGGACCCAGAGACTCTCGCAAATTATTCTGTTTCTGATGCAGTGGCAACGTATTATCTTTACTATAAATATGTTCATCCTTTCATATTTGCTCTGTGTACCATTATTCCTATGGAACCAGATGAAGTAAGTTATATAACAGGCTATAGTAAAGATGATATCAATTATATTTCTTCATTTACAGGTACTTAGAAAGGGATCTGGTACATTATGTGAATCTCTCTTAATGGTGCAAGCTTTTCAAGCTAACATTATATTTCCTAACAAACAGGAGCAGGAATTCAACAAATTTACGAAAGATGGTCATTTATTGGACCAAGAAACGTATGTTGGAGGGCATGTTGAAGCTTTAGAATCTGGTGTTTTCAGAGCCGATATTCCTTGTCGTTTTAAAATAGTACCAAGTGCAGTAGAAGAATTAATAAATGGCATTGAATCTGCATTAAAGCATGCTATACAAGAAGAAGAAAAAGTGCCCATGGAAATGGTTACAAATTTTGAGGAAGTGGTTGAAGAAATTACAATGAAATTGAAAGGTTTAAGAAATCAACCATTGAGATTAGAGAACCCCGTAATATATCACTTAGATGTCGGTGCTATGTATCCAAATATTATTTTAACCAATCGTCTTCAACCATCCGCGATGGTCGATGAAACTGTATGTGCTGCATGCAATTATAATAAACCGGGAGCACTTTGTCAAAGAAAAATGGAGTGGATGTGGAGAGGAGAATATTGTAAGACAACAAGATGCGTAAATAATATTTGTTAAAATTTAGTCTTACATACAAACATATATTTTTACTTGATTTCAGTTACTGCAACTTTAAGTGAATATCAACGAATGCAGCAACAACTTGAAAATGAAAAATTTCCACCGCAATTCCCAGGCGGAACTCGTAGGGCATATCATGAATTATCTAAAGAGGAACAAGCATCGTATGAGAAGAAACGACTCACAGAATACTGTAAGAAAGCTTACAAGAAAGTTAAGATTACTAGCATGGAAGAAAGAACACAAACGATTTGCCAAAAAGAGAATTCATTTTATGTTGACACTGTACGAGCGTTTAGAGATAGGAGATATGAATACAAGGCGCTTACTAAGGTAGCTAAACAAGAGGTAGCGGCAGCCGTAGCAAAAGGAGATGCTGCTGATATTAAATCTGCTAAAAATCGAGAAGTGCTATATGATTCATTACAACTGGCACATAAATGTATCTTAAATTCCTTCTATGGATACGTTATGAGAAAAGGGTATGTATATTTATCTTTTCTTATATTTAAAATTATTAATATAATGTTCGGTATGTTAGGTCTCGATGGTTTAGTATGGAGATGGGTGGCATAGTATGTTACACGGGGGCACACATTATTATGAGAGCTAGAGAAATTATCGAACAAGTTGGTCGACCTTTAGAGTTAGATACGGATGGAATCTGGTGCGTTCTACCGGCATCTTTTCCTGATAATGTTGTCGTTCATACTACTCACCCAAAGAAAAAGAAATTGGTAGTATCATATCCGAATGCTGTCCTTAATTTTATGGTGAAGGTAAATCAGAATCGCAACAACATTTTTTTTATTAACTAGAGCTCTTTTTTTGTATCATTTTTATATTGTTTATAGGATCAATTTACTAATGACGTATACCATGAACTCGTCGATCCTGAAAATCTTACGTATAAAATTAAGAGTGAAAACTCTATATTTTTTGAAGTGGATGGTCCCTATTTAGCTATGGTATTACCTGCAGCGAAAGAAGAAGGGAAAAGATTAAAAAAACGATACGCAGTCTTCAACTTCGACGGTTCTTTGGCTGAACTGAAAGGTTTTGAAGTAAAACGAAGAGGTGAACTGCAGCTAATAAAAGTTTTTCAGACGTCCGTATTCGAATCTTTCTTAAAAGGTAGCACATTAGAAGAGTGCTATGCGTCAGTAGCTAAAGATGCAGATTATTGGCTTGATATTCTTTATAGCAAAGTAAATATCCAATATTGTTGATTCCATTACATGTAACATATTAATAACTAAATATATAAATCTTTATAGTGTGCAGATATGCCAGATTCGGAGTTATTTGAACTTATATCCGAAAACAAATCAATGTCACGAAAACTGGAGGAATATGGAAGTCAAAAGTCGACGTCTATTTCTACTGCTAAAAGATTAGCAGAATTTTTAGGTGATCAAATGATTAAAGATGCTGGCTTAGCATGTAAATACATTATTGCTAATAAACCTCAAGGCGCACCAGTTACAGAACGGTAGGGATGAAGTTTTGCTTCTGTATGAAGAAAATTGTATGACAATAAAATTACATATTTCGTTATACAATTAGGGCAATACCATTAGCAATATTTCAATCGGAACCTGCAATAAGAAAATACTATTTACGAAAATGGTTAAAAGATTCTAGTTTACAAAGCGACGACATACGGGATATTTTAGATTGGAGTTATTATATTGAAAGACTCGGAAGTGCTATTCAAAAAATTATTACAATTCCAGCAGCAATGCAAGGAGTATTTATCTTATTTATCTAGATATTTGAAATTTCCTAATTTAAACATAACAATAGGAGAATAATTCTTTTTTAGTTATCCAATCCGGTTCCTAGAGTGAAGCACCCGGACTGGTTGCATAAAAGAGTAATGGAAAGAAGTGCAACGCATAAACAAAAAAAGATTACTGATATGTTTACCATGATGCCTAAAGATAAAGAAAAAAATATTGGCGACCAAGATATAGAATCATCTGAAACATGCGATATAGAGGATATCGCCGGGAAACCCTCAACTTCTAAGCAGTCATTGCCAGTTGTTAATAAAAGAAAACGACAGTTTTTAGAAGGAAACGAAGCAGACAATGCAAATAAAAGTTGGAAAGAAGTTCTAGGTTCACCACCACCAATGGGAACAACAAAGGAAGAAAGATTAAAATGGTTGGAATTCCACAAACAGAAATGGGCTCATCAAGCTAAGCAAAGGGCTGAATATCAGAAGAGCAAGAAGAATAAGCGTTCTAACAATGATGGAGATGAAGTTTCTTGGGGTGTTGCAAGAGATACCAATACATCTACATTGGGTGGCTTTTTCAAGCGAACTCAAAGAAAATTGCTTATGAATCCATGGCAAATTATTCAAGTAAGAAAAATGTTCTTTTTTAACAATGATATTTAAAATTCAATAATTGTATTGAATGATTTAAATAATTAATTTATCGATTTAGATATCACCAACAAACAAGCCTGGTTTATATCGATTATGGGTATTAGTTGATAGAGATTTACATCAATTGCGCCTTATAATACCTCGTATATTTTATGTAAATACTCGTAAACCTAAACCTAATCCGGAACCAGGTAAAAAAGTATCTTGGAAAGAAAGCAAGAAAGTTCTTCCACGATCTCGACCTATATATAATTTATATCAATATACTGTGCCGGAAACACAGTTCCAATTATACAGTCAGTGAGTTTCACTCTTTAAATTGTTTGATGATATTTTATATTTAATTATCTAAATTATCCTAATTTGTCCATAGGGAGCTTTTAGAAGATATGAGTAGACCAGAAATTGAAGGAATTTATGAAACTCAAATGTCACTAGAGTTTAGAGCTATTCTTCAATTAGGATGCGTTTGTACAGTTGATCCTAAGGCAGCACGAACCATGGCAGATGGTGCAGATACATTTGCCCTAGATCAGTTAGAATACAAGAGTGTTGCTGTGCAATCATATCTTAAAAATGTAATGGTATTTTAACTTGTAATTTTTTCTTCGTTCTAAAAGAATATCTGTTTTATTTCAGCTTAATGAAACTAATTATATTTTCCTATATCATCATTGGAGTTCAAACCATCAAAGAGCTTTATGGGGACTTTTTTTAAATGCAACTAAAAGAGCTCATATATTTGTTTTGGATTCTGTTTCGTCAAATCAGATGCCTAATATGAACACGTTGTACATTCAAGAACGGGATACAGTGTATAATATACAAAATCTGAATTACGCTTTTACTAGCCTGTGAAAATGATTATAAAGTAATTCTTTTGCAGTATATCCACAAATGGGGAAGACAAAGTAAAATTTTTACCAGAGTCGATGCGATTCGAATTAAAATTTGAAACAAACTTTCAACAAGTCTGTCGTATTTTACAAGCAGTTATAACTACATATAAAAACGAGGGACATGGTGCAACAATATTTATCATTCAGACAGCTTTAGGTACATTTTATTTAGATTTGTATGCAGAAATTTTTCATTAAATTTTTGTCATTTATTTTATTTTTCTATTTTACGTTTTCACCTTAGATAAAACGACATTAGTAACTCACATGCCATTACTTAATGACTTTCCTCTAATTAGCACCTATGTACAAGATATTGAAACTTTATACAATACACTGGAGTGGCAGAAAGTTGGTGCAAAAACGATGTTACGTCATTACCTTAAGAGTCAGCAAATTTATGAATTAATGACAGAACAATGTAGATTCCTTCATGTGCCAATTGGAAATATTCCTGCGGATCCTATTGTTTTTGGTGCAGACTTATTTTTTGCAAGACATTTGCAGAAGAATAACTTTGTATTATGGTGTTCTCCAACAGAGAAACCAGACTTGGGTGGCAGCGAAAATGATGATAACAGGTTGCATTTACGCTTAAACATGAAATTTGAATTACTGCCATTATCTTAATATATGTAATCAATTACAGATTATTGACAGACTATGAAGAAAGTTTACATTCTGCTGCAAATAATGCCGGAACTTATTCTAGTGTTTGTATTGAATTGGAGATAGAAAGTTTAGCAGTAAATACATTATTACAGCATCACCATATTCACGATATTGATGGAACTAGTAATTTTGTTGCATTCCACACTCAACAACAGACATCTGTTCAGGTATATAATTTAGAAAAGGAACGTGTTAGAAAGCGTATAAGAATATATTTATATGTAACACAAATTTTTCCATAGGATATGGCAACACACGATGGCATGACAAATATAATTCCTAATTACGACGAAACTGTTCTTTGCAGTCCTGCTTTTAGAATATTGCGAAATATGGTAAACACATGGCTGCTAGATGTATCAGTTCATAAAAATATATTTGCAGATTATCAAATTATTCATTTTTATAGGTAAGCACGGACATCTCTATACCAGTGTTACACCTGTTCTTTTTTAATTCGTAAATTTATACTTCTTAGATGGTTACGTTCACCCAGTTCTTTACTTTACGATCCTGCTTTGAAAAGAACTTTGCATACCTATATGAAAAAGTTATTCGCGCAGTTATTAGCAGAATTTAAAAATCTGGGATCCATAATTATTTTTGCCAATTTTAATAAAATCATCATTTGTACCAAGAAAAGGACAATGAGTGATGCATTAAACTATATGGAATTCGTTGTTCAAACAATACGCGATAAAGAACTATTCCACAGTATTGAAATAACTTTTGAACAGTGTTGGGAGTATTTGACATGGCTTGATGTAGTAAGTAAAATTTCAATTCTTTCGATATAATAATAAATGGCATACTTTAATATATAAAAACATTTGTATAAATTAACAGCATAATTATGGAGGTATAAAAGGAAAATTACCAAAAGATATAGAGAATACTACAGATACAAATAATGAAAATGCTGAAGACGAGAATGACGTCGAGGTAAGTATTTACTAAGGCATATAATTCTTTTTTTGTTTTCTATTTGTGATATTTTCATTGGATTTTCTCTGTTATCAAGCCTGAAATAGTAATGAACTGGAATTTAATGGAGTGTCTCCCCAAAGAAGCTGCATGTCGATCAAGCTTTACTGCTATAATAGCAGGATACTTCCATGCAATTTATCAGTTCATATTGGAACACGAATTGAATACTACTGTAAGGCCTAGAAACTTAAATAATTTAAGTCAATTATCACACAACTGCACAACTGCACAACTTGGATTAGGATCACTTGAGAATACTGCAGAATTTGCTAAAAAACTGATAAAGGGAGATATGTCCCAAAAACTATTCCAGTAAGTATAATTGTTTTACTTTATCATTATATGAAGAACTTGATTGGCATATTTTATTCAATTATGTTATAGAATTGTACAGAAAATACATAAAAATCTTCCAGAGAAAACATTAACAATTGAAGAATGTCCAAACTTAGATCTAGATGGTAAAAACAGTAAGAAAATTAATCCAGCATTGGAGTTAATAAAATCAGTTTGTAAGGTATTTAAACACGAATACGAATATGTTAGGATTACTTTACAAGGAAAGTAAATGAAAATTAATTTTAATATCAGGTTTTATCTCTGGATGCAGAAGTTGAAAACGAAGTATACTATTTGCGAACAAACATGTTAAAGCTAATTCGGGTTGGCAGTTTCAGCGATCTAGTTGATTGGAAAGATCCGTGCATTTCTTTAGTTGTGCCTGAAATTATTTGTAAAGTATGTAATCACACAAGGGACATCGATCTTTGCAAAGATAACTTTTGTACCATGGATCAGGATAGGTAATGCACAATATTATAAAAGCTATGTGTATTCTAGTACATAATACTACTGTTTGTACAGGTACATATGGAAATGTCCTCTTTGTAAAATGGACTATGACAATGATGAAATAGAGTTCCTTTTGATGGACATGTTAGATCATAAAAGTATGGCTTACATGTTGCAAGATTTACAATGTTGTAAATGTAATGAAATTAAGAGGGAAAATATGAACGAACTTTGTTCTTGTTCTGGTAACTTTAAAACTTTGATTCCTAAAAGTGAAATAGAGAAGTTTATGAAGATCTGTAAGTCTGTGGCCATAAAATCTAATATGAAAACATTGTTAGAAATAATTCAGAATACAAAAGTTCTTGTAGATTCAAAGTAATTTATATGTTTTTACTGTGATTATATCTAATTTAAGCAATATTAAGGAAAATAAAGTTTAACCTTATATTTATAATTTTACGTATACATATATTTCTACAACTATTTATCAAGTATAACAATTTTAATGTTCTAGTTTTATATATACTTGTAAAGAGTTACGTAATATATTCATTTTTCCACTGCTGGAGCTGAAAGAAAAGATCTTTCATGTTTTATAATACTTTATAATTGTAAGACTTCCAACTCGTTTAATATAATATAAAATACTATAAATACTCCTATTAATAATTTAAGTAATGAGCATACCTTCAAATCTAAATTTTGGGAAGTCTTTTGGATCACCCTTTATATTATATTGTTTCCGAATTCTATCAAGCTCAGATTGCCTCTCTTTTTCGAGTTCAGGAGTAGCATCAACTAACTTTCCACCACTAAATTTATGGATTGATATTAAGACATAAATTGATATTAGAACACTTGTGTTGAGATATTTTACTTTTACTTACGCGCTTTTTGCAGAATATTCGCGAATTTTGTCTAAAAAAAGTTGTTGTATAGGATCCGTAGCTTTTTGAAGTGCTGGTGCAAGAATACCAATGTTACGTTTGATAACTTTTGGTACACTTGTAATGACTCTCTGGATAAGCATTTTTCCCTAACAAATCGAATATAAAATGCATATTTAATTACAGAAACTTAAAATGATAAAATGATAAATGACAAGGAACAAAGTCAATAACGAAAATTGTTTAACATATAGATTGAAATTTCTAAATAAAGGAAATGCTATACAAGATTTCTCTTATGTAATATAGCTTATGTTTATTACATAAGATGTAATAAACAGAATAAAACATGATAAAAACTTGTCGAGATACAAAAACGATAAATAATATTGTTAAAAATCGTAATATGAATTTAAAGTTCTATATCTTTACCTTTTTATTCGGACAGAATCTACGAGGTACTTGTCGTTATTCGTTACCCTAGAATATATGTCAATATATAGAGTGTACTCTTACTTATGTATGATAAGCTCCACCAACAGGCTATGTGATTGGTTAAAATTGCACAATATAATAAATTAAAGATATTAATGTTTTAAAAATAAATCTATCGAAAAGATCAAAATATTTATTTAGTTATCTATTTTTAGCTAACATTTATATATTTATAATAATAGTACCAGTATAAATTGGTCCACCCTATCGAGCTCATGTTTGTATTTCAGATTTATATTTTTAAAAGTTTACATTTTAATTCTTATAATGTACATTAATAAAATAGTAGGTAAAAATTGAAGTTAGTGTGAACCATCTATTTATTTGTATACCCCAACTGCAGTGATGCTCCAACGGAATGCGCAGAATACGATAACGAATCAGAGAGAAGAATGCGTTCACCTATCAGTGATTGGCTAAAGGCACTGTGTCGCGGTGCGGGGAGGTGCAGCCCGCTCTTAGTTTCATTCATGAACGACTGAGCCGTGGCCATAATATATTTGTAATCTGTATTGTGTCGGGTATACCGCGTTAGTGCTGCCGATGTGCGTGCGCCTCACAGTCGTACACGTGATTCTTGTTTTGTGTTCGATTGCTGTTTGGTGTCTTTCGTGTACATTATCTGGACAATTGACACGGTTGCGCTCTTCACTGGATTTTACGTTGGAAAACAGGTAAGTGAACACGTTAAAAGACAGTCCACCTGCGCGCTTCCTGCGTGATACGAGCGCGCGAATGCAAATCTTCGAAACTTCTGAATTGCACTGGTCTTACGTTAGGCCAGTGTTTCGGGTTTTATTAATATGAAAACGATGTAGCAAAGCGAGACGAAGAAATTCTAAAATATTACAACAGGGTAGAACGTAGCGTCAGAAAAGTATACGCCTACGTTCGGTCAGGCCTATATTTGTTTTGACGAGTGTTCTCTTGGTTACTTTGCATCCCACGGAAAATTAAGATACGTATATTATAATCTAAGTATGTTACATGTACAAGCATGTCACAGGTTTTATTTGTTTATTTCTATCGGCTGGAGCCGAATTAGAGGTAAATAAATAGAAGTTCTGTTTTCCGTAAATATGCGTTTACATTTTATTTTTTGTATTTGATGTCATCTCTGTGTAACAAAACGAATTCTTTTATATCATAGCTTTCGTATTATAGTATCAACGAACGTTATTATCTTGTGTAAGCCTGCCGTACGATTTAGGAGATATTCGATTACTTACGTCATATCGTTTATTATTCATATCTTTGTCTTGCTTGAAATATATTTATTTGAAGAAAAATTGATTGCACAATAGAGATAACGATTCTATTGTACTCGGTCGTGACTCGAATATACATATGTATGTAATTGGCATGTTTCAAATAAGGTTCTTTTAAAGTGAAATTCGACACTCGATGTTTGCAAGAACATTTCGAAGATTAAACCTCTCACATTGATTCGTATCGATCGTAAATATCTCGTACCTGATAATCGTATCACATTTTACGTTACTTGCAATTTCTTTTTTATCATTTCGACCAACGTACTTACTGTCCGTTTGTGAAATCTTTTAATAATAATCTTTGAGTAAGGTGTTTGTCGGAAATTGTTTTTTTGCATACATAATTATAAATCAAAAAATAAATATATCGATAACGCGCTACAAGATACAATATATCGAAGTGATACAGAATCGATATTGTGTTTAATGAATGAACGTATAACACTTCGATAATGAAATTCTATTACAACATTTTACAATTATTTGTGATTTTTATTACAGATAACGCAAAATGATGTAAATATATATGTAAAAAAATCTCATTAGTTTTTATATCCTGAGACTAGTCTCTTATAGAAATATCCAATAGATCATTATTGCCAACCTAATCGAGCTCATAAAAATTTATCGATTTTTACTAAAGCATTAATCTAGATAGTGTAATAATATTAGGCTGTATTTTTGTGGAATATTTAACCCAATATTTTAGACTCTGACAAACAATTTATGCCAGATCTGGATCATTTTTTCTACGGTGTCTGCGTAACATATTTCGCTGGTAACGCGTGTAGGTAATATTTCCGTCGAACAGTATTTGGTATACATACAGACAGAGACGAAAGAAAAAGAGCGTAAGGGAGGAGGAGGAGGAGGAGGAGGAGGAGGAGGAGGAGGGGGTAAAGAGATAGGAAACGCAAGGGGGAGAGAGAGAAATAGTGTGTTGGACAGTGTAAGTTAAACGCATACGAGGGGATGGCTAGCCTGGCAATTTAAAAAAGGAACGCGATGCCCTCGGTGTTGGTGGGTCGAATGGTTTTTGTACACTTTCTCGGATCTCGGGGAGTACAGCATGGCAACGCTGCGACCTACCATGCTTCTTCCCTCGTTTGTCTCTCGACTGTTTCTTCTTTCTACCAAAGACGCGACAAATATCAAAGGCCAGAGAAGACACCACGATGACAAAGCTCCGCGAACGTTCTGACATCGCACGAGGGATAGAAAGGAAGAAGGGAGGAAGAAGATGTGAGGAAAGGGATATAAAGGGGGGAGGGGGAGAGAGCATGTGTGCTAGAGGAAGAGAAAAAGAAGCCGTTGCGCGTTGATCGGTTTAGAGACAAGACGATTCTTGTTTTGCCAAATATGCTTTCTGTTGGAAAAACTAGAAAAAAAAGAGACTTCCACTTTGAGGTAAATTGTTGCTTCTTTTTTTTAACAGATCAATATATTTATCATATACACAACTGATTAATCGGTCAACTATTACTCGGTAATCGTTAGTAAATTATATTCTTCAGGGATTGTAGAAAATTCTAATCTAGCTGCTAAGTAAAATTTGTTTGGTTAATTGGCAACGAATCTAATTCGGTAGATTTTAAAAAATACACTTATTCCGAAAAAATAACTTTCCATTTTATATCTTAAAACTCAAGATTGACAATCGATCCTGTTTTGCTCTAGATTTTGATCACGTGATGTTATTTACCACTCCTGACTTGACTCGTTCAACAGAGTATAGCCAATTGTATGATGTTTGCAACAATACGAGTTCGAGTGACAATCGTTCGATAATAGCGTGCCTTCGATTCTCGAACGAAGCGTTTTTTTTTACGTTCAAATTTTAAGCTGGCAGTAGTGCATCGGTAGTTCGTGGCGCGGGTTGAGTTAGTGATACGAATTCGGAAGTTGTGAATGGAAAAGAAATATTATGTCGGTTTTAATAAGTTCGAAAGTCAAGCGAGTAATGAGATTTTTCCCCATATGGGTCCTTCGTGGATGCTGAAACTTGCATACGGGTCCATGCATCCCGTGCATGGAGAACCTGGAGGAACGTCTGCCCGCATCTGGAAACCCAGCGGCAGCTCCTCGAAAGATATTATATTGCTCTTTCGCCGGAGTTGAAACAATAGACACTCCAGCTTCTCGAAGGACGATCCAGTTTATACACGGTGTCTCAGAAAAACGAAACGGACGTAAGAATTTTGTACATACTTGTTCTTTCCGCCATTTTGTTATCGTTCAAAACGGTAGCAAGTCATAAATTTCTTTTTAGGAAAATAGTTCAACTTCTTGTAGTGTTTTTCAAAATAGTATTATTTTCCCTTTATTTGGAGTTCAAATTTATTGTATTGATTTGATTCCGTTCTTATATTATTGTTAGCTAATTTAAAAAATATTGCATAATCATACGACATAATAAAATTATCTTTCAATCGTGGAGTTTTTTTGGAAGGATAATAAATTTGTTTAAGATAAAGGTATATAACCCTTATAATCTTATGTAAAACTTTAATTAGGTTATAGATGATAAATAGTTCAAATAACTTTTCAAACGAAGAACTGCGTCTGAAACTATGTTTAAAGATATATTAGTAGAAGTAGCCATTTGTCTTCTTTCCCCCTTGTCTCTCCTACTTCGGTTCCATTTCATGGTCAAGAAAATGCAAGAGTTCTCGAGGTAGTTCTAACTCGGTAACTTCGATGTTACGTGTGTGCATGAAACATTAGAGTGAGCCATTCCTTCTTCATTCTTTTTTCTTTGTTCCAGTTAGTGGGTAGAAAATTCGAAATGTTATATTACATAGGTATTCTGTAGTAGAGATTTGTCTATTGGCGAATGCCTCTCTGTATGCGAATGAGCACCTCGTGGAGTAAAATAAACCAACAGCGTTACGACTTTACCCCTCCGTATCGAACGATCTTTTCTTTCACTTTCATCGTTCGGAAATGCAGGTAAATGCATTTGAGTGGAAACGGCATCCTTGTGTTTTCTCGGAAGTCGACCGAACACTTTAAAGCTTGAAACCGATCGCGTTCCCTTTCAGAATCCTACTGATAATCTTCAGGTATATCCATGAAATGTAGGAAACATGTACGTGTATAATGTATACATGTATATGTATGAAAAATATTGAGAATTTCAGTAATTAGATGTTGTAACGTATTTGGAGTCTACGTTTTGGGCTCCTAGTTCTATATTATTCCATTGTTTGATTTCAGCATAATATTTAGTTTAATTTCAGCATACCAAACTTTATATATTGCAAAACACATAATTAAATTCTTAATAAAACCTGCATTAATTCTAATGTATTTAATTATTTTTTCTTTCATTCTTAATAGTTATCAGTCATCAAGCAGAGACTTATCTATCATTGAAAGATTGAGAGATAACCAGACGTTGTAATTTAATTTGTACTCAATATGACAAGGCACATTTCCATTGGAATATTTTGCAGCAAATTCTGGAAGAATCTTTAGCGCTTCAGCTTAAGAATGATCATTAATCAATGTCAAAGTTGCTTTTTCGACATATGATTTTCCTTGTCGCGCAATAAAGTGATTTGAAGTTGGCCAATCGATAATGGTAGATGGTTATTCTGATATCAATTTATCTGAAAACACGTATGTATTTTTTATCAGTATGCAAGCTCATAATTAATTTGCTGAATTCGTTTTTTTTTGGGGGGGGGGGGCTTGAATCTTTCCTTTGTTCTTCGCTAGTGGTCGTTTTTCAAAAGTCTCTGTTTAGATAAACGAATCCAAGAAATCGTATCTTCCGTCGAGTTAGATCGATGGGCGACTTGGAGATAAGAGTCGCTATCAGCTGGATCACTGAATGAATATTGTAAGCGTTATTAATGCCGTAGTTGAAAACAACATCGTGGGAGTGAGGATTTCGTTGACCGCCTCGGTGGAAATCCTTGAAATTATTTTAGGTCAAGCCTTCGCAACATTGTCGCAAACGTTATCTATAATTAAATTCCATCCAATTAACTTGTCATAAGAATATTTATTGAAGAGTCAACAAAAAGTTTGTCAGCTGTGAGATAAATTCACACGATAGGACCATGGTTGACCTTCCTTCAAAAACCTTCCTGTGCTTCTAATGAAAAGACGTATCTACTCTTTCTTTTTGAGAAGTTATTGGCACCTTGTATCAGGGAGAGGGTTAAAAAAGAGGTTGAATTGCGAGGCGCTTTGTAGGCTGTGAAGCAGGAGTATTTCGGCCGTGTACAAAGAGCCGTGAGAGTCGATGGCGGTGCTCGAGCACTTTTCCACCTACCATCTGTCGTTTGGGCTTCCAGCCGGAGTAACCTGATCTTTGTAGAAACCAGAGTTCGAAAACCTCCTACGTTAGTGCCTGTAGTTCCTCGCATCCCCCTTGCCGCGTGAATCTTTTTAAAAATTGCACTTCTAACTTGCTTCTTGCTAAACCTTCTATTCTGTTGTTGTCTGAATCACCTTATCCTATTCTGTATTCTAACTGCAGCTTTGACGCTTGTTCTTTGGTATTCGAGTCTTTTAGAAATTATGGAAAATAATTTTCTAACAAAGACGAAAAGAGCGAAGTCGAATCGTGGTATTCGTTTGGTCGCGAGCAACAGGCATGATGATTTCTCGCGTTTTAGAGCAACCAGCGTGGTAAAAGGAAGACTCTGGTGGAAGAGTAGGTACGTCATGTGGAAGAGAATTTATTGTGCAGGTTGCAAATAAAAAGGAACGGTGATTTAGCATCTCCAGGCCGCGTTCAAGAGGCGCGTGCGAGCGTTCGTTGCACGGGGAATGTCTGTTTTTAAGGCGAGTTGCGACCGCTATTAAGCGTCCAAAGCGCGACTTATGCTTTTCACGTGCAGCCACCGCCTAAATATCGAATTTACACGCGGTGATTCGAACAAAACACCCTTTGCACGCCAAGCGATCGTTCCTTCGTGAAGGAACGAGCAAATTTATTCGTACGCTATACGTTGTGCAGAAATCAACTTATAGAATGGAATAACTATAAAAGCCTTTAACTCCTTGCTTTACGACATTTTTAATCTTCGATCTTATGAATTAAAAATGAAGTTAGAATGAAATTTTAATAAAATGTATATAATAAATATATAATATAATAAAATTAGAACTTTCTTAATACTTGTTCATCGCGAGTATAATTGGATATTGTATAAGGCAAGGAGTTAAAATACACATTGATTTTGATATTCTTTGCTAAAATACAATCTTTTTGCAGCCAGTATGGATATGGAATCCCTGTACGACTACGGGGAGGAGGAACAGGACTTCTACGAGGAGAGTCCTGGTACAAGGAAAGGTTACCCGATCGATCACAGATCCATCAAGGTCAGTGATACTCTTTGATCGTTCACTCGAGCGGAGCAAAGACGGAAGGAAGACGATCGACGCTTTTAACCGCACACGATCCACAGGTGACACTTAATTACACCCGGTCTAAATCTGAAACGGCGCGCAATTTCGAAATGTTAGAGGTTTGATCTCTGTTTTGATCTGGGATTCTGCAGCCGCGTGATCGCGTCGCGGCGTTATTTTCGGAACTTCCTTTTAATGTCGCCGCTCGCGCTGCCAGCCATTTCCATTGTGTAATTGTCATCGATGCGACACTTCGAACTCGCGATCGTTTTCCTTTCGTTTTATTCTCAGGATGAAAACTAGGGGGGTTTGCGCAAAAATAGAAAGGAATGTAAAAATTGTAAAAGATAATGGAATGCCAGAAGCTGCTTCGAATGTTTCTGTTATATCGAACCATCTAGCTGTAGTTGTTATTAGTCTCGTGAAAAAGAATGTAAATTGTTTATGCATAGTTAAAAGGAGCTAGCTCAACTTGATATTCGAGGAATTGCTACGTTCGGTGGACAGATTGACGGATGGTTTTAAACTTTTTAGATTGTAACTAAATACGTTTATTTAAAGAACAACCTAACCACGATCGACGATTGTTTTGGCAAAATTCTCGAATATTTCATTCGAAAAGACAATCCTACCAAAATCACCATGGAGCAGCAGAAATTTTCTAACGTCGGACAAGTATGCTGCATCGTTTTTCAAATTATTAATTAACCGTGATGGTTCGCTAGGGGCGTTATCGTACAGGAAACGTGATAGTTTCTATTAAATAGAAGATAGAGGAGACAGGAGAGCGAAGAGGACCGTCCGAAATAGGCGAATCCTGCTCTATTTTCGCGGTGATAGTTGACGTTGGCAATTCCGTTGGCAGAGCTTGCGATTGTACGAGTGCCAGTAACAATTCGTTCCGTAGCTGCTCTCCGCCTTCGTTTCATGAATGAACGTAGAGCCAACGATCGTTTCTCATCCCCTCTCGCCCTTCCATTCCTCCCTGACCTCACGTGGTCACCGTCTAACACTTCTAACGCGTTCTCCTTTACTCTTGATCCTTCTTTCTCCGTCCTGCATGCTTGCGTGCTTCTCTCTGTCCTGTTCTCCCTTCTCGTTTCACTCGGTTGCACCCTGACCATCGGTCTCTCTTTGTCCTCGCCTGTTCGATCGCTCTCTTCTTTCTTTTGCCGTGTGCTCCCTCCTTGTTCTTCCTCCTACTATTTCCCCTTTGTTTTATATTCCTTCGGGCTCCTCCGCCGGGGCAGACACGAAATCTTGGATAGCGTGCGCGCTTATGTAAGGCGTGATGTTTAATTGATAGCTCGGTTGGAAGACTATGTAAATGATCATCGTGTAATGGGTTTATACAAGTTTCGAATTAAACGAATAGCTATGTATACGATCGTGTAATGGTTGTTCAGGCGATTTCACGTTGCATTTTAAGTTTCGTTAGGCAGTTAATCGAACCGCGTGTAAGTCTCGTCCTCCTCTCTCACCTCTTCCTTGGTCGTTGTCTCGGTCCGCTGGTGCTCGAAGAAGGCGTCTTCTCGCCATTTCTTCGTCTGGTTTCGCCTTGTTTAGCGTCTGCTGGCCCCCATCTGTTCCGACTGCTCGGATCAAGTCGACTTTACTGCCAGTTTACGCACTTTTGCTTCGAGTTTGAGCAACCGACTTGTTCCTCGATACAAACCCAATATGGTGGTTAGCACGTAGATACCGTTCGTCTTTTACGTTTCAAGATTGTGTAAGATTTTAGAGTGGAAAGTCTATTTTCGCGACGTACGTATTACGACGATGTATTATTCTACGACTAAGATCGATGGACTTTGACAAATTAATAAAGATCTACTCCATCTCCGCAGTGTCATTCGTCGAAAGAAATCATCCCGTAGGAATCGTAAACGGGTTAGCTCGAAGGGAGGAAGAAGCAAAAAGGAGGTAGCAGCAGGAAGGAGGAGTAGTAATCCTTCGAAAGCGAAAGGGACGTGGAAGAGACGGGAAAGTCGGTGAGTTAGTTAAGAGGAACGGGATGTAGGGACAGGCGGGAAGAAACGCGTGCACGGCTGCCGGTGCTCGGGGGAGGAGAAAGGAGAAATCTAAGTCGCCAGAAATAGCATCCCTTCTCGCATCATGTAGCCAGACCTTCTGCATGCGCCGTTCGTTCTAGTCGCATGCACCGTTGCCTCACCTACGTCACACGCTCTCTCGCGCCCGGTGCATCGTTGTCCTCTCTTCGCCTCTGCTCGACTCCCCTCCTCTCTCTGTCGACTTTGCTTCTTTTCATTAACGAGCCGAGGGTTGACGGAGGAGAGCAACGTCGTTATACAATCTAACGGACATCTCGTGGCGATGCATGCGTTAGGAGGGAACCCTCTGTTACACGTAGAAGCTTAAATGCAACTCACCGTCCAAGATTGAAATTGAATTTTTAGAATGACTTTTAGAAGTGCGATGATTCAGTTTCGTTTCGTTCAGATGTTTCTCGCAAGAGTTCTTGCTTCTATGAAAGACTATTTTGGAGATGCGTGGCTCACGTTTTCTTGACAGAAGGTAGGTTCTTTTTCTAGAGGGAAACGTTGAAAGTTTGATAGGGGACACGTACTCTATTTTGAGTGTTGATTATATCTTTGGTTATTCGAATGACGAATAGTAGTGGAAGAGAGGAAGTAATATAGGGGAATTTGAACCAGATTGATGATAAGAGCCTGTCTAGAACAATTAGCCGTTTGCAATCGTGCCCATTCGCTCGCCATCGATTCAGGATTAAACGATTTGGGCGTGGTGCATCCGTTTCCTTTCCTAGCTTCCCGCTGCATACTGATTATACCTGTTTTCCCCTGACAATACTGGTCTTGATAGATCGAACGAGCCAACCATTGGTTTTCTCGATTTTTTAAGAGGAAATATGTCAAAGGATATTTTCTTCTTGCTCCTGCTTATTACAGTTATTCGAAGAGAACGTTCAAGAAGCGCCTTTCTCGATTCATGATACCCTGGAACATCGCGTTGTCCATTTGACATTTACAGTCTGCAATCATCCTGTTTCCTGTGCAAATATTTACGAATTGCATCACGTAATCTTTGCACTGTCAAATTTCACAGTTATCCAGTGTTTCGTTCCGAGGCCATCTGTCAATGAATATTTAATAAGAGGAAAGCAGGACAGCTGTTGTCAGTGCAGGAACTGGCCACTTGGCCGCTTCTCTGCCGGAAGTCCTCCGCGGAACTCGTCGAAAAACGATCCCCTGCTCGCATTCGGAGGATCGACTCGAATCTCCCACGATTCTTTTTCTTTTAAATCACGCTACGTCCGTCCAAGATTCTAATATCACCTATATTAGGAAGAAAAGATCTGTGGCGTTAAGGATAATACAGAAGCAATGTAATTAAGATTTAATATTTGAAACATACGTAAAGCGAATAATTATACCTTTATTGCTATACATAGTCTCCTTTCAAGTATTGAAATTTTAAGTTACGTCGCTTAGCTTTTAAGTTAAGTTGCTTGTATCGCTCTGAACTTTGAAACGATCATCCTCCTCGCTGAAGTCCCTTCGTTTTTCTTATTTCAGGTTTTCTAGTTTCCAATGAAACTAACGTTCAAGGAACTCGACGAAGCTAATATGAAAGAGTATTCATCTCGGTAGATAGATTTGCTTACGATCGATCCCAGAGAGAGAGGGAAAAATGTTCACGATTATTCACGAACTTCTAAATATACGAGGCTAACCTTTCGGCTTTTAACGAGGGGTAATAAAATCCATGCTCGGTGCATATTTACGTCGCTAGCTACGGTAACCAGGTCGATGTAGCGGAAAAGTTTTTAATCGTGCGTGTCTTCTGTCATTCATCCCTGATAAATAGAAGCTGCGTATAAATAGCGAATGGGACGATGAATGGCGGACGTTACGTGTTCATCGACGTTTTTCTCTCGTTCTCGGTTCATTGATGATACTTACTCGGGCCTATCGGGACCCTATTCCCTCGTAATACTATTCGATCGATTCGTTTTCCCGATTACAACTATAAGACAGTATAAAACAAAATAGTAATACTCTTTCTTTAATGTTTTCTTTTTTTAACCTGGTTTAGTCACGCTTTGAAATTCGTGCTCATTAGCGAATATCCTGTTTATATAATTACGTTTCGCAATTGTCCATTGACGATATCAGTGAAAATATAGGCTGGAATTAGCAAGTTTAACGTTTGACCGGTTTATCGACTATCTTGGATCGAAAATGGTAATGTTGAACGCTTCCTCGCGAGGCCTTATCTTATCGTAGTCCACGTGCGTGCAATCAGGCGACATTCGGTCTCAGAAAACATTGATATTACGTTCATTGACGGTATGTCTGACCATTGAAATGCGCTCAATTTCGTAACAGCTGTATTCTACCAGCGCTTGACTATCTTCGAATTGGCTTTGGATCAATTGGAAGATCGTCGAAAGACTCTTTGCAAGCGAAAGAAAGAATCATTCTCGCGACTTGATCAGAGATTCTTTTAAAAAATTTAAGACATATTTCCATTCAGTGTCTCATCCTTCTCGATTATTCCGCAGCTGCTGTTGCATTTCTCTGCTAATTATATTACTTTGTCTTTAATCTCTAATCACGCTGTCAATTAATGTAATTGCTAGCGTTAAACATGAACAGTCGAACGTCTCGTCCGTTCGTTTTTCATTTGACACACGTCTCCAGTTGTCGATATGGTTCGTTAAGGAACCGACGAATGTTTCACGATGCATCGTCGTGAACCGCCTGAAATCTCGACGTTGAACGGATTCTCTGCGTTCGAAATATATACTAGTTTCTATTTCGTGCGATCGAGATAATCGAATCAAGACGCGACTTGCAGGTTTCATTGAATTGGACGTTGAATGTTTAAAGATGGAATGGTTTTTAGACGAGTCTCCAAGTGGCCGAGCCACGATTCGATCTTGGAAAAATATTTTCGACCGTTTTTGCTCCTGCTGCTGCGTGGCTCGAATAGATTTACATGTCTGAAAGGACCATTACTGGGAACGCGGTTCGACGTCTATTTTTGCTCGCACGTTGGTTGAAACAATCTTGCCTATTGCTCGGTGAACTCGTTCGATATTTCTCGTGAGTCGTCTGTCTTTTTTCCTTGGCTTCTTGGCTCGCTCTGAAGCCAATTGGTTAGAACGATCTTTCTAGTATTCTTCGAAGTCACGATAGAACTCCACTTATTGGGATGAAATTTTAATTAGTGGCCAATTAACTGTACTGCCGTCCGAATCCAATTAAGCGAATGAAACGTGGAATTAAATATTCAATAATTTCATTAGCGTTAAAAATCAGCCACAAATTTTTGCTTCAATTTCTATTATTATTGGACGTAAATAGAATCTCACTTCTATTAGCGTTTCGATATCGACATCTTTGATTCGAATCAGGAGAAAGAAATATTGCCGATCTTTGCTCGGAGAATGAAGTTCGGTTGCAACATTTGTTCTACGAATGCAACCTCGGCTGTAGCCCGATTCCCAAACTAATGGCAAAGATTCAAGAAACATAACTCTCCGACTAAATTTCCATGCCGAAACGTTTCAGAATAATATGTTACCACACGATGAAGGAGCGCGAAGAGAAAAGAAAGAAACGTAGAAGCAAATGGGGGGTAAAAATAGCTGGCGATCGTGGTAGACGTGAAACGTGCTAATAGCTCCTTTTCGTTTCTTCCTTTCAAGGGCGTATTCGACGATCTTCTCTCTCTTGGCTTTCGCTGTTGGTCCTCTCGGTCAGTCAGAGAACACAGTCTTTTAGCCGGCTCCCTCTTCGTCTGTTCGCTTCTCTTTCGACGATTCCTCTCTGTCCCCCTTCTTCGTAGACTCTGTTACTCACTCATTCAAAGAACGGTTCGAGTCCGTTCAGAAGGAGTATAATGCCGAGTTTCTTGTACGAACCAGGTCGTCGTGCTGCCCAAAGGTGCGGACTTTGTGCACGAAGATGGAAGCTTAACGCTTTACACGAGGATATTCCCTTTCCTACCGCTCCGATCGTGCTCTACGATCCGACTGGTTCAGAGAATCGTGCTATAAAATAAATATAAATTGTGCTATAAAATGATAACCGTACACACCGAGGCAACGTGTATTCTACCAATAAAACGATAAAGTTATCTGTTAGGGTTTTGGGGAATTCGTGGAAGTTAATATTTTGTAGGGAGGGGACATTATCTAAAATGGAAATGAGCGTTCGTTTTCTTTCTTCTTAGAAAAGAAATAGATGGCTCGCCCGAATGTTTCAACGGTGATGAATACTCGTTGCGTTAATTGTAAAGAATAAAGGAGTGGGAGCTGTACCGTGACGTTTTGGCTCGGGGATAGGCAACGCTGATTTCCGAGAAATAATTGCGAATTGTATCGTTCGCAATTCGTACGACGATTAATTTATCTAGGCGCGAGTACAATGCACACTCATCGATCGCGGTAAGTGAATTCGCGTAGACGATGTTCCCTTCTTATCCACGTTTTCTTCTCGTCCAACCTCGTTGAACATAAATGTACGAGGAAAAGATACGGAAAACCTTGGACTTATCGTTTCTAGACGGCTGCTTGTGCAAATTGTAAACGATGTTCATCTTTCGCTATAAATATATAAATTAAGATCTATCGCAGCTGTTGCATACTAAATATTTTGTACAGGTACTTTGCCGTATTATGCGCATTGTGTAATGTCTCGTAAATGTATAAACGTCCGTAGTTTAATCATTACTGTTTCAATTTAATCTGTTAACCCGTGGCATTAATCTCCTCGTTCATTGTTCGTCAAACTCTCGTTTCTTCCGAAAACAAATTACATCATATTTACATTCGAAAGAATTAAAACCAAACTGTCTGAGATTAATTTGACTTTTTTAACTTTAAATTTCGTAATTGCAGAAATTCTGACGAAAGGATGACACGGTTAATAGGTTAAAAAATACATAAGAGAAAAAGGTGAAGATATAAATCAAAACGATAGCTTTATCGAGACTCGTATGTTATATTGCTTACACGATACTAAAATAATCTCGATGGCTGGTCTCACGGATCGGGCTTGGCAGTTTGGTTCGGAAGCAAGTGGCCTGAACGTACGGTCACGTAGGTCTAACGTAGTGGAACGAATCGGCACGGCTCGGTATCGTTCGAATGCCGATGATGAAAGAGGAAGAGATAGGTAAACAGATAGATGAACTGGCAGAGAAAGACGGCAAGCAACGCGTGACAAGAATTACCAGCACACCGCCTCTCTGCATACACGTGTCGTGTTCGTATGTGTACAGGCAATACGTGGGGGAAAATAATTATCGTGTAAGACAGAGGGGCCGTTGTTCGATTCACGATTTAATCGGCTCTCCCATTAACGCGAGATCACTTTTCTTACTTCGCGCTTTCATCCATGGAAAATCTCGCTCTATTAGACATAGAACTTGTAATACTCCTATGCAATCTTCCATATTCTAAACTTTCCATTGAGCGTTGGTATCGTGGGCGCTAGCGAGCGGTATCTTTAGAAAACAGAATACTTAGAACGATAGCAACGCGATGTAGGGAGATAGGAGTGAAAAGCAGTCTGAATATTCGATGTTCTTTGGTGTTCAGTTATCAATAATGTAGATACATGCAAATATTATATACTCATGGAATCTATATCTTCTCGCAAATGTAAATACTGATTATCCTAGGAAATGTGACTCGATGCTCGATTCTGTGATTATCATCTAAACACCTTAAATTCCAACATGAAAATCCTCGTGGCGCCAGGATGGCGGTTATTTACCGAGTTAAGTCTCGTTCTCTACATTTTCCGTGGTAAATTCAAGATTTATGTACTGTAGTTTATCGAATTGATGCGTGCACCATGCACTTGGTTGGAGTGCCATCACCGGTATGGTCCTGCGTCTATGACCGACGAGCGTCTGGTGATGGAGGAAGGGTGGCTGATGGACTGGCTCTCCGGCGACAGCGGAGGAGGGAAAAGTGGAAAGAATTAGAGGGGAAAGATGCGGAGAGTGCAACGAGGTGGGCGAGACCTGGTGATAGAGTGCATCGTGAGAGAGGTAAAGGGAAACAGAGGAGAGAAGAGCAGCGTAAAAGGAGAGAGCAGATAGGGAGAGGGGACGAGAAGCGTAGGTACGGCGAGGTTAGAATGTTGCATCGCGTCGCAGCGCTGTCGTTGCATTGCGTACCGTTGCGTCACTCTCTTGTGCAGCGTTTCATTCAACTTGGAGTCCCTCGCACGAAGGTCAAGCGGTCGTAGCTATCGCCAAGCGCGCCGACTCTGTTGCATCTTATCTCTCTCTCTCTCTCTTTCTTTCTCCTTTTCCCTTTTTCCACCCACCGCTATCGCTGTAATATTAATTTGTCGGTCATCCTCGGTCAGCTTGAATTTTTTACATTTTCGTAACATTCTTCTCGACGTAGCGTATATAGCATGATGTATTTTAAACGAGTAATAACTCTATGAAATCTCCCATGAAATTCGTCCTCGTCGGTACATTCATCTTTCTTCCACCTAAAGTTTAATTTCGTCTCGATCAAACCGTTGCGGTTTCTCTTCCCTTCCCTTTCCCTTCGGTCTCTTTTCAACATATCTCTGTCCCTCGTGTTTCTCCATCTTCATCGATCATTCAGTCATCCGTCTCGTTTCTTCTCCATCTTTTTCTACCTTGTGATCTACCTCCCGTACCGTTTCTCTCGTTGCCCGTTTCTTATTCAGCGATTTTATTTCTTTCTCCCGCGTCGAGCTCTCCTTTATCCGCCCCCTCCACCTCCTGTCGTTCTCTGCCCATTCTCCTCCCTACCGTTGCTCTTTTTCCGCTCTTCTCCCCTTCCGGCACGTCAACTCCAGCAGGTTCACCGTCCATTCATGCCTCTACCGAGACGCCGTCTCCTCGCGACTCTTTCATCCTACCTTCCTACGATCCCGACCTTCTTTCTCTCTCCTTCAGCCACCATCCCTCGACGATCATTGATTCTTATCGCTCTCTTCATCGAGTTTCTTCTCTTCTCTGTCTCCGTTGTTTTACTTCTCGTTCTTTAATGTTTCACAGATCCTTGTTTTGGCTTGGTTCTTTCATACTAGAATCTCCTCGGGCTTGTTTCGATAACTGTACCAAGAACAGATACAAATCTGTACGTCATACCATAATAGTATCATAGTACGAAGATAGTGAGAGTTACGTGGATTTGTCTCTTACGGACAACAACATACACTAGGCAATGATCTTTAAGTAAGATTCGTCCATTAGTTGCGCGTGAGATAATAGTTAGAGTGAATGTCGTGTTCCGACGAACTGTCGCTTTAACCAATGCATCATCTGAAATGTACACGCTATAAGAATTTATATACACATCTGATTACATTAACATATACGTATACACTGTAACTATAGCTAAACACTGGCCGTCTTTAATTTAAATAAGCCAACAGCAATGTCTAGTCTGTCGTAACTGTGAAACTAGACTATTCGTAACATTGTCTAACATCGCTCTCTTATGTTAAGAATAATGGTAGTGTGAACGTTACCAATTTATTCTTTTTACTGCTTTTTTTTTTAACCAATCTGATTCTCGTTCACGATCGATATTAACAAAAACGGAGCAACAATGCATCATTCTGTCAATAGATCGAATTAAAAAGAAAGTCTCTGCTTTCTTCTTCTTTCAGCGCGATGCCAGAGGCGTGGGCAGCTATCTGGGAGGCGGCAGCATTAGCGACGGTGGCGGCATGTTAACGGTTATGGCGAAGTTGATGAAACAAGAGCTGGCCTCTGACGCCGAGGAAGAGGGCCTGGTGCCTGCCCTCTCCGGCAGGTTCACCTCGATGCGGAAAGTGCCCTCTCTCTCCGACCTGTCCGATCCGGAGAGCTCCTTAGGTGAGTTTTTCTTTTCCATTCGACTTTTCCCTATGTTTGAAACGCTTACGGTAACTGGAAATCACATGGCCCGTTGGACGATCGTAGGTTCGCCGAGCATCAATGAGGGTTCTTGCTTGTTAAACCTCGTCGATGCTCCGGGTTAACTGTCCTTGCGGATCGATTCAGATCTATATCTGGGAAATTGACGTGATAGAGAAGAGCTTTAGTTACTTTTGACAAAAATACTTTCAATTTCAATAACAGATAGCGTAACGAAAAGATTCGTAATTAGTCTTTTTTAATCGACGATCTTTTGCGTCTGACCAAATGGAACATGTTCTTCGATGATAGCCATAGAATGTTGGATCGGTAACTTGAAAAATATTTCTTGGTATTTAGTAGAAGCTTCTTTATACTCTACGTGGGTAGATAAAGTCTACGTTATTTCTCTTTGTGAAGGGATACACGATCGAGGGACCCTTTTTAAACTACGTAGCAAGTATCGCGGAGATTTTTCCTGCTAATGATAGCGGGTCTATAAGAAGCACAGGCCGCGAGTTAATCAAGGGTGTTAATCGCATATTTCCATCGCCTTTGTGCTCGATTCGCGCTTTATTTGTCTCCAATATCGTATTGATTCAATAACAGGCCCGCGATTTCCAGTTCCGTTTCTCGCTTTAACCCTTTCGCTGCGCCTTATTCAACGTGTTACAATTTAGTTTTACTTTTATATATTCAAATATAATTTCATCGAATAAAATATGGAATTGAAATAAACTTTAGAGATTTACGAAAGCTGATTGAAAAGCGGCAAATTGAGATTGTTTAAGAACCACGTTGATCATCTCGATAAATCGAAAAGCAGAGGAAGACCGACAAATACCGTTTTTCTTCTGTTTCTTTAATTTATCACAGAATTTACTGTTATTATCCTCTATTCTTTTCGCGTAAACAAACTTACGAAAGTAAATGCTTTGTATTTGTACGATCAAACGTTAATCGCCAATTTACGCTGGAATTTATAATGAAATTGAAAAATTGACAAAAATCTAAAGTCGATCGATTCGACCTCTGAGAAGCATAAATGTTATCAACGAAAGGGTTGACGAACGTATAATTTTTTCTTCGTAGAAGAGCTCACTCCTAGGTCGAACGATTATTCACGTTTCATATACACGAGGCGATCGAACGATCGCGATATATACTATGTAACTATGCAATTTGTCCCGGGGTATCGGGTGTTGGCGTGAGAAAATGACACGCTCACGCGTGTGTTTACCCGGCCGGTCTAGTAATCGTCCAGGCAAATGTTTCAATTAGCCATGTACGCGGCCATTGTAGTTTTAACGCGCCACAAGATACCTATTGTAAGCGGTGGAGGAGAGAAGAGAGGGAGGGAACGTTTCGAGGCTCCCTTGTGTGACGTTAATTCACCGCGCGTTTCAGTAGCCTGTGGGGGAACGTTGAATTTCCCGCAGTCTCGCAGGCATATTCATCGGGCATCTTTATAGTTAATGCACGCGGTTATATGTGCCACGAACGCGTAACAGGTTTCCGGACAGGGGAATAACGTAATTGTAATCATAATCGCTAATTTTCCTCTTTCCCTTTTGCGTGGGATTAGCTGTACTTTATTTTGAGAAAGTTTGTTCGCTTTTTTGACCTCTTCATTCGCTAGGTTGCTAACTAATTTCTTTAGAATAACTCTGAAACTCGAAGGAAAAGTAGTATAAACTGAATGAATCTGTAATTTGAGGAAACTATAGATGGTATAAGTCGATTTTTAAATGGAAGAGCGTGTGATCGTAAACGTTAGAACACTCACATACGCTTGGAAATCGAAAACAACATGTTCTACATAAATACGAATTTTCTGTTTCTCTCGTTTTTGATATGACGATATCATTCTAAGTACTTTACTTTTCCGCTAAGCCTTCCAATTGATTATGGAACACGTTGCATACGCTACATCGATGAAATTCAATAAAAGTCTTGAATTGAGTCGTTTTGAACGCGAATACAATGTTATTGATAGTATTTCCCAAAGATTGCAGAGCACACGTATAAAGTTTCTTTTATTCATTTGGATATTCTATTTTCTCAAGTATCAGGCAGTCGATCGGAATCGCGCGGAGTCAGCGGAAAATCCTTGCTCGGTTCGCTCGTGTTTTACGGGAGGATGTAAAAATGGCTTGGAATTTTGTTTACCACCTCGAGGGCCGAAGATGGAAGGGTTTATGTGGGTAGTCGAAAGAATTCTGGAATCAGCTATTCCAGACCTGTGTCTCTGTTGAAACATGATCGATCCAACGGCGTGGTTGTAGTGTCCTGTTAACTGTTGGATTGTGACACTAAAAGGTGCACTTACATCGAGTGATGCTTGCATAATATGAGCGGTAGCTGCATAAGCACTTACTCGTGTATAACTTGTCCGATTAGATCGCGCAGACCGGCTCGCACGACGTTGCGTGTTGCGCTATTTTAAAATTTAAAACGGTGCGGCGAGGAAAAAAAATGAGAGGGTGACCGATCTTAGGGAGAAAGAGAGGAGAGTATCTTTCGTGGCACTTTTTTTCCACGAAAAAAAGAGATGAAATATTCTGCGAAGAAAAGGGAAAAAAATGAAAAAGAAAACGGATAACGTTGGCCGAAGCGTATGCTCGTACGAAAATTCTTGGAAGAGGCTTTTGAGTATTAAACTGCGTATCTGTATTCGAAAGGTACAGGACAATTGATCAAGAGCGCATATAATAGTCTAAAAATATCGCCAGTCGATTTGCATACAATTTGCTCGACGCACGCGGCGCGAGTCTCGTGACGAACAAAAACGAATTCCACGAACGACAGGTTGGTTAGTCTCTATATGGTGACCCATAGAGGCGAGAAATACGGAGTACATATATCGAAATATCGTTCGTTCGAAAGATTGATTGACGAGTAAATCGCAGAAAGTGCAGTGCCTTAACAGATGCGATATGTTCGCTCGGAGAACACACTGTCGGAATAGTTGAATATTAAACGGCGACTCTGTCCATCTGTTATCTGTCCAGTTGTTATCAATCGTTTCGATCGGTGTCTAGAGGTGAGCAAAGGCCACCGTGGAGTATTCTCTTGCGAAATTCCGTCCCGTTACGAGCCCTCGTTCCCAATATTTCTATTATACAATCTGTACTGTTTTAATGCAACGTCTGCGACCAAAGGAAGAAGCTCGACTCGTCCTTGACAATGAATACTTCGACGATGCAATTGCGTCAATGCTGTCGGCAAAGTGGTTAATATGCGCGATGTACACATTCCCTTTCCTTTAAGGAACCGACCAAAATATCGATCAACCTTGTCAGCTGAGGAAAGAAACATTCAACGATTCATCGATCGAACCTCTCATACTTCGACCCGCAGAATCTCTAAGAAATTTATTTCATAATGACGAATATGTATATCATTCGTATAAATATTATTGTTCATAAATAGCTTCAAACCGAAAAAGAATAAAACCAAATTTAATTCTGTCGTGTTTATCCACGTTCGTGGTAATTGTAATTTCAATTGAAATTGGATTTCTTAAAAGACAGTCGAGTAGGTGAAGATAAGCGAGGCACGTGGAAATCACGAAAAATTGATGGAACGTCGTCGGAGGAAATCGGTTGGCACGGAGCATGGAATAATTCTTGTTACTCGCGGCTCGGCGAGCACGATCAAAATGTAGCGAGAATTTACGAATTGGATAATCAGCAGCATCCTCATTAAGGCCCCCCCACTGAACGCCCCCGCCTTCCATTCTCCTTTACTGGCGTGTGTACGTGCGCGTGTACGCACGCACTCTGGCCCGCTGCTGGATCGTCGTCCACCCACTTATCTACTCCTCTACGTTCGCGCTCGTTACGCACACGATCACAATTTTTCACTGATTCCACAGTTTTCCAGTTCTCGCGTGATCCATGAATCATCCTTGGCAATGTTTTAACACGGTGATTCCATTCCACCGCGCTTTGCTTTCCGCCAATGCGATTTTCTTCGATGAGAAACCAGAGGATCGGGGAAACATCGTCGAAAGAGATTCGCTTGTTTCAATAGAACTCAGTTCGATCGAGATCGAATCGAATTTGTCGAAACTCAGAGAAAGCGAAAGTTTGCCTGGTAGTTTAAAAAATCGATTCTTCTATCGGGAAAGATATATTTTTGACAAGAAGAACTAAAAGACCTAGGCAGAGATTTGTTTCGTCTGTCAAATGTTATAGCAAGTACCAGGATCGGTAAAACAGAAACGTTTAATCAAACGTGAATGTAACAAACGCATCGCGGTTGTAGTAATTAACGGTTTCGTTACGAGTCATTCAACCTTCGTCAGCGTTGACGTTACTTTAGTTACACGTCGACATAGCGTTTTTCCCATGGAAACCGTCGAAACGCTGATATGCTGGTCTGTCGAGGCTGATGGAAAAATTAGAATTCCAAATCAAATTCCAGCTCGCGAAGGCCAGCCTCACTCACGTAACTAGTTACTGATTAACGCTAGTTTTTATCTGTTTCTTAATTTTTGCAGTAACTCGATGAATATCGCCGTGTTAGAAACGTGCCTCGAATTAATCCTGTATAAATAGATTTGTGTAATTTGTATGCTTAAGATACAAAGTCTACGTACCGTCCTTAAATTTAGAAAAAGACCTGGTAACCGAACTTGCACACATTGTATTTAAAGGAAATGACGCGATCTAGTAGTATCGATAAAATTAAAGATTCTCTAATTTCTGACGTAATTTCATTTCGACACTTTCCTCGGGTAAATATCTACATTTCTCCCATTCCTCTCGCAAGTGCGTTAATATACTAAGCAAATTGGTTTCGTGTTAATACGCAAACGTAAACGTAGAATCTCTAACAGAATGCGACTTCAGTTGCACGTACGTAACTAAACTTTCATGGCTGACTCTGTATATATCAGGTTTCTTCCAAAAAGAGACAAACGTATAGTCTTTAGTCCCCGAAGATTAAATAAAAGATCGGTTCCTTCCTGCGATGGGGAAAGGAATTATTTTATTCGAGCGTAGTTGGAACGAGGAGACGTTTACATTTTCCTGACGGCCGCAGGAGGCCATTGAATAATGCAAGTTTTCTCGGACTTAGTCGTAACAACCGCTCTGTTCGCCATTGTTACCGGATCTCCTTTCTCACCCCGTTGCCACCTGATAGGACATCTGATGACAGTTGCCGGCCGGAATGTTTTATGCAAATAGCCATTGTCCACGGCGACATTGACGCGTACAAACGCGTGGAAATTTTGTTTCTTTCCGTGTTTCCTTCCCGTTCAGTCTTGTCGGACTGGAAAACCGACACTACGGTAATAAGAAAATTGCGTACACGAGCACGACGGCCACCTCTCGTTCCTCTAATTATCGCAATCGCGGCTTTCGAGTTAATTAATCGTCCGGTTCAGCTCTACTCTTCAGAGCAAAACCTCACCCGTAGCGGTAATTGCTCTGGCTAATCGCGCTAATCTGGATCACGTGTTTGGCGATAGAAAAGATAAAGAGATAAAGATTTGCGACTAAGGCAGGTGTTCCTGAGAATGTTTTTGTGGTTTCGTTAAGATAGTCCGAACAGTGAAATATATTTAGAACGAGATTGTAATCATTGTCGGGTGAAGTTAGATTCGAGGTACAGTTGCTAAGGTAGATGGAAATTGCGTGGAGATTAACCCCGCTATGCTATTTCCAGTATTTCGATCGACGATCTTCGTTAACTGCGATCAACGGAAAAATACAATTCTCACAAAGGGTACTTCTCAATCCTCGTAAACTTGTACCACTCTCGTCCTAAGCTCGTTTTGGATAAAGGTAACACACCGTTTACCTTCGAAAATTCGTCGGTTCTCTGAAGAAGGGCTGTAAAAATCTGTCACGTGTCAAAGGAAAAGCAAGCGAAGGTTTTCTCTTCCTTCGCCGGCACCACGTGCGATGCAGAACTCGTTCGAGTCGAATCTTTGGTCAAAAGCAACCGGATGTTCTATATACGAACCTGTAACAAAGTATTCGTGGTATTGATCTAGGGATCTTCGTGAGTGGAACTCGATGGATTGCGTGAAAAGATGCGAGCAAACGCTGCGAAATTGCGTTGGCAGCAGAAAGACTTGGCACAGGTCTGTCCTTCGGTACCGTAACACATGATCGTGGAGAAAAGTGAGCGTGGTTGGCTCTCTTTCTTCGTCGTAGAAGGCCCTTCGTAGCACACAGGGCACGTAAGACGTCGAGCCATGCTCATCCGGTGCTCGCTACCTGGCTGCGGAATAAATTGTGTGTGTGTGTGTGTATTTATATATATGGGTATATATTTATATATACATATATACATATATATACATATATATACACACATATATATATACACAACCATCACTCACTACCCAGGATCGCTTCTTAGAATGACAAATTGGATACCGCGATCGACAACTCCCCCGCTTTTGAAAATCTTGGACAACTTTTTGTAACGTAGATTGACCCTTTCTCGAATCAATGGTGAAATATTTCATTGTTTCCTGTGGACGATTCGAGGCGCGATTATTCGATGGTGTAATTGGTTGATCAAAAATTTAGTGCTATCGAGTCTGGTAAATAATTTGTTACGTTTCTTCATGCGGTTTCAATTTGTTTTACATGTTAGATAAATTGGGATGAAAAATAACGGTCGGTGATTGAAAAGTTGAAACGGTAAATAATGTAACAAATCCAAATATAAATGAGAAATCCATACATAATTGATTTAGAGTCAACAGTTACGATTTTAGCTCTACCGTGACGTTAACCGTAATAGCTAAAATAAATTATTCTACTATTTACAAGCGTATTTAGAATAGAATTTACGCTTTTTATCACTAAAGCGATAAATTGTTCTACCATTTAGAGTCATATCCAGAATAGAATTTGCATTATATTCCATCAGAAGAATCAGTTATGTATTTATTCGATTATTTATAGTCGTACTCGGAATAAAATTCACACTGTTTTCCACTAAGGAAGATCAGCGTTTCACTTTTTTCTCCATTTTCTACCTCTATTACCAAGACGTCCAGGCAGAAAAGTGCCTCTTTGTTGCAAAATTTGGCAATTCATGGATAAGTATCTTACTATTAGAAACATCGCTATTCCATGGGCAGTATATAGGCAAAAAGATAAAACAATCTCGGCCATAAATCTAATCTATCAGTCCTATCTATACCTACAGCAGAAGGTTCATCGTTAACTCGTAGAATATCCATTGTACGAAACTTGGAAGTCTCTAGACACCTTCGTGAAACATTGCAAAACGGACAATGTAGGCGTCGACTTAACAGTCCATAGGTATTTCTTGGGCTGTTTCGATTAAAATTTCACTATAAACTGCATCAGGTGACAGGCTGCGCGATGGCGCGTGTCCCTGTCGCAGAAGAACGCCATTTAGCATTTAAGGGGAGGGGAAAAAAATATTCGTCTGCCTTGTACGACGAGTGATTGATAAGATTCATCGGTGTACAAACACACAAGCAGACAGGAGAGAGTCTAGTCACGTAGGCCAGGGTACAGTAGCGTTATTTAAAAGTGGCGGGACAGAAAGATACGAGCGCGCGAGCTGAAGTTTTTACCAGGCATCCTCGAACGCGACGACTTTCGAATCAGATCCTTTACATTTTCTTTTATACGGTAGACACATGCTTTTTTCCCTACGAGCGCGATATCGGTGGTGTATATCGACGAGAGACAATGTCGTTGGATTTCTTGGGAGAGGAAAAGACGAGTCTCGTGAAATAGAAGGAAAGAAGAAGTCACTCTCTGAATTGTTTAAAGGTTTAATATTATTTTGCAATAGCGGTGGAGGATTTAGTAGGTTGAGAAGTGTCGAAGCTAGTAGCGTTTTTGACAATCGCCGTTAAGTCTCTGGATTCAGAATTGTATCGTTCTTGTCTGTCACTGGCATCTTGCTGCTGGATTTGTTCTAGAACTGTTTAGTAACAGATATGCTCAAGTATTAATATATGTTTTTAAACTTGTTAATTCGTTATTTGAAAAAAGTATATCGAAAGGACAATTATGTGGCTGCTCAATAGATCGGAAAATTCCATTGCAGAAAAAAGCGGTACGCGTACTTAGAGCATACGTGTACCGTCCCTCATCTTTCTTCACGTCGCTCAGCTTCGTTCGTTTTACTCTTTCCCATTTTCTATATTCGTTTGTGAATGCACGTACTTTCCACAGTACACGATGCTTTTTCCACGCGTACACGTGGGAAAGGATATCTTGGTTTTCGAAATGCAATTCGCGGAATCGTCGTCGTCTGCATAGTGTATCTTGCAGTCTTGGAAGACCTTGTTTGCCACAGGGGGAAGTGGTTGGTCTTTGCGAATTGTTTTCTCGTCGATTCTTGACGCTGACGCGAAACAGACGACGAAGTTTTCGAGCAATCGAGAAACTGAGAAATTCACCGTATCCGTGTATCGTTGTTCGTGTTTTCCATTTTGGCGGGGGATCGTCGCAAAGTCAAAGGCTTCCCCACGAGGCTGTCGGTAAAAATTAGAGATCGGATCGTTGGAGTATTCGACACGGAGAGAACAGGAGGGAAAACGTTGAAAGGAAAAAAAAAAAAAAAAATGCGGTCGAAGCCTGACGAGTGCATGAGAATGTGCGTGATCGTGGGGAAGAGCGATTGGACGAGGGTGCACGCTCGAAAGGATCATGAAAGGGAAACGTGAACTTATGGGACCACGTTGACCGGTCCCACGCTTCAGTGTCGCTCGCCTTTTTTGTATATTATCCACCGCTTGCATTCTACTTGCGTCTACCTGTTACTCCTTCGTACGAGCTTGTTCGATCAATCGATTATTTTTAACCCTTTTCATTATAATTAAATCCTCTACCTTCGTGCAACTCTTGTCGGATTCTTCTTTTATGCCGTTGTTAACGATAAAACGATTATAATGGTACGTAAAACGTAATTACATCGGTAGCATGATAAAGCAGGAGAAAGAGTATTGTAAATGGAGCTGACCCTTTTGGCAGAATGGGTAGCAGCCAATTTGGACATTATAGAGGCATCAAAGCGATGATGTAGCTACGTGGTCAGGCAATTGAAGCATGAATTAAAATCCTGTAGGCTATCCTTCGAAATTTTTAACTAATTAATTCGTACCCTTAATTCGTACGGTCTATGGTCATATAACAAAAGATGACTAAAGACAAGTTAATCTCATTTATGTCGAATATGATACTACAATCCATCGTTAAGAGAAATGAAAGCACACGGGAAACAATAGGAGACCCCTGAACAAAGAAATTATTATACCTAAAGATGGACGTTTCAAGTGAATAAGTTACAATCTCTCCCTTTCCCTGTCCTATTTGTTCTTCCTTTTCGTACATCTCAAGCTATAGCTACGGGTTACAAGTGCTATCTCTCGACGGTCGTTTCTGAAAAGAAACGTTCGTTTGTCATCGAAGGGAATCGATCGTTGGCGTGGGCCGTTCTCCCGAGGTTCTGCAGAGGGTACAGCGAAGAAGCATTGCGCGAAATGCGTAACCGCAGCTGTGCGTGCGGTCGAGTCTCCCCTTTCTCTCCTCTCCTCTTCAACTTCTCGTCCCTGTCTCTCGTTCGGCCCGGTTTGCTTACCTACCGGAGACCAGACGCAGATACAGTTCTCACGTCCTCGATCCCGGGAGACGACGATTTACAGTTTCAAACAAACTCTTCTCTCCCTCCCTCTCTCTCTCTCTCTCTTTTTCTCTTTTTCTCTTTGTCGTTCTTTCCCTCATCTGGGCCTCTCGTTTGCCCGTGGACAGATGCTGCGCTCGTGAAGAGGGAATTTCAAGATTTCCAAATTGCCCTGCGCTCGCTTGGAACGCTCCTCGAGAACTCTGAAGAACGGACCTTCTTCAGAAGCTTCTGCATAGAGAGGAGTTGTCGTTGAGTCTTATGTATATATATTTTTCTTGTTGAATGACAAGAATAGTAGGAGTAGAATGGTAGGTTATTAGTATGGGTTACGCCAAGGAAATTTATGGAGGCGGTCCTGTGTCCGTTCATTGATACTTGTTTGTTTGATAATGATGGACGTTTATTGTTAACAGATTCATTGATAAGTTGGTTAGTTGAAATTGTATGTTTCTCTTGTTGTTAGAGAAGAAGAACAGGGGGAATTGGAACGATATAGATTTTATCATTCTTCCGTTGATCGTATTTAGTAAACTCAGTTTCAATTCGTGAATTCGTTATTCAATCTGTATATATGTTCTTCTCGTCGGAGGAAACGAATAATAGATAAAAAGTAACGAAAGCGATAGATTTTCGTCTTGTAATGTGTTAATAGAATTGGCGAGGACCTTTCAGTACCTCTTTCATTGACACCTCTGTCTTCGATAACGAACGCTGATTATTTTTGGTAAATTCATTGAGAAATTTACCTTGCCTCGGTTAAACGCCGTGAATCGATCTCTGGAATCGGTTATCGGTGACTGACAGCTTGTTGTTTCAATGATTTATACCGCTGCTCATTCTCCGAACCGAGAATGCGATGCATCGATGGTCTATTTTTAGACGAGGGATATATATTCTTCAAGTGTCGTTCTGTTTTTCTGCCGCGAATTTCTCCCTCCGATTCGTTCTTCGTCGTTTAAATCCACTTCCATTTTTGTCCCTGATATTTTTTGTCCCAGCGTAGATCGTTTATAAAGGATCGTTAATAATTCATAAAAACAAAGAAGACTGCTATTCTTTCAGATTACGTAATCGCGAACGTGTTACCATCGATTCGCAGAATAATCAATTTCGTTCCTGATAAATCGTAAATACCTTTGATAAAAGTACACACGACGCGTTAGCGAGTGAGTTAACGATTCGTTCGATTATACCGGTTCGATCGGTGTTTCTGTTCGCCTTAAATAGACGTTGCCGGGGGCATTGGTCGGAGGCGTTCGATAGAAACGAACCTTTCTCTCACTGCCCGACACCTTATTGAGCGGGATTTAAAGATAGTTTAGCCTCGTGAAAAATGCATACGCTTGTCGCTCCCCCGATCCGTGTGAATGATTTTGCACCGTGTCGTCGAGGTCACCGATCGAAACCGGAAAGTGGCTACCTCTATCGGTGCTTTTTAACCTGATCCGTGTAGAGGGACTTCGAGGTCTTCCACATAGGCGGCGTCGTTGTCGTTCGTGTAACCCACTATGGGTAAAACAGGAATCTTCCTGGGTCCGGAATCCGGGGAATCCTCGAGGTTGCGTTACTTTGGCGAGCTACTTGCGAGTTGTTAGCATTTACATACACGTAATTCAACAGAGCTTTATAAAGTTGCATTACAGTAGCACTGTTCCTAGTGATACTGACAATATGTAAATCATTCTTTGATTCCTTCTAACTTGTATAAAATGTAAAAGGGGAAGATAGTTGCCGTGTTCTTCTCATAATGAAATTCCGAAAACTAGCACCTTATTCTCAATACGTGGACCAAATTGTTTCCAATCTAATTCAGATCCGAGTTATACTAAACTTTGAGGCCTAAAGTCTTTCGAGATGACCGTAATCCAAAACACGTAAGAGTTACGAACCGGGAGAGAAAGAGACAGGCCTTGGTGGCTTGGTAGAGGGGAGATGCGGTCGATAAGGAGCAGATAGGAAGGTATACACGAAGGGAATAAAGGAGGAAGGAGAGAAACAGGTAGCAACAGGTTGTGACGTCACGAGGCGCCACGCGACTCAGCTTCATTCACGAGGAGGCAACCGGAGAGCCAGGCCGCGGAGGGTGGACCAGGAACTAATAAACGAAGCGGCTTCTCGTTCTCGTGTTTTCTCACGTGATTCGACAAGCCAGTTTATCTCCGTGGACGGCCACGAAACCCGGTCCGGCAATTAGTAGCCCGTAACGGTTTAATTCGCCCCGGTATCGAGTCTTGATTTCTGATTTTCAGATTGATACGCGCTAAGTTAATGCGTTTCTCTGGCTGGTATTATGTTACGGATGTCGTTAAAAACGTTTCGCACAACCCGATTCGAATTAACGTTTCGTTCTGCTCGAATTAAAATTTCCAATCCGATCAACTTGACTTTTATTCTTGAATAAAAATTATGTTGCAGACATCGAAAAATAGATTATGAATTTTCATACAAGTTTATATTTTTACGAGCGACAAATAAATAGAAAATAATTAAAGATCTATTTCCCCTTTTCCGAGTTGAAGATATTTTTCGATGTTACGTACAATCCGCGGACTATTGCGTATTAAAATTTCTCATAAGTGCATAAAAATCGATATGTAATCGGATATAAAGGAGCTTAGCTTGTACTCGTATTATGTTTGCTTACGGAGGGTTAATTAACAGGAAATTGTATGATCTATAGTGGGAGTAGACTGTTTTCCTTGAATTTGTTATTGGGACTGTAAAAGCATCCACTGTAAAAAGCATGCAATTTCTTGGAAATTTCAATACGGCGCCGCTGTCAGGCCCAATCGCTCGGAATTACTTTACCCCCACCGCGTGGTCGCCTCTTTTTACAATTGCAAAGCGCAATTACCGCGAAACCTGCTCCGTTTCTTGCGCAACGTGCAACCGTCCCGACGCATCGCCGTTTAATATAAATTGCGTCAGCGGTTGTAGTGGTCAACACAGTAAAGGGAACACCTAAATTGAAGCATCAAGCAAATGCATCGATCGATGCACTCGCATTCAGGATCGCATGCATCGTTCTATCTTTTTCAATACGGTCTCAACGATAGAGCTATTGTACTCTTCTTTCCTTCGAAGTATTCCGCCAATTTGCTCGCAATATAAACATGAACCTTTTCCAGTTTAGACAGCGTGTCCTGTGTTCTGTTACATAGTGAAAGCTACCTTCGAAGTTCGTTCGTAATTTCTATGAATTTTCATAGACATTTAAATCTCCGTCAATGAATCGTCTCGCCGGAAGTGACTCGAAAAAAGTCGCCGTTGAAATCATCGCCGTATTCGTGTCTGACATAACCTATTGCCCAGTATTTCAACACTTACGATCCTTTCCTTTTCTTGTAAAAAAGATACCGTTACGATTGTTAGTCTTCTGTATGCCATCCTTGCTTTTAGGTGTTCCAAACCTTTTCGCTTACACGGTCAAGCGCTTCATAGTTGCTTTAGTAATCACCTAAGCGTGCCTTAGCTGTTGCAACATTGTATTAGACAACGCGATATCGAAGTATTAACGCTATCTTCTTTTATCGAATCGGAACAGTAATCCCTGTCACGTCTGTGACTCGTCGCCATAAGGATTATATAGTTTTATTATTATATTACATCGTTATCAAGCACCTTGCTTGTAATCGTTATCGTTTCCTATTTCTTCTATTGCATTCGGAAGCGGTAATCAACCGTAATTCTTTTCCTCGCGAGCAAAGAAACATCTGTTTATAAATAATTTGAGCCATTTCGAACGATTGTCAGTTCCTATTCGTTCTATTACAATTTCAAATGGTGATCATCCATAATTCTTTCGCCAATGGGACGGGAGAAATATCCATTTGTAGAAGATTAAGAAATTTGCTCGAATTTCCTCGAACGAACGACGTGTCGTATCCTTTCTCGAGGATGACCCCGAGTTCCTTACCCCCGGCCGTAGATCCACGAAGATGTTACCCCTACCACGTTGTGTCCAGGTCTGGGTTTTGCCTCCTGTAGAAAGAGAACCACGGAGAGGACAGCCGAGATACCGTGGACGATGTTGCCTGTCGACGAGGGACGAAGTGGAGGCAGGGGTAAGGAAGGAGAGTAGCCTCCCCACCACGTGGCGAGTAGCCACGCGAGTTCATTCATGAGATCGTGGGAACGTGGCTCACGGTGGGTCCGTTTTACCCCATCCTCCGGCTCCTTCGGCTTCTCCTTCCCTTTCCCTCGTCGGTGATCTATCTGTATGTGTGTGTATGTGTGTGTGTGTATGCGTGTCCGCGTTTCTGCTTTCTCTTGGTCCGCCGTAATATCTGCATCTCCCTTCTTTTTCATTTCCCCTCTCCTTTCTCCTTCCACCATTCTCTCTATTTTTCTCTCCTTTCTGCTGGTTTTCAGTTCAGTCTTTCTCCCTCTCTCTGTCTCTTTCTGTCTCTCGGCTATCCTTTGATACGTTGGTCGTCGTGACCGGTGTAGCCTCGTTTTTGTCTTTGCTCCTTCTGGACCGAACTTCTCCGGTTCTTTTGCCGAGTTTCGCCGCGATCTTTCGCCTTCAGGCCCTCTAACCCTTCCTGCCTCTTTTCAACTCGTTTCTATGTGCGCACGACTTTTTGTTTTCGTTAATTGCGATGCAGGCTGAAAGGTGGTCAGAAGCTCATTTGTCGGACGTGTGTATATGACTAACGAGCGTGGCTTTTTCAAGCTGAAGCGGACGAGCATCGGTTATCGTCGAGAAGTTTATCCACTGGATATCGAAGTTTCCTCCGGTTAATTAATTTGACGTTTCTTCTGGATATCTGCAATTGCTATCTTCCCCCCTTTCATCGGCTTAAGAAGCTTCTGTCTTGTACTGTTACTTTTCGATCCAAGTTATTTTGCTCCTTCTCTCGCCGATGATTTCTTTCTTCTTGCATAAACATCTAGCGCTTTTTCCGCTCTCGCTATACCCAGCGTCGGTCGTTTCATCCGCGATCCCTTCTCCTTCGAGCGAACTCCTGAGAAGTTCAGAGCACACGGGAGTGTACAGCGGTTGCTACAAGTTGCGTCACCTCGTCAACATTCGAACTAATTTCTCATGGAGCGTTATTGATCGTTCGCGAAGATCTGTATACTCTTCTTTATTACGGGTTTCTTTCGGGACCGTTGCGAAATTTTGGAATACGCTAATGCACGTTAATGACGCGTACGTGGAGGAAGGAAATGGTGAAAGAAACGCTCGATCAGAGTTTATGGTATTTCATAATCCATTAGGTTTCCTGTATTTATCTCTCGATCTCGGGAATATATCATCCTCGATCGTGACAAGGATAATGGACACCCTGCAGTCCTTTTCCCAGAAAGGAAAACATTCAGATTTATTTCTAATTCAGATTTATCTCTATACGTTACAACTTTTGCTAAATATCTTGAAATATTCATAAAGTTCATTACCACTGATGAGAAGAAAAAAAATTATTCGAACTGAAAGGATTTTTAATGGAAATATCTATCGAAAAGGAAGTCGAATTGGAAAGTTTTTTAATGACAAAAATTGATGTTTTAATAAAAAACGAGTGTTAACATCTCAAGGGCTCAAGTTCGGCTTAGTCAGGAAATATCGAACATTGCAATATCGGAAGTTCGAATTCGACTTGAAAAAGTGCGTTGACTCTCGGAGAACCGACTTGTTACTCCGTGTCCTTACGCGCAAATAAATTAGAGGAACGACGGACGGTTAGCGTGCCGTGGTCGTTACGCGGCAACAACCGCATTCGACGTTAACTGCTCGTTTATAGGGCCTGCGTACAGCTGATTCGTATCTTAAACCGCTGGCCAGGTGTTACATTACAGCTCGGCGTAACTCGCGGTCTCCGCGGCATTCTGTCGAAGAAAAATGATTTATCCTCGACAGAGGTATTAACGATGCAAATAGAAAGATCCCGGTTCGAGATTCCGTCGATCCATCGGCGAGATATCGCACCAGATCGAAACCTGTTGATCCACGCGAAGAAAAATGAACCGACGAAACTTCAACATCGAATTTTCTTTCTTTTCATCGGCAACTAATTTGTGAATTATTCGTGGGGCTGTTGGTGGTGTATGTGGTCTGGAATATTATAGGTCAGTGACGACGTCGTGATGGTATTTTGCACCGAGTGAATCCTTTTTAATTTCACGGGGCGTACAGGTATGTAAATTATCGGGTTCTCGACGTACCATCTGGTCAAAAATTTTTTCCGCGCATACTCATGGGGATCAAAGGCTTGAGATAAGGTTGCAAACAAACAATTTGGAAATTCAATTTTGCAAATGATGGAAAACATACGCGTTGGCAGTTTGAAATAAATTTTGGCATTGCTAGGAAAGGAAATATATATCATCAGATTTTTTTTCTAAAAAGAAAAATTTATAGATTTACAACCTGAATTATTTCATGGATTTACAAGATTCTTTTACGAGACAACATGTACAAGGTAATATATATTTTATTGAAATTTTATTAATCGTTCATTAAATACGCCATGATAAGTATTGATATGATCGAGTTAAGGAGGAAAGAAAGTAGGATAATAATTTCCAAAGAAATTTGTGACAAATTGGAACTTTCGCGGCCTACTGTACACGACGACCTCTACACGGTCAGCAGGCAGTGGAGACATAATTGCGGCTCGTCATCGTGTTGCAGAGCCTCGGGGTGTTTCTCATCCTCTTGAATCTTCGTCAACGAATGCTCGAGAAATTTCCCTCTTCCAGCTTAGCTTTCTCCTGTCCTTCGTAAGCCTTCAAAGTCGTTATTCCTCGCAAGGAAGACGAACGATCCTTCAGTAATCATTGAATTGTTGCTTGATCAATCTTCACCAATAATTATCAATTTCTAATCAGAATGAAACTATAAAACGATCGACTATCGTCCCCTGGATTTTTCTCAATTAACGAATCGATTCTACGCGAGCAAGTAGAAACAGAGTAGAGAAAAGAAGGCAGAAATAAAGCGAAAACGACGAAGAAGGAGCAAGCGAGCAGGTAGAAAAGCAACAGGGAAAAAGAGAAACGGGTTACGAAGAGGAGAAGAGCGGCGCACGAGGTGAGCTACAGAAAGAGAGGAAAAACAGAAAAACAGTAAAACGAAAGCAATAGGCGAAGTAAAAGGCAAACGGAAGGGGTAAAGAGAGGTGCACAGCTACTCGGTGCGTATCATACGCGCCATTACTCCTAGAAGATACGGCTGGCCGCGCATTTTACGAGCGAACGTTTATTCACCATTTCGAGCCTCTTAACGTTTGCCGCGGAATATCAGGCTTTAATACGTCCAGACGGCAGCCAACCACCTAAGCTTCGTTCGACTATCGTGTACACGCCACTACTCTCGTTTCTCTCTCCTGGCCTGCGCCACAGAATATACGCGCTTTTGAAAGGATAGATCGGCTACCAGAGAGCAGAGTAAACGGAGGGCCGCGTCCTTGCCCGGTGAGCTTTTATTAAACCGCTGATTAGTTTTATGCCTCAGCCTCCTCTCGTTCGATCCAACATTTCCGTTGAATTTACAGGGACACGCCTACGTTCTCTTTCTTCGCGTCTCTTTCTTCTAGGCAAGCTGCGTCCTATCCGTTATTCGTTCAACCCTCTTCGATCGAACGAAGATTACACGGAAAGAGCTTTGGTTTTTTCGACATGTTCACTGTCGGACAAACTTTGCGTGAATTGTCTATAGAGCAAAAGCGCCGTTGAATATATCGGCACGTATGAATCGTTAAAGAGATACGATGTATACTTTTATCGTAATATCGAATGTTCGTGGGCAAATCGAGTCTGAGTTTACGTTCGCGCTTGGGTTGTCTACGGAGAATTAAAAAACATTATGTCTTTAAAACTGCATTAGGAATATGTACTCATCAACCATAGGTAAAAGTAGAGATTATCAAGCAGTGGAAATAAAAATGATTTGTCTCATCAACTACTACCAAGCAATTTACTTAACTTTATCTCGAATAAATATTCCAAATGCCGGTAGGCTATAATCTCTTGTTCTTAAGCTGAAAAAGAGATTGTAGCGGCACATGAGCTAGAGGACAATTCAAATCGTGTTGTTGTTTTGCCTCGAAGTATCAATTTCGTTAGGATACACGTAATGTAATAATAAATAAACACCGCGCGAAACAATGTCGCCGCTACGTGCAATCGTCAAGCAAACTCGAATTCAAATTTTCCGGCTCTCCCCCGACCAGTATAAATAAACAAACGCGACCGTAAGAGTTTCAGTTATCAGTCAGTCGTGCGAATCAGTAAGTTTTTCAGTTTCAGTATTTTAATAGCGATCTATACACAGTCTTAGCGAATCAGTTAGTACAAGCGTCTCAGCGAATATTGTCTGTAGTTATTTATTTATTATTTTCAAATTTAACTGACGGTTATAACATCGACTTATTTCCTCATTCGAATCGACAACTCAACCAACCATCCTCCACATTTTTGGATTATGGATGACTAATCGAAAACTCACTTCCCTCTCCCCTCGATTTCCACGGATCTTTTATTTCCCAATGAACACTCGTAAATGTATCGGCTCGACTGTCGAACCGAATTAGGAAAATTTCTATTGAAACGGTTTCGAGGGAGGGTCGATCTCTTGGAAAAGTATAAAGAGGCTGTAATAACGACCGAGCGTGGACGATTAGGGGTAACCATTAAATATACGCCGTTGCAACAGGTACACGACCTGCACAGGCAACATCAGGCCGATGTTATTGCTCTCTCGGGAAGTCGGTAGCTGGGGTAATTGATTATCTTGCGCCCTTTATATGTTACGAGCCTGGCTCTGCCCTACCCTCTTAAATCCATCCTGCGCTATCTAAGACGCTGCTCGTTGCGTTCCCTATACCTGCAAATTATACGGCGGAATCGACCCTCTTTTTTCCTGTTTTCGCCACAGTGAAACGAGCCCAACCCGAGACAAGGAAAAAATTGGACCGAACGCGTTCCTTCATGGAAAATTCTTCAAGAAAAAGAATTTTAACAGTCACGATCTCTCGGTAGCATCTGTTGCGCTGTTGGATCACTTTTTCACCGAACACAGATGAAACTTTCAACGCGCATGTATAAACAGCCGAAGCTAATACGCTAGTATTAATGGGTAAGTATTCAACGGGTTCAAATGTTATAGCGTTTTTCGATCACGTCGTTTCCATTAAACCAGTTAAAATGACTGGCAGAAAATCTTGGGATTTTACAATTACTAGATGCATGCTTGTATGCTTTATATAATATTCCTATCTAGCTTGATCGAGTTAAGCTTATGATCAGGTGTATACCTATTTATTTATCTTCATTACATCGCTTTAATTTGAATCAATTACGTACATTTAGATACATATTAAAAAGGCGTCATCACTCGTAGTATAGAATTAATGGAAACGAATAATTAAGAAGCGATAATAAATATGGCAATCAACTTCTTTACTTGCATAACATACCATTCGACCGCTCGATCACGAAGCGCTGATCATGTACGGAATTAATGAACAGGAATAATTAACAAGCTTCCAGTGTGTAACCTCGATGCTTTTGTCTGGAGCGCTTCTTCTCACCGAGAAGAAACGTAAACAGACACTCTATAAGACGTCTCAGTTACTCAACGTCAAGTCAATTATCCAGGGGAACAAAACGAAATCATCGACGATCGATATTAATTCCGTGGCGATCTCTGGTCTATGACGAGGTTGCAAAAGAGGAAGAAAAGAAAGAAGCGCGCTATAGACGAAGCAGTAAGGATCGATCGTATGGAAGATCGATAGAAGAAAGACAGAAAAGTGTACGCGTACAGTTCGGTATTGCTTGCACTTCTCCTCTGGTCGCCTCGGTTTTATACGGTGTGTATCTGCCTTATGGGATACGGTGCCGGTATATTATGGTTAAGTTGTTGCCGGTCGAGGCTTCTATTGGAGCGCAGCTTCTGGTCTCGCGAGAGATTATAGAGATAATGGGGCCCGGATAGCAGCATTGCTCGGTCCTCGCTCCCAACAAATTGCGGGGTTCATTCATCCTCCGCGATAGAGAGAAAAACTAGCCACGCTACTCGCCGTGCACAGGATACTCTCCGTTCTTCGGCTTCCTTGCTCCCTTCTCTTCAGACTTTCTTTCCTCTTTCCCCTTTCGCACCAACCACGAACACCTTCTCCGAGCGTGGCCGTCCTTACGCGCTCGTTCCTCGCTCTTCTGAAATTACCATTTTGCAACCATACATACAGATCCCAGCTGTTTCGTTGAAAAACTTACGAACTTGATCTCACAAATTTTCTGGATGAGGGATCGTGTTGATCGGTTGCGATGGACTTTCAACCAAGATTAGATCACCGTCGACGCGGTGCAAGAAAAGTTTAATATCGGCACATGTGTATGAGTATTACGATTTTAATGTTTGTACCAAATATCCTGTTACCTCGACGAAGAGGTTTGATAATTCATTTTTGCGGCGACGCTTAAACATAGAACGGTGGACACACAGAAACGAATAAAAGCACGTCGATGATTCATACGATTCGCGACGCGAGAACAAATTTTTCGTGTTTCTCATCGAAAGGATCGATCGAAAGTTCTACGTAGAGTAACGTAAGCTCGCAAAGTTATCGATTTCTGTAACACCCCGTGTGTCGTATGTATTCCTTGCTGTTGTCAATTATAATTATGGCGCTTCTCCGCATGGATCAGCATTTAAACTTTCTTTCGTTCCGTTTTTGCAGAATAAGTTATACTTTCCTTCCTGGGTAATTCTGATTGGGCTGACACATCTTGTAGATCCTCGATGACCAAATTAAGCTTTTCCACGATTTCTGCTCCTCAGGGTATTTCGGGGCCGATGATCTCGCGAAAATCTTTTCCTCGACAGTTCCATTCACAAGTGCCGCGCGTTCCAAGAATTGTACGTGTATTCATGTTTTATAAATTTCACAGGAAACGAACTTGTTAAATGATTCAGGTTATACATTATGGAATCATTTCCTTATCACGCGCTGACTAATACTCGATCAAATGAATTTTTCTTTTCTACGCGTGAACCAGTTCGCTCGCAACGTTCGTACGAGCAACGTGCCGGATATTTCTTTGGAATTCGCTCGCCTTTTCTCAATAACGCTGCCTTACAGTCGCGGCTGCAATTACGTATTAATTTTCAGCTGCTCCTGAAACCGTCTGGCTCCTTTATTTCACGCGCACGCTCGATATCTGTCAGCGATGGCTTCGATACGGCGACTTTCAAAAATTTCTACTATGCGCGCTTCGCTCCCCTCCGTTCAACTGAAAGAAAAGAAAAAGGAAATTTTGGACAAAATAAAATACGTTTGAATAACGAAAGTTTTCGTTTTCTTTCCAAGTACTAAATAGAAATGAATAATTTTTCAGTTTCATTTTCTCAACTAATTAAAAGAATATCCTATATAAATGAAAATACCTTTGCATGTTCACACGATGGAAGATTAGTTTCTTTACTTTAAAAAGAAGAAAATCGGATAAAATTGTTTGACAATTTGTAACAGAGAAAATGCAAGGGCCATCGCTACTGGCAGCGAGAGCAGAGAGCACGCTGGCCTCCCCACAGAAAATTACACGCCGCGGATAATTTCACCCGGCGAAGCAGATATATAGGGGTGATCACGATAATTACTTCGGTCTTTTTGCCGTGATTTTTTTGCCGAACCTTATGGGAAGTCTATTATTTTTTCTTTTTTTTCACACACGTCGATGCTCGTGGGAATCGTTATCTCATCTGTGGATCCCTAATAGTAGTTTTGCTGCTGGCGAATTTTCGCTTGGACACCTGGAAATATATTCGTACCCTTTTGTTTCTCCCATTGGCGAACTAACGATAAAATTCATGTTTCGTTTTATTCGATAGAAAGGCGAGTGCTCGATTTCACGCGATACGATCGTTCGTTCAAGAAACAGAAAAAAGCGTAAATTCCAATTGCAATTGTAATTGCTCGAAATCACGACAACTGCTCCTATATTTCCTGTCCACTCGCAATTTTATAATTGATCGTAATAAATATAAATGTGAATAAATATTAGCGAAAAATTCATTAATATCGTTGAATAAGTTTAGCATTTTTTCAATATAGATTTTCTTTTTTCAAATCTATCATTTGAGTATAAAATTTCGAGAGATTTAAGGAAATTTTCATTCCACGTATTACTCCGTGAATTCAGAATGATACGATCGAGCGATGATTAAAGTGGATCCAGTTAATTCCAGCAGGTTTCTGTCCAGGTAAAAATTGGAAAAATCTATATGCATCGAGTTTTCAATATCACGCAGACATCGAATGAATTGGTAGTAGGTAGTATGTGCTACATGGATGGCAAACTGCGGGAGGACGAGGAATCGTTGTAACTAGACTAGTTAGTGATTTGTTCGCGTCGATCCTTTATCGAGTCACTGTTCGATTTGCATAAATTAATGCGACTTATCGGTAAATGACTACGTTCCGAGTGTCGTTCGAGATAGGAAGCAGAACGAGGACTTGGCATCCTATCGGTTTTTATCTCCTCTCGACTTTTAACCCTTTACAACAATCCTGTGTGACTTTAAAGTTACCTATCTACTAAATTCGGTGTAATCTGTAATATTACACTAGAAGCGAACAATTTTTTAATAAAAAATGTCCGCTCATAAGTTCCACAGCGATGTGCAAAATAATAATGAATTAAAATCTCTTGTTTTTGTAGAAAATGTAAATTTTCCAATAAATTAAAATCTCGTTTCCTTGAAAACGTCTCTCGCATTTTTGAAAAATGCAAACCTTGAAATGACTCAAAATCTTATCTCTTTTCTTTTTCACGAAACTTTATAAGTGACAAAAAGGAATGAGAAAATTGATCGGAACACCAGAAAGTACTTGTTTCTGTTATTGGCAATTGAGAAAAAAAAAATAAATGGTTTTTACAATTTCTCCAAAATATTCGATCTTGAAAAAACTAAATAACATAGATGCTTCCGCACCTTCATTTTCGAAAGTGTTTCCATCTCGAATAAGCAATGGAAGAACGAGGTCGACGAATCTCTGTTTCCTTCGAAATCGCTTTCTTCGAATCCACCTACTTTCCTTGGCGAACCAACTCGTATCCGATAACGACGAAAAAGTCGTCGTGATATATAAAATACGAAACTCTGGTTTCCTCTGGTTGGTGGTTGACTCTGATCGTGTTATCAACGAAGCACTGATGATAAGAACGACGTGCTACATTGACGGAAATCGTGGCGATTTCTGGATCTGGCCTGTAAAACCGCATCCGCCTGCCAATAGAACGGCTCCCTGCTCGATGAGTCTCGCTTCGAACAGGATGATGAATTTGCCCGCTTCTTTCCGCTAGATTGCTGCAAGACGTTCGCGTCTACGTGATTACGCGATTCATCTGGTGTTTGCTATCAACGCGGAGACTGTACTTTTCCGAGAAAACCTCGTTAAACTCTTCTCGTTCCACGGATCCTTTGTATACATGTTTACTGTTTCTAACCATGAAACGTGTGTTCTCGGCACGGTGAATTTTTTGACAGATTCCCATAAGTCGTCAAGTTTTTGTAGCAATTGAAAGGCGGTCTCGTTTAGTTTCATCATGCTCGATCGCGTTGGTAATGCGCGTTGCTCGTGTGTCAGCATATTTTCTGAATTATTCCTGTGTTTATCTCCGAAAACCGGCAAGACCGATTTGTTTCCTTTCGAATCGCTGCTGCATCAGAAAGTCCAGTTACCTTTCAAAAGAAAAAGAAAAAATTCCATTTCTAGAGAAAAATCATATTCGATATCCGCCTTTTGGTCTCTTCACACGAAATAATTATTCCAGACTTTAAGCTTCCGTGATGATAGATAAATGTCATGCTTTTGGTTCTTTTTTTTTTTCTTGGAAGACAGCCGTGTTATGAATTGCACTTTTGCAAAGACGTTTCGTGAACGTTACAGCTCGCTTATTCGGAGCAGAGTTTCAAATTGTGCAAAAGCGCAGCTCATAGCACGACTGTCTTTCCCGGAATAATTATTCTCTGTAGAAAATTCGTAGAAACTTCGAGACGACTCGATGCATGGTAATTTTCGTCTAGTTTCGTCGGACGTGGTTGGAAAGTCCAGTAGCCAGGAATTTCAATGGATCGGATGGACGTTACAGTTCTTATGTAAGAGAGGCCGTTTCGAGAGGAGATCGGCCGGACAGCTGATGCGTAGGAGTGGCCGAGTAAACCAGTTGACAGCGGCTGAAGTACCCATCCGTCCACTTCTCTCGGTTTCCCCTCTGCCACCAGGTTTTGCCGGGCTCGCCACACGACCGGCACGCACCAGTTAGCCTCAGGTCGTTCTTGTAGCTGTAGCCGCGCTCTGGACCAGTCGTTTCCTTTTTTTTCTCTTTCTCCTCTCCGCCTGACTCGTCCTTTTCTCGTCCCTTTTCTTTCCGTTCTATCCTCCAACCTCTTCGTATCCTCTTCGTTCGGCGCGAGCCAGCCGTGTTCGTCTCTCTCTCTTCTCCTTTTCTCTCCAGTGGATTCCTCAATGACCGTCGTGTGGCCTGTTTTGGACGATCTTAATCGGTTCTCGACTCGATTTGACGATCCTCGTCTCGAGATACGACATGGTCAGCTTTGATGCGGGTGAATTTGATAGAGACAGACAAACTTAAGCGGTGATGGGACTCGAAATGGTAGAAATTGCTTCGAATGGAGAAGAAAGAGACGCGTCGTTAATTAGCTTGGTGTAAGAGGTTCGACGGAGAGATAGGATTGTCGTTGGACAGAAGTTTTTCACGAAATGGTTTTATCTCAAATTTCACAAAATTGAGCGATAGCTGGCGCGCTAATATACAGTAAAATATTTACAGAAGATACGTATCGTTTTCAAAGAAAATTCGATACGGTGTACCGTGAGTCGTCAAGGACGAAAGTAAACCAAAAGCAGAAACGGCAAATCTACGTTTTATAAATCGTTAATCTTGTCGTCGCGAGAATAGACGTGGCGGATGGAACCGGAAATTCGGGCGGCCAGTGCTCGCGTTGTTCCGGAAATAAACGCGGATCAGCGTTCCTCTTCCCTGTCCCACTCTGAGGGATCATTTAGGATCGGAGAAATGGAGCCACTGTCATCGAGCTAACGAGCTCTGGCTTCTTCTTCGTTGTTCGTCGTAAAGGCCGGGCGCCGCGCCGTGGTCTCGATTGCGCCTCGCGGACGACGTCCAGGGCGCGCGTTGATTAGCCGAACGTTAAACAAATAAAACAACGAAATAAATAATTGATTCCGCCGGGAGGCGTCGCGGACGGAGCAACGAGCACAGAGGAAGCCGAACAGGTTTTGCCCGAGAAGTATAAGGTCATGACGGTGGGAGCGAGATCGAAGAAGAAGAGCTCTCGCGTTTTACTACTCGCCAGCTCCGTTTCCCTCCTTCTTTATCCATCCACCGTGCTTTTATACACGCCGGAGCCCCGCGTGTACGCGAAGTGAAACGGGTTCTCGCGGCGATTTGTTGCGATAACGGCGGGATGCAAATGATTGTGCTTAAGGTGTTGCAGCGAACACAGGCGGTTCCAGAGCGAACACAAGCATCGACGATACGCGACCGACTCGGTCGCACTGTCGGTGGAACTGATATAGTAAGATCGTAAAATCGGTCAGCAGTTAGGGTTTACGTGTTTCGAGAATTGAAACGAATAACGAAGGACGTGAAGCCCTGGTACCTCGTCTAGACTTTTAATCCTTCGATTATTTAGTAGTAAATTTTAAACGAGCTTAGAGAAAATCGTACTGATAATTAACGATTACGTAGACTAGTCATTGGAATCTTCTTTCAGGCTACGACGATAGTTTTAACCGAGCAAATATTCACCCATGCTACTATGAACGTTGAGATTAAAAGGCGAAGATATACAGATTTTAATTAGAAGAACTTTTGAATAGAGGAATAAATCAAAAGTTTAAATAATTGATAATAATCTTTGTATATAAGTTATTCGTTTTAAATATACTTCCTGCTGGGGATATTTAAAAAAGGTCGTTCACTTATTATATCGCTCGCTCTATCTAGATCTTAATTGTTCTATCTTCGTTAGTTCGTAAACTGAGAAAGCTGACTTCAGCGTTAAGAAGTTTAATATTATTGTATGGAGTCAGGTATTACCATGAATTTGTATTCTGTGCACCAATGAGACATATGTGGATTGGTTAATTAGACTTTTTTGAGAAATGCAATTAGAACAGAACCCGGGAACGATATATATTGCTGTGTTCCACCGCGATACGTGTTTTATCTTGGTAAACGCGTCCTACAATTCATTAGCGAACTGCCGTATCTGACCACGTTCAATTTATTTAGGCTGTGGCTTGTAACGCTTTATCATGCGTCCAGCCTCCTGGTCGCCGAATCTTCATCATCCTGCTCGTTCCACGTGACTCGATACGCGGTTCGACGTTAAGGAAGCAAAATAGGACTTGTACTTGATAATTGATAATTGAATTTGGTGTCGTCCTGCGATGCTCCAAGTACATCAGGAAAGCTTTTCTTTTGATTTATCGAGGAAGCCTGGATGTTCCAGGCGAAGTTAGAAATGGGAAGTAATTTGTACATGTTACACTTTGTAGAGTCTAGTTACATAGGAAATAGATAGCTAGCGTTCGATGCTGAGTCAAGTCGGTTAATACGATGGTATAATAGGTTCATTATCTACGATCGAATCTCGTCTTATCACGCCACGATTATCTCTCGTGTTAAGTGTGAACTGTCCACATCTACACCCGATCGCGCATGATTGCGCCACAGTTTATCATCTGATAGTTGAATATAAGCATCGTGTGTACATGACTCGCGAAAACCTCGTAACGCGTCTGTAGACCTGTGTAGAAGCAACAAAAGCGGTAAATACAAGATTTACCATTGGAAGTTCAAACCTCGTGACTAACAAAATATTCGAAATTAGGATTTAATTGATCGGCAGACGTTACATAGACGCTGGAAGGAGAATATTTCTAAAAGATATATGACAGGTCTTGGCATAGCGCTGGGCTTGCTAAATCAGTGAAACGAGTCAAAGAATCGAATGCCTCGAATCTGTAGATGTAGGGATATTGCCAAAGGCGCGTCGAAAAGGACGAACGTCGTCCTGTCGTAAAGGTGGTTGAAACGCGGAAATACCTTGCATGTTATCCCTATTTGTACTCGCTGTACATGGAAATAATACGCGAGATACTGGAGCGTAAGGAGTTCACGCGTACCGATCCCGATCTTCAGAAGCGGTCTCGGCATCCGGGCTTAAGGTAGGACAAGGACCGCCTGTGGAGGACGTAGGAACATGCCTGCAGGATGCGTTGCATAAAATAGAAAGTAAGAGAGGAGCGCGTACATACAGAACCGGCGGAACGTATACAAGTAAGAAAGAAAGAAGACAGATGCAAGAGGGGAGCAGAAAGAAGAGAAAGAAAATAAAAGAAAAAACTAGGGACGAGGAAAAAGGGAGAGAAGAAGGATGAAAAAAGGAGCAGGAGGAAAGGTGAAACAAGTAGAGGGGGATGGAAATGAGTGGAAGAGAAATAGAGAAGCGAAGCACGAAGAGAAGATCTCGTAGTGGGGAGAGCCACGCGATCGAGATTTATTTATAAGTCGACGAGCTTAGGCTCACTCTGGATCCTCTCGGCCCCCTCCCCCGTACCCAGGTTCGCTCTTCCTACCGGTTCGCTCTTTTTCCTCCCTGCTTCTTCTGCACTCCTCGGCGCCGTTGCATCTGCCGCGCTTCACCTTCTCCTTTCTTCGACTTTTGCTCTTCTGCTTCCACTCCCGTGGCTTCGTTTCGCCGTGGACGTTTTACTCTGGCTAAGCCGATCCTAATGTCCGAGTCGGTGTACACGGTGGCAGCGCGGTTGCTCGCGTATACAGGGTGGTACGAAATTCGTGCCAGAAAAGTTTGGTTTTAACGAAGGATGAACTGAACTGGACGTAGATCGATCCGATTCGTTTTTACCGAATTTCTATTCGCTTCGATTCGTTCGTTCCGATCTCTATGTTCGGTGTCTTCTTCGATGATATACGAGCGCACGAGTATCGATGCTATTCGAATGAAGATAATAACGAATAACCGCAGACAATTTTTCCGCAATTAACAGGATAAAACGGATGTCAGATTTACGATCGTGTCCTCACTGCGTTCTCGTTTCGCTTTATGAAATACAACGGCTGGCTCGTCGTTAAATTAACGAGACCTCAGGAGCACCGCGTTTTCTCCCTGTTTTTGTGGTTTATGACGGTCGGCGTGCGCGCGAGCGCGCACCTGCGGCTACCTCCGTCCCTTCGTCGAAGAAACTCGTTATCGGTGGACTCGCGCATTTTAGTCCACGCCGCTAACCGCCGACGATCAATTAACAATCGGGCAAAAGTGAAAGTGTCATACGTTCGCGTATAGATTTTCTTCTCCCTTCTTTCATTCTTTTTGCCGAGGTTACGTCTCCGTTTAATTCGATTTAATAAAGGAGGAACAAGATCTCGAGGAATGGCACGCGAGCTGTGTAAATTTACTAATACACTTTGCGCGCTTCGTGGCACGATTGCGTAAATTTCGATGAAATTTCTGAAGTTCTGGCAACGAGGAGCGGCCCCTGTTGGCCGGGCTCGGCTGCCAAATTGTCATCTGGCAGTGTACCGACGAAATAATCGCGCGAGAGGGACGGAATATTCAGCCGATCGACAGAAGAGCATCTATTACGCGTCTATTTATAATGCTCGTTTATATCTCGCGAGTGCAAGAAGGAGAAAAGTGGAGAACGTTGAGAATTCCTGTCTACTATTTAACACACGGATCGTTTAATAACCGTCGATTTAGCGCCGACGATTCAACTTGTAGCTGCGTGATAAATAGATGGATCGAATCAATTAACAAGTTAAAGGAAACGCGTACAATTTCCGCCGGTTCGCGAATGAAATGTATATTAGATGAATAACATCCAACGTGTTTGTTGCACATCGTGTTTTATGGCAATTAAAGTGTGGCAATTTTATTCTATACCTTTCTTCTTACTTAGTTCTTTCTTCGTTCTTCTTGCAGACATGTTCTTCTTCCAATACTTGGAATAGCTTTCTCGTCAAGAAGTTCTTATTCAGGCAAAGTTGTAAGATCTACGAAAGGTTGGAAAAAGTACTCGCACACCATGTACTTATCGTAATATTTACGGTGAAAATTGTTGAATTAAGCCCAAGTATATTAAGTTCCGTGTCCTACACGACGGCATTTTCCTGCGGCTAAAGAAATTTTATGCTATAAAAATGAAATAGAGATCGTGTTAAAAAATGCGATAGAACCTGACGATAAAAAGGCTTCGTTGAAAAATAAAGGTATATGCAAATAGGTAGCTTTCGTAGCCATCGTGTATCTCTCGTAGTGTAAAATATTAATTAAAGTAAAGCTCGTTAGGATATTCCGACGAATGCCACGAGTAAATTTGCTGATACTTATGACTGACAGTGTACGCGTAAATTGATTCGAGGCAAGCGTCATTCATTGTAAAACGGTAGCCGCAAACGCGAATATCTCTCCGGTTGCTCGCCGTTCTCGCATACCAGGGAGATACCGGGATATCGAAAAGTTGCTCGTTCCTCTTGCGTATGTGTGTGTGTGTGTGTATGTGTGGGAAAGAGAGACGGAATAAAGGCATTGGAAGGGGGAGGTTGCTCGAACTCGTCAAGAATGTGGTCGATTTTTAGCACCTGACGCACGGAGCTCGTTTCCGATCGACTTAGCGTGTGCACGCTCGCGCTACACAGTTCTCGATTCCCGCCATCAAATGTCCCGTGGATCCACGCGAACCGTTTTACGCATCGATTTTACCACGACGTCGCCGCTTCAAACGGACGCTAATGTCAACGATGATGGATTCACCGGCCGTTCGAGCATCCACCGAAATAGACTTCTGATAAATATTTCGTTGCGATTCTGATGCGCTCCCGTTGAAACGCTCTGTCAAACGTCGGTCCTCGGTAATAAATGCTCCGATTCGGTCGATAGCTGTGCTAGATTCTTGGGATAGGACTATTCGGTGGGATAAGGTGACTTATTTTTGTCGTAAAAACTTTTATTACATTCGCGGACACGTGGAAGGATCGAATCTTGAGATAAAATTACGATCAGGCGAATATTGAAAATAATTCGGAAACATGGAATTTAACGTTAGAAATAAACAACTCTTGTTATGGCGTTATCGGTTCACCTGAAAAATAGGCGGTTAAGCAAGTAATTTTCAGCTGCGATCGATGCTACGAATTTCCAATGCTGTTAAACAAGCCATTTCACTAATGACCGCTTCGCTTCGATGCTCCAGTTGAAGTTTCTGTTAAAATTACCGGATTAATTCACCGCAATTCACGGCATATTATTTAGCTGGATAATTGTTCTGCTACCGGACCCGGAACGAATAACCACGCGCTGATAACAACATTCTGACGATAGTAGAAGCTCGATCGGAACGGGTATGTATACTCTTGTACCGGAGGCATTTCAAGCTACCGGGAATTTCTTCTTCATCTACAACATCTATCAAACGATTAACTCGTATACTGCTTCTTTAATATTAGATCAGTGTCTATGGATATTTTATTTAACGTTTGATCGATATTTCAAGTTGTTCATGCCTGAACTTTCATTTTGACCAGATCTTATCGTCCATGAAATTTTACTGTATAGTCAGTACATTAACGAAGAGAATACTTAATCACATGAAAACAACATCGAATCGTAATATATCGAATTGCCTTGATTGAACGTATGATGTTTCGGACATGTACTTTCATCATTGTTATAGCAATTAAGCTAAAATAGTATATTCTCTTTAAACTCTCGAGTGGGTGACACGTCTAATTCGTTCCAGAAATATCTCTTGCAAATTTACTATTCGTACAAATCTCACAGTCTCTTTCTCTCTCTACCCAGAATTATTTTTCTTATTACTCGATTTTACAATTTACAATTACATTTCTCGAATTCTGGGACTAAGAACATTTTTAAGAAAAAAAAAAGAAAGAAAATAATAGAATCCATGCGTGTGACGTCGATGCAACCTGTTGCTCGATGTTACAGCATAAGTACACGGGGTCACATAGAGTCGTTGGTTTCCCGGGTGAAACCGGAAATCGATACGGGTGGAAATTTATCGTAAGAGCAGTGGACCAAAGCACCAGTGCTAGTCCAGGCTATTCACCAGTGCGCCCCATGGGGCATCGTACGTATGTTGTCGGTGTTATTTCGTGCGCAACACGTGGAACACGAAAAATCCACCGGGAGATATTGCACCAAGAGCGTGTACGCAGCCTTGTGACTCCTATAGGTACTCTAAACGCGTTGTACTTCGCCACCTGTGTTCTCCAGCCGGCGTGCTTTATCCACGAGCATGAAGCATTCCAGGGACCTTGAAACGGATCGTTCGATCGTACGAACGTTGATGGTAGTTTGTCCAAGTACTTTGATTAATTATTAGTCGTCAAGGCCTTCCACCGTTGAATCGTGTTGTAGCTCTTATCGCAAGTATCCACATTTTTTTTTAGCAGAACTCTTTCTTTTTCGCGTTATGAATTTCTTCGAGTATTACGGTTCTCTGTAATTCTCTTTTCTACATGTTTTTATCGAAAGCGGCGGATAGGTTTGTTATTTTTGGTATGAAGCTTACAAATTACTGATCGCGCTATTATTATATATTATGTTATAGCTTCTGTCAAAGCTATCGATAAATATTCTTTCGATAGAATCTTTTATTTTTATTTTATTTTACTCATAGATCATCTGCAAGCGTATCAAAACTATCGATCGTGTATTATCGAATGTGAGAATTTCCTTGAATTCCGTTAGTCAGTTCAATTTCACAGTTCGAACTGTAGCGTATTAAGAAAACGAGGCCAATTTTCGTGTAAGTCGATAGAAGAAACCCTTTTCAGCGGATCGTCGAAAGCAGATGCGGCGAAGCTCGCGTGTCTAGAGTCCCTTAAGGACGACTCGATTTTGCGAAATGTTAATTAAAAGTCGAGGATCGGCGCGCAGTTTCGGTACTCATCAACAATTCGCTACCCCAATCGTTCTTGCTTGGCTGCCAGGTAATTACGGCCCTTGCCGAAAGGGTATTTCGAAGATGTCCGCGATTTCTTCTTAGAAATCGAACCCAGAGTCTTACTGGTTCGTAGAATTGGTTTAAGTAACGAGAATAAAACCAAAGCCGAATCACGAGTCTCTCACCCGTAAATGAAACAACAATAAGTCGGGTCTTTCATTTCTTAAGACTCTTTGGATGCTAAACGACGAGGTCTTTATACGTTATCGATCAAAATTGTCAAATCGCCGCCAATTGCTGCGTACGAATTTTTCTCGTATTTCTCTAGAAAGTTTTCTCGTACAGAAATTTATCGAAATGAATGACTAAAGTATGAAATTTGTTACAAAAGAAATCGAAATGACAGGTATACGGAAAAACACATAATACAAGGGAGGAGGAAAATTTACTGGAAAATATCCTTTTTACCTTTAGTTTGTAAAATTTTCGTAGAAAATTAGGAACTGGTCATTTTAACTGCCACGGCAATTCTAGTGTTAATTTCGAATTAATTACAAGATAAGTAAGGGAAAGATGGTAGTTTCTAATTTTTGCTAGCAGATAATGTATGTTATAACAACAACGAGCGGGTGATGGTTCTTTAATCATAGAGGCCTTGCTTTTCCGCGAAAAAAATAGATTATACCACGTGCAACAATGTGAACGTGTAGCCTGCGAGATCTCGAGGAGCAGAAAAAAAAGGGAATCAGCCGATGAGTTATGCCGCTGGTTCGCAATTACGTTTTTCCTACGAATAACAGCAACCTTGATCTTGTTCTCGAGATACGCTCTCGGTAATCTAATATGGTGGATCTTAATGCGTATAATCTGGGTGGCGTGCTCGATACAGTTACGCGCAATTTAGTGGTGCAATAATCCCTGTCGGTTTGTAGCCTCAATCAGACTCTAGGGGACATCATCGAGCCTGCTAAATTGAAAATTTTCACGCGTCTCTAGTTCGAAGATATCTTTTCACAAAATACAAAAACTCGTTCATATCTCTCATGAAAGTTACAGAAAGTGACTATCTTCCAGCGTTGTGTATTAAAATCGCAAAGAGGAAAGTTGATACGCGAGTTTAACGTCCCTTTCTTTGGCGATGTCTATCGATGGAAATTGAACCACAGAGATTGACCATCTTTTATACCGTTGTTTGTCTACGAATGTATATGGAAACCGAGATCTCATCGATCGTATATCAATACCATTGTACAGAGTGTCCTCAATTTAAATGTTAAAACTTCAGGAGCGTGTAGAGGATGGATAAACTAAGAAAAATGTCGTTCGTTTATTTATTTACACCTATTTACTCGTTTATTTTACAAAAATTATGTTCAAACTACAGCAACGCGAGCAGTACGCCTGACATTGACCGCCCTAATTGCAACTAGATATTGTTGTGGTGATATTTGGTGTACTGCAGCTACGATTTGGTTTCTCCGAATAAATAAGAGCAACTAAGTAACTAAAAAAAGAACGAAAAGATCGTTTGTTTCTTTTTTCGCTATTTTCTGCGAAACGGAGCCAAAGCGAGCAAACCTCTAAGGGCCCTTTTTTGCTCAGTTTATTGTTCATCTACTCACGCTCACAAAGTTCTTTGACATTTTAATCGGGGACACCCTGTATATTTAAAACAGTGGCCATTTAGAGTTTAATAAGAAAGTCGCGCGAAGCTAATATGAAAATTCTGAGGAACTTGGAGTTGGTCGAACGAGTCAGAATCTTTGTTGGCTGGTGTCGAAGATGGGAAATAGTTTGAGGTGAAATCTCGCGAGTTCTTGGATTTTCAGAGAAAATCCGCCGTGGAAGGCAGCGTAGCTAGGCGCGAGGCGTTTGTACGCGGGCAGAGGCACTCGTGGAACAGGTTCGAGGTTGCTGAGGAACTGGCCGAGCAACGAGCAGGAAAAACAAGAGGCACAATCGGATTGTAGCCGATTGCCCGGGGGCAGGAATAACGGTACCAGCGCGATGTTTGCCATCAACTGAACATCCAACTTTTCCATTCGTTCGCGTCCACCCTAGAAAAGTCGCGTTCAATGAGCCATAAATTGAGCCTTGATTTCTGGCACCCACTACCGTTTCTTCCGGTCTCTCTCTCTCTTTCTCTCTCTCTCTCTCTCTTTGCGCCGTTCATCTGCATTCAATGGCACCGCGATCCGCGAACACCCTGCATCAGGAAGCTTCCGGAATTTTTTGATTTCTTTCACTTTCCAAGGACGACTATTGAGCGAAACTTGTAGCCTGTACATGTTGAAGATCGTCGATCCTTTGAGTAGAAATTTTTTGAACGTTTAAGTATTTCGAGATTGAATTCTGTTCAATGAGATGAAGAAATATCGACGATTGATGTTACTGGAAGGGTGAAGCTCTCAGTTGATTCTTCTTGACACTCTCTTCTTTAAGGCAGTCAATGTAAAATATGAAATACCAACGTACAGGAATATCGTGGCACGAACCACATGAATTAATTAACAGAGATTCGATTTCAAGGATAATCGAATACTTTTGCCTTTGAGAGGAAAGGAATTCAATTTGTTCGGTGGGTCGATAGCAACACGCACCACTGAGGTTTGCATCTAGATTCTAGAGTATCTTGAGACAGAATCAATTTGAGGCGACTGAAAAACAAGAGTAAATCGTGTCTTAGTCGTGAAACAATTCGTTCGATCGGCGTTTCCGGGGAAAATTGTTTCTCTCGGGGGAGAAATCGCGTTATGCCCCTGGCAAACAAAAGAAAAAGCAAGAGATTCGCGTGGAAGGTTCGTCGATTTCACGGAGATGGAATAAAAGAGTCCGAGCAGAAGTCGACTCTCGACGTTGGATTTATTGAATTTACGGAAGCTGGCCGAGCGGCTACATCTCCGGCCGCTGCTCTCTATCCAGCCTGCACATAAATTCAATCAATTAGCCGGCTTTTAACGTGGGCAACCTCGAATCATCCTTGTTAGCTCTCGCAGCCAGACCTCCTGAATCTTATTCCGACGAGATTTGTGTCCTCGATGCGACACGATCTCTTTCGGTCTCTCTTCCTCCCGATTTATACCGCGCAACTGTGGAAATTCGTCTCGCGGTGTAGCAAAGTAAGGTGCAACGGATTTATGAAATTATTCCTCGCGTCTCTCGCTATCTTCGATCTCTAGTTTCTTTCGAAATCGAATCGTGCAATCTGTAGATGATACCGTTTTGCGTCTCTGCTTCTACTTTAATTAGCTCGCATCTCGTCGAATTCTATGCGAAATAAGACGAGAAATTGAAAAATAATTAGCAAATAGAAACGTGGATACCATCCGTTGATCCGATTACCATCAAATTCATCGAAGAGGACAGATATTCCATGTTGAAGAAAGACAATACTAAATTGAAATTAACGCGTTCACTGCTACTGACGCACATATTGCGTCAATTTAACTAATGTACTTGATTAATGCCGTTGACGTAACTATCTCATTCTAGTTTTCTCATGTTTGGACCAAATATTTAAAAGGGCACACAAACCGCTGTGTCGAAGCAAACGTTATTAATCGAAACAAGCAGTTCTTCGACAAATAAGAAAATATGCGATTCCAAAGCTGGATAGTCGATGATATTTCGTAACGACGAATTAATTTGTAAACCTCTGTCGTGTAAATACCTGGAAATAACTGCAGGATCGTTTTACGATAAAATGCCAGCTTGTATCGGATTAATCGACGGCAGATCGAAACCACGCCATTTTTCTCTTGCTGCGTAACGAATTTGCACGACGCAGACTGTCAGCCACGATCGTACGAGGTCATGGCTGCCGGTCGACATCAGTGGTAGCGTTACAAAGATGCGAGCCATGGTGGAGGATCGGTGTTTCTCTCTCTGCTTCGTGTCACGGTTCTTTCTTCTTCTCTTTCCGTCTCAGTGACCTGCAACTCCCCGATCTCTCCTCTCTTGCCGGCTCTCGCGCCGGTGAATTGATGCGTGGGTGCAGGTTGGACGCAGATAACGCGGGAGGAGTTTCGTTTGTCCAATCCTCGATGATCCTGTGTTCCTCTCACCTCTCCTCCGTTCTCTTCTCTTTTCTTCTTGTCTCTCTTCTCCGCTCTTTTCCCTTCTCCGCGCTTATCTTCCTTATTCATCCTCCTCTTTCTCCCTCTTCCCCGTTCTTCGCGTTTCTTTGCTCCTACTTCGTTGCTCGCAATTTTTCTGCTTCTTCGACGGTTAAACCGTTTTAATGGATCGTACGAGTTTGGTTGGTGGCGAATGTAGCCGATTTTCAGATCGAATTCTCTCTGTATTTCGTCGACGTATCGCTGGAAAGAATGTTCATCGATCTTGTTTCGCCACGTTTCTGTAGATTCGACGCAGGCAAATAAGCTTTTCTCGCGAATTTTCGTAGTAGCTGCCGCTATGCGGAGAGCGATGCACGCGTAGTGACAAAACAACATTCGTTTTCAGGACCTTTCTATACGATAATTCAATACGCGACGATATTGGCGAATTGGCAAGCGACGAATTGTCGATTAGAGACTCCTGTTGCACAAACAGATTCTACAATTTTAACTGACTTGTAATTCACTATCAAATTTACTTAGGGAACTACGCTAATTTCCTTACTAAACTTTATCAAAACGTTTCTAGGAGAATTTGTTAGTCCTGGCAACTCGTAACTTGTAACTTTGAAAATGATCTATGTCATCTATATAGTTCGATTAAACAAGAATGCCCAAAGATAGAATATTCCCCATAGAATTCAAGCGTATTACCATCGAAACAGATGAAAAGAATCGTGCCGATCTGCTCGGTAAAATATTTTCGTTCTTCCATCGGTTTTCTCTCGAAATTGTTTTCTCTTAAAGAATCGCGAGCAAAACCGGTCGAAGCAACGTTTCCCGAAACGAAGATATCGTAAGGGAGCGTGCGCGATTATCATCCAACGTATACAAGTATTTTTACGAGGAGCTCGATATCTCGATAACGATTATCGAGATAACCTAAGCGTCGATCGGTGTCTCCGCGTTTGCTCATGACGATTGCGTCCCTATCTACTCGGATCTTACCGACCACTGGGACATATAATGAGCCACGTTGTCACTTATAAAGTCTTGGTTGTAGAATCAGCAGGTTGCATGGGACCCCTCTTCGAGATTACGCGGCGACACTCTACACGAAGAATTGCACCTGTCGCAGATGTAAACAGTTCGCACGATTCGAAAACATAGCAAGTTTCCCGTGTTTGCTTCTGTTTCACAGATTAGAAACACCGTTTTGGCGTGATAATTCGATCCAGCAACCTACTATTGCCCGTTCATGGGTACAGCTTTACGATAAAGCTCGGTGTAGCGTCGTGGATGTTGGAAGAGATTTTTCTTCTTTTGCCTTTCTTCGTCTCTCCCTTTCTTCCTGTTCTATGCTTTGACCGTACGAGGTTCGACGCGTAGAAAACGAAACCGTCTTTACGCAGCTCAGAAACCAAGCACGGGGCAAAAAGAGAGAGAGAAAAACGATCAAAGAAGATGTATCGATTGGCGATAACGTTACAAGATTCAGCTCGATCGCTTCATTCGGCACGAGCGAATGAATTTTTCGAATACGCGTGTTCTTGCACTCGGTTGGAAAATGTCGGGCTACGCGAACAAAAGGACAACGCGATGCTGCGAAATAGCTTTCGGCTAATAAAAACATCACTGCGCTTGAGCATCTACTCTGCTCCCTGATTCTCGCTCTTTGCGACTTCTACCTCTTTCCAAGGATCAAGTCAGTGTTCAAAGGAACTCATTTTCTGTCGGTAGAAGCTGTGAAAGCAAAAACGACCGAGATTCTCAACGACTTTACAGAACATGACCTGTAGAATCGCTTTGATCGTTGGCAGCATCGTATACGACTGTGTGCCAAGTCAAGATCTACTTCGAACGCGATCGTTGCTAATTTTCCGAATTTGTTTAATAGAAACAGGCACAGTCTCGTCTTTTCGTGTCGTAATTCGTTGGAAGGAAGGATAGTTTCTACATGGAATCTTTAACATATCTATTTTTACCTTATTTGTCATACTTTATTAAAATAATAATCAGTTGATTAATTGAATTTATATACTTTGTGTACGCGATAACACAGAAATAAAATTTCCCTAATAAAAGCTACGAACGATCTATCGCTCGTAAAAAAGCATAGACCATTGCAGCATCTGCTTTCGTCTGAATATCCTAGTTTTATAGATGATATATAGAACAAAATGAATTCAAATACAATTTCCACGCAAAAAATTCTTAGTTGCACATTCATGATACACGACAAGTAGATACGTAGGTATTTCTGTCACGCTGTTATGAGCAAGACATAAGCAGCAGAAGGGACAGGTATTCTTTATTAAACTTTCTGGAGTTGTCATCCAGAGAGGATCAGGGTTGAATAATGTAAATCGTTCCGCAGCGAAGAACGCCGAACGAGCTGCCGCGGCTCGTTTCATCCAACGGAGCATGTAAGAGGAAAATGTATGAAAAACAATTAGTACAAGATAGCCTCGATCGTGTTCATCGAGCCGACACGGAATAAGGAGTCGGTGATATCATTCTTGAAGATTCGTTGCCGCTTTCCGCTCGAAACATTTTCCTGTTTTAATAGAAACTTGCCCCTGCAATTGGCGGTGCAAGTATTATGAACAAATCACCTTTGGGCGCTTCTTACGATTTCGAATATTAATCTACGAAGAGTTAAAAGATTTCTTAAAAGAAACATTAATCCTCCGTAGGCAAATTATTAATTCACTTCCTCTTTCTAAAAAATTTTCAACGCTTCGATTATCTCTATTACTCGTTTTAGACTATTCGATACTATCGTTCGTTCGATCAAATGTTTGAAATTCTGCTCGACAAAGATAATTATTGTTTGAAAAAAAAAAAAGTTAAAAGACGAGGTGAGAGCCAAGTTTCTTACAAACTTTGTATCGCTTTTGAATTTGAAATCAAAGACGATTCTACGTTAACCACGGATCATTACGGAGCATCTAAACGTTCCTTAATTAGTCACCTAGCAACGACCAGGATTGAAAAAGTAATTACCCTTCATCTTGCAATAATTATCGCGTCTTGCAAATAATGCGCGTTCCCGCGAGATCTATCGCGATCGAGCGTATAGTCGTCCGCGCTAAAATTGCGCACAGTTAATCCCGGTCGTATTGGGAACAAAGCGACGAGCTGGCCGTGCAACGAAGCATAACCCAAAGGGGGCGGGAGGCAGACGAACGTCTGCCGAAATGTGCCGTTCGAATGGCGGCCATGATGTTAATGTGCGGCAGCAAGACAATTGCGTTCCCGTGTTCGTTGGAAAGTGCGTTCTTTTCTCCCCCGTGGATTCCTTCGTTGTTCCTGCCAGATAACAGTGCCAGGCTAATGTTAATGGCGGAACAGGTGGCCGCCGAGGCGTGACACGGTGACGTCATTGGTCCTCTCGTGCCACCGACAACACATCGCCGATACGAAACACTTGCCCCGTAACAAAGGCTCCTTTCGTTATTGCTACGAATATTTTTTTCGAATAACGTTGCTTCGAAACGAGATTCGATTCTACTTTCGAAATTGCGTACCACCGTCGTTGATATCAGATAAAATATGAGGTGGCTATGTTGTCCGTGATAATAGTTGCAGCTGCGTGTAGATGTCGCTTGGCTGGAGTACTGCTGTATTTTCTTCCTATTTAAGAATCGCGGAAGAAAAATCGGACTTCGGTCGCCGGGATTCGATTCCGGGTTCCGAACGTTCGTAACCTGAGGCGCTAATCACTGCGTTGCCGTCGTCCGTTTCTAGTTAGTGTCGAGTGGCGGTATTTGTGCTGTCGAGTGCCGCCACAAATAAAAATATCTTGCGAAAAGAAAATCGTTCCTTTGAAATTTTCTAGCATTGTCGCTAATATTAGGTAAAATTAAAATATCCTTTAAACCGATTATTATTTGCTGTAAACCGGTTCGATATATTCTTCGAGAAAAGTGAAATTTATCGGTCGATGTGTATCTATTAAAAAATATACGTATGATTCTGTGTATATAGAGAAAGAAACATTAATCTTCGTACGCGATCCAAGTATCAGCTATCCGAGTATTCGTTTTATCGAAGTTTCGCGATGATGGAAAGTTAGAATTACGAGAAGGGAAAGAGCAAAGGGGGAAGTACGTTAACTCGGGCGAATTTAATTTACGAGCCAACCGTTGGCGCAATCGTTACAACACTTCTTCGCTAGCTACCGTCCCTTATTAAACAGCCAGGGTGTGTGGGAAATTGGAAACGCTAGGGTCGCCTGGGTGACCGGTACGGGCCAGTGTTACAGGTGTTCGACAGACGCACGTGAGAATGTGTCACAGGTGCGCTGCCCTTACGCTCGCCTAACTATGGACAGAGCTCCCTTTACTATTGTATCGTAAATGGTGATTATCTTTTATGCGAAGGGTAGTCTAGAAAGTCAAGCGTTTTAGCTTGTTGCAACACGGTCATGCAGGCGTTGCATCCTTTCACCTTGAAACTTTTAATAGTGTGGCCTGTGAGACACTCTGCCAAGTCGTACTAAATATAGTACTGTAAGTTTTATTTCTTATATTTCCTACAAGCGCGAGCGAACCCGAGTATTTCTAATTTCCAAAAGTTATCAGTTTCGCGATCCGCGTATCTTTCAACGAACAACAGCGAACGTAAGTCCGAAATAAATGGACGATAGATAATAATGGCGAATAACGAGGAACGACCACGAGGATGGAGTTTTCGTCGGCCTTCGCCGCTTGGAGGTCAGCCACGTTCTCTCGATCGAAGAGAAGAACGCTACCGGTAATAAAATGGTCCACGGCAGTCTCGACACGCGAGCCATTAATTAATCCATTAGGCGAAGTTCAGTCGGCCAGCCATCTCCTGTTTCGAGTGTAAACTCCTCCCTCTCTTTCCCTCGCCTTCATTTTTTTCGTGGCTAAAAGCCAGACACACGTTATACACCAGATACGAGAGAGAGATAATTAATCCCCGGCGAAATAAGAAACGAATATTGCGTTGCGAATTCCATTTTATTGTCGGTACACTCTTCTCGCCGCGCTATTCTTTATTTTCGCGAGCCGCCACGAACTCGAACCCAAACTCGAACTCCAACTTGTACCACGGCTACCATGCACGCGTTTCTTCGCGATCCAGCCTCTCGCCCGGTTCTTCCTTTATATTTTTAACCCCGCCGACGTTTATGCCTCCTGTAAACATCGAACCCACCCGGCTGTAGACCTTCGACGTTGCCTTAACCCTTTCTGCCTTTCAGAGCGGCGCTAATGCACCTCCGGTAGCCGTTTCGTGACGCGAAAATAACCTGAAACCTGTCGATATCCCGTGAAACCATGGAAAACTCTATACCCAAACAGCGTGTAATCGGTGAAATTCTCGCGACTTTCAACATACAAGGTAGAAATGTAACTTGAATTGCTGGCTTTGATCCTGATATTTTTGACGCGCTTTTAACACTAGAACCGTTGTCGAGGGTTGCGGTGTAAAATTTGCGCCAAAGAACTGAAAATAGCAGGTGTATGGAAGAATGTCCGATGGACGGGGGAAAGTAAGATTTTGTGCACGTACAGTGAAACGTCATTTATGCAATGCTATTTATTAGGACGAAATTTTGTTCAGTGACTCTTATGAACTTTGGTCGCACGACTTGTCCCATGATACGTATAGATTAGTGAAGTTTCACTGCACCGTCGAAGATGTATCTTCACAAATCTCGGAGACTGTACTCGGAAGAATTTGAAAACTGATCGCTTTGATCCCACCACGCGTGCCATACTTCGACTACATATTAATATAGCACGATGATCGTTTCTCGAGAACGAATTATTCCACGCCAGTAACGCAACGTTGTTTCTCGAATGGAGGAAAAACCCGAGGAGATTCTCTAATTTGCCTACAATAGGATCATCAACGAACACGTTCACGGAATCGCGTCACCGTCGATATCACGGAATAACAACGTTCTTTTGCATGTCTCTGAACACGTAATTCCTCATCCTTTCGTTCGTGTAATTCTGGAGGAATAATCCTGAAAGAATAATCCTGGAACAATGATTCTGGAAGAATATACCGAACGATCGTAAAACGTGTGCTTGTTTCGTCACGTCGAGGAACGTTTCGTCGATAGGAACCGAGCGCGGGAAACTGGATTGGCGAAACGAGACTGTGCAGGTGAGTGATGAGAACCCTTTTGTAGCAGTTTGAGGAGCGACAGAGGGCTGGTCTCTGTCGGCCGTCCAGACAAAACCGGCGTGGGAGCGAATGCACGCAGGCTCCCACGGGCGTGCATTGTGCGTGATACGCATCTATACGTCATTTACCTACCTACCTACCTACCTACCTACCTATGCCACTCTGCCAACGTTCTCCCGTTCTCTTCGTCTATGGGGTCACCGATAGTCTCATGCTCGCAACACATTTCTCCACTTTTAACCCCTTTTTCACGCTTCTCCACTTTCCATGATCCTCGTTTTTATTTTTTATTTTTTTTCTAATCTTCATAGGACGACGCACACTTTGATCAATTCGATACTAGATCTTTGACAGATGTTCTGTAGCGTAGGGAGGAACCGGCTTCGAGATTTTTCGATCGATCGGAACATTTCAAATTTCCCCTGTCTGTCGGTTCTCCATCGCTTCACTTTGTTACTATAATCGTTCGCGTAACTCTGCATTCACGTTGGTTGTTCGCCAGGTGAATTCTTAACAGATGCTTCGTTCCCAGAAAGCGGAAAAGCGAACCAAATTTGATCCATTCGGTTTTAGAATGTCAATCGCGTTCCGACCAACGCGAATGTGATGACGTACGATGCGATTAATTTCTAAACTAACGATAAAGAAGAACTTTATTCTTTTACGTTCCGCGTAGTAGCCGAGTCGTTGAGAGGCCACAGCGACCACGCTAATCAACCGTGTAAATTAAAAAATAAAGGAACACGATGTAACGAACATTGTTTTTTAAACCAAATTTGCCATTTACTGTAATGCCATTTCCTCGCGGCAAATAGCCTCGTGCAAGTAAATCATCCGTTTTTTGACAATTGAACGTTAATTATGTTATGTGTGTAATGAAATGGAGAAATTGACAAAAAGCGGAGTCGATCGCTTTGGCTTTCGAGAGCCAAGGCTAATAATGGACACGATTCTCTTCACTCTGTTTCATGGTTTTATTTTTGTTGCTTTTGTGGCGGCAACCCTTTGATTTTCGCGTAAGACTGGATTGATTTCTGGCAAGGACAAAGGAAGAGAATCAGGTTCTTCGATAGAACCAGCTAATAATCGAGGTGATTTTCGGTGCGTCCTGCGCCCTCTGTAACGAGTCGGTAGTCGGTAGAAAGGATAGGCCGAGGGGCAATTAATTAAATCGAGGCAAATAAGCCTTTAGAAGGTTGATCGCCGTCAGGCATCGAAGACAGTCGGTCCTGGGATCGACGGAGGCGCTAATCGTCGCCCGAAGCTATCATTAGTCGTTGCTTTCACCCCACTCGTGTTCGCCGCTCGTTTATTGCCATTATTCGCATGCGGGAGACACTCTTCTGTTCCTTCTTCGCATGCCTCCCGTCAAATGCCTACACGTCTGCACCTTTGTACATCGATTTCGATCCCTTCTCACGAATCTTGCCTTTAAATTCTCCAAAAATTCTTCCCATAAAAAAAAGTTCAAAGAATCTTAGATTGCCTACGTGTTCGGTGACAGTTGGGCCTTTCACAGGTCGAGCCGATCGACTCTGCTCTTTGTCAATTCCTCAATTTCATTTACGTAAGTATTTGTAGCGGCACGTGAACTAGAGGACAATTGAAATCATGCTGTTTTGCCTCGGAGTATCAATATCGTTAGGATACACGTAATGCAATAATAAATAAATTCCAGGCAAAACAACGTCGCCGCTACGTGTAACCGTCAAACGAAGACGAATTTTAATTTTCCGGCTCTCCCTCGACTGGTATAAATAAACGAACGCGATAATAAGGATTTCAGTATCTATCAAGTATCTATCAGTTACCAACGAGTTATCAACGATTGTTTTATTTATTTTTAGCGAATTTGTTACTATGAGTGGTTATTGTTAATTTATTTATCATTTTAAATATACTTGACGGTTTTCAACAATGAGCAATCTCGTCTTATAAACCGCACGATCAACCATCCTCTACATATTTGATCGACGTCCAATTTTCGAGAAACAAATGAATTCGCTTCGTATGTACTGTAAGAAAATGAAACAAATAACAACTTAAAACTATCAATATACAGGGTGTAATAGAACGTGTGATGTTCACTTCGGGGGCTGATTGTACACCGAGGAACAACGAGAAGAGTTCGTACAAACATATGATTCGTCCTTGTTCGTTTATGAGATACGACGAACTTTTTGTTTCGATTCTGTGTTATCTAATTATCTTTGGCTAAAAATGACCACCTTGCGTCTCAAGGTAAGCCTCTAGACGTCTAGTCACGAATCCGGTTACACTTTGACCGATTCCTGGTGTTTCTTGGATTTTTCGAATTTCTCGAAAAGCTTATTTTGCTCTACATCTGAGTGTTTCAATATTATCAATGGATGTCGTTTACAAAATTCGTTATATCCCATAAAGAAAGACACAGCATGTCTACGTGAACATTTTCTTTATCTTTAGGTCTACAATCAGCTGCCGTAATAGGTTCCACATGTTCTGTTACAACCAACACTTATCGACAAATCGCATTTTCGTCAAGAACCTTGAAATATTAACGATATTATCGACTGTCCGAGGACATCCTGAAGTACGTCTAAAATACAGTAATTTGTAAAGTCATAATCCTTCCCTATTTGTCAATTACTGTTGGTTCATAGCTTGAGCAAGGATGGATTAAGAGAGGCAAAATGAAAGCATAAACGTCAATACGCAGGATGCTGGGTGGTAACGGTCAGTGAAACCGACTTGAGAAACACGACGAACCGGCATCCACCAGTCTAACCAAGCTCGAACGTCAATGAAAGCTAAGGTCGATCCTTTCATATTCACGCTCCATTAATGATCTCGTTGCTCGTTGCTCGATCGTGACACGGTTTCGCGAATGAATCGCTGCTGGATTTTCGTGCGTCACCGCCTACGTACTATCTCACGCTTTCCACCACCAACGATTTTCCACGGCGCGTAGGGAAAGGCCACGGTAGCCGGGGATAGCGACGTTAATCGACCGTTCGTTAGTCGTATTTTCAGCTGTATCTGAATCCTATCTAAGAATTCCGGTTTTTACGCGAGCTGGTATCGCGAGCGAGCGCTCAATTGCCCTCGCGTTGCGCAAACGCGTGATTTCATTGAGCGAACGGCCGCACGCTGGCCCGTTTCCCTTTTCACGATGGCGATCCAATTCACCGTGCAAGCGCGAGCTCCATTAGCTTTTTAATTCGCGGCGCGCGTTTGTTTCCGGCGGCGTGCGTGGAAAAAACAGGCCGCTCCAGGCTGCACCGGTGCGCGCAGACCATTCAAGAGTTTGCGCGTACAAGTCGCGGGGCTTCGTTGAGAAAATAAGAGAGCAGGCGGCGTGGCGGGGCAGCCGTTGAGTCGCGAGACGCTGTGAATGATCGATGGCGCCGGAAGTTGGCCGCTCGATCGCCGGGGAACCGATTAAGGCCGATTTTCCTGTCGGTTGCTACTGGTTCCGCTAAGAAGTCGTTAGAATGGACGCTCGTTTCGATGGGAAAATTGACCTTGTTTTTTCCTCTTGCAATTGCTTAGAAGAATATGTAACTCGATCAGAGGTCGCGCTCTCCATAAATCAAAAAGTAGGGAATATTACGAATATTATTTTTCCAAACTTGTCTTAGAACTCGTCGTTTGTTCCTTTCGACATGGAATACGCCTGGCGTGTCTAGACGATAAAATCTGAAAATATGTAAAAAGTGGAACATAGATTATACGGATAGATGTAGGTTGTTGTATGAATAGTTGATAGAGTCCAGGTTAACTTACGATCGTCGTGTCCAGTTTGTACTCGTTTTCTTTATGCGTAAATTTGGTGTCTTATGTAAGGTCAGTGTTTGAAACTGGAGGTCATCGTAAAGTCTCAAGGCAAGCGGAAATAAAAGATATATGTACATATAAATACACATATACATGTATATAATGCATACAAAAAGTGAATTCGATCAATACGTCTTCTGAGGCTCGTCACCGTATTTTTCATTTTCATTATATTTCCCAACGATTGCTAGTTTTCGTAAAATTCTTCATCAATCTACGCTATCTTAAAACTCGATGCCCTGTCTCAATTATCCCAAAGGAAGATACGAGAGGATCAAAGCGCCAAGAGGAACGAGAATGCAAACAAAGTGCAGTCGATCGAGCATCGAGCTCGATTGTTAATTAAACCACGCCAGGAATCTCTCTCTCTCTCTCTCTCTCTCTCTTTCTCTCTTTGATGAGGTGGATGAGCAAAGTATGGCGTCGCGTCTGGTGGAAAGGGAGGAAGACAATGCCAGATAACGCTATGTACGGCACATTGTGCACGCGTTTCGGCATGTTACCGAGCGATCGCTGGTCGAGGTTGCGCAGGAACGCGCAACGACGACGACCTCTTTTACCTGTGCCTCGTGTGCTCTTGTTCCCCTGGCCGTTCCAAGTTCACGCATCGCCGGCCACCGGCGATTTTTCACCAACTCCGACCGTGATCCAAGATAAAAATACCACGTTCGTATCGACCCATGCGAATTCATCCGTCTCCTCTTCGGCTCCTGGTTCTCGCGTGGTTACTGTAGTTTGCAACTTGTATCGTACAACACGGTCGCTATTTTCCAGTCAGCGCACAGTGGTCTGTAGGCGAAATTTTTTACTGTCTCGGTGGATCAAGGAAGATAATTTAACGTAGTTGAAAACATAATAATAATGATAATGATAAAAATGATTTATTAGTTCGTAAATTCCTCGATGTTTCCAAAGTTTCGTCATTTTTATAAAGTTGTTGGGATCACTTCCTAAATAGGCCAATAACGCATTATCGTTCTTTCCATTGCTAGATTTTATTGCGATAAATATACATTGTTCGTATTCCATCCGTGAATCGGTATTTATGACGACCACAATGATCAATCCTCTATTTTTTCCATTTATTTTCAACATATTAAGGTTCGTTAATAACAGCAATTATAATAATAACAGTTATAATAAATTGAAATAAATTTTGTCCGTGTATCTCGACTCTGCCCCCAATTTGCATCGGTCTGATTTACATATTTTATGAACCAACCAGCACTGTAATAGCAAAGCGATTGTTTTATCAGATATAATCATACGGTATGGTGAACGGTGTATGGGATTTTGGGTGGGATCGCGCGATCCTTGGGACTCGGGGCAGTGGTAAGGTTGATCGTTTCTCGGATAACCATTCTTCTTATATGAGAATCGTTCGAGAGCGATAAAACGAAACCTTTTGTTGCGGCCATATCGCGCTTATTGTACGGCTAGCTTTCAGACAGACTCGGTATGTAGTCCATTCATGTGATCATGAACGATGATGCTACATTTCCGAGGAACATACGTGTATGTATTTAGGTTCACGTGGCAACGAGGGAGAACGCGCGAATCTTCTAATTACATTTCATACACCATTTCCATCAACTTCATGCTTTAATTAAACACAATCCTCCTATGATGTAATCATAAATACAGTAATTGTGTAATACTATAAATATTCTGGTAAAAAACAGTTGAAATGTGTCGAACAGAAATTAAAGTTGTTAGAGTAATAAGTGTCTCGTTTACCTTAAAAAAAAAAAAAGTAAAAAGAAAATAAACACGGAAAATGATCAATTATCGTTTAATTTATTTCTATAATTGGCGTTTTAACGTAACTATGTAATAAAGTTCCGTTTCAATCGAGTCCCTCGAAAAGTCGATTTCTCGACCAGTCGAGCAGAGTCTCCGACTCTTTGGAGTCGGCTCGGTTCGACTCGTCGCTACACCGGGAGCACCGAAGCGTACTTCCACCTCTCGCTGCTGCCCTCTTCGCGCAGGTCGTGGCTGACCTCTGTGCCTCGAAAACGATCCAACGCGTCGTTCCACTTGCTCGCGATACGCCGACGTAACCCGACGAACACGATGACGAAACGCGTTCGCGCTTCTCGACACCGCCGAAATTAGACTCTGCCCCTGTTCTCCCGCTCCTTTTGCCTTTTTCTCTACCTCTCTAGCCCCGCTTTTTCTTTGAACTCATCCAGGAAAGACGTAAGAACGCACGGCGATGGAACGCTGGTAGAAAATTGGCTGGAAGTGGAGCAAAAGTCTCCTCTTTGATCTTTCCGGCATTTTATTTCCAAGTATTCGAATCTTAACGTACTCGCTGCTGTTAAAATATGGCTACATTGTCTTTGGGATTACATATCCTTTTTGTCGCAGATGTCCTTGTTTTAAGTACTTATCGCTGTTCCAACTCACACTGCTTTCGAATATATTGCGTACTTCTCAGTCGTGACAAATAATTGGGTCCACCATCGTACGATTCCCCTGTAGATACGATATTATGTCCATTGCAATTGAATTTGCAGAATTATATATATAAATCTGCACATTGTACGTTATATAATTCATATATAGATTTATGCACTGTGTACACGTAGTCTCTGCATCGACTTTTTGACTAGCAATCGTTGTTTCAACTCACTGCGTTTTGTAACTTGCAAAGGTATTCGATAGAAACGCGCGAGAAATAAAAATACGACAATTGTATCAACAGTATTACTCGAATAATCGCACAGACGGAGTACTCGGACTTTACTTTTAACCCGAAAAACGTTCAACCTTTTCTGCGAACGAAAGACTCGATAAATTTAGTAAATTACCCTAAAGGAAGTTCGTTTCTAATGAAAATTTTTTTTCCTCTGTTTCAGGTAAGTCAAACCTCTACAATTCTGGTGAAGCCTAAAAATGGACGACTATACGTTTTTTCTCGACGACTCGACAGATTATTATTGGTAGGTTCGAACACGGCAGATTTACAGAGAATCGGAGTACCGTGATTTTTTATTCGAGCAAAGAGACAGAGACGCGCTTTATAAACACGAAGAACACAATGGTACCGCGAGGTTCTCGCTACGTACAAGGTTTGGTTGGGTACGTTTGAGGTGTGCTCATGTAGATAAGCTCCGATAATGACCGGACGTGTGCTCACCCAGCCAGAACTCTGCGAACTCCCTCCGTACGTCCTCCTCCTTCACCACCTCCTCCTTGTCCTCCACCTCTTGCTCCACCTTGTTGTGTTCTCTGTGACCACGTTTCTTCTTCTTTGCCATAGTCTTCTTCGGGGTCCTTCGGTATACTTACGAGGGGACACACACGTGTCAGCTTCGTGCACGCCACCTCCAGTGCCCGTAGCCGTGAACACGAGCCTTCTGACTCCTGTTCCATGGAAATAGACCGAAGTGCCCGCTCCACCGACTTTAACAACGATTTTTTTACCTTTCCTGGAAATTATTCCAAGTTTCGTGTAATGATCATTCCGATTTTTTTACAAGGAGACATAACGACCCTATGTTTCGATTTAAGTTTCCGACTTTTATATCGTTCGACGATTAGACCCATGTTTTAAGGCAGCAAATTCAAAGGCAAGCTACCTCTGTATCGAATTTGAATTTTAACGCTTTGTCGTCCGCGTAAATTTACTAGAAACTTTAACCAGTTACCGGCGTTGTTTCCTTTTCTTTTTTTGTAGAGAGCTTGAAATTTGCAAATTTTGAGTAAATTTTAAGTCGATTTGAGCGTGACACCAATGTAGTGTCATTGGACACTAGGACTTGACCTGCATTTGACAACACGTTGGAGCCATCGGACGTGAAAGTGTTAATTATAGCTCTCATTCCATATTATCAGATTGCTGGTTACTGAACAGAGATTCCGAGTAATATTTCAATATTTTCCTTTAAACATAGTATTAAAGCGAATCAATCGCGTTAGTATCTTCTAAGTATTCAATATGATGAGAAAAACGCATATTACTTGTACAAACGAATAATCCAAATTGTTCAGTGAAACTCAAAATATTCGTCCTAATATATCCTTTCTATACCTTTAAGTCATCTAAATATCAGGAAAAAGATGAATTTCGTCACTGCAAAGTGCCATATCTTTTCCTCCAAAAGACAAGATCCGATCATCGAGCCATTTTTTTGTATCTGATAAATAATTGAAATTGGGTATCGGATAAGATGTGTTGTATCGATCGGAACAGGTCGTAATTCGAAAGAGTAGCGTTCAGCGAATAAGCTGGCTGTTGCAAGAACTGCTGACTGTCCCAAACAAGACTTATTATTGTGTCTTTCGTCGTAGAAGCAGTGCGTGGTCTAGCATTGTCACGTAATAATTTCACAGAACGTTCTCCTTTGTCAGTGCTCTAACGATTGGATGTTATCTAAAGACACGACATTTTTCCGTCATGGAACTCATCCTAATTGTCTAATAGATGGTTTAAAGTTATAGAAAGCAACGACAGATGCTTTCATCGAACAACTTGTGTTTTTATTTTTAAATAAACATTAAGTTTCGTTAAAAAATTTCGTTTATCTTTCTACACGAAGCATCTAATTTCGAAAGCAAATAACAAAACTATTTTGTAAAGATTACTCTCCTATAAAATTGAACGACTTATCGGGTAACATATAGTGTTCCTGTCTCTATAGTCCTCGCCTTATGGTTTAATAATTTCGGCCTATTTTTGAATTTCTTCAAGTTCTCCAATCTTTGACTATGCATCGAGAAATAGGTCTCTTAGATTTGTATGATCGATCGATCCGCTGTAGGAGTTGGCAAACATCTCTTAGAAATGGGAAGCGAGACAATAACGACACTCGAGATTAGAAAGTCTCCGTTTACTTGAACAACATTATTATACCGTGTGCAACGGTATCGGTGTGTACAGTGTACACGGCATAAACGCGGTAAATCTTATCGCGTAAACCTGCCCGGAAGCTCAATTTCTGGGTTTCCTTGGTTAAGAATTCGCGACTGACTTAATGGTTATTTCATTTCTATTCATGAGCAGGACGTTGTGCTAGAAACAAGCTAGTTTCCAAGCACCTCCTATGAATGGGACCACGCGGTGGACGAGGATCGATGCACTATCTCCTGTAGCATTTCATTCAATCCTTCACGCGACTATTATAGAACCAGCATCTACAGAGTGTCGCAAAAGCGGCGTGTTTAAAATAATACCGTGGCAATCGTTACTGTCGTACACCGTAAAATTCTTTCGACTTTTGGAATACTTTCTTCAACGACAAAATTTCTTTCGTATTTTCCGCGACATTGAAAAAAAAAAAAACGACTCGGAGATTCTTTGTAATTCCTCGAGTGTTGAAAATAGTTCTCGTTGTCGTTATCCAGAATTCTCCTGACGCGTGTTCTTCGTGCGTAGAAAAACGAAATTACGTTCACTTTGCAAAATTGAATATTAAATACGCAGTGAGGCTAAAACACTTTAATCGGAACATATAGAATTCTTCTGTGTATCGCCCTGTGTCTTCTCCTCCAATTACCCTAAAATTTCGTCCATTCTTTCGTGACATCCAACGCTAAGCGATGTAATATAACGTAGCATAACAATGATATAAATACGACAAAATATAAATATATAACTGTTGAAGCAATTACTTCAAGAAAAACTCTGCACCTTTTCTTTTGTATATCCGTGACCCGGAGACCGCTGTTACGAAGAGAATAGAATTTAGTGAAGCAATTCAAAATAAGGAGAGATCCATATTATTGTGGCGTTGAATATAATTTTTGTTTTGGGTCACATGGACTAGAAACAAAAAACCTATAGGTAGATTTCTATTGCTGTTTCTTGTAGCCTTCAAGTGGAGCTGCACACCAAGGTTAACCTTTTGGTAATGTCCTTTGTTATAAATGTATGAAAGTGCTGCCTATCATAACTACTTGCTATTGTATTGTAACAATGTAAGAGTGACGATCTGGATCAGCATACACTATACATGTACTTATACTTATTTCAATATATTTTTCTATTACAAATTCATCCACTTGTTCCTCTATCAATCAACCTCAACAACAACCCTAGAATTCTAGCAGTGGAAAGAAGTAAAAAAAAACATAAATGATATTTCACTACACGTGGGAATATCAGTAGCCATTGGTAACGACGTTTCTCCGACTGTACATTATTTTTGGACAATGCTGTATCTGGCAGAAATCTAGTCGATATTGGAAATGAAGTAAACCGTTGCTCGCGTAGATAGTATCTTGGGATAAGCAGAGGGCCAGAGGCTTAATTCGCCCGCTGGTAGATCGACACAAAGCAATCTATTGAGTAGTCGCAGTTAGCGAGTACGCCATTGAATAATTCTTCCGGCGTGGCGGCGCGGTACGCCGAGGCTCTACGCGCGCCGGAAACGATCTGTTACCGCGCGACACGAAAGGCACGCTCTCCTGCTCAGGTGTGAGATCGTAATGTCGAGCTTGGTGGATCGCGAGAACCAGCTTCCACTGCTTCGTTTACCCGCCTTCATCGTCGTTCGCTCATCGACTAATAGCGTGTCTTTGATAAATTTCGCTCTTGTTCAATTTAGTTCTATTCGGCATTTCTTCGATCAAAAGCCATCAATAGTATTCTTTTATTCGTCTGTTCGTTAGAAACAATGAAAAATAGCATCTAACGTAGACGCTAGCAATTGCAATCGTCTCTTACGTCGTATATCCAACCTAAGTTCCAAAATTTATTTCCAAAAGTTCTCAGTTTTCCAAAATGAAAGATACGTTAAAGTGAAAGATCTTAACCAAAGCTATAGTCATCTACGCTCAGCGATGCCAATTAAGAATGAAATATTCCATTGTTAAAATGTAAAATATATATGTACACACACATATACATATGTACGTTTATCAATAACGTACAATGTAAAATGATGGTTGAAAAAGGGTTCCAAAATTGGCGGTGAAGTTGGGTGGCTAACGAAAAAGAAAGAGCGTTGTCTGTTCGGTATAGTGGGCAAGAGGAAAATATGACAAACACGTAGAAGCGATAGCGCCGGAAACGGGCAGTTGTCTAACAATAATGTACTGGAGTACGAAGTGAGTTAGTGAATGAACGGGACGGACCGGCCAGGCAAGGCACGATCGCCTATCGTCTACACGGCCGACACGCTGCATACGAATGCTTCGTTCTCGCTAACTGTGCTTCTGCTTCTTGGAACATCATTTCGGGACGCGGAGAACACCTCCGCGGGAATTAATTCTGCCGAGCTGGCGCCGTCTCGTTGCCCCTTACCCGCCTCTATCCGCGAGTACTCTTCTTCGCGAGTAACTCTAGCCGCTAATTAGATCCAGTTTATTTTCTCCTTTGATTCGACCTTACGGCCGTTTGCATAAAAATCTCCAAGATCTTCAGCGATTTTGTCTAACGCGATGGTTGAAATAATACATCCACGGTGTATATACGAGAAAATTATTTATATCAGGAAGGAGCCTGGCCTCACCGAATAACTAACTTTTAATAGTTTATTTGAACAGGCGTTTTATAAAAAAAACACAAAGTTCGCGCACGTGTAATTTTGTTAAAAGTTCATCCATGCTGATTTGTTGGGATACAATTTGGAACTATGGTTCGTGAGATGGACGAAGTTTGGAAAGGAAATCCCACGAGATAACGATGACTTCGGAAAGATATCGACGGCAGAGAGTCAAAGGTGGAGTTTTCCCGTCTATCGTTCCTCCATAAATTTGGGATATTTATTTTTTTCTTCAAGTTTACATACGTATGGTAAATTAGGTGCAACGGAGTATACCCGAAAGCATATTCCACGAATCTCCCCAAAAAGCTTGCACCGAGCTGTCGCCGCCTCTCGTGCAGACCAGACCTCAGAGGTCCGTCATATGTTTGAAGACCGATAGCAAACAATCTAAAGTTAGAAGTGTATGTTCGCTGCACGAGCCGTAGGAAGGCGAAGAGAGTAAGAGAAAGATCGTAGGAGAGCAACGACGAGATTTTAAGCAATGTTTCCGACCACGACAGTAGACGCACGCGTGTGTCACTTGTTGCATTCTGATTTCGATACACGCACCAAAATAACTCTTCCCCGTGTTGGCTCTCACCCCTCTGGACGTCCCTTGTCCCCTTTGCGTGCGTGCTACCGTCAGCTCGTTCCCCCTACCTTCTCTTTTACTCTACCATTACGTTTCTCTCTCTTCGTCGTTCATTCACTGCCTCCGTCCTTCTTTGCCACAATATTGCCCTCTCTTTTTCTACGTCGTTACCTCCTCGTCTCGCTATACCTGTTCCTTTTGTAGTCATTCATTAGTGCTCCGTCTTCTTCTATCTTTCGCCCCTTTGTCGTCTCTCCCCGCCATAATCCCTGCTGGCCGCTGTATTACTCATTCTTGGACATACTCCCACCGTCTCGAAACGAATATTCGCGTCTCAGTCGCACCAACACGGTCGGCTTTTGTCGAAACGTTTTCTTCGTGTGACGGTTGCGCCGAGCCGCCAACAGCGTCTCTCTCCGAGTGTCGGTTACATTATATTTCGGAGGCGTACAAGTTTCCCTTTTTCTTTTTGTTTCTTTGTTTCTTTTTTATTCGTCGTATGTCGTTTGCCAGGTTTTTTCCTTACGGGAAGCGTGATCGGACGGGGATCGGTAATTGGTCGTGTTGTACACGATCGTAATTCGTGTATCAAGCACGCGCGCCATGGACTAGGGATTAGTAGGAGTAATAGCCGACGTTGGCTTCCTATTATTTTCCGGTTTTATGGTTGTTGTACGACTACAATGTGTGTCTTCTCGACGTTTAGGGCAATTGAAGGCAGGGGACTTGAAATTTATACGCGATAACTGGAATTTGGAAACTTGTTAATATTTCGCAAATCCAAGAAATCCTCCATTTTCGCAATTTGTTTCTCGATCGTACGTTTAGTGTTCATAAATGTGTACCCTCCGGAAGAATGCGAAATTATTTTCTGTTGAACGCTTAGCGACGTCGCACCGCTTACGTCTACCGTAGCTGTTTCCATAGGGCGATAAATAAAATTTCACTAAATCCATCCATCGCAAGGCCGATATATTTGATCGTGGAATCTCTAAGATCCTCCTCAGGTCGGATTTTATAACTTTTCTATCTTAACTCTCACTTGTAACCTTAGCTCCTTCTTCCTAATGGTTACTTATTATTTTTTCGCTATTTCTGTTACTTATTTCTTTCCGTTTTTTACCGTAGAGATCTTTCGTTCCCGCGAAGCTAATAACAGACAAAGAAACGTCATAAAAAATTCTGCCAATCTTTAAAGCCTTCTACATCCTATTTTCTACCTATACAAAATCCTTCTGTACAAATTTCCAAGAATGGGAAAAAAAGAAATAAGAAAAATAGAAGAGGAAGGAAACGGAGAAGAGGAAAAGGACTATAAGGGCAGGGGAGCAATTAATATCAATTAATATCGAGCCCTTTGATCTGCAGCTCGTTTAACGTACTGCCCGTCGTAAATCGTTTCTTTTTCTCTTATTTCGCGTCTCGACCTCTGCTCCAAATTGCTCTTTCTCTCTGTGCTCGTGCGGTGTGCCGGCCTTTTAACGTATATCCTCTGTGCGCTGCTCTTTCTTTCTGGCTGCTGCTTTTCTTCGGGCTGGCCGGTGCCTCGTGACGAGCATTCGGCCGTTTCCGGTTCCCCGGCCTCCACCAGGGGCTTCCCCTTTCGAACTTCCGCTCGTGTCTTACTACGCTTACTACGTGCCCTCCCCTCCCACACACGCGCCTCTCTCATCTCCTATCCTCGTCCCTTTTGCCGCTCGTTTGGCTTTCTCGTTTCTTTTTCTTACCCACGTCCTCCTCTTTGATCGACTTGGACGGTGCTGAAATTAAAACGAGACACCGTGGCGCTTCGAATTCTCCGCTCTGCTGGTTAATTTTCTAGAAATGTAGTTGGAGATTCAACGAATGGTACCTGACAGGTACATTTTTGTTGATTACTTGATTTTAAATAGTCGCTTTAATAGTCACTCGGTGATTAAAAGGGCAAAGACACCTGAAAGTGGAAAGAACCTGTTGGATCTAAAGATATGGTCGACGAAGGCAACTAATATGCGAATATCTCTTAATATGTTAATACTTTTAAACTGACGAAGATGATAGAGAAATATCTTAGATAGATCGTAGAATATGATAGGTGTTGAGTTTGCGAAATCACGCGAAAGCATAATTCTTACAACACGGATACGATAATAACGTAGATACTGAATTAGAAAATTGCACTCTTTTAGTCTTCGTTTAAACTCTGTTCTCCCCACCCTTTCTTCGTCACATTTCTATCTCTTCGAACGTCTTCTTCTTTTTTCCTTTTATCTAATACATTAAATTCGAAATGAAACCTGTCTTGAAACCGTTCGTTTAGATCGTAATTTACGCAATCGGTATAATTGAAGATCGTAAGTGTCTCTTTTTTAATTAACGGACGTTGATAAATCATATACATTCGCGTATTTTGATTGTTTCTTCCATAAACGGTTGCGTAGATCGGCCGGAAAATTCAGCGTTCGATAAGAAGCCGATCGATCACATTTCCTTTTTCGCCGATACGATCGTTAAGCAAGGGTTGCGTAACGGTTAATTGCACGAAAGTCGCGGGGTCGATTAGGAAATTGTTGCCGCGGCGATCGTTCGTAAAAACGAGAAAGAAAGAGGAAAAAGAGGAAAGAAAGAGGGGAATAATAAAAGGAGAGACGGTTTGCCGCGCGATTGTTCGGTCGTGAGATCTCGCTTTTCGATAAGAGTGACGAGAGAGAGGCAGACGATGGGATAGAGACGAGGAAAGAAATCTGCGAGCGTCCTGCGTCGCGCACAAAACGTTTAATCATATGTCTCAGCGAATGCACACTGATAAAGTCGATCAATCATGGTTCGTCGAATCCAATCGGCTGTAATTAATCGATAGAGACGTTGTTTAATTGGTCGTGGCATTTCTGTCTGTCCTTCTTTCGCTTCTTTTTACCTGGACCGTGTCGCTTTTCATACCGCGAAATCATCGTCGTCCACTCTTTATTTCCGTGTTCTCGATTTCGTCTTTGCGAAATCGCCGAGCATTGTCCTGTTGCGTCATATCAGCGAAAGAAATTTAGAAAGAAATAAAAAGCGTCGATATTTACGTTGCATCGACTCTGTACGAAGATAATATCTTTGTAACAAGCCGATGGCTTGTCCTCTTTGCGATTACTAAGAATACGTCGATACTTTTGGCCAAATTAACATTGCGTCTTTTTTGAAACACAATTTGATGAATTTTAATTTTCGAAAGTTTCTGAATTTTCACGGCGTTGCACGACTACCCTTTATTTTTTCAACGAACGATTAATTACGGTAGATTAGATCGGTTCGTCTCATGCGATTCTGATCGCACGGTATAGTTGTAACGTTAAGTTGTGGGACTTTTGCATCAGCTTGTACAGAACGAAACACTATTAGTATTCGTAAAGTAGCGTTCCACCGATAAGAGTGCAATTCCCAAAAGGTACAAGCTTATCAGTTATCGAGTACACGCAGCGAGGCACACACCTGTCTCAAGGTAGCCTTGCGCGTGGGAGTTAAGCTGAGAACTTGTTTCGAGGATAATCTGCTTCTGTACATTATTCATCGCGGCTGTATCTGCTCGAAGACGGCATTACGTCTCGCCAGCCGGAGACCGCTTCATTATAGAGCCGGGCTGCCTCGATTGCTATTCCTCCGTACCAACTTTTAAGTGTCGCCTTGTTGAGGTTACGATTGCACGAAAGGCCACTACAAGTTTCTCTACACGATGTAGCCATTCTTAAGAGATTCGCCAGATTTACGAGGTTTTATCGAGAATTCTCTTAAGCCTCAGAAACGTGAGTCAGTGGGCGATAGAATTTATGAATGTAGAACAGTAGGTGATCTCATACTTTTGAGCAACAGCGTACGTGCTCGAAGTCTGTGTATTAATTCCAACCAGGTCATTGACAAATTTCTATCAAACCACCGCACATACGTCGTTATTCTTATCAGTTTTGCTAGAAGCCAAACTGAAGTCACATTTTTCTCACCACCGCGCAAACCAATTAACCGAATTATTTTATACTTCGAACATTCCATTACGAATCAGCTTGCAGGAGAAACAAGCTTGCCTTTCCTACTGATTCAGAATCTGGAAACAAATGGAACACGAAATTCCTAAAAGAAATTGCATGTGCTAATCAGCTGCCTCGAGAATTACGGGATCTGCTCATAAACCTGACAACGTTTAATTCGACCACGATACGGTGTAAAGCGTTCACGGAATTCGTTTGAGATCGTTCATCGGCAACTGGAAGTCGATGGAGAGGAGATAATCGGGAAATCGGCTTGCCAAATGCTTGCATCGAGTCGCAGACGAGCGCAGAGAAGCGGCAGAGTGAACGCTTGCGTTCAGGGAGACCGGAAACTGTCGCCTCTTCCCTCCCTCCATTCTCGTTCTTTTTCTTTCTCTGTCAGTTTCGCTGGCTCGACGATGTCCGCGTCCTCCCTTTCCTCTTGTTCCGTCTCGTTTGCACGGACGTACGGGACGGTGGACTTTCACGCAACGATCTCTGCGTTCCGATATTGCGTTGCCGCAATAATCGGCCGTTGCGAGAGAAAACTCGTGTTGTTGGGACAATCGTTTGCCGGCGGTGCGGCGCGGTGGCCTCGCATAATCAGCGCTGAAAGTTTTGGCGAGAAAGCCGGCGGTTATTTAACGCGTTGCTACACGCCTCCTCCCGAGTCTACGATCTTAATGGTATTATGCAATCGAACGTTTCTGCTTCACTCGCTATTCCGAGGTTCCAGTCACAATATTTTTGCTCGTACATCGATCAAGATGATTAAGCGATCGTTAGTGTGAATGGTTCTATTGCATCAAACGAGAGAACTGAAGCGAAGATGTTTTATAGAATTGATAAATTGACGCGTTACTTTGTTTGATATTATAGATACGATTATAAGTGTACATGTACGATGTTTCGTAATATACGTGCCAATTTCTTTCGTTTCTGAAAATAATTTCATTTCCGACGACTCAAACGTTGATTATATACTCTGCGTCGATGATTAAGAAATTTGCAGGAAAAGCAACTTCCAAACTTGGAATCTAATTCTCCGGAGCACCTTATCCTATTTCGCGCTAGATTTTCAATCGGAACACCTGTATCTACTTCGATCGAAGTAAATAGCACAGGATCTGAGGTTGAATCTCCGTACAGACGCATCTGGTTGGCCGGTTAGAGCGCTACTCTATCACGATCCCATCCATTTACGCGCAATCTCCATTGTCAGACGCGAGAAGCCGCGGCAGCCACGGAGGAAAGAGTTATGGGCCGTTTTCCTAGGTGATAGAAGGTGGAGCGCACCACCTTCTCCTGTTGCAGCCACGTGAACGAGCCCCGCGGTGCGACGTCACTTCCTTTACTCGGCTTCTCCTTCCATTTTTCTTTCTCTCACTGCCAGCGGGAGGAGGAGGATCGGCAGGGATCGGGCTCACCTGCCCCGCTACGGTCACTCGACTTCCGGTAACCCCAAGCGCGCGAGCGCATGGCCCACGGCCACGTAACCGTGACTTCTTCTTCTTTCGCTTCTTCTTTCCTTATTCTCTCCTTCTTTCTTCCCACCTTTTCTCGTTAATGCTTCCGCTCTCCTTTTTTGTCCGTGATCTCACGGACTCGGTTAAATTGACATTCGTTTTATCAAAGATCGTTGATCGTTCATTAACTTGTTAATTTCGGAGGTTAACGAGGTAGCAACATTTCAAGATAACATTTGACAAGAGCATCGAGTTCTTATGATCTCTTTAAAATCGGTATATTTTTATCATTATCGTCATGGTAGATGGAATTCTCCATAGAATTAGTTTAAACCTATTTCTTTAATTTTAATCGATAATAAAAAAAGTCTTATGTTTACCGAGTCTTTCGGATTGCATTACGAAGCCCCCTTTTTTCTCTACGTGTCGTTTCGTTTTAATTCAGACCGGATAAATGAGAATATATTTACGTTTGGAGGCATTAAAATCGATTTGGCTAAAATTAATTTCGTTCAATAAGCATTAACTTGCTGATTATGGATATTTTCGACTCGGTTACTCTTAAAACGAACCCTGATCCCGTGGAATGGAAAATTATGCAACGATCGAGCGATGCACTCGCGTGGCCATCTCCACAGTTCGTTAAATTTCTATGCTAATTAATACGAGAAACCACGGATCGCCCGAAAACGTACACTCCCTCCTTTTCGTTTTTACGATCTGAACCACGTTACGCGTCCGCTCTAATGTATTCCAACCCGAGTTTATGCCTTCGCCCGGTATTCGAACGGTCGTTAAGATTCCCCCTATTAATTAATATATGAAACTCGATGCGGGTCGAGAGGTGTTCGCTTTCGATCTCTTCGATATTCACACCTGCGTACCTCGCCTGGAACCGCTTCGCGAAACTACCGGTTTCATCCCATAAACGTTGATCTTGCACGAAGATTGTCGTATTCTTATTTAAGCCTGATTGCCCTTTCAATTATTCGTTCGATAAACCGCGAAATAACGGACACGCGCCGCTTACATCGGGGACGAAGAGGAAATTTCCTTACGCGAAGAACTCATTCCCATACTGTTCATCTGGCAAGTATCAAAATTTATCATAGTTGTGTATCCCTTTGTAAAGTCACGAAGGACCAAAGAAACGACTTTACAATGTCCGAAAGAGAGTGAAACGATTTCTATTTATCGCGTCTCATCGTAAGAACTACCTCGCTTCCATATGTCTCGTAAATAAAATCTCGTTGGGAAAGGGGAGGAAAAAGTAGCAGCGAGGAGGAATAGGGATAAAAATGCGGAGTAAATGAGCGAAAAAGATAGGTATAAAGGCAAAGTCGAAGGAAGTGACGTGTTACGGATAGGCTATCCTACGGTTCTCCTAAGGAGCAGTTTCCATCGGCGAGGAAAGGAGCACGGCCTGCTGCTGTCTGTATCTCCCTTCCTCGGTCTCTCTTTCGTGCCTTATAAGTTTATGCGTTCTCACGCTCTCCATCCCACCTCTACGTTTAAACTATACCTTCTGCGCGCGGTCGCGCGCCTCTTTGAAACACTCTGCCTTCGTCTCCTTCCTTTTTTCGTTGCTCTAGAATGCCAACGTCTACCGTGCTCCTTAATAAGTTCGCAGCATGCGTACAGTACGAATGAAATTTTTCTTAGTTCACGAGGAAAAGCTGCAAGGATACGAATTGACGTTCTGATAATTTCACTAAGCGAAGATTTAATCCTCTGGCTGTTGGTAAAGATCGCGTGAAACATCGATTAATCGATGGATTTCGTAGAATAGTAGTCTGTGAATAAATATGGATATCGCGAATATCGTATGATGCGATGTATGTATTTATTTATTACCTCTTGCCTTTCATCTTCCACGGACTTTCGATTTTAGACACGACTCCTTGCAAATTATATGTAACTGATTTCCTTACTTCCTTACTCGAATCTTATTCCATTATATAAAATTCTTGTTTGCTTTCTTTCTGTTGTTATTAATTGTCGCTACGGAAACTTTGCCCGAGTAATTTAATCAATCGCAAACTCTTAGCAACCTTCTAACAATCATATTGTACGACACGAAAGACTACAATATCGCGTTCTTTCAAATTAGTATTTCCTTAAAGAAAAAAAGAAAAGTATCTCGTCCAGTTGCAGACGTTGTAGCCGACTTCGTAACTCAAATTACGTATCAATACAGTATACGATATCATATAAAACATTGATGGCGAAGCGCGATGTATGAAGAGGGTTCGTACCCTAGAAAACTCTGTCGGAATAACTGTTCGAAGGCGCAGGAGGCTTCCGATCGCGATCGAGCGAGCTCCACGCGCTTACACGCGTTCATTGTATATCGGGTTGCCTCGCAACGCGCATCAGCTCTTCCTAGTTATAATAAACGGCGTAAAAAACCCGAGCAAAAACCTGCCTAGCCTTCGGCAAGTGTACACCATGGAACAGCTTCTGCTCTCTATCACCGAGTCCATCCTCTGCCTCTCGTTTCTTCCCCTCCGAACTTACATATCGTTCCCCTTTCTCCACTTCTCGTTTTCTCTCCTCTTCCCTCTCTCCATAGAACTCACCGTAGGTGTTGTTGTTGTTGTTGTTGCTGTTGCCGTCTGCCGGACAGGCTACTTCCTTCCTCTTGCGGTCATCCCGCTCTCGTTCCCCCTTTTTCTCTCTCTCTCTTCTTCTTCTTCTTCTTCGACCACTCGTGAATCCCAACCTTTCACTCTACCGCTGTTACCTTCTTTATGCTTCTTTATCATTCTGCGTGTCATTTCTTCCCTGAAACCGCGCATACACTTATAGCCTCCTCGTGGCCGGTTCTCATCTCATTATTCTGGAAGATGCTGGCTGCTCTCGTTGCTTTTTCGTTCCACCGCCTCCTTCTCTGTTCCTGCGTCCGTCTTTCTCTACCTTCCGCTTTATTAATATCCACCGCTGGCTGATCGACGGTTACGATTTTCTCGCGCTGCCTTCCGGGTTCTCGGCCATGCAGCCGCGCGCGGATTATAGACCCGCGACCGAGAGCGGATTTGTGAATGGGACGAACCAGGTCGGCCTCTCTTCGGATACTCTGCTCGATCAGATAATCGTTTAACTCGACGATCTTTCTCTTTTCGGTTCGATGTTCGGAAGCAGATAGGTTCGCGCTTAGAATGACTCCGGTGGTCAAAGGGAAGTACGATGAACGACTGATCGGAGTGTAAAAATCCTCGATGAATAGCAAAACGGAAGGAACTCCGGTGGCAGTACGAGCCAACGAGGTAAATTCATTCCCACGGTGTGTAGCAAACACGAAACCAGTCGAGGCAAATAAAAGTCATCGAAACGAGCTGTCACACGATTTTATCTCCTATTTAATAATACTGTATTACTTACAATTAGCTTCCCTCTTAAAAAGAAAGAGAACCGGCCTTGCTCTATTCCTCGAATAGCGCGCTACTTCGATCGGCCCGAGCAACGCGAATCTAAAAATCTTGAAATTAAATGAAAAATCTGATTTTTTTTCTCTCTCGTTCCATTCACCCTCGCTCGAGTCTGTGACGAATATATTCGCCTGCGGTCCGGTTGTTTATCGGTTGCCGCACCTGTTGCCCGTGATTAGAGGCAAGATCCGGACTCTACAAAGTCGGCGGAACGTTTCCCAGCTAATTTATCGAAACGAATGCCGCGCAACCGGTTGGCAAAGAAGGTTGACCGCTGGGAGGAGGGTCTCGCGCGTATACTCTAAACCCTAAGTTAAACGGAGTAAAACGCGCCTGAATGGATAAAAATTTCCGATATCGTTTCGTAATTCTATGATAGGACGCTTGACATCTTTCGTTTTTCACTAAGCGATACGGAGAGATTCGGTCTATCGATCTGAATATTGCGTTACGTTACGCCGATAAGATTCAATTTTAGATTAGAATATTTTTTCGGACGATTAGGAAATCCTGGAAATTATTTACTCCTCCGGTCATACGAAAATTGATGAAAATTTTCCACGTACGCGTTCCTGTTAAGCATAATAATTGCTTATCTATGCGAGCATACGATATATCGTGTATATGTTTTATCCAGCTTCTGCGTCGAAAATTTTCATTCGTTTAGAAGCGTGATACGTGATCGAATCGGAGGATGGTATTTTTTTTAGACAGACTCCTCTGGTTTCTGAATCACGTGTCTTAATGTTTGCACAAGCCTCGAACGTGATTGACGCTGATTTATATTGCGCTTTATTATGCACGTTTGCTAGCGGTAATACCAGCTGGCTGCCTAATCTCTCCCTGCGAAGCGTCTCTGCAACGGATTCATAAATCATGCAGCAATCGTGGCTCTGTTCGAGTCCACTCCATTTCTAATAGCTTTCTAATTATTCTGTGTCACCCTTGATTGCCAATTAGCAATAAACCACGCTCTATTTACCCTGGATAACTAGCGTTCCGTTCGATCTTATCTCTGTCTCATTTTCTTGAAAAGTTCCTCGAAATAATCGAATCCACTACCTTGTAGTAGCCCTGCAAGTACGGCGTTACGTCGATTTTAATAAAACTTTGTAGATTTATTTATTTATTTACATATTCGTATACCTATACGCAAAGAAGATTCCTTTGGGATAACATTGATAGTTCGGGGGCGTTGACAAGTGATCTCTCAAAAGAGTACACGAAAGAGTGTTATCGAAAAAATCGATGTAGCGTACTTGGTGTACTTCTTGCGAGGCGAGAAGCCTTTAGTCGATAGGAAACGATACTGTACTATTTCGAACGTGACAGTATGGACTAATACGGACTCAAATTACCGAGTCAAATTGCAGACGAGATCGAAGCAAAGGACGGTACAGCATACGCAAAGTATCGTGGAAAAACGTTGATATTCCGAATACGAGACCTCTTGGCTTTAAGCGTCTTAGTTGTAATAACTGGAATGTGAGAAAAGAGGCCGACAGTAAAATAAATACCCAAGTCGCAATTGTTTAATTTATAGTCTATACTCACAGTCTCTACAGCAATATTTTTATTGGCCATCGTTTAGGTACATTTAGAGGGTGAAATGTTAAGGGTAAATAAATATTTCCTGAAATATTTTGGGAAACGTTTCGAGGTAGTGAGATTGTGTGGATGAGATCCTGCATCAAATGTGATTCGATCCTATCGCAACAAACTTTTACCGCGTACTTTCAATATCGATTATTACGATTATTCCTCGAAATGTAATAACGTTTCAAGGATATCAAGCTACTTTTAAAACAGTGACTCACCATGTTTCGGAGATGATCGGATCACCGTACCAATCATCTTCGGATCATTACTGAAAAATCAGCGTTTCCTTCTAAGACGAGAAGAAGAAGAAGAAGAAGAAGAGGAGGAGGAGGAGGAGGAGGAGGAGGAGGAGGAGGAGGAGGAGGAGGACGACGACGACGAAAAGGATGAAAAAAGAAGGTAGAGCGATTTCATTCAAGATCTACTCGCGTCAGGGCACGGAAGTCGCCTCGTAATACTCGGCAGCCCGGTTTTCAGAGGAATAATCGACGAGAATACGTAGCATTCGGTGGAAGGCGAGACGTAATTACGCCGTACGCTCGAACGCAAACACTATTTAACAACGTCGGTAATTTCTGCTTGTCCCTCCGCCTTTCCCGCGCCACACGCTCTCAGCTCGAGGATGTTGCCTCGCGGTGATTAATGTGAAACTTCTTGCTCGCGGGCAAGGCTAAAAATTTCTTACGGGACGTATTTCCGGCAGTGCGAGACCATTCATAAACTCGCCACTCGATATCCAGCGGACACGATGGAGAAAACTTTTAGCGAAGCTAATCGCGTTGAAAGCCAACTTTATTTCGCAGCGTAGAAGCAACTTTGGGTAGCTTTTTTTGTCGAGTCAGGTGACTACGTTGTGTCGTATCGGGCAAGTGATGGTAATATCAATTGTCATGGTATTAGAGCCGAAGCAAATTGACGTAATGAGAAGATGAAAGATATCATAAATTTGCAAATTTTTTATCGACAATAAAGAAACCCGTGTATGCCGAAGAATGAGATTCGTCGCGTCATTGACCAATAGCGACATGGTGTAAGCAGAATACTATGTATATTCCTTTAGAAAATGACGCGAGGATCGAACGATAATTAACATCATCTTTAACGTTATATCTTTTAATACGGGAGAACGTGGCAGTCACGCTAGAAGCGTCGAATATTCCAGAATCTTGTACGGCTGAAACAAGCCTCGAACGAGGTTCCAGATGCTTCGTAGGACAGTAGTTTAAAACAGACATCCGAATTAATTAAACGATTGCAGAGACTGGATTTTCCTTTTATCGTCTTTTAATGTAATATAGCTAGACGATACGTTCTAATCGTAATTGTAATTTGTTCGATAATGCGTAACGTACAGCATACCGCGAGATAATCTCTATGTTCTGGATGTTCCAACTGTCTCGGCAAAAAGAGAACGTCGAAAAACGAATACTCGGTAAAAATTGGGCAAGAACGAAACGAGGAGCATCGTCGGACTCCATTCACAAAAACGAAGCGTAGCACGCGAAACCTCCTCGAGGATTCATTCATCGGGCATTCCTCCCCCGCACGTGTTGCCGGGGAAAACCGCCCCCGGTGTTGGAGGGACGCGTCAGAAAATCTTGGCGCGAGCGAGATCGTCGGCCCGTGAATAGTATTCTTTTGCGGTCGTCGCGACGTCAGCGGCAGCGAGAGGCAGAAGGAAAAGCGTAGCTGGTTGGTGGGGGCAGTTTCAGCCGGGCAGACTACACGGTTGAAACGTGTGGCTGAGGCATGAATGAACGAGCCGACCGAATGAAGGAATGGTCTGGTCTATGTCTGCGTCTATCCATGAGGGGCCTCGTACACTCTCTCGCGCGATCTTCTTTAACCTATGGAGCAACGAGGACAAATATATATAACCCGCGCTTGTTAGAGAGGAAAGATGAACGAGAGAAAAAAGGAGAGAGATATATGTAGATGCGTACGCCTAGAAGAAGACGAGACGATAGGAACGTAAGAGAGGAGGATGGAAGTATTGGAGAAAAAGAGATTCAAAGGGAGACGAAGGTACATAGGAAGAGGAAGAAGGATGGAGTAGCGTGTAATTGACGAGGATGGCGAAGGTAGTATAAAGAAGGAAAGAAAAAGGTTGGGAGTGGGAGAATCGTGGTGGTAGGAAGGAGACGGGAAGCGGGTGGTCGTGTGCGCCGACGCCAGTGTGAGTTTGCCGCGTCGCGTCGACGGGAGAGTATTCATTCATAAAACTAAGCGAGGAGTGAGGCTAAGCCAGCGTGCACCGGGATTGGTGGGGACCCGACACCGGGAGAGACCGTCTCTCCTCTCTCTTTTTCTCTTCTTCGCGCGCTCGTTCTCTCTATCGGCCGATCGTCTCTTCTTTGTCTCTACCGATCGTGTGTTTCCTCGGTATATCGTTACCTTGGCGTTTTGCTCGGGAATCCTCGTGTTTGCTTTTCTTTGTCGCTTGTGACCCGTTTCTTCGGACAAATTCGTTTTTCTCAGTAAGTTTTCCGATTTGCGTCATTCGTTTTAATACGCGCCGCTTTCAAAGTCTTGCAAATTTCCAGAAAACCCGTATCGCACGATCTGCTGCTGTCTTTATAGACGCAACGGGAGCGATCGTATCCAATTTGCTATACATATATCCATTTTCTCTGTCCTTTTCCCCTCTCGAAGTCATATTTGGCTCGGTACACGCAGACCCGCAACGATCTCCGTTATCTCGTCAGACAGCCAACGAGCGAATCTACGCGATTCAACGGGCCGAAGGACAAGGAATAACCCACGGTGCCTGTCCACCTCCGCCGTCGGCTCCGCCGCCACGTCCCCCACGGCCCGTTGCCTCGAATAAACTCTCTCGATCCCCTCTCTGCCCTCACGACCGTGTCTCTTCGCCTCTTCTGTTCTTCCCTCCACCATACATGATCCTATCCTCCTCCCTTTCCTCCTTCTCCTCATTCTCCTCCACCTCTTCTTCCATGTCCTCTTCGTCCAGCTGGCTCGCTCGCTCGAACTTCTTCCTCTACCTCCTCTCTCTTCTACGCTACCTCTTCTTCTTCTGGGTTCCTGCCCTGCGTCTCTCTCTCCTTGCGTACGCACTTACCTGCGGAACGCGGTCGTACGTGCTCGACGGTGGCGCTTCGGCCTGACGAACCAACGAACCGCTCTTCCACCACCAAGATCGCGCCCGATCTTCCATCTAGATCATCCGAAAAATATCTTCACTCTCGAGGGACTCTCGTATTATATCCGATCACAGTGGTGTTCTTCTATGTTACCATACGTATATCGTCGTTTGTCGTTTCGTTCGTTTGTGTGTCTTCGTCGAGTTCCACGTGTGTGCGCACGATCGGCAAAGCGCCAGTGAGAGAGCGGATCGAAACGAGCTACGGCCCGATTCCAAGGATCGAAAAATCGTGGCACGGCTCGCGAGGACGTCGCGAACTGGAAGCTCTCCTCGCGTATTTTCGGAGCCAGGTCCCCGCGATCGAGCCTCCTCTGCTTCCGCTCCGGTGTCCCCCCTCTTCTTTCACCAGTCATGGTTGCGCAAGCAGGTATTCGGAAATAGCCCGGTGGGTCGCGGTTATGAATTGATAGCAAACACATGCTGGACACTACGCGCGGACCGGCTTGCAAGACGCGAGGAGTCGCCTCGTGTGTTTCTCTTCGTCGTTCCTGCCAGTCGTAGCCGAGTTCGACCAGTTTCTTCGCCGAGCTGCTCACCTGCCGTCTTTACAGAGAGACCTGCCATGGCTCGCGGTCTCGTGCTTCTCGAAACCGTGCCTTTGCTTATCGACAATGTTCGATAACGTCTAAAGTTGACAGCAAGTCGAAGATTTTCTGATCGTGAAGACTTTCTCTCGACTCTGCTCCGTCACACAGTACCAGACGATACTCGAGAACGATCATTTTTAAACGTTGATCGTTGTTTGGAAATTCGATGAAAGTTTTCATTCGCGAACCAGCATTTCGAAATAGTGTGTAGAATAGTGTAAGAGAAGTTCTTAACGGCAAGCTCCGCTTCTGTCACACCACCGATGCTCCATTGACAGCTCGCGTCATCGACCACTCGAACCGTCGACACCTTGAGGATCTAGCATGGGCTAAAAGAGTACTTTCGATTCCGCCATCGACTCCCCTTTCGCAATTATTGTTCGCGATGCCGTGACCGATCGAAGTTCGATCGTTCGATCGACGAGCAGCGAACGTTTGTCTCGATGGAACCGGCGATCGTACCGCGACCGAGACGAGTTCAGTTCAACCCCCTACTTGTTGTGTTACTTTCCATCCAAGTGATGTAATAGAGGCGCGTTCGTGCGCGATACACGCCACAGGGAAATACGAAAGACGCAAAGTGAATGACAGTGATCCGGGAATTCGTGTATGTACAGTGAGCACGCGAGGACAGCACTCATGTACGTTGACTACGGCGGCGACGCTTATGCCGGAATGGGAATCAAGGCCATGAAGTCCTTCGCCAGGCCCAGAGGTATGGAACCGAGCAAACGCGACCGTCCACGTCCTTCTTTCAGCGTGCAACTTTTCGCGTTTATGGCTTCTTTTCCATTCCTGCGGTTATGAAAGATATTTTTTTACTTTTTTTGCTACCATTACGTACCGAGGTGGTACTATTTTTTTGCGATGCCGAGTATTTCTTCTTTTTTCACGATTTTTGGAACGTAGTGTACTATGTTTTACTTTGGGGATTCTGTCACTTTTATGTATATATTATCTTTCCTTTTTTCTCTTTCTATTTTGGTTAATGTAGCACATGCGATGATATTATTGATGTATTATGTATCTTTGTAACGCAATATTACATTTCCGATATTTCTTTTTATTCTGTCAACGCAATGCCACGCTTTGTTCATCTAGTTTCGTTGACGAAATGTTATAAACTGTTGTTTGGCAAATTATTATAATAATTATGGGAAGAAAACCTAGTTAGTTTTTCTTATTTTCTACGTATATTTTATCTACAATTTAAAAGCGAAGAACGCAATTCGTTTCATTCGCCGATTAACGGTAAAGTCGGTTGAATTAATATCGTTAATGAGATTTTCGAAATTTTACAAATTTGACAAATTATCGCGCGACAGTATCTAGGTGTCGATAAACCTCAATGTCTATAGATTATCTTTAAACTGCATACGTAGAAACAAAAATGGACTTTGCTACTTTCAATGTACGTATTTATCTAGGATTTAAAAACAATGAATTCAAGAATCACGCGATTACCAAATTTATGAATGAAGAAACTCGAATCAAGACGCAGTCGATTCACAGTAAAGCTCCGTGGCACGCTTCTCCCCGTTGGAAGTTAACCCTGACAGTCAGACCAGTCGTCTCGTAATCATTCAGACTCGCGACGGATTAACGTGACGAATAGTTAGGCGCGCGAACGTGACTTAGGCTCGGACAGATTGTAACAGATGTGGAGACCGTAGCAGTGCAACCTGCATCCCGGTCGCATATGCACTTCCTGCAGTTGGAGGGACTCTCTTTCGTGGGGAAGGGAGTCTTGTTCCAGAAGTGGCCGACCCTTGACCCTGACACGCTTCCTCTTGCTCTGCGAGCACGGGCCATTTCTCTTTTGCAACTAGATATTAGGGAAATAGCGGCTTCCAATTAACAAGATTTCTTTACGTTTCGTCGGAGAAACTCGATCCAAAATTTAATCTCGGGCACGAAGTCGAGTATCTCTGGCAGCGGATGAATTTTTAAATTTTGCTATCAGAATGTTTAATTAAACATGTAATTTAGTGTTTTACTGTTTGATTAGAAACTGACTCGTTGAGTTTGCATCGTACACGTTCATTAATCTCTTCGCAGATAGATTTATTGAGATCGGGAAAAGATAATTGTCTTTTATTTTTCACTTACGTCTATCTGAAAAGATTTTGATTAACGCGAAACAAGATAGGTACGTAATTGGAATTTTAATGCCAATGTTTAAGGCATTGCGTTTTATATCTTTTGCAGTGCTTCTTGGACCAAACGTTATCCAGCGTTAGCATCCAGCGACGTAATATATTGGCACTTCTCAACAGCTTGAAAAGTACAATTCTGATCCTAAATCGATAATATCGATCTGCCATATAAATCACCTCTTTAACACTAACCTTACCAGGCCCGGACAAATGACCGGTTTCAATATTTAATTTAAAACTACGCGTTCGTCGTTACTTCTTTTATTCGTCCAACTTTATGCAAATTCTTCTATCAAGAAAAATCATGGAATTGATTAGTCAGATAACAGAAGAATTTACATAAAGTTAGAAGAACGTAGGAAGTAACAAGGAATGTACAATTTTTAACTAAATATCGAAACCGGTCTTTGTGACCGGGCCTGGTAAGGTTAACGTCAATCTTATGTCTCTGAAAGAATTATCGACAAAAACGATGTAACCGAGATCGAATTATAATACTTTTTACGTTGCATTTAAGCGCAATAGCGATGCGTACACGGTTATCTTCTACTCGAAACATGTACTCGATGTACATCTACTGAAACGCGCGGCTTAATGATAAATCTCACGGGTGGATTACACCCGTTGTACACGCGTGCTCGTTCGCGAACGCAAGTCGAGGTTGCTTCGCCTCTAAGTAGGGGATATCTCGAGCGAAGAAGCTATCCGGCGATGCTGCTGCTTCCTGGCAACCGGTTCCAGCGAATGGCTTGATCCGTTTTGTTCATGTAGATATCACCGAGAACCGAAGACGGATTCGAGTGGATCTCGCTCCTCCTTTCCATCGACTCGCCTTTGAAGTTGTACCGAGTCACACGAGTCACGTATTTTTATCTATTCGTATCTTCGTTTATAGCAGATCGAGTTCGGGCTTTTCTACGTTTCCAAACGAAGTGAAATCGAATCTCGCGTCTAATCTCTCATCTATTTACTTCATTTTCGTATGGGTCTTAGTTTCCTGAAAGGATTTGGACAGATATCGTTGAGATATGAACAGAATTCATCATTAATTAGTTTTGTTTCATTAACATTTTCGATCCGTGATGATTTCAAAGCTACGATGGATATCCTTACGAATAAATATTTCCATGTGCAGAGGCATAACGATTTGCAATAATTATGAACAATTTGAAACTTGACACCAGATGCTCAAAGAAATAGAAAATAATCAACTTCTTAACTGATCTTGACGAACGCATCTGTAAATTATATTTTCGAATCGGTCGCTGGAAAAGGGAATTTCCTATTATCTCAAATACAGAGAAACGCGTAGCTACATTTCTCTGAAAATGTACGTTTCTTTTTCTTTTTAAATATCGCAAATGGTTCAATATATATAAATATATTCGTCAATTCGTAAGTGATTTTATCCCTATTTGTCCTCTCAGCGATAAAACAATCGTTGAGTCGTTAATAAAAATTCGTTGCTCCACCTAACAACATTACAGTCAGTTGTTCGTTTAACAGTACACGAAACATTTTGCGCTAATTGCGGTTTCGGTCGAGGCAATTTGCGTCGTGGCGAACGATCCGATTGGTCGTGATCTCGTTTCGATCACGAACGCGTGCGATCGGTCGCGGATAACGAGAACTGTGGCAAAAAAGAAGGGAGAAAGAAACGGGGCCTGTACGTACGTATCGTTGTTTTATCGTGATTCACGGAGTGCAACCGGCGGAGAGGGACTTTGAAAAATATTCCGCGTGTAATTTCCCTGCGGTAGATTACAGCCAGTCGAGACGAAAACCGGCGGCGACCTCGTGAATTAATAACGCCGCGAAATGAGAAAGTAATGGTCCGTTTCGATACCAATTGCCGTGATACCAATGCACATTTCGATCGATCATTTCGAGAAACTGGTAGCCCTTGTTTAACCCTCTCACATTCTTTCGAATCGTTTTCGACTCGACGCTGCTTTTCGCAGCAAGAGAATGATCGTCGTAAATTTTTAGTATTCGCTTACAAAGAAATAAAGTAAAATTGTAGGAAGAACGTGTCGCATAGACGTTTAACGATATAATTTTTGGACGTTTTAGACACTTGTTACGACGAAAGATAAAATGGAAGTATGAAAATTCTAAACGTACAATAACGCTGGCTAGAATTTATTTTGATACGAGTACTCGTATGGTTTTGAGTTTGACGAAACTAGAAACTATCAGAAGGAAGGAGGAAAAGAGTTGGACAGAATCTGGAATAAAAACGAGTGACGGGAGATTTTCGCCACGAGCGACATACCTGCGTATGAAATCATAGAACAATATATCATTCGTCGAGCAGCTTTCTATTAATAATCTCCGTTCGACTGCGTCAAAGTCGGTCAATAAAATCGATCGTTCGAACCAATTCTGGATCGATCGATCCGTCGTTCTATTGCTTATCGATCCTGTCCAAATTTAGATCTCCATTGCAAACTATACAAACTACCCAACTACATACGCGGCAAGAAAACAAAAACATGCATTAAGAATAATAATTTATATCGAGATAAATAAAATTACTGCTTTATAATAGAAAAAATGATTATTTATTTGGATGTAGGAATTTTCTACGAGAAATGTATAATACACGAGATATGTTCCATGGTCGTGCACCAATAAATTCGTACCTGGCCTGTTCGCCTATCGATACGTTCGAACGATGATTTCTCACGGTACACATGCATATAATTAAGTTCGTAATGCTGGTCATTCTGTGGCTCTTATCTCGAGCACGGCGTCCCTTTGTGGCTGCTAATTGGCGAACCGTTTAATATTCGATAGCCTGGCGAGTTTTCTCGTGGAAAAGCCACGGTAACGAAGCTCTTAGAGCGAACGCAGCGAAACGATAAACGATTCAGCGTAATCGGCCGTTTTATCTGCCAGTGGGCTCGAAGAGAGTAGCCAACCGGCTAATCAACATGGCTACGATAATTGGTCCATACGTCGCAACGCGTCGTGGACGCAAGTACCGGAGTTTTAGGAGTCTGTGTTTCAGCTTCGTTCACACACGAACGCATACTCGTGGTTGGAATTTGTCGCCCGATGACGTATCGGAGCGTCTCAGGAAGTTGGCATGGTGTGCATGCACGTTATCACGGGACGCACGCCGCCAGGACACGATATCTCGGTGAAACACGCGGTTTCTTGATAATCGCCGCGGTTAACAATGCCGCTGCCACTTGTTGCCCGTACTTTCCTCCCTCTGCTGATCTTTTTACATAGTTAACTTCGTGGAATTCGACGAATTGAATAACGATGGCTCGCGAGGATCGGTATTAGGGCGATTTTCACGCATAGAAATAGGCCGTGGAATCTCGTTTTAAGGATATTAAAAGGCCGCTCTACGCGCTGAAATATGTTGCGATGCGTGCATCGACAGTTAGGCTTCATAAAATTTGCATCAGTTTCAGTTTACCTGCGCATTAGCGATTCTTTTCAGTTCATGGTGCGATACCAACGTTGAAACACGCGTTTCAGAATGTCCGATCATTTCCCAACTGCAGTTCTATTATCGTTAATAGGAGGTATGTTGATTGTAAAAAGATAAAAAGTTAAAGGCTAGAAAGAAACGAGCGAGACGTTGGCTAATCGAGAGAAACAGATCTTCCAATTCTGCGTTATCAATGATATCGAGAATGGACGAACCGAGTCGTGTACGGATGATTCTGTTTTTCAACGCGTATTGGGCAAAGTTCGCTTAAGAATCGGGAAGCAAAGTACAATCGCGAGAGACGCGAACATCTTTAGCCATTTATTTTAAAACGAAAAAGCTTTGCTAGATACAAGTCAGGAGCCTCCTCGATGATTCCTTTCGATAGAAAATTTCTTTCCTATAAAATTATAAAAAATTCTAAGGCATTAAACGTAAATCACAAGATATTTCAACGTGTGAAGCCTCCTTTACATATACCAACATCGAATAGAGTTTTAAATAGAATAACACCTACAGCTTTATTTAAATTAATTTGAATGAATTTTGCAGCTTGATAATTATACAGATGCCGAAGATTTTCATGAAAATTTTACTACACCGAAAGAATATCCTTGGAACATCAGAACATCCAAATGTGCGAACTCTATTAATTTCTTCGCTGAATTTATAGATCTACAGATTTTCCCACAGATTCATCCCACAGCTAGACGTATCGAGATGCTGTCCCACAGTCGTTATCCTGACTCGCAAATCACAGTGTTTCCCGCATTTCCGCCAGTAGTTGCGTCCATTTAACTGATTTAACTGGCACGACACCGATCATTAGCGACATTAATAACACGCCATAAGGATTCGTACTTTCGCCGATTAGACGTTAATTATTGAGCGTAACACGCTCGTTGTCCGTTCTTATCGTGCCGAGACACGCGGTTTCGCGATAATCAACAATGTCGCCAGAGTGCTCGTTAACATGGTCGTCATTATCGAGCCGCGATTCGGACCAAGGGCTGCCCCTTCGTGCCGAGCTGCTTTTTTTTATCTCTCGCGTTACCCACAGGATTATATCGTGGTCCTGGCTTTCGGTTCGTTCCGACGCAGACCACCGTACAATCTCTCTTAAACGAGATAACACGTGGCTACGGTTTCACAAAGATGGCAAACTTCCATGGAGAGGTTTGTAAAATTCAATTGGAGGATAATTTCGCTCGTATTGTGATAAAACTCGCTCGCAGAATCGAAACAATTACAGATCAATGGAAAACAGGATGTTACAAGAGGCAGAGAAGTGCGATGGTGCTGTAAACCTTAGAGTTTTCGCAATTTGCCGTAGAATTTACCATTGTTCGTATCGTTTCCTGGAATTATGGAAACGAATCGTTCGATTTTAGAGAAATTGCACGCTGATATTGTGTCTAGCATTCTACTTACCGTACAGTGTCTCTTAAATGGAAGAACACGTGGTGTTACAAAAGTTTGCAAAGCGAAGAAGCCGATAGAATTGAATCAAGATCGAAATGTTACGAATGAATGGAAAATGAGATGTTGGAAATGGTAGAGGATCGCTATGGTGTTATAAACGTTATATCTTTTGCAATTTATAATCGTGCAATTACCATCGTCCGGCAATACATAAAATTATGGAAGTAAATAAATTTGCTTTTAGAGAAGTGGAACGCTAATCATACAACTAGGATTGTAATAAGCGTACAATCTTTCTTGAAACCAGATAGTACGTGGTTACACTTTTACAAAGATGGCAATCTTCCGTGATAAAGTTTGCAGAATTGAATTAAATGGACTGTTTTCTCCGTTGCAAATAGTAAAGAAATCTAGTGTAATATTATAAACGCTATGTCTTTCGTAATTTATCTTAACATTCATCGTTATTCGCAGCAACTGCTGGCGATAACTGGAATTATGAAAATGAATCATATGCTTTTACAGAAGTTGAACGCTAATCATATACCTGGCAGAGAACGAAATCGAGAAAATACGATATTTCAAAACAAACACGCTTGAAATATCCGTACGAATAAATTTGTTTAATCTCTATCATCTGAAGGATTTAAAAAATGAAATAGTACGATCCGTGAAGAATTACATATACAATACTATGATTCTCTTCTGGTTCCACGACAAATTCCCAAGACGGCAATTTACAAACTCGTTTGAAAGAATCCTTCGTTGAATCTCCTTCGTTTCCCAAACCTGACGATCGTTCCTCTTGATGGTTAACCATACGAGAGGCGTGGCTGAAAAGACTATCAACAAAATGACGACGTACCAAGCGCAAACAAACCGTCGTCGTCGAGATAGATAAGTTTTATCTGGCTACCGGATAGCCCTGGTCAGCCCTTTCGGGGAAACCGCAAACTATACAACTTGTGTCGTATTATTCTTAACGACACAGGATGTGTACAGGGAAATTACGGAATCTTACCACAATCTCTGCAACCACGGACCTTTATTCTCCTCGTTTAATTCTCCTCGTCTAAAATCCTTCTAACTTGATACAACGAACACGCTGATTCTAAGTGGCGGAGTTGCAATCTATTTGAAGCAAAACATCAATTACACAGAAATACAGTTGAACAACAATATCGAAACAATTTTTTTACTGACTTTTCGTCAACGAGAAATATGTATTTTCCATGGAGCATTCGCACCGTGGGCGTTAATAAAGTTAGAAGGTGCATGTGATCATAAACATACAACGAAGAAGGTTCTTTTATCACGTTGATCAAATAAATGTTTACTAATAAACGTAATTGTTCCAAAATTTTTACCTCTGTTAGAGTAGACATAAAATTGATGTAATCCTTATGTTGTCATTAGCGTGTCATTGCTGTGTGCTGTGCCATAATCGCCGAAGGTCATGCTAAACTTTTCCTTCTCGTTGTCACGATCCGATGCGATGTGAAGCGCATAATACCGGTTAAAATACGAAGCATTATACCTTTTTACGCGTTAAATTACAACGGGATTTCGAAAGGAAGATGAGTAATTTTCTATGTTTTTTTCACCAACGGTGACAAATTGTTCTTTAAAAAAATACAATGCGACATTTCTACCGCTGAAATCCTTCTCTATCTAAGAACAATGTCTAATAATATCGGGCACACGTTCATGCTATTTTTATAACGAATAGCGTGGAACGTTCTCCGCACCTCTAGAGATTTGCGGCTGTTCTGTGGGGAGGAAAATACATATGTATTTCGTTCTAGTGTATTTTTACCACAGCAACCCTCGTTCGTCTCGAATTCACGTTCTTTCCAGTGGTAAGTGGAATAATTAGGGTGAGTTCCCCTATTGGACGCGTTTCACGTTTCCACGAGGCCGCCGAGCAACAGGTGTACGAGGGTCACGTGCACGCTAAATAGACGCTGGAACGGTGCACCGTGTGTCTCATTAATTAGCGCGATCGACAGTTTGCAACTTGATTAACCGTGGCCTGCTTCTTTGTCTCGAATAATTCGCTAGATAACGAAGCGTAGGTAGCTGAGAAAATTAAGCAAAGTAATTGAGTAATATATCAAGTATAACGAAACTGGATTTTTCTAAAAATATAAAGCGGTATTTCCATGGTAAACAATTTTAATTCTCTTAGGGTTAAATCGTTTTAGGCTTTAGACAAGAGAACAATTTTTCTCTTGTCAATTGTTAATTCTTCGACGACGCAGAACATTTATTGACCAGTTTTCCTACGTGAAATAATTGCGTTACGACGAGCAAATACGAGAAAATACAACGTTCCGATAATATATCTACGAATCATTCTATTTCGTCAGAGTAAAAGCGTTCTATCGATAAAACGTTCTTCTGGTATTTTTCGCGGACTGAAATTTAAGAGCAATTTTGTCGAGAACTAATAGGTATATTTATCGCGTACTTAATTAATAATTTATGGTGGTATGTACGCTGCATCGAGAGTTATGAAAGGGCTAAGGTGTCGTTATTCGTAAGTTTTACATTTGCCAATCGTCTGACTCAATTTTATCTGGAGAAAATGATCCTGTCCAACTTTCCAAACGCAAAGAAATCGCAGTTACGACACCTGTGCCGTTTTTAATGTCTTAATTAACGGATAGAGGGAAGTGTCAATTAGAAGCACGAACGATCGGTGCAGCGTTCAGCGCGAAAACTGATAGATAAAAAAAAAAAAGAAAGAAAAAAGGAAGAGCGAATATAAAAACGAATTACAGTCGTTTTCTTGCGTGCAGAGCACGACTAAGCGTTTTCTTCCAGTGATTGCTACCTTTGTTTGCTTTGTTCGCGTGACCTGACATCTTAATCGTCACGAATTTCCCATCGGATTAAATCAAGACGTTTTTCTGGGTAGTATTAATACATCAGTCATTGATACATATTAATACATAATGTTAATGAGGCGAAGTCGATGGAACAAGAAACGAGAATAGAACAGCGACGATTCGAAGAGTCGCAATTAAGTCTCGTTCATACCAGTCAAGATGAATCGAGGCAAGTTAGGCATTTTTCACGCCGTTTCAACTCGTATATCGTGGATCGTGTCGCTGATAAGCATTTTCGTCCTCGTCGGAATGTTGCACTTCTCGCTAGGTGCCTTCGATATACTTGCGATGCAAGGCCAGTCGTCGAGCAAGCTCTTTATCAATTAATTCTGCCTATATTACTCATCGATTCTATGTATATTACTTATTATTAATTCTCTATATTTATCTATCTACAGCTTCAATTTGATTTCGAATCGCTTGATGGATGCAACTTGATTTGTATGTGCACGAATTTGAATTCATACAACACGTTTGCCAACGTATACCTTCTATATTTACTTGACTTGAAATATCTTCAAGTTTCTATCTCTCGCTTCATTAATCAAATCACTTGACGTCGAGTCAGTTTGCATTCAAACAACTTGACCAGTCCGAGCGAGACTTGAAACGACACAAAGAGGAAGAAAAAGAAAAAGAACGAAAGTTTACAAAATTGTTCGAGTCGTACACGTATGCGTGTAACGTGGCAACGAAATAAGAGAGTGGAAGATTTTGGAACCGAGCTGCACACACAGGCTAGTAGTTTGTTCAGGACAGCTGCCGCAGTTGTTTGGCTGCTGAGTATATTCCAGAGTCGCCGTGGAAAGAGGGATAAGCCAGAAGACGTTGCCAGCACGTGCCCCGTGTCCGTTAAAACTCATCTACAAACTTACTTCGCCGTGTTCCACGTGGTGGAGAAGAAGGGAAAAAAATTACGATCCCATAAGCGAGCGCCGAAGGAACTCGATCGTTTTTTAATTCTCCAGCTTGGAAGAAGAGAGAGAGAGAGAGAAAGAGAGAGAGAGAGAGAGAATATGGTCCAGGCGTTGCACGCGTTTCCGGGAAAATTTGACGTCAACCAGACGTTGGTTCGCTCAATTCTCTTTCTCTGTCAATTACGTGAAACGCTTTTATCTGCCCGCGATACGTTTCACCGAGTGCTTCCTAGTTTGTTCGGTACTGAGAAATTATTTTGTAATATATATTGGAATGCAACGTGGGTTCTTTTCAATTTTTAAGCTCTCGACTTTTTCACTCTGAGACATTCAGACGCTAGTTTGTCTTTGACAGAGATTAATTTAATCGAAAAATTCGAGAAACTTTTTTGCAAGATTTTATTCTTTGCTATCATCGCAGTTAATGTATAATAGAACGCGACGACACGATGAAATTAATTTCTTCAAAACGATCCGCTCGTAGCATCTCTCGGATTTCCTTCACGTTGAAACAACGTAGACTCGTAGCTGGCGTTACGTCTGCCCGTAAAACTGTAAAAAGCTACGTAGGCTGCTCAGAATTTCACCAACTTTTTAAGCTCAAGTCTCTGTACAGGACTAACTATGCCTCTGGTAGTAGTATCAATCGTATCTGCAAACACGCCAATTCGCTCGCCCGCTTCTTTTACAAATTTCTAATTATCTGTTCATTTATATTAATCTTTGGCTGTACCAAAGGCCGTTATCTTTGTAATAAATAAAAATAAGCAACCAAATAAATGAAATTAATATACGTGTAATGATAAATTTGACGTAGGTGCGTACATATTTGGCAAAGTTTGTTAGAAACTTCTGTACATTTACATTGCGTCATTCCTAAATTATGAGCTAGACAAAGAAGGTTGTTTCAAACGACGTTCTTTTAAATAGGGCCTGATTGTTATTTCTACATTATTCATTTAACATTATTCAAATGAGGAATTACTTAAAATACTCTGCCTGGTGTTTACATATCGTAATGTGATCACTTTGCATAAGATACGAATTACCGGGACCAGTCGTTAAACTATTCAAAAAATATCGAATATTATTCTGTAAGGTATTTATCTTCTAGGAATTTGAAACGATTCTCTAAAAATGTTTCCGTCGATAAAATCCGAACGATCGAGCCGACCACGATGACGAAGTACAGTCGCTTTGCAATTAAAAGCAGTACGTTTCGCCGTGACAAAAGATTCTTCGGCTTCGTGCACGATTACCAGGGAAAATGCAGATCACCAGAGAATACCAAGTGACCGAGGGCGATTATTAAATTTGTCTTCGAAGCGAAAGAGTGCACGGAACCGGAGCAGACCGAGAGTGAACTTTCTATCGTTGATAATTAACGAATGGTGAACGTTTCAGAAGGAACCTTTCGTCGGTGAAAAATTCTGCGCTACTCTCTTTTATCGTCCATTGGAATTTATTCTGCCGTTGAGTTGTGAATAATCTGGTCTGTTTCAAAAGTTTCAGTGTTACTCATAGATTGAAACGACGACTAAAATTTATATTGTCATACGACGAACTATAAACCGAGCCTTTTTTTAGTAGAAAAATGGGTGAAACGTGAGTGATTGAATTTAAAGTTTTTACGACACTGAACGGTTGTCAATGCGACGATTAAAAATTGTATTGAAATTATGATATAACAAACTAGAAACGGAGTATTTCTCTCTAAAATATTCCCAAAACTCAAAACAAGACAACACGTTCATGCATATTTGAAGACCTAATTCCTGCATTCTACACGGGCAGCCTTTAATCGTTCTTAATTCCATGGTAGAAAATTCAGAAGGGAAACTAAAAGGGGCAATAAATTGGTTTTAACGTCTGAAACCAGCGGGACCAAAAATCCAAGTCGTCCAAGGAACTGTTTCGAACAGAAGAAGTGTGTCGCTTCAAGTCAATTAAAGCTTATCGTACCGAAAGAATTATTTTTCTGTCGACTGTACGATATCGGTTAGGCCCGGGGTTGAGCTCTGGCCGCAAATAACACGAGCTATGCAAATTTATGTTGAACGAGTCGGGTCAAGTGTCAGCCGGGTCGCAGGTCATTAGCCATTTGCATTTCCATTCGATTAAGCAATGCCCATCGCGGATAACTTGGCTTCGATATCGGTCTGGATATCGAATTTTGTTCCGTGACAAGGGAAAAAAAGCACATAGAAACGAAATAACCATTCTTGCACCTGCGCCTTTCCCATCCTTAAATTTGCGAATTATTTTTTAGAAGTAGCTGTTTGAATTGCTAATATTCTTCGAATATAACGCCTGCTAATATAGCGGCAAAGTATAAAATAATATATACGAGGGAGTAATACAAATCTTACAATTACTATGTACAATATGAGCCAGAGGTCAACGTAATGTATACATATATGCAATAAAAATCCTATATCGCGCAAATAGGTTTATCCTATTCACTTTTTGGGATCATACACGGCATAATTGTAAATGTCTCAACTGTCGTTGGACAGCAGTTAGTCACGAACATTGGCTGGAAAGTAAAAGCAATTAGACAGCTATAAAAGTATTCTCCAGAGGCTCTATGGTTCCTAATGGTGCAAGAAGTTAACGCGAGGAATGCGGAGGTAGACAGAGCTCCGTCTAGACAAAGTTACCACGTAAGTAGCGCGTTATACCGCGTAAGAAATAATGCTACTTAACTTCAACTCATTCGCGTACTCGATTTAATTTTTTGTTTTTTATCGAGCAACGAACCAGCTAGTATTCCCCTTAAGCGTTCGTACGTTTAAAACAACCGCGATAATAAATCCTCGATTTCATTAAAAAAAAAACCCTACCATGAGAGTCGATGCTTCGATGGCAAAGCAATTATTCGAAGATTAATCGGTCTGTCCGAGGCAGCACATCTCAATAGGCTATCGTTTGAGAACGTAAGAGTGTCCCAACAGCGATCGATAATCGCGATCGCCGCAGATAGGCAGATGCATCCTCGATCTATAGGCCTGTTTCGATCACCAGCTCACCAGCTAACAGCCATTACATCAGATACGATTAGTCGCACGAAAGGAAACGTAATGTCCACATGTTCCACTTGTAACGTAATTACGGCCCGCGGCTCTCCTGCGTACGGGGTGCTACTTGTATAGGTTCGAAAGGTTTCGTATGAGAAAGTGGCAGATACCAAACGCAGCCTCCTTCGACTAGGATTATCGAAAATGAATTAAATGAATTAAATTGTATTTAATGGCTCTATTCAAGCTACATTTAATAACGATAAAACAAAAGGATTTCATTTGGTCGAGTATCTTGTAGGTATTTTAGGTCTCTAAATTCTTAGAGAATTTACTTTTCGTTCGTGGGAGATTGTACAGATGTTTTATGTAAGTTGATTAGTCTTCAACTAAGGTAGTTTAGATACCTTCGTGTAATTGTAGATGATCGACACGATTACTATGTGTTTTACGTAGTATGTATCGACAGTGGTATTTATCGCGTAGAATATATAGTGTCAGCGTTGTCAAGTTAGCGTCAGTCAATACTGTCAAAATTAAGTACCTTGCAATTGAGTGGTCTGTGTCACGCTATTGTGAACATAGCCCAACGATACGTTTTTGCTGCAAAGAGCAGATATATATTTACGAATTCGTCTACTAATTTCATTTTTATTTCCACTTACATGTAGCGAGTGGATTTCATAAAAAAAGTGAAATTTCAAATGAATTTCAATAAATATATAGCGGTACATGAGCTAAAAGGTAATTCAAATCATGTTGTTGTTTTGCCTCGGAGTGGCAATATCGTTAGAATACACATAATGTAATAATAAATGAACTCCGGGTATAACAATGTCACGAATTCGAATTTTCCGGCTTTCCCCGACCAGTATAAATAAACGGATGCGATCGTAAGGAGTTCAGTATCTATTAATTATCAACGAGTTATCAGCGATTTAATTAGCGATTAACATTGTCTTTAGCGAATATGTTAGTACGAGCGATTATTGTCTGTATTAATTTATTTATCATTTTAAATATACTTGACGGTTTTCAACAGCGAGTTATTTCGTTATTCGAACAAACCAACCATCCTCTACAGAGACTAAACGATCCTCTACAAATAAAAACCCCTGGACACAACGAACCTCCGAATTTTCTCATAAAAAGATTCCCCCATTCCATATTTCCCATCCAAGTAAAAGCCAAAGTTCGAGTCTTTCTCCCTAAAAGCTGCACACAGATCCAGAAAATGTCTAATCCCTCAAACTGAAGCAGACGTTAACCGAAATTCGCCATTGTTTCACTTCAGGAACGCAGCAGCGAACGCTGTTTTCATCTTCGTTTCATCGGCGTATGAAACCAAATTGCAACAGCGTAAACTCGGCTCTCGGAACACATCAAACTGAGGCAAATTTTTAGAAAGGCGACCTCTCTGTTTAAACATTCTCACGGCGAATACGCGATTCGCGTGAAGCAAATATTCGATGGAGAAGATTGTAGAAGGTTCGAATTCGACCTAAAATTCTTCGATCACGGAGGTCTTCGATTCGCTTGGTACTGACAGGAGATAAATCTGCGAGGCCTCAGGATCGACTCCATCGCGATCCACGGAATCCGAGGGGGCATCGGGCATTTACTGGCAGAGCTCGTCGTGCTCGATCATACACGGCATTCGCAACGAGCCAGCCACAGGCGTCGTTCCTGCAAATGTGGTCCGATTGATATTCCAACCACGGGGCAAGCGTTGCGCCGTGGCACGTGGGTTTTCAATTCGACTTCTCCGGCAGCCGTGCCGGCGTTCTCCGTTCTCTCGATCCTTACAACCGGACAATCCTTCTCCTCCTGACGATTACACGTTCCACGACGCGTACGTTCCCTCGTCACGATGAATAATTCCGTATCGTGGCTGATACACTTTGCACCCGTGCCATCGCTCCCTCTGTTGGATGTGGTGTTTCGCGACAAGTCAGTGCCGATTTTTCAACGAATTCGTTTAGGATTATTTATAGAAGAGGATTTTGAAAATTCTTTACAGCCAAGATTTTGTTTGCTTCTTAAAGGAGGAGAACGTAATTCGTCGCAATTTCGGAGCTAATAGTCGTATCGCTTGGAAGTCGAGCTGATCGACCACGTTTTCTGGAAATTTCTTAATTTTCATATCGGAACGTACGATCGTAAATAGCGTATCGCTGTACACGTGATACGAATGACGGTCAGATATTGATTGGTAACAGAATCGTGAGTAATTCATGACTCTGACTTGATCGTGAACTCTAAGTCTAGCATTTTGCGCAAATAGATCGATCCGTTTGTCACCTTGTAAAATATCTTGATATTTTAACTTCTTCGCTTGACATTCGTACATCTCTTAAATATCTTCTTAAATTTTACGTGTCAGAGGATGAATAAATTTTGGAAAACCTTCCTTTCCTTTGCGAATTATACATTGATTCTACAATGTAAGCCCGTTTTACGGGAAAGGATTAACGATATTCGTGATTTATTATTTCTATCGCGTGTCAAATTCGCCAAAGCCATTTAAGGATACGTCGGACGATCCGGAGAGCTCTCTAGCGAATAGCTGGCTCGAAACGACCACGAACAGCGTCGATACTTTGTACGTTTGTAACCAGCGCGCCGGCATGCAAATTTGTTGGCTCGCACGTGTTCGTGAGTGGCTGTACGCACACGCACGCGGCCGCGTGTGCCTGTGCGCGTTGAGACAAAGGTGCTTATGGGTTACGGGAGACTTACCGTGCGTGCACGCCATACATACTTAATGGACTTTCGGCGGTACGCCGTTGGAGGAGCTTATAGCCATGCAAATCCAGCTGTGCAGATATCCCCGCGTTCCCCAAGGAAACACGATTTTTATCGCACCGCGCCATCCTAAGTTTCTTGACGCCGCAACTAGCGTTGCTTTCGTCTAGAACGCGTTCTCCTGTTTCTTCGCCTCTTGTTCCTTTTCTTTTTCGTCTTCTCCTTCTTCTTCTTCTTCTTCTTCTTCTTCCTCCTCCTCCTCCTTTCTTTCTTCCTTCTTCGTAAATCTTGATAAATCATAAATCGTTCGATTTACTGTTTTGAGAACAGGTTTCGTTTTAAAGCTTCGTTTCGTAGAAGCGAAGAGAATAAAGTTCGAGCCTGACGGATAATTTGCGTTTATCGAAAACGGAAGAAACGTAACGAAGCAGGTTTGATAAGATAGAGCGGTGGCTGGTGTGAAAATAAAACCAATGGTCTGGTCATGTATGGCCGCAGGTCTTGTGCTTCCTTCTGATATGGACTTTCCAAAATGATGGACTTTTTCTCGAATGAAATTGCAACAATTAAAGATTTCGTAGAAGCATAATCTGCGTGCAATTAAGTATTCCCTCGCCATCGAAACGTTCTAGGCTAATTTCTAGCCCCGAACCGTTCACAAATTCACCCCAAAACTCCAGTCCAACCTACGATAAGGTGGCCCGTAATGAAAAGACAAGGAACGAAGGAATCAGATAACGAAACAAAATTCAGTCCTTAACCATCCCCCCCCCCCAGGAATTTCAAATGCGTGCTCGTACGTAAATCCCAGACAGAAAACAGTATCGCCTGACAAACTGGAATAACGTATGAAACGAAATCAAAGAACATCTTAAGGTATTTGTGGCGCGATAATATTCTTCGAGATCAAAGCACGCCGAGACTCGAAAATCATATTCTTCGCGCATGTCCGAGATTCTCCGTCTAGGAAGGAATTTCTTGGCTGTCTGTACTTTCTACGCGCGCGCACTAACAAACAATTCAGAAATGGACAGAGCGGCGCAACTTTGCGTTATAATATACCGCACTTTGGGCGCAGAAATTGCCGATATCGCATACTTCACAGTACGTGCGTACTTTTATTCAAAAACGATCAGGCGAAGGCTAAATTTTCCTTAAAGAAAAAAATTCTTCTGGCCATTTCACATATTATTTTTTCTATCAATTTCGTAGTAACGGCTCCTCCGTAATTAATTAAAAAGTCATTTTTCGAGCGACTTGGGAATCATACAAAACTTCCAACTTCAAAAACGAATATATCCATCTCGGTAGAGTCAAGTTCCCTAAAAAAAAATGAACCCCACATAGGTGACACATATGTGAAAATAACGTACCGCCAAACTTTCAACGAAACCGTAAGGAACTCGATGTACGTTACAGATAGCTTAAGGAAACGGACATTTAATCTTAAACCCCGAAGAACTTTGAAAGTGTATTCATATATATATATATATATCGTATAGATGGTAGACAAAGAATCGCGGAGAGGAGAGCATTGAGCGATCGCGCCATAAGGCGTACGCCACGTTGTGCACGGCATAGAGCAAGCGTACCTACAACGACGATGCACCTGCACCTGCCCGCCAGTTGCACCCCTCTTTACGACGATGCTATCTAGGATGTAGTGTGCATGCCCCCCTCGCCTCTGTTCGCTTTCGCTGCTCCTGCCGCCGCCGCCGCCGCGACACCTGACGCTCCTCCGTCTACACGCTCCTTCGGCTCTCTCTTCTGCACGCTGACGCGCGCGCGACCGCGTGCACGCCGCTTTGTGAGAAGTACCATTAACCTGGCTTCTCACACATCCACCGATCCCGACTGTTCCGAGTTTGTCTGCCTCTCTACCTGTTTCCCCTTTTCCAACAAACACGCAGTTTACCACCTACCGATAATTTTCATAGACAATGTTTGTGCACGGTTGGATATATATGTATATAATGTGTACGAAGGTTGAGAGAGGCTTGAGAATGGCAAGGTATTTCATTAGGAAGGAGATGGTTTAGGGTAGGTCTCGGAGCTGTATAGATGTCGGAGAAATTGGGATCGTTGGTCATAGTTTTGCCGATGATTCAGAAAGATATTTAACGTTTCGCGTTTGACGGACAAAGCGAATTCTGTTGAACGACGCAACAATCAACTCGATGCAACGCTTCGATTTCTACTACTTCGCAAAGATGGTGTGAGATTATCGTAACGTAAGTAGAAGCGAAGCGAGATAAGCGATAAACTCGTCTGTTTTAGATTCTTGATTTAGGACACTTTCATAATCACCGGCACAATTAATGTGGGAGATTTTAAAGTTGCGTCTGTAATTGTGGGGTAATTCTGGTTTTGTACAGTTTGTTTATTATGTACTGGAGCGCAGAGGAAATTCAGATTCGAACGCGGAATTTTAGTTGTATGAGATTCCCGAATCGCTGGGAATCCCAACGTGCAGAATATTCCAAGTTGTGATATTTTCAAACGTAAACAGCCTGTATTCGATAAATGTCGAGTTCTCCACCATTGACATTTGGAAAATCTACATTCAAAAAATACTATGTTTTCTTTTCATTAGTCCTCGCTCAAATTTCCAGTTAAGTACATCAAATGTATTGTGGTACACGCAGCCGCTTAATTTGAGCATATCCTCACGTTGCAGATATACCGGCACAAGTGCCGCCGTTAACACCTGGGACCAACAAGAAGATGACCGAGGCCCTGGAGGCCTCTTTCGCCTCCTGGGAGAAGGAACGAGTCCGCCTCAACATAACCAAAGGTGAGTGCCGCCTTTTCCCTTCTTCTTCTTCTTCTTCTTCTTCTCTTAATACCGCGTATACTCGTATTCCAACCTCGTGGAAAACGTTCTTTCGTCTTTCTTTCTTTCTTTCTTTCTTTCTTTCTTTCTTTCTTACTTCGCCTCTTTTCCCTTCCTCCTTATGCACGTTCCATGGCGTACAGGTTTCTCAACGACTTCTAATTACAGGATCATTGCCGCGATACTCGTGATCCTATTCGCGAGCTTTGACGTTTTCATCCGATCTCTGTATACGTGTTTGTTCGATTGCTTTTTCTTTACCGATGTGAACTATAGCTTGGAAATGTATAAGTGATCTATTTTTTCTTCTTTTATCTCGTATCTCAAAGAATTTCTTTTTGCTAATAGAGACACTTAACTTCTATGTCGCAGAATGTCCCTTTTTCTTCTTTTTTATTTTTTTCTCGTTGAGAATCGTGGATCGATATTGAAAGATAGAACGTTTCAGTGTGTTGGATGAGATCGAAGTTCTTGAATCTAATCTCATTAAGAAGGTATTAGAGACGCCTTGAATGTATCGTTAAGACGTTAATCAGCTCGGTATAGCATAAATGTTGATCAAGACTGGATACATTTATTGATCCTGATTAAGATATCCTCGGAAAATGCATTTATTGAGAGTCGAGAATCAGAAGCAGATGCTGATTAATCAAGCCCCAGCGTTTCTGCAACGGTTTGTGGCATTTGCGTTTTTTCCCGGCTGCTATTCTAATAAGTATGATCAATCGAGGTTTTAATCGACGTAATATTCCTCGATACATATCATTCCTTTTAACTACGACATTATTTAACATTCGTCTTAACATCTTTTAACATTCCGCGTTCTCCAGCTAAAATGTACATCCTGTTCCACTCTCTATGACCTTGCTATCCTTCGCAAATTTCAATACTTGCAAACTTTATCTACTCTCTACGTCTATCTACTCTTCAGCTCCAAGCCGATCGAACGATCTCATAGGAAAATCTGTCTTATTTACGCGCTCTCGTTCTTCAAAATTTGTACTAACACGTGCGTTACGCCAGTCATTTCCGAAACTCAAAACCTTGATACTTTGTTCGTCTACCATTCGAAACCACAAAAGCATTGCTCTCAGCAGTTCCGAAAAAAGAAATCCACTCTAAAATATCGTACACGCCTAAAGAACAGAAGCAAAACGCGACAGCTCGAAACGATTATTCCGCAGAAGGAAAAAAAACCTCTGGAAACTTCAGCGCACGATACTCGAACGAGCTTCTCGTTTGGTTGCACAACGCGTCACGGTCGACCGCGAACGAGAGAAATTTGTCGAAAAATCGGAGTATGGTCTGCGTGTGTGCCCTTTCGAAACCGGGAAAAACCTTGCTGCGTGCAATGGTACGTGCGTGCGTGCGTGCATGCGTGCGTGAGTAAGTGAGTGAGTGAGTGCGTGCGTGCGTGCACGGAGACGCGCGAGTATATACGCGATGTGATGTGATGTGCGACGAGGCGGCGATGTGCAGGAATTGTGAATGTGATGTTGATGGTTCTGATGGGGAGCCGATGCCACACATCCGGTATGCGCATTCAGAGCCACGCGGGTGTGACGTTACTTCCGGTCTACATGCCCCGGGTTCGTACCCTCCGGCCAGATCACCTACAGTCTGACCTCCGTGAACCTAACGAGCAACCTCGCGCCGTTCCACTTTACAGCGGACCGCAGTAGCACTGATTCTCTAGTCCTTTCTTCTTCCTTCTTTTTCGCCACCTTTTTCTTCTGGTTCTCTCTATAATATCGTCTTTTTATCCTTCCTTTCTCGTTTCTCGTTCTTTACTCTTCTGTACTATCGATCTTCTTCTCGACGTTCATTGTCTTTGCTCTGCCGTTTGTCACAGTTTGCTGCAGACTGATGATGATTTAAGGAAGTAAGAGGATTTGGAGTTTGGAAATTTTGGAGCGGAGATCAAAGAAGGATTTTATTCTTTTGGGAGATAGCTCTTTCGTTTTATGGTAGAGATTGACGTAGGTTAAATTATAGCGCCATGGTATCACGGTTTTTCATTTAAGCGGATACGAGTCGGGTTGAAGTACAAGTCCCTTACGATGTTAGGACTTGCGGTACGGATTATAGTTTCAACTTAACTTAAAGGCAGTTTCGTTTGAACTGCAGCTTTATTTTCAACTCCTTATTTACATCAAAAGTTAGTAGTTTTATTCATTCAAGTATATAAAATATTCAAATTAAAGCACAAGGGGATTCGGAGTTTGGAAATTTTGGGGCGGTGATCGAAGGAGGGAAACGATGTAGGATAAATCGCAATATGTTATCAAGGTTTTCTACATAATCCCTTGCCTTGCCTTACAGTGTCGTATCACGGCCATAGTATGAATTATGGTTGCAATCCATCTCAGGCAATTTGTATTTATAACGAAGCTTCGTTCGAGCTGCAGCTTTCATTTCGGTTCTTTAGATTGAAAATTAGTAATTGTTAGACTGCAGTGTTTTATTTGATTTATACAAATTTAAAAGTGCAAAAATCTATAGTGCAAAATGTTCGTGTTAAATACAATATATGTTCGTTTTTCTATATCTACTAGGTAATTTGCAATCAGTCTCCTTCATGGAGATTATAACGATACGTACAATATCCAAAGTGAAGAGAAAGAGAATTTCGAGTTTGAAAATTTTGAAACGCAAGGTCAGGAATAAACGAGAATTTTATTATTCATTTCCTTCGTTTTATATTAGACATTGGTGTAAGAGTGATTATATCGGTATGGTACCAAAGTCTTCTTTCTGCTTAATCGCTTGCCTTGTCTCGCACTATCACATCACAATCGTAGTATAAATTATGGTCGCATTTATAATTAGACGTAATATTTCTAACAAAGTTTCGTTTGTACCCCGGCATTAATTACAATTCTTTACGTTAAAAATTAACGATCGTTAGACTGCGGATTTTTAATTAAATTTAATTTATTAATTAAACGAGAAAGATCCCTTTCACAAGAAAGGTGATATACAGTAAGAGGAAAACAAGCGTCGGGGTGATACAATCGCTGTGAGACAGTAGTAAGACAAATACGTGTATAAATACGTTGTACTGCAGCTCTACGCTAATGCATCGCTCGGGTTAGCTAAGCCTGGATAGACCTTCTTACTTGGATTGCTTGTTGAACTGAAGAAAAAGTTGATATTATTGCATAAAACGTTGCCTGACTGACGTATACAGGCGATAGGAGGAGAAGAACGAAGGATAGAATAGGAAATGGTGTGTAGATGTCGATAAAGTTAAGAAACTGTGAACAATCGACAAATTCGTTCAAGATTTTAAATAGAAAGATAGTCTCGCCAAGCAATAATCGGATGATCGCAAGTGGATAAAATTTATCTATTGCCATAATAGGATTTTCTGCATTTATAAGAAATTTGAAGCTGTAAGGATGCACGCTATTTGTGTTTTATAAAAATATATATACAAAACATCGAAAATACAGCACGCGATAGAATATTTAATAGGCGAAACAACACTTTATTTAAGTTTCAATTTTTCGATCATATCGATAAAAATATGAACCTGCATAAACATCCGCGGTCCGGCAACCATAAATTTATCTGTAACGTGTAGTTGAGGCTGAATCATAAGCGAAGAAGGGATGTTAGTGTCCTTTGTTCGAACGACAAAATATATCGCGTACTACTCACACCACCGTGATTTCTGCCTGGATCGATCGAAAAGGGAATTAACGAGTAAGTGGAATTGCAAGTAGTTTGATGTTAACACGATCCATTTCTCGAAGTTTGGTACCGTGCGTGCTACAACCGTCGACGAAGCACCTGCTGCACGGAGACACGGCGTGCATTCGCGATTGCATTGCAGGACGTCAGAACCCTCTGACGCATTCGTTATTATGATTTATTCAGAATTTGCCTTTCTTATGAATAATAAGCGCCGCCAAGGATGTATCCCCTTTGTCGAATCGAGACACGGCTCGTCACGTACCGCATCGACACACTATCAGAATGTTGCTCGCCACCGAGACTTGCCATCTTCGAACTCGCGCGATCATCGAGGACAAACATCATCGAGATCCTTGCGGTTAATATTCTGCGTTGATCGAATCCCAGGCCAAAGTCTCGATACGACGACATTTTTTCGTTGACTTGTCGAGAATTTCTGCGATCTCGGGGATGAGAGGAATGGCGAGCAAAGTATAGAAATATCTGGGTAATCGTTTATTTCCTCGTTTATTGACAGATATCGTCACTTGACGAATTCGATCGAAGCGAGAGAAAAAATTGACGAAAAAATAGAGAAACAAGGAGAAGAGAAAAAGAGGGACGTTCAGTGGAAAGCGATAAACGATCTTAGCAGAAGATAAAATGCAAAAGTAGAAACGCGATGTTTAAGATGGTTAATTAAAATCTTCAGTGTGACGCGAGCTGCCATAATCGCGCATCGAGACACGTTTCAATCGGTCTGGCAGACGGATCCATAGAAACGAAACGAAATTAAAAGGAAACGAAAAAAGAGAGACGAAGAGGAGAAGGAGATTGGCGTCCACCTGTCCATGAGGGGCCGGTGAAATTTATCACTGGAGGGCAGGTACATCGTATCGTAGGTAAACTGCTTGGCCCTCGCGCAAGCCAGACGGTTCCTAAACCAACCGACCGAAATCACAGTCGGTATTTCTCGATTATTGTCGAAAAAAGCTTGCGCGTGACACCTGCGGCGATTATCTCTGTTTGAAGATCTCCCGACTAGCTGGATCGCTTCCACCGGTGCTCTTAGACACCCTTGAGTTCCTGACAATTCGCGGTGTCTCTATCTCTCTTTGATAATAATCGCAAATATTTCGGTTACATAAATGTTTCAAGAAACTCTGAGCAAAAATAATATATCTTCCATAATAATAATCGGTTTTTAAAATACAAACTATAACGGAGTAATTCGAGCTGGCAAAAAAAGAAGAAGAAAAAAGGAACAGTAATCCTCCGATTCGAAAGTGTCCAGCTTCTACCTAATTTCATTTTTAAGGTGCTATCGCAACGAGGAAGTAGTTTCACTTTCTAATAGTTTGAGCGAACCGACAAAAAACCGGGCCAAAATCCATCAAAATCAAGTAACTCTCTCAAACTTGTTATAAAATTCGTGTTCCGTTAATACTCGTAGCGAACTTTACGCTTTTCAATATCAAACCTATATCTCTTTTCGTCTCTCTTTCTCTCGTCTTGTGTTTGTCTATATCTCTCTCCAACAAATACAATTTCAATATCGCGTACAGCCCTGAATTTTCACGGTCTTATTCCACGCCGATCTCGAGTAACCATCAGCTGTCCTGGGAAACTCGCGCGCACTAGCATCGTGCACTAGCGGACGTCAGAAATCGCGATCAGAAATCAAAGGTGGCCGACGAAAGAGGCATAATGATCGGGCAGAGCGAAAAAGAATAGAAGGAAGAACGTCGTCGGCCTTAGTCCTTGGATGGCCATAGCGAAATCGCGGAGCCGCGGACGGATCTCGCGATCGTCGTCGCGCGTCGCTACGTGACTCGCGAGAGTAACGCCGTTTTTATGAATGGAAGATATTCCTCGTTTCCATTCGTGGAAACGATGAAAACCAGCCAACCAGTCGACGAGGAGGATCGAGCCCGGGGATCGGTGTCGCGGCGATAATACATAAATAGAGGAAAGGTGAGAGAGAGCAAAGAGGACTTGGCTCGCGCGAGTGTCTAACGGCACGGCACGATCAAAGCGACCGCCGATATTTGAGGATCGCGCCGATATTTGCCGAACTTATTCCTTGTCAGCATTGTTAACAGACTGCTCTCCCTCTTGCTCGTGGTGACACTCCTCCACCTTCTCTACCCTCATTCCGCTCATTCTTTCACGATTACTCCGTTTATTTCGCTTTTAACTACCTCTTAAATGGTCGGGTTATGTGAAGCTATTTTTGGTTCTTCTTTTTTCTTTCTTTTCTTTCTCTCTTTATTTCTTCCCGTTCCGCCGAGAGAAGATCTCGAAACGTTTCCTCGTGGAAGAAATCGAAATTGCCTTCGGTCTTGGAAGCTCCAAGCGACCGAGAGTTGAAAGAGCCAAAGGTTGCGTTTAACTCGCTCTCCTGCGTTCTACGGATTTCTCTCGATCGGACAATATTTTTTCATCGTTAGGAAATTTCTCAAGTTGCAGAGAAACCATGTGATTACGTTACGTTACGTTAAGCTACGTTATCCTTGAAACCTTAAAAAAAAAAGAGTGGCTTTCTCGATCGAAAGAAAATTGAGATTCGGATATAGAAGATTATCCTGCTCGCAGCTGAGTTAATTAGAGAAATTTCGTCAGACGTGGAACAAAATTGAGATTCGGCTTTCCAACGAAGCAACTGCGAGAGCTTGGAAACCGTCCCACAGAATTTCCTTCCGTTTTCTCGGTTCGTAATTACGTCGGTGTAATTTTCGCGTTAGACGATAGAGCAATGGATGTAAACAAATGCGGAAAAAACGAGCCAAGGTAAGATATTTGCGCGCGAGGGTAGAAGGAGCGATTACAGAGCGTAGTATCGGGTCAGTAGAAGGCTCTCCCTCCCTCCCTCCCTCCCTCCCTCCCTCTCTCTCTCTCTCGTTCGCGCATACATTGGTTACAGCTTTTAATCAACCGTACCGCAATAGACTAATCTAGGCAATTAGTTTCCTACGACGTAATCAGCTGGCAGATAAGGTGAAACAACGGGTGGGAGTTAAAAGTCCTGTATTACATTAGATTATTCTTCGTGCATTATCATCGCCCGGAGAGAGAAATATGCAGATCGCGACGCCGCCGGTTAGAGATTATCGACGAAACGGGGAAATATCCAACAAGTGGATGCTTGTTGCAGTCTGTTCTCGTTTAAAAACAGTGTTTATTAAGTTAATTCTATATAGCGATGGGATCGAATGAAATGTCTAGTCAATTGCAATAGAAAAGTTTCACTTCGTGAGATTCAATTATTATTCATGAGAGGTCATATTTCATTTTCCGTGACGAAGCACGATGTTTTTAATTGCAAATGAGCGATTAGCTTGAATATTCGAGGACTCTGTTAATGAAATTTTTTATGAAATCGTTTTAAAGGAATGAAACGTTACGAACGATGTAGGTGCTGTTAAACATTCCATAATCTTTGTATTCTCCTATCCGAATTATTTCTCTCCGATATCTTTTCAGCCTTTCTTAAAATACCTTTTGTACGGCCATTATTTTCCAATTTAAACTTTTCAATCGATCTTTCTGTTCACGTGCTTGTTTCAGACGGAATGTATCCACTATTTCCATTATCCCACAACGGCTCTCTATCATTGTATTTTGTTCTCTGTACGCTAAGGCATTTTTCACGCTGACGTTAATCTTGCCGAATAAACGAGCAAATAAATAAATTGCAACGTTAAAATTTTCACTGCGTGAGAGTTGCGTCCATTACTATTCGCAGAATGTTATATGTTCCACTTTTCGTATTTACAAAGTACTCAGGATATACGAACCAGTTTCGAATACCAAAAAGAGCAAAGTTCGAGAACGTACTTCTAAATCGTCCGAACAATTCCACGCTCGAAAGAATTAAATTCGAAGACGCGTTGCTCAAGATCCGTCTTCTTCTTTTTTTCCTGAAAGAAAGAGAGAGAGAGATTTAAAACATTTGCATTGACGCAAAACGTCGCCGCAAAGAGTGAAAGTATAAAAAAAATTCCGAAATATTCGAGAGCAAAAATCGATGGAGTTTCGTCTGCTCACGTTTCGACGAATTCTTCTGACATTTGGCGTAGAGAGAGAAAGGAAGAAGGCTTCGCGTTAAGGGAGGATGGGTTCGTCGTAATTTCTGTTTGCATTACGAACCGAACTGTACTTTCACGCGGGAAGATACCGCGAAACAATGCAAGACACGCGTGCAAATATGGGCGCGCACCTCAAATGGGACATTCCAATGTTTCTCGGTATTGCTTCTACCAAAGATGGCCGGGCCCGAGTACCGATCATGTCGTCAACCCGACGCAATATCTTTCTGGTATTCGAAAAGCCTTTGTCTCGCCTCTATAATCTTTCCTTTCTCGCCTCGTCACCATTTTCATCGTTACTTCATTAAAATCAAATCGATTTGCTTCTTCGCGTTGTTCTCCGTTTCAATTTCCCGCCTCCGTGATTCCCATCTAATTAAAAATTCTGTAAATTCAGATTTCGCGGTTTTACGTAACCTCGCGTTATTCTTCGTTAAATCACGATAACGAAACGATTTGTCAGAGCGTGTTCCTATTCGTGGAACAAAATACGTTTTTTCAACTGCCTGTATAGAGACGAGTCGTAGCGCAGCGACGAGAATTTTTATTGTCAGAAACACGCGAAAAGAAGAAAGAACGATCGTGAAAGACGGGAACGTTAGAACTCGTCGAGACATTAGAATAGATATCGATCGTTTCCTGTTTGAAAGCAGCCAGATCGTCATTAATCACCGACCCGATTTGAATAATCATTTTCAACAGTTAGGTGCTTTTTATTCAGCGTGGGTCGGTGTTAAACGTTTCGCGGTTTTATCATGGCAGCGTATGTTATTTGCCGATCGATTACACGACTGGCAATCGAAAAAAAAAAGAAAGATATTGTTGCCATTACTTTGCGATCTAAAGAGATATCAATCGAAATCATACTAACGCTCTTGTTCCAATCATCGATGCGAATATGAAACGTTAAGAACTCTTTCGGCATGAATATGTATGCAACTTCTTGCTACGTTTTACGCATTGATTTTGATAGATGTGGCTGTTACATGATTTGTGATGCAACAATTTCACGACCGACTACTTAGCATCTACAAAAAAAACTATATAAAAAGTGTATTTGAATATATTAGTATTCCTTGGCTCAATTCATGATTTAGCAGAGCTTCTGCGCTGCTTCTTCGATTAAATTGATAATTTATTCGATTATATTGGAGCCTCCTTTTTTGTGTTATTTATTTACATTTTAAGCCTGTTGTTTGCATCGTAGGTTTCCATTCATCGTTCTGCTCGTTTATTTATGTTCCTTCGCTTATTTTCACTTCCTTCCACTGATTTTGCTGCATAACAGATTCTAAATAATTGTTCAGCACTCGATATCGCTAAATATCGGAACAAGAAAAGTTGGAACGATGGTTCGTACGTTCAAGTGCAAGAAAAGGAAAGTAAATGGGTGTGGCGAGATTAAAAAACCTGGTGATAATATTTTTCAGATCCGAGGCAATGGTCGGAAGCAGCTGTCGCCCACTGGTTGCACTGGGCCATAGGGGAATTCTCCCTGGCTGGTGTAGCGATGCAACCCTGGCAGAACATGACGGGGAAACAGATTTGTGCCATGGGCAAGGAATCGTTTTTGGCACGTGCTCCGGCCTTCATGGGCGACATCCTGTGGGAACACCTCGAGATCCTGCAGAAAGGTACGTGACTTTTTCTGCTTCTTCTTCCTTCCATACTGTCTTCGTTTGCTGCCCTTATCCTCGTGCGAAGTCAACACGTTAATTACCCCCCTAACATCTATAAAAATCTCTTCAAATCCCCTATTAATTAATTACGATACGATATACAAATGTTGAAAAATTCGATCATCGACGAGATAGTATCTGCAGAAAATGAAAAAGGCACTCGAATCTTTCCTCAACGACAACAAAAAAGAAAAGGAAGTAACAGACCTCCGTACATCCCCTTACATTGCAAAATAAAAGAGAATTTTCATTCGAAATTTCCGAAGGCTCGCAAAATGGAAAAACTGACTTCATTATCGATCGAAAGTTTGATTTATACGGGATATACGATTTTACTTTATACATGAGATATTTAAAAAATTGAATCATCGACATACTACTTGCCCTAGAAATAGAAAGGATCTTCTTGCAAGTAAAAGAAGAACCTCTATATCCCCCTGTTCTCCAAAATAGAAGGGAGTAGTCGTTTTCTGAAGATTCGCGAGAAGGGAAAACAGGTTGGAGCGGAAGAATCATTTTCCTTGGGCTAGCACGGGGACATCCTATAGTCCGCTGAACAAAAACACAGATCGAATTTCCGTAAAATCGCAATGTCACGGCAGGCACAGGTACCTATACACACGAGGCAATACGGAGAGAGAGAGAGAGAGAGAGAGAATGATAGTGAGAGTGAAAGGGGAGAATAAGAGCAAAAGAGAAAGATCGACGGGGGAACAATGACGAGATCGTGGAAGCGAGGCGCGTATCCTCTCTCTTTCTGTGTGTGAGCTTCGTGTTTTCAGCGTTTCGAAGCGTTGAATCGGCACTTTTTATTCGAAACGAAGGAGAGAATGGAGGAAAAAAGAGCCGTGCGCCATAGAAACTCCCACTCCGGATATCCTGTGCCACCAGAATGCTGCCGTGCCATTGCCTCGGCCACTTAGGTGGTTTTCGGACCACTCGACCAACGTCTGTATGGATCACTGTGTGTAAAAGCGCGCATGCAACCCGGTAATCCCACTCGTGTTTCGATTACAAGATAGAGGCCAGGATACTTTACAATGGACCCAGCGATTTTTACGGGAAAGAGGATGGAAATCGAAGCACCGGTATAATGCTTGTTCGTGTTCACGGTGGTTATTCATTTCCCAGAAAAGACGCGCACATGATGATTTTCCTCTTCCTTCTAAGAGTATCGAGACGATCACCCGAGTACTCGTCATTTTCAATTTATTCCAGAGATTCGTCTAGCGGTGTTTTTTAATTCGACGCAAGAGCTATCGCCGTTTAACCGTAGAATACAAAGGTTGATCATTTCTGTAGCTGGCAAATCTTTCATTCGCCACGGATTATACGTGTTCGTCGTCGATCGTTGACCAAACAATGCGTTTAACTATTAATCGAAAGGAAAATGTACGATATCGTTTCTTAAAGATAAAAGGAATTTAACGAACGTCTGTATATCGCAAGATGTCAAGTTACAAAATTATGAAATCAGATGAAATACAACATGTAAAGAAGGACTTTCTTCGGCTTCTCCCTTTCCTCGGCAGAGGATCTATCGTCGAGAGGTTAGTCGCGGGACGTTGATCGTTCGTATCGTATATCGTTGGAAGGAAGTTTCCCTGGAACTTCTACATCTTCGCCGATGTGGACAGGAAGGGCGTGAGCGAGAGAGACGGACAGAGAAAGAGAAAGGGAGACTAAGAGGGACAAGGTATGAAATGATCCGGGCAGGAAGCGGAGGTTCACCCATGATTTAATTCCCGTTAAGTAAAATCCCGTACTTCCTCATCGATTATTCGTGTCGTCTGATAGCCGGGGAAACCGCGATTCAATCGAATGGCCCGATTAGACACACGTAACACCAACCTCCATCATATCCGATTTTTATCCGATGTTATACGCTTCCTTTTCTTCTTCTTATTCTGTACTGTAATTAATGTGTGACCAAGTTCATTCGAAATTCAATAAAATCATCGACGAGGAAGATTATCGTGACGTGCCGTGATATTACGAGGAAACGAATGTTATAAATATTCTATTTCTTGAATAACATTTTATCTATTTCCTTGTAACTTTATTTCTTGCTTAGCATTTGATAATAATAAAGAAACAGCAGTACCATTATGTTTCTAAATATGGAACAGACTGTAACTGATACGAGCTATCTCTGTTATCAGAAAACAATGAGTAGAAACGCTATAATGAGACGAGCCGGGATAATTATTTCAGATAACAGAGCGCATCACAGTGAAGTAGATACGACCGTCTGATAAAAGAAAACAGCAAATTAGCATATACGTAATATCTACATAAAAATAACAGTTTTTTTATGTCGATTCGTAAACCAGTTTGTCATAGTCGTACGTAGCTGAAATATTTTTATCGAGGGTTCTTTCATGCGCCGGATGGAACAATGGAAGAACGCTCGTGATCCGTGGCCAATCGCGATTCAACGTGTGTTGGTGCACGCGCGTAGACGCGACATAGCGTGGGTAATCGCTTTGATTCCGCGAACGAGAACGGATATTAGGAAACTCTCTCGTGCGCCGTAAAAAAAAAAAAAAAGTAGAAACTAAAAAGCTGCATCCTCGTGATGCAGGCGTACACGATCGGAATCACTGGTGAAACGATCGTTCGTTCGTCCAAGCCAATTTCTGTCGTTTCGTCGCCCTTTGCGCAATCTCAGATTTCCTTTTTTTCTGTTTATTATTACATGCGACGCGACATCGTTGCGATTTCATAGCGGCGACTCCATGTAATTTGGCAGGATTAATAGTTTTAATGATATAATGCACTCGGCCGATGTTCGCTAAGATCGTAGAGTTCTGTTTCATAATTTCGCTATTTTGCGCCAAATACCGCGATCAGTTTAGTTCGTAAAGTTCATTTGGCTTATTACAAAATTGAATGCTATCGCGCAAGAGAATTTATTACTATGTACCGGCCACTCAAATCTTATATTTCTAATCGAAGGATTACACGCATTGTGTGCATTGCGTCGTTATACAAGGGACCTAAATCTGTCGAATCGTAGTACAGTGTCGTTTCTAGAAAATCGTAAATATTGGGTTGGCGACTAAGTGATTGCGGATTTTGTCAATACAACCTAGCGACAAAAGCCGCGATCACCTAATTGTCAACCCACTAAATCGGCTCTAAATACATTTCTCTTCTCTTCAGAGGGAAAGATATTTCGGACGTGCAACAAAAATTGTCAAGTTGTCCCGTAACGTGTTATCTCGTTCTGAAAACGTTAAATTCCATTTTACATATCGTTCGGTTGTCAAAGTTGATAGAAAACTTAGGTGAAAACGTAAAGGGAAGAGGTGGAGTGGCTTCCTGGGATGGAATTGATTTTCCTATAGCGCAAGCTCACCGGGTCAGAAACGCAGAATCGTTCGTTTGGTTCGTCGATGAATCACGCCAATGGCAATCGTCTCCTTCGCAATAATGGCCGTAATAATGGAGCACGGCTAGATCGTTCATCACGATTACGTTCGCGGTGCTCTTGCGCCGGAATGGTAAAAACAGGGACCGAGTTTGCACGCGCGGCTTAACGCCGCCGCCACTGTAATTGGCTTAATGACATGGAATTCTATAATCGCGTAACTACGGGCACAAACATTAATTACTCCTCCCGCGTTGCTCTGCTGCTGTGTAAACACCGTATTAACGTGTACGATAATATAACTGTACGGTGGAATAAGATTAATGTATCGAAAAACTAGAAACAATTAAATATTCTAGACTTGTTCTAGAACTCGAACGTAGTAAAGATCAGGGTCTTCGCTTTTCTCAAGCTGGTAAACATCATCGTATATCCATCGTTCGTTAGAATTTTTCCAATTGTCGTAAGCTATCGATTCTAAAGCTCGGTGTAGCGGCAGATGACGGATAATATTTTATTGTAATAGATAAATCCATAATTTCGCTGCAACATACAGATAGGAAAGCATATTTATATGTCATATCATATATTTATATGAAAGTATATTTATTGTCGTTATTAAACTACGATAATTATATAAGTGTATAAATTCCACTATTACGAAGATTATCGTAAATAGTTAGAACGTTAACAAATTGTCGAAACCGCAAAGGGTAATAAAAATTACAAAATCGAGCTTCGCTGTCGACATATTTTTTCGCTTCGGACCGTCGGAGCATACTATATGAAGAAGCATTCTTTCTCGTTGTATTCAGCTCGCACTTTAAACGGTCCGATCGTGACTAGCCGAGGTTCGAGACTTTGAAAACTTTCGCAAGAACATCTCCTTTCCAAGATTCTCCTCCGATTCTACTCCTCCAGTTCCTCTCCTCCTTGAATAAAAAAAAAAAAACCTAGAACGAAATGGTAATAGAAAAAAATCTGCGGTAATACGCGAGGAAGCAGGGACGACCGGCGACTATAGTCGGCGAGAAAACCGTGGACAGAACGCGGCGAACTGAGGAATTTGTTCCGTTTTCCATCCAGATGTCGACGCGGCGAAGGCCTCGCTGGAGAACGTGCCGGGCAGCATGTACGAAAGCGTATGCGTGCCAGATTTAGGTGATTTCTTGGGATACCAGAGCGGTGCTCATCATGTCGCGACACCGGAACACAAGAGTCCAGCGACGCCAGCGAGTTCCGCCACCTCGAACTCGTCCGGCCCTCAAAACACTGGAAACCAACCTACGGCCCCGTTGCAACCACCTTCCGCCGCGGTCTCTCTGCCCTCGAGACAGTATCATAATGATGGTAAGTGTCTCTCACATTTCATCTATCCTCTGCTCCAGTTTCCTCAAAAAACAAACGAACGAGATTGGACTCTTACCGATTTACACGTAGAAAAATCGATGATACAGCCTCGCGTGGACGAAACGTAAAATATATAGAGTCAAATGTTCAAATGAGACGAACGTTGTACCTAAGTGTAGATTGATCGAGGTTAACAGACGTGTAGCTCGAGTCGTAGCAAGGAAAGAGATACGTAAAGGTTCGACGCGAAGTGATAAATTAAAAGAGGTTGAAACATGGTACACGACGAGCAGCCTCGTCCTGGGAAGGTTCTCGTTGGTCGTGTAAAACTCCTGCTGACAATATGGACTCGACTGAACATCGAATTCCTCCTGTTCGAGCGAGGTGTAGGCACAGCCACAGGAACAACGAGTTAATCTATTCTTCTAAGACTTTGTTCAGCGTTTCCCAACCCCTCGGTCGATTTACCTTCTTCGACTATTGCTTCTGAACATAAATCTCGTATAAAACCTCTGGGTATTTAAGTATCTTCTACTTCGATCGAAAGTAAGTTTGTCGTGTGTAGAAGAAAAGTACAAGGAGATGGAATTCCAAGGTACAAATAACTAAACTTTTAACCTACACTCTCGCTCAACAATCTTAGAGCGACTGTTATATTTTTGTACGAAAGTCCATCGTATTAAAAAGATCGTCACTTGCGACTATCGCTTGCAGAAAATCCGATTTTCCTTCCTCGCAACCGATTCTCCTAGAAGATTATCCTGTAGTTGAGGTTGGGAAACGCTGAGCAGAGACGAAGAGGATGCAAGAGCATGGCAAGTCCAGCGTGCGACAAGCCGATTTATTTATTTCCCCGATTGCGAGCGACGAACGAAGGAAAGCGTTGCGAGTGGCGGGCACAGAGGAGTTTCTCATTGTTACGTCAGGGTGGCTGATAGCATCTCTCTACACACCGCGTTTGCACGTGTTGCCACAAGTCTCTCATTATCGTCGTTGTGTTCGCGTCTCGTTTAACCGTTTCGTCGTCGGATCGTCCCTCCTCGAGGAGACGAGGAAAGAAGGAAGAAGGGGGCTAGCGACAATCCACGCGATTTCACCGAGGGTTTTCGCGATGCTTGCTGGAAGAAGTCGGCTCATTAACCGAGACTTCCACCTGACACGGGGCAAAGGGTTCGCGGGATTGCAATATCTCGCGGCCCCGTTCATGGTGCGCAATTCGCGCCGCTGTGATTCACCTTATTCTCGGCGTTTTCATCGGCTGAACTCTGACGCAACTCATTCAGCCGAAGGACTCGTCGTTCCACAGACGAACAATGGAAAACCCGATTCGTTCACCGGAGAGTAGATCGCTGTCCCATTCATCCGATCGAACAATTCGTCGTTGCCCCGACGTATTTTCCCTCGTTTCTCGGTTAATTGACCGTAGCAACTCGTAGATCGTGGAATATCATAGAGGGGTTGGAATGTGATCCCTTGAAAACGGCAGTTCGTGGTTGTCGCATCACTGGTACGTCATTACAGTCTGGTATTTGGCTCCATCGAATTCTATTTTACGCCATTCCAATAGAACTTGCTTCCATGGAATCCACTGCAATCGAATTCGGATAATTCTACTTGCACGAGGACGACACGCTTGTGAAGATCGCTTTCGGTTGGGAAGAATCCTAGGTTTTCGACATGTATTTTAAATGTTTGTAAAGAATCGGTTGGATATTTTCTATAGAATCTGAGTGGGTTCTATGGAAGAAGCGAAGCTAGTGACACAGTGACGAGGAGTACACGCGTGTTTGATACGCGTTAGGGAATCGCAGCCGGGTCGAATAGAACGGAACAGAGAAGAACATTATGAGGCGAGCGTTCGTAGCGTAGGTAACAATTACCTAGCCGGGGTCCTTACGTCATTGCAGCAGTGACCGTGGGTGAACGAGGGAAAGTCGGGCCCTCTGCACGCTTCGCCGCGGACAATGGAGACGACGCCGGGCTCTGTTGCCTCTCTCGACATCCTCGCGTTTAGTCCAATAAAAAATCCACGATGTTCCTCCGCGCCTCTCGGTCACTCCCTTCCTAGTTTCGGAACTAGGTATGATTTGACCGAGCTATTTATTGCTACGCGTCATTCGTTCGTAAAAAGAATATATATCCATTCTGTCGATTTGTTTATTTTTTTTTTTAAGTATAAAAATTCCGAAAAATCTTCGCTACGTTCTTTCGTTTCGCGCCCTAGAACACTTGTTCTCGTTTCTCCTCCGAAGTTCGAAGTAGAATATAGTATTTTGATGCTGATTTTCGAATTCATAGTTTTCTGTTTGTACCGAAGTTGGCAATTATGTTGCTCGAGGATGATTCAGCGAAGCAGTGGAACGTAGGATTGTTTGTTTTTCCAGAATCGTAGCGATTGAATGAACGATATAATGAATAGTTAGAATAATCGGATAAATTATGCCTAGGATCCGTCGGTTGGAAAAGTTGGAGAACGCGCGTGCAGCAGTAACGTAATGCATCGGTTCCAAGAGGAGGAGGTCGAAAGCGAGGATAAGCGAGAGTCGAACCAGAGACCTCGAAGAGCCGCGATACATAACGTAACAGTGCTCCGGCAAGCAGAAATAATGAGTCTATTATACGGTCGTCTGTGTTGGTCGTCTTGCAACGACACGTTCTATACTTGTGCACGAGTATCACGATACAGTACGCCAAGCCCGATGAAAAATCTGCGAAATCTTCCTATCGTTTTTGCATGGAAATCGTTCGTTGAAATTAATTCAGTCGCGCTTACTCCTATCTTTCTTCTTTAATTACAAGTACTGATAATAATTCGTTGTTCAAATTATTTAGAATCTTATGTTAATTTATTAGGCAAAAAGGAACTACTATCGGTATTCCCAAAGTACCGTTACATTACGGATTTCGTTAAAGATATAATTACGACGAAGTAATATGTAGGTTAGATTTGAATCAGTAAATTTCGATTGAAATTAATTTATTCGATTCAGCCTTCTTAATTCAGTACGTACGAAGAATTCGTTATTAAAATTTCTCAAAGTTCTACGTTCGAAATTTTATTAAAGATATAATCGTATTAAATTGATATATAGAATATTCGAAAAGGTAGCGAGATTCAAGAAAGATCAACGTGTATCTTCTTGTTGCTTTCAATCATTTTTTGACAAATTTTTCCCTTTACAATGTTCAGTTTCTTCCAACGATAACGAAACTATACCACATCCCTAACATTTAACATTTTGTCCCTAACATTTTGTTCAATAACGTAGTACCAACCAGTTCGATTTTACCATTGCGCTGCTCTTCAGAAATTCGTAATGAATAATAATGTTCTTCGAACTCTGCTGAAACGAAGAAGGAATTGGTCGTTTTTAAAACAAATTTACAAATATACACCAAACTCCCTGGTATTTCGAAATGCCGCAATCTGAGCTTTCCAAATGCCTGCACAATCCGTCATACAAGGTTCAATCTTACGAAACTCGAACACGCTGCTGAATATCAAACGAAATATCAACCCTTCGAAACCGATTCCTGTACTATTAGCCGAATATATCGACACGAAGAGCCAAGGTATCTTGATTCGATAGAACGTCGATAAATATTTCGAGGATAGTGTTGGACGACGATCGTTTCCGTTTGTCACGTATGATCGTCGCACGTGCACGGACACAGAGACTGTGGTCTCGCACACGCGGCCGCTCGTGCATAAATTATAGTCGGTGTCGAATCCCGTGCGCGCAAAAGCGATTCCCTACGGTTTACTGACACCCGGGCCAAAAAAGGTACGGCCATCGTGACGCCATTCGCTACGTTTATGGAAAGGTTAGTCAATCGTGCCGACGAGTACAATGATTATTTGTTAAGCAACCACCGCGTGATAACTAGCCGAGACTGGCCATACGGCATTTTGATTGGCCAATCGGTTGTCCTCTGAAAGAGCGGATTTTAGCGGCCACACACAAGCCTTCGTCGCTGTCCTCCAACGATATTCTTTTCTTGCTTTTATTCATATCTGAACTATAGCCGCACGTGTGCCATTGTATACCTCGAGAGAGAGATCGATATGGTGCATCGAGGGTAGATCGAAGGGGATGCTCGATATTTAGGTATTAGATGTCGTTGCAACGAGCTGAATAGCGTGGTGGAGCGGAAATGGTGAGCTCGAACAGCGAAGAATCTGTCGAGGCTTTTAATGAAAGTATCGGAAAGAATTTCGTAAGGTTCAAGGGTTGAGGATCCTTCTATTTCGTTTGCAAGAAGATGCAGGGAACGTCTAGAATCTAAAATTGTACTCCGTTAGAAGAGAGTGAATACATAAAAATTAATATATCTCACGTAACTAGCTAACGATCGCTTTCCAAGTGGTTTCCTTCTGCATCGAATACGTAATTACCAGAGTTTCACAAGGTCCTCCAGAGTTGTGATCGAACGACCGACTGTTATGCCAACCATCTATGAGCAGAGCTATGATAATCCACATTCAGGGCTGATTTAATTAAACCGTCATCCAGCTCGTAAAAGGCAAAGCGAGGGATAGAAAAACCATCGGAAACATCGTTCTTCGAAGTGCGACGAGGTGGAAGCACGAGCATATGTCATAATGAGAGGCTTGTGGACGATCGTACAAGGCCGCGGAACAAACGTTTCAGTAGAGGGATGAAGGATCCGGCGAGTAGGGTCGTAGAGGGATGAAACGATCGGCGAAGGGAAAAGGCGTGCGGACAAGGGGGTGACGGGGGGTTGATGGTTGTTGGCGCAGGTTGTATTCATTCACTCGTTCATTCATAGTTCGTACACCGCCTCGGGGGACCTACAAAGCCTCTGGCTCATTCAGAACTCACGACACGATCGCCGTGTATGTGTATGTTTTTTTTTTTTTCGTCCCTTCTTCCTGTCCGTGTACGTTCGCCCTCGACGACGTCGTTCATCGTCGTCGCCGTCGTAGTCCTCTTCTGGCCGCCGTTTCTCGTCCTCCTCCTGATCGTTGATTGGTAGTAGCTCGTCTTAGAGAGGAGAGAAATATGGGTAGAGATGGTTAGATATAATGGTGAGGAATAGAACGTGTGGAAGCTCACGTTACAACCGGAAGCCGAGGCAGCATAGTGAAAAGGAAGGAGGAGTCCTACCCCAATATTCCGGGAGCGAGATAGTTTTATAATGTCCTCGAGTGCTCCTCCCTTAATACACCCCTAAATGCAGCCTCCTCGAACTGGCTCTCGTTTGTGTGCGCGTACGTGCACGACGTGGCATTGTTGCTCACTTGGAGAGCGTTCGAAATCGAACAGATGCCAGGAGAGAGAGAGAGAGAGAGAAAGAGAGAAAGAAAGAAGCTTGTAAGATCTTGTACGTCCGTTTTAGAGTACGTTGAGATACCGACCCCCATTATGAGCGGGTATTATCGAGCTCTCGCGAGGTTTTTAGGGATTCGACGATCTTTAGGTTTCACCGTTCTTTGACGGGTTTCCAATTTTCTTAACTGTCGATTCCAGGTTTCAGAGATAGGTCCTCAGATCTTGGTCGGAAGATTCAGATAATACCAAGTTGTTTTTACTAGTGGGACGAACTTTCTGATAGTCATATGTTGTTTCTAGATCCTTCCTGACCGATATATTTCTCGTTTCCTATCTCTGGTTTCAAGCGAACTTTCATCAACGGTCTTTCGCTACAGAGGCCGTAAACTGGAAGAAACGCGTGGAATTCTCTGCTAAATCGAAACTACTAAGAGATAACCGGAATATTTTTTAGCTTCAACCCTTCGACTCTTGAAAACACATCTGACACACCGGTTGAGACTTCCAGGTATACCAGACATCGATTTGCCGTAACTCTGTTAACTCGTGCCGAACGCGAGGACAAAAGACGACGTGTAGAAGAAAAGATGCCAGAGGACAGAGTAAAGTGGGAGGTGCAAATCCAGGGATAGGGAGAAACGAAGGCAAATGCAACAAGAGCGGAGCGAAGCAACTCGCGCGAACGGTAAAAGCGTGCGGAGAAACGAAGGCACAAGGCGCATCGAACTCTCGTGTCCTTATTGTGCGATGCTCGTAAGTCCCATTACTATTGCCGGCGGACTATACGAGAAGCGAGAGGCACGAGGCGTAGGGGAGCGAGCACTTCCGGTCCCCTCTGCATCACGTGCGAGCCCGCCGAACAGAGAAACCCCCGTTTGCCTCGCCTCTCTTAGCATCCGGTCTCTCTGCGCCTCCCCAGCCAGCCCCCTCTCAAAAATAGGCTAGGCCCTTCGAGTTGCGACCTCGTATTATAAGCGTTATACCAGTATGTATATATGTACTCCCGCCACGTTACTTCTGTTTTATGCCTCTTCCTTTTCTTCTCTTTTCTTCTTTTTTTATGATTTTTTGGAGGCAAGATTCTTCAGCATTTCCTCTTATTCGTTGTTTTATCGTACAAGAGAATGAAGGGGTGGGTTGATGAAACGTTTGCTGCTCTATTTTATTTCGTTCTTCCGACGAATATTTTCTTACTGCCTCGGAACTTGATTTAACAGAAATAATTAATGTTCGCGGAAATATAAGGTATCCACCTTCGAGTTGCGAATATCTTTGGCAAGTAAATTACTCGAGATGAATCAGTTACTAAGTTCGAGCATATCGAATACGTTACTAATGTGACGGCAAAGTGTTAAGACTCTTTAGAAGAAGGATTTAGTGGCTTCGGAAAGTCAGTGTCAAGCAAGGAACGAGATTTGTCGTTCGATCCACAGGACCAAGAATAATATTATCCTTGGTCGATCTATCACGGGTATGGGACATCTTCAGCATACGCTTACGGTAATTCCAGCCAGCTGGGCCTCTAACTTTACGACACCTCCGTTAGGCGCCCCTTGAAAAGCAACCCAATTTTATCCAATTTACGTGTCTTAACTTCTAATTTACGATCTCGCGTGAGCAAAGCCAGTGATCCACCGAAACTACCTTAAACACAGACAGTTCGTTTCAACTTTCTCATAAACTAATCAATTCCACGTGACCCGAAATAGCTGAATGTCATATGTCAAGACGTTTAACTAAACAAGTCACCCAAATTGATGCTTGAAACATATCTATCTACTAGCCTACGAAACACTCAATTCTCAAATACATTACATTGCTCTTTATTGACTCGTAGGACCTACTTAAAACCAGTCGTCGAATCTGAGCTTCAAATTCTCGAGGAAATCCATGGCACATACTCAATCGCGTAGAAAATATCGCCTCGGTGGCAGCAGGTGGTTGTTGAAGCTTCGAAGGGGCGTTTGTGGATCCCTCCCCCTCCCCACTCACCCCTACAACCGACCACTCACCCCACTACGCGTCACACGTATCCCCACCACGAGCCGCATTTCTCCCCCGTCAGTGCTTCGTTATCCCCACCACTGGACACTTCCACCTCCAACAAGGAGCAGCAATGTGACGGAGGACGAAACAGTCCGCAGCTGGTTGAATCGCGTCCCGTCAAGGAACAGGGTGGGGGTAACGTTTGCTGGCGGCGGAAGGGGAGGGTTGGACGGGAGGGGAAGTGACGGAAGGGAAGTCGATGCAGAGGACCGGAGAGCGGAAACGGCGCGGCGCTTCGTCACAGTGACACGCGCGCTCACGTCAAGTGGAGAGTGCACGCGAGAGGAAGCTCTGTTGTACGTACGATTCGCGCCTCTTTTTCGTCGATCTTTTTTCTTCATCCGACGCGTATTTTCTTCTCGAGTCCTCGTTTCTCGTTGTGATTCTTCGACGTTCGGTCGTTCATTCGTTCGCGAGTTGATACACCGTTCTTCTAAAGAAAAGCCAGAGATTCTCTTCGAGCTTCTCAGGTGCTAGTTGTTCTTTCGCTTGGATACAGTGTGAAGATTATAGTACAGCAGTTGAAAGAGACAGAGTGGTTGTTTTGGAAGGTAAAAGGAGAATAGAGGGCTTGTGCCTCGAGGGTGGCTGGCTCCAACCCGTGGAACACCTGTTGCGCGGATCAACGCGGTATTCCGCGTGGAAGTTGTTATCTCGTCTAGAGTACTAGAGTTCTGTGTGCATAGGAGTCTCGTTTGGTTTGCCGAGTTTTAAGATATACAAAAGGTGCGAGGCAAACTGTACCTGTTCGATGCTGGCTACCAAAGTGTGTTTACCGCGAGGAACGATCGAAGAGTCTGTCGTGATTCTGTGATGATATTGTGCATCTCAGTGAATGGACACTGGCCGAAGTGAAGAATTTTGCAAACCGATCGTCCATGATTTTTGCTCGTGAAAAGTGCTCGGTCATCTACGTTTCTACGAACTCCGTCGACGATTCTCTTAGGATAGAACGTATATAAATATTCAAAGTTGCCTCCCCCTCCTGCTCGCCTAGAAAATTTCGCATGCTCGCCGAAACTTAGCTATGCGATTCGTGGACGAGCAAAGTCTATCGCGTTCTTGGAAAACAACGACGAAACTTTCCCGCATGCTCGATCGTGGCCAGTCGATTCTGAGAGCCTGATCTCTCTCTCGGCTGATCGTCTCGGTGTTCTCTCACACACGGCGCGGCGCGGCGAGAGAGAGGGTGGGTGCACGAATGCGCGCGTGCATCGGCGCGAGTAGGTGCGCGTCAACGAGCGGGCAGCACCGGGCAGCAGAAGAAGCGGCAGAGGAATCATCAGAGGGACGTCACGGCGGGCGTCGCGGGCGTCGAGACGTCGCGGCCTTCGGGGCAGGCGCCGGCCATAATCGTCGGCACGTACGGCAACAACCATTCGGATCCACTCTGTCAGACGACGAGTAGCGGCCCCGCTGCATCTTCGGAGATGGTGCTCCACATGCTGGACACGCTGATGACAGGCCACGAACCGTTTTACGCCGATTACCCCTCGTACCAGGAGACGGACCCTCTCACCCATCCGCACCATCAACATCCGCATCAGCACGCGATAGCGCGCAACACCGGCATGCCGCCGGTCTCCTTGGACGCGACCACCCATACGCCAGGTACTCGCGACAATTCTCTTCTTCGTCCTCTTACCGATACGACCAGCTGCAAAGTCGATTTTCCACTTGACATCTTTCGCGACTTTAATGCGAATGAAAGTATACGAAACGATGGATCATCGGGTTTTGGGGATGAACTTCGCGGATGCTTCTTGGAGTCGAGTCTCCTGAGGATTGGAATTTTCATACTCTTCGTCAGTTTGGATGAACTCTATGTAGACGAAGGATGATTAGATTTCGAGAAAGATCTCCGATCCTTCTGGAAATGTTTTCTACGAGTTTGAGAGTCGAGTATAGAGTTGTTTTATTCTTCGTTATCTTTCCTGATTTTAACGTGGACGAAACTGTTCAAAGTCAAAGATGAGTTCGAGGGGAGTCTCTGTTTTCCAAGCATTGGGTGTTGTATTGGATCTATTACACATTGGAATTTCCTTATTCTTCGTCGTTGTCGATGATTTTAACGTAGATGAAAGTATTCGAAACGAAGGATGATGAAGTTTTGTCACACCTTCTTAAAGACGTTTCTAGAACACATTTTTTATTGGAATTTCTGAATTGAAATCTTCTTTGTTTCATTACCGATGAAATAGGACGTAGAATTTCTTTTGTCCTCGCTATTTTCAATGATTTTGATAAAACGGATGACCGAGTTTCGAGCGAAAATGTTCTCCGTAAATGCTATTTGGCTTATGAAACAGATTTCAGATTTTTTAACGAAAAACTTGTGCTCGTTAAAAGTATACGACTTGATAGATCTATTAGACTTGTGGATTATACATACGTGCTGTCAATAAAATTAATTCGAAATTCTTGTTTCGTGGACCGTTTCTCCAAGGTTATGTTAGATATTGAGCTTAAACATTGATAAAACGTTTATGTTTGATAATACGTCATTATTGTATCGAAGAATGATTGGCTGTTGAGGTCAATATTAGCGTGGTGTTAATAATAATCTCAATAATGATAAAATAGAATTGTTTCGATGGATGGTGCATTTTGTCAGACGCTTCCCAGCTGTCCCTTTGGATACTAAGCTCACAAAGTGTAACAGGTCAGGAAGCAGCTCAAAAATTGGAATTTCATCAAACTGTCACTATCTGGCCACAGATGTCAGATCAGCTTTTACGAGGTTCGAGCACATCTTCTGGAATATTTATACTCGTTCGAAACTCGTTTGAGCTATCTCGGCCCAAAAACAGGACAATACTTTCAAGCTTTTTCAACGTCGACAATAGGTACTTTCATTGGAATTTCGTTCATTGTATCGTATGTACCATAATTTAATAAGTCGTTCCGATATCTATTAATGTTATTATTTATTTGTCACCAACGAAGTATCTTTTATCTTTATGCATTTGTAAATGCGTAACGTTATCTCACGATAATTCAGCGAAAGGCTGATTCGATAAACACACTAGGTTCAATGGATCTTCATCATCGTTCGGTGTCAGCATAGTCTGATCTTCGTCCAGGGCATCAGAGTTTTCGCCCAGTGGTGGCTAAACGCGTCTCGTTCAGTCACTCGTGCCGCTCGTGCCGCCACAGTGTGCGGTTAATTGGCCATTTGACCAAGGTCAATCGTCTATGATTGCATTAAAGTGCATTACCGGTGTGACGAGACGAAAACGTTCCGGTAAATGTAAACCAACCAACGATCGAATCGAATTCACGCTTATCCACTTCGCTGCGACCGAATCTTTGCTCAGAGAATGTTGTATCGCCAGCAAGTTTCCAACAGCGATAAAGTTCTATCAAGTCTACAAGAAGTGTAAAATACCGAAAGAAAGGCTACAGAAAGTATTTGTACACCATTTTATCTATCATAGCATATAATGCACCAACTAATTAGATTCACGTATGTATATTGGATTCCGTATCGTTTAGAAGTACTTTAGAAGAACTATAGGATCTGAAAGAACGTTTCATTGGAAAGTAAGATACTTGCAAATACTTTTGGTAGCCAATGTGCATAAAAAGACGTGTCGAGATTTTCAACGCGTTTGTAGAAGCAAAGAAAATATCCGATACGCGATCGAGCTTTTACAATTTCACGCTATAAATCTATATTCTATAAATCTAGAATCTAATAAATCTGCGATTGCAGTGTTAACGTTATAGAGGTTTGTCTCTTCCCGTGCACTCATAAGTATGTTATTACATGCACCTTTCATTTCGATTTCTTTGATACCAGTTCTACGCTTTAGTTATGGATATATTGCGGTAGCGTTAACATTGAACGGACAAGCAAAAAGAGAGAGACTGGAAGCAATGCTCGATAATAATCGTTGTGCCCCGGCCGCATAATGATCCGTAACTATATCGTTATTTTTAACGCGGGGGCTTCTTTTGTTCGCGATGCACGTCGCCATTCGCAGCCTAGGTGTGGCCCGATGCTAAATTGCCAATAAACCTGGTGCCGTGCCATGCAAGGTCGCTATTGCATGGCTCGCCACGGATGGCCGCGATCGGATTTAAAGAAGCGATCCCTCGATCGCGCATGCGATACACCTCGCGCCACCGGAGAGCGCAACATTTCCCTGAACGTTACACCGATACACAATCGCCGTGAATTCGCGCAACCGTGCAATTATTGCGGTATCGCTTCGATGGAAAGGAGCGGACGATCATTTTCGGCGATGAAACTCTGCTGGATCGGAAATCGAACGCGATCGACGATGATTTTAAGGCTCTATCGTACGGATGAAAATTATAGATTCGAATTTTACGTTCTATTGTTGGTAGATTAATTTGATATTATAACGTCACGATGACTGTTTCTCTTCGAGTATTTACGTATATTTATATAAATAGATACCGAAGCAATTAACGCTACTTTATGGATTGTATAATTGCATATCTAAGTAGTATGTTTGTTTATCGTAAGCGTCGTGTAGAAGATCCGCGAGATCGAATATTTCTTGGCGATATTTAAAGCCAACTTTATCAAAAACAAATACGCTTATTTTTTACTCGTTTAACGATTTGTTAACGTACAATGTCGCGTGCACGCGACTACGTAAATACGTAAACATGCAACGTAGGATCTGAGAGAGTTCGGCTTACTCTGCTTCTTTGCAAGCGCGGCTGACTTCGTTGCGAAATCTACTCGGTATCCGTAAGAATATTAAAATCTTTGGCTACCGAGAGAAGCATATTTAAGAAATATAAACGATATACGAAATGGAAATTGCTCGCGGAGACGATTGTTCGTCGAACATGCATGAAATGCGTTCGAGTAATCTCGGCCGGAAGTATGGAAAAATGATAAATATGCATTACGAATGATCGCGCGAGAATGGTCATATTGCCGATAACTATCTTTGTCCACTACAAACGCATCATTCTGGTTTATTAAACAATGACCGCGTATTAAAAAATATTGGTAACATCGGTACTTCACATTTTGCCAAACTTCTATCCTTTTCTGAAATCTTATGGATAAAGGATATTGTCATGTTTTGGCATCGTATCGACAATTATAAGTAGGAAAGAAAGTTGATAGATTAAAGGCAAAATTAAAATTGCAAGTAACTTACTCTTCGGTCATCCCTTAAGCCCTCCAGAGCAAAATATCTTTAGAGCTATGAACAAGATCTTCCTTTTGCTCGTCACTAATGATAGAAATATACATCATCCAAAGTTTTTGTTAAATACACGTGATTCTTTTAGAACCAAGCAAGAGCCAGTTATCCTAAGGACGATATACGCAGGATCAATGATATTGACAATATTTCAAGGTTTTCGATGAAAATATGCTTTGTCAATAAATATTGACAACACTGTGTTGACGATACATATTGATGCTTTTGTTTCAGAATCTGGAAATATTGATAATATATGTCGAACGTTGAGGACCTTCTTAGATCAAACGTACTTATCATTTGTTTAGCCACTAAGTAACTCGTTAAATGTGCAACATCGAGCGAGATCGACGATTCAACGAATTTTGAAATCGAACCCAATGGTCGAAGCTTACAGTCTTCGAAGTCGCAAGACAAGCGATAAGTCCAAGAAGTTGATACACATATAAGAAGTTGTAGTATTTATATGCGACGCATAAAAATTTTCCATGCATTCGCATACGGTGACGCGGTGGCGCGCGAGCGTACATCGTTTTGGTTGAAAAAACACGCGTATACCGGCTCGTCGTCGCGGAGACAGACTGTGTGGAGTGTGGGAGAGTTCGCAGGTCACCGGTCTACCGAACAATGCGCGATTTCGTTGTCGTCGAGGACGACTTTTTTTTTTCTTTTTTACTTTTTTACTTTTTCTCCGAGTCTCGTTCTATCGTACAATTGTCACCGCGTTCTTACGCGCACGCCTCTCGCGTTTTTCATCATCCTCGTTTCATCGCGACATTCGCGCGCGTCAACGTCTTGTTTTTATTCTGTTTTTCTGTCTTGTACGTTAAGATTTGTTTCTCTGTTGCGAGAACAATGCTAATCTGATGGCGCGTTATTAGTTCCTTGAACTTATTATTGTTATTATTATTATTATTATTATCATCATTATTACCATTGTTATCGTAAAATAAATATCAAAATTAGATATTGTTATTGCCAATTCTTATGAATCTGTTGAACATTTATACTGTTTCCGAGATATATAAGTGTACTTGCTTTTTACTTAAATATTTGACTTTTGGATTACTCATCTTCTGTCATGATTTAGATAGACGAAATTATCGTGGATTTTTTTACATTTACTTCGAGGCTTGTCAGGCTGCTATCGTAAACGTCGATAAAATGCCAGACTCAGACAGAGCGATTGATCTCTTATCGTTGCCTGCGCACTAGCAATTTTTAAATAATCCTTTGATCTTCTTATTATCTTGATAAGGGCCTAGTGAATGCGTAAGCACATGATTTCGACGAAGAAGGAAAAGGATGGAAAGGGGGGAAAATAACAGTCCCGATTCATTGAATTCGCAGCGTACCTCGAATGTCGTTTATTCGCATACAAAGCAGCTCAGAGCGTGTCAACTAGCACGAAAGCAAATTCATTATTTCCTCCACTAATACTCTTATTCGATCTTTGGTTTGCCAGTTGGAAAGAGCCCGATATTCATTAGCCATGAGCTATTTAATACCTGTCTCAATCCTCGTCAAAGTATTTCTGCCGTAAGGTAATTTGTTAATTCTTTTAATTCGTTATTTTAGCATAATTCTAGTATGAAACACTTACCGAGCCGGGACATTTCCAATCGATAAATGATTTAGCCATTTGAGGCCCTGCAGCTCATAACGATTTTTGGGCTCCTGAACTAAATGAAATTTAAAACCATTTAGCCTGGCTGAATCGGTGGTTGTTGAATCGATAGGAAATTAGTATTTAATATAATTGATATTTACATTGTTAATGTTTAAAAATCTTTTGGCTAATCTGTCAGAATATGATATTCGCTCATAGTTAGATGGTGAAGAGTGGGCCCATCGAGTGCTCGTCTCGAATAATCGTTATATTAGTTAAACTAAAATTTTACAGTCTTTGCACACTAACAAATGTATTTTACGTAATTATGATAATCATTTATTATTCTTTTGTGGCCGCCGTAACGTTTCGGAGACCCATGACAGTGTCATTAGCGTCAGAGTAAATCTACCCCTGTTTCCAATATCGAGTATTCGCAATGAATTACTATTTGCGCTAACAGCACACATTGTTTCTTAATACAAGATCTAAGAATTACTTAAGAAATCAAAAAATTGGTACTAGAATCACCATGACCGTCAAAATGATTCGTAATTTCTCTCATAGTAATTTTATAGATGCATTTTTGTAAAGTACGAAGGCTCTCTTTCTTCGGTACGAGTTTCATGCTTCGGCCCTATTTCTATCGCATTTGATAAAAAGAAACTAAACGAATGAAACTTCTTCGAAAGGAATCTAGTCCTACACCTGCGTCATCCAGTGCCTGGAGCTTCGGCCAAAGATCAAATCGAATCTTCTGTATCTAAAAAAGATTCCGATACGGGCCGCGAGAAGAAGGAGCAGAAGAGGAGAATCGGCGGGCTCCAGAGAAAGAAAAAGATAATAGGCTTCCGGCGATGAAAGCGTCGCGGGGCAGGTTTTAATTTTCAAGAGGCCGCCGGTCTACTCCTTTTTCTCCTTCTTCCTCGTCGTCGTGTTCTTCTCTTCTTCGGCTTATATACACGCAGCAGCTGTGCAGGCCGACTGGCGTTTCATTCGATTTGGCGCGTGCCTCGTGGCCTGCGTTGCTGACCACGTTTTGCTTGCTGGCTGCCTTGCGTTGCTTCGCCGTTACTCGTTGCTTGCGGACCAGCCCTTGGCACCTGTTCCACAGCTGATACGCGTCTGGCTGGTGGCTACATTTGCTCCCTCGAAACTATCTTCTTCTTTTTTTTCTTCTTCTTCTTCGTCATTCCACTCGTTTATTTCTCTCTTACCAGGCGCTTTCTCTTCTGGATTGAATTCCAGTACAGAGTTCGTATTTCATTCGTAGATCTTATCATTTGTTTATCGACGAAGCAACGAGCTACACGGGTAAAGGGTGTACCGCTATAGAAGGTATGCGATGAAAAATATCGAAGTGGTAAATTATCAGAAAATGTTCGTATGCAGATAGAAACTGAATGACTTTAGATATTTCGTATATTTTTGCATCTTATAATTTCTCATAAACGCATAAACATCCGTGGTCTAATAATAGATTTGTTTAGTTCTCTTCACTCTCTATGACGTCATGTGACTTGAACGTTGCTTACACACTTACATGTCCGTATTTTTTTAAACTTTACTGCAATGCTTAGTTCTTTATGATATTTTAGTTTATTATCGGGTTACTGCATCGATATTCTCTTTGGAAGAATTTCTATGTATAATCCGTGTTTCTCCGATATGAATCAGAAACAATAATCAACCGTAATTTTTCTTTTTCTATCATTTGAGGCTTAAACGCACTGTCGATGGAAGTAATGTCTATACGAAAGAAAAGAAAATTAAAACAGGCAGCACGAATTCCTTCTTGCCTTCTTCGTCTATAGCTCCTCTGGGTCCAGGGGAAATACCATACAAAACGCAGGTCACGATTTGCCAACACTTTCTGTAGGTTACGTTCCAACGCCCTTCCTATTCGTACATTCCTTCGGTATCGTGGAACATACAAATAATTCATCGTTGGTATTTACAATTGGAAGTTAGTTAAACGACTCGAGTGATTTTTAATAGGAAGAGATACGAAAGGAGCAATAGTTCCATGGGAAGCTCAGTTATAATTAGGATTAAAAACATCCAGATCAGGAAGTAGATTACTTATATATATATACATATATATAGAGATAGCGTGTCATAATCCACTCTGGATAACAAAGAACCCGCGAACTTGGAATTAATCATCCAAGGATTACGTTAATGCACCCTGCCAGCGAGAATCATGCAATACCGTGGAGGTAATATCAGAGGTGCAAAATACAAAGAACGTTCGAACGCTCTTGGAAAAGGAAAACTGAAAAGAGGAAGCCCTGGTTTGCAAATTCAACGAGACTCCGAGGCCGAAATTCCAGAACCGCCCAAAAGTATGCCAGCCCGGTTGAACTTTGGAGAAAAAGAAGAACGAGAGCCAATGTGAAAGAAAAGCGATCAAGACAAACGCGAAGGAAGAAAAAAGAATTGCCTGCTCCGGCTTCAATTGTTCATCCGTGTGAACAAACGCGCGGCCTGAATGCTTCAGGAATTTCGGAATAGTTTCGTTGCTCTGCCCCCCTCTTTAGGAGTCGCGGCTCAAGACGGCGACGAAGATGAAAAAGCAGAAGAACAAGAAGAAGAAGAGGTAGAAGAAGAGGTGGAGAGGAAGGATCGTGGAGGAAGGAACGCGAGAAGAGGGTGCATTTAGGTAGCATGAAAACATGTACCTCGTGGAGGAGCACACGAGCAAAGTGTTCATGGTTTTACGTGTGTGTTCGGCGTTTAGGTGTATGCGTGCGCGTGGCACGCCGTGAGGGCCGACTCGAAGCTGCACTCCCACGCTCACCGTCCATGAAATGGGGTGCGAGGTGCAGCTACACGCCAACCCATGCAGGTGTAGGTGGTGTGCGCAAGGGTCCGTCCCTTGGGCCCCCATTAACGTCGACGTTCCTCGAACCGACTTGCCCGCGAACCTATGAGAACCCGCCTGGACTTATATGATAATTCCGCGTGTCGTTACACTCTTTGACCCTTTACGGTGGTGTCTACCGAGCGAGAGGTTTCTTTGCCTTGCGCCTTGCGCTGGACAGAATTTGTTTGACTCGTTGTTACAGGACCATTGTTTTAGTAACAGAGTACATGAGAACTCGGAAATTTGTTCATTAACGTAGAACCAACGTTAATGGGACATACGGGATAATTTGGAAATTAACTTTCACTACGAATTGTAATTGATTGAATCATTTCAAGACTATTAAAATTCTACCTCGGTGATTCTAACGTTAGGGCGAGAGATTTATTTTCTTAGATTTAGATTCGCTGCTTAGGACTCGAATGCTTTGAACGATTTTCGTTTAGTGTGATAATTTTGATATCTAGCAAATCTTCGAAAGCTTCGACTTCTTCCACCTTTCTATTACAAAAAAACATATTAACTAAGAAGATCTATATACTAATCTAGATACCCTGCATCTACTGATCTATATTAAATACATATCATTGCACCCTTATACCGTTTACAAACGATATCGTTCCTCTGTCGTGTGAACAGACAATTGTTCCAACGAACCTACGATTAATTGCGCTTCCACTTAACTGCAAACTAGATGAATCGATTTTACAATCCGCAGTGGCTTTTGCAACCGATCGACACGGCTAGATATCTATCATATCTCCGACGATCGTGGAAGTTCGTTAACGCGAGTGGACCCATTATTCGTGTCGCGAACGATAGCTGTTCGTTACGGGTCGAGTGCCGGGCCACCTGTTTTCCTTGCCGTTAAAAAGGATAAGTGTGGGAACGTCGGCTGGTCACACATATCGTGCACATTGTAATTCCGTGTGTTCACGCAACGCGACGCTTAGCCAGTGGATTATGATAATCCGCCAGAAGCCATTGTCCTGCACGACGTCGGGGGATGCCGTGGAATCGCGAGCCTTGCTACCAAGCTGCTCGGAATAATTAGCGATTTTTTATGGCCGCGAAGCGCGAGCAGAATTCATTGGAAAAGAAAATTGTTTAATTAAAATCCGGTGTTATATAACCAACGGATACGATAAGAAGTCACGCTAACTGCGACATTTAGGAACGGTTCAATGTTTTATTTATCGAGCTTATTTATAGTAGCTTCTTAATGGAACGGAGATCGTTTGCATGTGAAGTGCGATTTTTAGCAATGAAATCTCACACAAGCGTTCAGTATATCGACGAAACGTTATTGAAACGTCAAACGTCCCCCACAAAAGGCATAATCGAAAGCAGATTATGTACGCGTGTACTGTTATCTTCGCGGAGCCGGATTCGCGAAGCCTAACGCTCTTGATCTTATCAGTAACTGGAATGAAACGACAAAAATCCGTTCTTTTCATATCCGATGTAATTAATTTCCCCGATAATGTGTTGCAATTATGTTTTAACATCTAGACGGCGGTATTTATCAACATAAAATTTAAAGAATTTAGTAAAAGATGAATGACAAGTGCTATTTATGCAGACAATAGCAAATAGAAGCATAAGGCTAGATTCCTGATTGATTGATTATCACGTTATGTTATGGATATTAAATAAACACTAATCCGCAGTTGTTCGCTATCGAACTCCATCCTATCGTAACGCTCTGTTGAGTTTCGAATCGTCGGAAAATATCACTTTCCTCAAATCTTGTACTGTCCAGTGCTTTAATGCTTCGGCGATAGCAATTGCCAACTTTCGATTTTTACAACCAACTAAGTACTTGTTTCTTCCGAAACACGCGTCCTTTGAGGCTCGAAATTATTCATGGCGCAAATTTCTTTTTGAATATCAACAGCGTAGCCGTTCGAAAATGATCGTTTTCGGATGTGGTCCAATTTGGCTGTAGCTTTTTGATTCGTCGTAATAGCGTCCAATTTTTCGAAATTTATAGCTACCATGCCTACTTACAAACTGTCTCAAATCTTCCAATAATATGCGTATTTGCTATATTCTTTCTATAGTCTTTTTCTCTTTACGTGATATACCTCCTTAAATGTAACAATTGCTATTATAAGTTTAATACGTCATGTTAAATAGGCTTATTATCGTTCGATTAATTCGAAGCATCACTTTGTTCGAATGTTCGTCTTAAACATTAGTTTAATTTTATGACATTTAATGTTTTAAATGCAACATCGAATCGTCTCATACATTTCGTATTCATCCTAACAAGTATTGTTCGTATCTTAATAATGGTTTCGTGACCATTGGTAGATACATGTGTGTCACTGTAAGGAAAACTTGGAAGTGTTAATTATTTCTTAATAATATGGTGTAGCATTAACTATCGGAAAGGTAGTCGTCTTAAACTTTTGTTTGCTACTGCAAATATCGAGGCAACGAAAGAGTGTAATTATCGTAATTCGGTAGTTGTTTCTGTAACAACGCGAATAAGAGGCGTTTTGATAAAATATTTGCTACGAAGAATCGCGGACAGGATATTTCTTATTTTAATGAATCTTCCACAAGTTTTATAACTTCTACATGTGCGATAATATTTAAGCTCGAATAAAACAATTAAATCTTATAATTTTTGCTTCTCTTATAAAATCAAATTTAAAATAAGCTGCGCAATATAACTTGCGCTTTCTATTATCTCGTATCAAGCATAGAGTAAATTTTAATGTTGCATGACTTTTTTCGAAAATCTGCAATAAGGAAAGGTAACGAATATTTTTCCAAAAGTCCAGAGAATTATTACAAATTGCGGTTTATTGGATGTTCGTCCTTCGCGCGGTATTAAAATTTACGAACTCGAGGGAAAATTCGTTTATCAGATTATGGCTAATCTGTCGTCGATAATTTAACGATAAATATCTTTGTTTTATTGCTAATTTTTAAACAATATCGCGAAAGTTTCAGTCGTTATGTACTCGTATACGTTTATTACTTATATTTTTCCACTTGCGTACGTTTATAATCTACAACATGAAATTATTATTTGCAATGCGTTATTTCACATATCGTAATTACAATTTCAAATATATTTCGCAATTTCGATTTTTCTTCTGTCGCAAACTCGCACCGTGGCAGCATTGTGCGCGAGAAGTGAATTATTTTGATGCAAATCGCAGCATGTTTTATATTAATTAGGGACCTCGTCTGTTGAATATCCTTATCGCAAAGGCGACGAAAGTTATAAAACTTTGTCCAGGATACGCGCCTTCCATCGCACTGTGCGACAGTGAGAACAGAGTATTCCCAGTGTTGTTTCAATCCATCGCTTAATTACATATTTACCATCCGTGACGTGGTAGAAATTACTACGAAACGAGCGCAATATCCAATAAAAGAAGCGTATTACGATAAAACGACTCTTACACGTGCGTGTAAAATGTTAATTTATTGCTAAATAATAACAAAAAAGCTGCAAACTCCAAACCCCAAAAGCGATGAAATATCTTCGTAAAATATTCAAATATCAGCTCTATCCTACAGCTTATTTATCGACGATATACATACTTGTTTCTCCTACTCTCTTTTTTTCCTCTTCTATTTATGGATGATTTGAAATTATATCACGTTATTGATAATCCTGTCAGCTATAAACTTACTCGGAATGACATTCACAAGCTTGCTGCACGTGCAGTCGTCTATTTATACTTAACTTGAAGAAATACCCGGTCATTCGTTTCTCTCGAGCTAGTATCTCAGTTCAATTCAAATAATTACACCGTGCACGGTCCCTTTCTCTCGTCTACAACAACTATTCGGGACCTTGGTGTAATCTTCTCGACTGATCTATCATTCGCTTCTCACATCATCAAGGTTGCCACTGACAGTAGTGCGCTCGAGCTTCTTGGTTACATTACATAGAGCGTGTAAGTTTTTTTTAAGAACGTCAACACCGTTAGATCGTATCGTGTATCGTGCGTTGGTTAAGCCTCACTTAGAACTACTGTTCTACCATCTGGTCATCTTACCATTCTCGTCACATTATCAATTTAGAACGTGTACTGCGTATAGATTTTTATGCCAGGCCACGTGTTTTAAGCTGACACGCGTCTCTAACGTTGATTACGATTACTCTGGCCTTTGTTGAACGTCTGTTGCGTCTGAGTCTCTCGAACGTAGACGGAAGATGCTCGATCTTACATTCCCTCGCAAATCACTAAACGGCATTGTAAATAGCTTTCTTATCTTATCTTAGCTTATGGAATCTTAGCTCGCCTTAAAACTCGCGTGCTACGAGACCCTCGATCAGGCATCGCTTATTCCTCAACGCTTGTTCCTCTTAGCGGCGTCCCATAATGGGTCGCTTTGGGTCCAGTTGGTATACCCCCTCGTTTTCGTAGCACTTTCGTGCGTAGTTTTCTGGTTATATAATCCAATATTTTCAATTCTAATCATTTTTTTTTTTTTTTTCAGAAATAAAGGTATATAGAGACAGACATCGACGCTTGTTTTACTTTATTTCTCAGTAAATCATTTATATATATATGAATGCATACATGAGCGAGTAGATAGCAGGATATAAATAAATCGCATCTGTTCCGTTTACATTAATATAATTATAATATATTATAATGTAATTAGAGAGTAAAAAACAAAACATAAATAACAGTCGGTTGAAGTACAATGATTTTTTTACATATGCGACGTTGGCAAACATTACATCGCGACAAAATAAAAATTGTTACGATCGTTAGACGACAATCTCACAGAATTCTCTGGCATAAGCATAATTGTATTCATAGGATAATCGCTAAAGTTAATGTATAGCGATGATCTTTCTTCAACTTCAGGCGTGATGTAATTTGTTTACATTCGTTTCTTTCCAATTTCTCTATCTCTCTCGATACACATATACCGAAGAACTTATTATCCGTTTAAATAAATGAATAAATCTTTGAACTTGTACGTCAAAGCTATTCGAACCGATCTCCTGAGATTGCCTGATCTTCTCTCGGACCTCGCGAGATCAAACGATCGGACGATGATTTTATAAGCGCTATCGCGTCCGTGGTCGATCGGACGAGGACGAAGCGGGTCGCAGCCTCCGTAATGGACGCGCGACGGGTTTCTCGTGGCCGAGGAAAGGAAGTCGAGGATAGGCGGAGTTGGCTCGGGCCAATCGTCGAGATGCGCGCCGCCCACGTGTCAGCGGTTCCTCCCTGCAGACTCTGTGCCTCTCGTGACACCGTGCACTCCGCAGGTTCCAACGATTTCCCATCGCGACACTTGGCTGCGAATCCTCCCGGCCCGAGCGAAAAGTCGAAACGATCGAAATCGCACGCCGGTCGGCGAAAATCCGCGATCCTTCGAGCGGAAGCAGAGTTCGGAGACACGACGACGATGGGAATTAGCAACGTACAGAAACCACGGAATTAGAATTTCCATTAACCCTCGTCATATGACACTTAAGAATCTCCACCGCTCCCATCGAAATCGTTCTATCTCGACACCTTGTGTCGTTGGGAAAAAGAGAATAAAAAATAAAAAGCCAGGCAAATTCGCTTGAACGAAATCATCGTCCCCGTTTCGATCGATCGATTTCGAGTAATTCGCAAAGTATTTCGCAAAGCACAGAGATCTTTAGAAACATACGTAACGCGTTTTGCTTTTGTGGTGATATTCTTCAGGAGGTTACAATCATCTACGCAGTCCCGTGTGCCAAGACGAGAATCAGAGGGATGAAACCTCGCCGCCACCTCACAGCCATAACGCTCAAGCGCCCAACTCCCATTCCAGTACTCCGAACAGCAACAACAACAATAATAATAACAATAACGCGAACAACGCGTACATACATCTACGGAACTTGAACCAGCTGAAGACGGAGTGTAAGTAGCGGAAAATGGAACGAATATTTCGTGGACTTATCGATATTTCAAAAGGAGGATGGTAGATTTTGAATGTGGTTTGTGATTGTCGATCAGCGAATTACGGCAACCACCATATAACGGAGCACCTACAAGGGGGTGGAGCAGGGTTAACGAGTGGCAACGATCTCACGGGTACAGGGACTAACGAGAGTGACTTAAGGGTTAGTCAAACGGCGACGGAGAGCTACATGACTCCGGCACATTATTCCGGGTACGATGAGGCGTCCGAGTATCACAGTCTGCCGCAGGATCACCAACCGCCGCATCCTTTCAACCTGGATGGCTCGCCGGAATTTTACAGCGCCAGTGGAATTCAAATCGAGCCGAAGTATCAGCCATCGCCGTTTAAAAATTATCCTCGAGGTAATCTCAGTCGTTTAAGAAACTTCAAGCTGCTGTTCTCCAATCTATATTATCTGCAATTTAATGCAGTTCAGTATAAATGTTATCGAATCGATCAGTATCCTTAGACCTCGTTGAAATGTTTTTGCTTTCGGTCATTAAAATATTTGGATATATTTGCTTCTTGTTTTTTTCATATTCTTTTTCCTGAACAAGGTGTTCAAAGGAAGAATATCTAAAGAAATATATAGAGATAGAAGATAGGAACGAAAAGAAGAAGAAGCAGAAATAACAAGGAGAACAGTAGAGTTTAATGATATTTGAGCGATCGTTCAACGATTATAATCGGTGATTTGCAACCTAGGTCGCTACCACGAAGGATACAGCGAGAGCGGTGGTTACGGACAATACGACGCTACGCCATTCCAAACGGTTCCAGGAAGCGGAAGCGGAGGAGGAGGTGGCGGCGTTGGCGGTGATCAATGGGGAGTCGGCCCTCTCGAACATCTATCTCATCATCCGGCATTCTTAGCTGGTCTTGGTCCAAGAGACTCTTCCAACTCTCATCATCCCTCGTCTATCGGAAATAATGCTGATCAGAAACCTCTGTTGCAGAGCGCGATGATCCCCGGTTATACAAGTAATTAATCGCTCGCGAGTTAGAATACGATTCGTTCGAATTTTTAGAAAAGGTTTGTTCTAAGGAAGGGCTACTTTCTAATGTTAACAGGCACTGGACCCTGTTTTACCGGTTCCGGTCCCATTCAACTCTGGCAATTTCTGTTAGAGCTGTTAACAGACAAATCGTGTCAGGGCTTTATCTCGTGGACTGGCGATGGCTGGGAGTTCAAGCTGACGGATCCGGACGAAGTAGCACGTCGTTGGGGCATCCGTAAAAACAAGCCTAAAATGAACTACGAGAAGCTGAGCCGTGGTCTCCGTTATTATTACGACAAGAATATTATACATAAAACAGCCGGCAAACGATACGTTTACCGCTTTGTCTGTGACTTACAGAGTCTCTTAGGGTAAGTGTACGATACATACGATGCTCTCTGATCTTTCGTTTCTGTTGAGAGTAGTCGACGATAATCGGTTAAGATGATAACGATGTTCATGTTCTATAGTATGATCGGTCGTTTGTAGGTACAGTCCGGAAGAACTGCACGCAATGGTCGAGTTGAAGCCAGAAAAGAAGGAAGAAGACTGAGTTTCTGTTATCGGACGTGTTTAAGGACTGTGTCGTTTTACTAATTGAAAAGAAAGAAAGAAGAAAAAAAAAAAAAAGAAAGAGAGGGAAGAAAGAGGAATCCGAGTGATTCCTTGGTACCGCGATGGAACAAAGTTCAAACTGACGATGTAACGAACAATGTGAAACGAACAAACGAAACGAAGGAACGAGTAACTGGTGTTTTGATAAACGAAAGAAATCTTCTAATGAATGGAAGACAAAACCAATTGATGTCTTCTAACGTTCAGATATATGATAAAATCGAATCGGTCGTATGTACCAAAGACAGGGTCTGCATACCATTGGTGCCTAAAGTTAATGAAAATTGTGAATTTGTTTCTAAGTGATTAATTTGCCAAGCCAGATTTTAGAAAATATTTATAGGAAATAACTCAACAATTTATACATATTATATATATATTATACATATAAATATATATATATAAATATATATAAATATATATATATATATTTTTAATGTTACATGATTTCTAAGCACTACGACGTCGAGCACACGATGCGTCTAAATTATTTATGCCTCATCATTTTAAACATGCGTGTAACATCTCGTTGATAGATAACACCATATGTGATTGTTATTATTATAATTTTACTACAATAAAGCCATTATACTATTATTATAGACGGCGAGCTTGAATTCGACGTTTAAATGCTTTTCTACGTGTAGATTATTACTAAGTTGTAGCATTAAAAATACTGTGTTTCCGAGCTCGCTTGGCTCCGACAAATGCAAAACAAACTTCCTTTTATACTATTACCGATTTTTCTTTTTTCCTATTCACTTCCTCGATGTTTAACGTGCGACCAGTCCCAGGTGAATAATATTGGAGGACTATAATTAATAGCGTTCTAGGTGCGAAGAAAGTATGCTGTTAATTTCGCTACAAGTTGTATGTTTGAACGCGTTTCTTTTTCTAACGAAATCATTTCGTTTCGTTGATCTCCATATTTTTCTAACGATTAAAAAAAGTGATCATTTTTGCGAAGGAAGGGGCGACGTGCAACCAGTATTGAACATCATAGGCCCGTAAAATAGTATTTGCAATAGAAGATGATAATGTTTCTTGGCGCTTAATTTTAAAGATTATCGACTATTAAAATGTTACATATCTTTTTTCGTTTAACAGCTCGAATATCTTCGAATGTCGAATAACTGTTAGAATTAAGATGAGCATACATCACTTTTCTATTTCAAATGCCATTTTATTTGTAATATGTTGTACGCGTAAAGAAAATTACGTCTGCTATCCGAAGAGAGTTTTTCGTGAAATCTTCCAAATTCATCAGAAACCCGTAACACTATCGTTTTGCGGATCATAGCAATAATTAAAATGTCGACGTTCTTAAGTGATACCTTGTCATTTGCATTGTATATAATATGTACACGTGTGTAACACTCGATAACGCGTGTATAAACGAAATTCGACGGTTATGTTGCGACTAGTTTGCGTGATTCTCACCGTATTTCGATGAGCGTTTTCTACGTTGTAAAAATGTTGTTCTGTTGGACGTAATAATTATTGTAACAATATCGATTGTATTGATATGTATGACAACGGGTAAAAAAAAACGAAGAAGCTTCTTAAACGCGTTACATATCCATAAGCGTATGTAACATTACGTATTTTATATAAATTAAGTTTCTTTGTGTTTGTTAAATGTTCGGATCAAGAGAGAAAGGGTGAGCGAGAGGGAGAGAGAGAAAGAGACGAAGATGAAACGAAAACTATAGTTGAAAGATATTTCATAATGAAGATTATAAAAGAAAAACTCGTAGATCGACGACGATTAATGGCGATTCAAAAAGAAATTAAGTTAATCGTGAGATAAAAGATCTTGACATATCCGTCACGATTGTTAAGTTTTCTATATGTAACGGAATAATTTAGACACCTTTATAGATTATCAACATATGTGATTAACAGTATACCGATTTTGGAAAGTAACTCACGGACAGGTATCGAATAAAATTAACAGAATCGTTATAATTGTGTAATTTTGAATACACTGTAAAAATTTAATGAAGAAACACGTATGAAATAATTTATAAATCCCTCCTTCTCTGCACAGGACTAGACATTCGTAAATTAAGTTTGAATATTTTTAGTCGAATAAAGGAAAAAACGAAAATTATGTAAAGCTCTACTGCATATATGTGTGTAAAGCATTCAATCATCGTTTCCGACAACTATGTGAAGTTCGACAGCGACATGTGAAAATTTTTCAGTAGTTGCAATAAAATAAAGAAATTTTTATAAATATACTGAACAAAGGAACAATTTCATTCAACGTCATATTCAATAATTATAACTACAGAATATAAGTATAATGATATCGACATCAGTAGACTTACAAAATTTCGAGTAGATTTTCAATAAATCGTCCAAGAATCTAGAATAATAATAAATCTATGGTATTTATCAAAAGCTGTGACCAGAAATTATAGTCATTTCTAAAATTTGTATAAACGTGTCATCGACAAGAAAGTAATTTTTGTTTAAATGGAAGGCAATCTACTCACATTAAAGGAATTTTTCAGAAAATTCAAAGATCAAAATTTCGTTGGTTACCGGTTACCGATAAACATTTATAATGGAATTCTGTCGGCAACTATTCCTTTCTTATCGACTACAACACCCTTCCTTATCGGTCACTGCACGCATGCGTAGATGTTATTCGAATGCTGAAATTGGGCGCATTTCAAAATTTCTAAACACGTTACGAACATCTTCTTTAATTCGCATATAGTAAAGGTAATAATAGCATTTAGTATTATCATATGATATTATCTAATAATACTCATAATTTGCAACTCAATGGAAGAAAAGAAGATTAGAATTGTCGAGTGGTCTAATGCGTAGAAATCTATGAATAATAGAAGTTTTTTTAAAAACGAAAGTTTTTTAAAGAACGATGTCGAACTAAGTAAATAGAAGCTAATCTTCATTTCCTTTCAAAATATTCTATTCTCAGAGATGTTATTCTGAAACATCTTTAAATCCGATAATAAGTTGTGGGATATTAAGTAACAGATCGTAAGATCGGGAGATTGTTATTGATGCTTTTCTTTTGTTGATTGCTAGTAGAGGGAGACAAAGGCGTGCAAAAAGCTTCATTGTTATAGCGCGAACGTGGTTCAGTATTAAAATGGAATCGTCAATTGTTGCTGCTACTAATGTGACGAATATTGCAGATTGTGTGTTAGAATTGGTATATTACTATTTAAACAAATATAAAGTATCACTTATCTTTTGTCTTTTGTTTCTGGCATTTTTATAAATCTCCTCAACAGGTGTCAAATTCTTTATCCGCCAACGCTACAGCAATTGCAATACGATTTCACATTGAACAACGTAAAATTCAAGTAATAGACAATGGTATAGGAATACCGAAAATACGATTAAACGTGATGGCAGAATACAATAATGAAAATTCTTTGAATTATTCAAATATATACGATTTATGCAGCTGGAGAAAGCATACGATTATTAACATTCGTAGATTGTCTAATGCTATGATAATAACATCTAGATATTATTTGTCACGTAAAACATATATGAAGGTAATCTTCATAATTAAAAATTCATTTGAAGTGGAAACTAACAAGTTGTTAATGCTCACAGATTTTCAAAGTAAACCATGAACCAAGAATTATTAAAATTGAAAGAAGACCTTCTCAAGGTACTACAGTAAGCATTCATGGATTCCATGAGTTATCCTTAAGTAAGTGGAACATAACTTTCATGTATCATTTGATTGGAAACATTGCCATAGCCAATCCTCAGGTAAATGAATGCTTGGTATTTATAGGTATTCCTTGTATTTCAAATTAAGATATATTTTATATTTCCAGACTTCATTCACCATAAGAGATGATCATCAAAAGAAAATTAACATGATAATCACTAAGCCACACAATCCAATATATATTTTTAAGTCATTATATAGTCTAGAAGTATTACTTCATAAAATATGGTATATAAGATGTATGAAGAAGCCTAATATCAAATACTGTGCATACATTGGATTAGCTGATTCTAAAGATACAGCTTCTCAATATATTTTTCTAAATAATAAACTTGTTCATTGTCCCTTAATCTTAAAAATAATTTCAACTACTTTCATTAATACATTAAAGTTCTTCGAAAGACAACATTATGAACATATACCAAAGAAAGAGGCAGTTTTCATTTTATTATTTCTTGTGTGTAATAATTATACTTTTACTATTGAGAATAAGAAGCGAACTTTAATATTTTCTAATATACAAGATTTAATGGAATGTATCAGGAGCAAAATATTACATATTTTTACAAGAGGTATTAAACCTTTATGTGAAGAAGAATTTAGAAAAGGTAATGAAACACAGTTGACTGCAGAAGATTTAGTTACACCTGTTTCACAAACTGATAATCTTAACAAAAACAGTATGCAGTTAACTCTTTCTGAATGGTCTAATTGGTCTTATCCTAAGGATTGGAAACAAGTAGAAAATGATTCGCTAAAATTCTATAAGCATTTTGATTTCCTACCAGAAAAATTGCATAAATTACTACGTGGAAACACAAAATTGATAAGAACAGACATTTTAAATGAATATAATGGAAGTGTATGTTCAATCAAATTGAAATCTGGATTGCAGAGTAAACATCTTTAATATAATCAAAGAATTATAGTATGAAATTATTTATGATACATTTCCCTATAAGTTCCAGATATATTGCCTCATCAAGAACTTGACATACGTCCATGTAAAACTGTCCAGCAATTTCGTGAATTCACGTTAAATAAGAAAGTTTTAAAACTTATTAAAGTAAGTATATAGTTGGAATTACAGTGAGAAAAGTTGAACTACAACTGTTCGTGTAATTTCAGGTATTAGGCCAAATAAACAATGAACTGATAGTAGGTTTAATAACCCAAAATAATATGAAGATGCTTTTATTAATGGATCAACATGCAATTCATGAAAGAATTAGATATGAGCATTTGCTTTATGGTAAAGCTTTACAAAAATTTTGTATATAAAAATAAAGTAAAAAAGCTATACTGACACTGATTATGCAATTGATTTTTAGGATATGAATCACAGATAAGAACGCAATTGTTTTCCATCAAATTAAAAGATCCTATAATCATACAACTTCCTGCGAGTAGCTGCAATTTACTGTTATCTAATAATATGATATTAAAAAAGTTTGGAGTAACTTTTAGTGTGATAGATAATAACACAGTAATGATACGTGCAGTGCCAGAATGTTTAAGGAAGAACAAATACTATCATGATCAATTAAAACTAAAGTTAAAAGTACAGAATCTTTTAAATGAATTAGTACAAAACTTCTCAAGTTATGATGGCAATTATGCAACCAACATTTTACCATTTACCATTCACAATGCAATTGCAATGGAAGCATGCCATGGTATGTTCTTTCTTTCTTTTTCATTTATAATTTTGTAAATAATTTAATAAACAAAATATACAACATGTAAAGTATAAATAGACAGAGTATATATTTTTCAGCAGAAAATATTGATAGAATAATAATCTCATCCTTTTGTACATTATAACATTATATTCACTACCATCTAATGAAAAGTATTTTAGGAGCTATAAAATTCGGAGATCCACTTTCATTAAAAGAATGTAAGCGGCTTTTGAAATTACTAAACAAGACGAAGATACCTACTCAATGTGCTCATGGACGACCATCCATAATACCTCTATTGGAACTAACAGATTTAGAAAGACGCCATATAAAAATTGTTCAGGTAAGTAATACATTTTTCGTATGCTATATATTAAATAAAGGGAAACTCATTTATAGATTCATTCACTTGCAACAATTTAAATTCTGTTCTACATATTTTTATCAAATTTTTCAATTCTCCTCAGCGAAATTGCATAAGTCAGTATTATATTAGCTAACATATAATGTAAAATCTATTAAATGTTATAAAATGCAGATTTTATTTCAACTGAATTAAATGTCAGGATATCCCGAAATTAAAATATCTTTTCCAAAGTAATTAACTCTGCTCACGAAAATCACGAATTCAATTCCTCCTAAAGAAATTGGGCAAGGGTTGTTAGGCCGAGTAAAGAAGCACATCGTATACAAGGCGAATTCCAATTCTGGTGATGTACCGACAAAAATGGTTGAGACTGGTTGCACTATATCGTTTAGCGATGAACGTATTTTTAAAACTGCTCCTTTCTGTAAAACATAATGCAGTGAACATTAACAATATGAACTGTTTTGATTGTTGGTTTACGAATATTACATGTTGTTACTTACATCACTCAGTTTGACTTCCTTCATATATCCAAGATAATTGACCTTCTTCTCTGCTTCTTGCTTCGCGTAATAGATCCAATTATGTAGTCCAATTATATCTGAGTCAAACTGTTCAGCTAGAAACACAGTTTCAAAACCGGAACTCGACGCATCTCCGTCAATTCGTTTGAATTGAGAGAACCATATGCGCTTCATAGTATCCTTAAACTCATATTCATCATCTTGGATGTATCCTTTATCGGCCAAGAATTTCATCATTGATTTCATCACATCTGTTTCTAGGATCTTATCAAGAAGTTCCGATTCCTCTTTTCGCTCTTCTGACGTGACCGTCTCTTTCGTTTTAACGTTAAGTTCATAGTTATCGTGTAAGGCTATCACAGCTTTCACGGTTGGAATCTCGTAAGCTTCATTATTCACAGTCAGCAACCTGAAATACGTAGAGTATGGAACTATAACACCATCTTATGATTTATTTTTAACTCTAAGAGTTCAAAGTAAATGGATTCTCACGGTTCAGCAGCGTCGTCGCTGGTGCTATCATCTTTCTTCTGGCCTTGCAAATTGATCGTTATATGCTTAAGAGCACTGTTCTTCTCTTTCTCGAATAAATTTTCCGTTAACTTTTTGATGTCATCATTAGAGGTGACGAATCCCAGAGGATTAGGATTGTTTTGTGCTGAATCTTGAGAGTTTTGATTATTCGGTGATGCATTGGTACCTGCGTTATTCTGTGAAGCTTGAGATGTCTCAGCAGCAGGTTGAGCAGCTGATTGAGCTGGTTGAGGCTGAGCAATCGAACCAGCTGCTGGTTGAGCCGCAGGAGCTGCGGCAGCTGCCGGTTGATCAGAATTTGGGACAATAGCAGTTCCATTATTATAGTAATTATTATAAGTAATTTCGGTGTGACTGGGAGCAGTTCCGCTACTAGTGCCTCTCGTGCCATAGATTCCTCCTGGTATTAATCGATTCACGGCTGCGTTCACTCCGGCGCTCACACCAGCGAAGACGAACGCTTCTTTTGCTAATTGCCCTATACCAGGTTTCTGTCCTTGCGATAAGAGAATCGTTTGTTGTGGCATCTGTCCCATGGATGGATTAAACTGTCCAACGCCTGGATTGTATCCTCCATAAGATGGATTTCCAGGATAAGGTGCATGTCCTCCTATTCCAGGATTGTAGCTTTGACCAGGTGCTGGATTATAACCATGACCTAGAGAGGGATTGTGTCCTTGACCAACTGGATTGTAACCTCCAATTGAAGGGTTGTAACCCCCAATTGATGGATTATGACCTTGCCCAGGTGATAGATTTGGGTTGGAGTTGGTATGATAAGGATTGCTGGCTGGTTGACTAGGATATCCACCTAGAAATCATTGCCCGTTAAATATTTTAGTCTATGAATATTATATTAATATCCGGTTTAAAAGGAGTATCGGATACCTGAAGGATTGTATCCAGATTGGACGTTAGTCGCGCTAGTCTTAGAACTCTGCTCGGATATAGGAGCAGATGGTTTAGGCGCGGTATTGATATTGGTTCCACTTGCTGGTTTCTTATCGTTCGCAACGTTCCACCCTATTTTATTAGGAGTGGAGCCTCCTGTACGAGAAATAACCAGTAATTTATGATCGTTAAATAGCTAAGTTTACTTATCGATACTACTGGCAAGTCACCGACCAGTTAAAAAGAAATTGAATACGTGGACAGTTAATCGATAATCGAGCGTGTGTTGCTGATAATTAATTCCATTGCAGAGCGCAAAGGACACATAATATATTGTCGAATATTTTCATACGAGAATTACCTTGATTACTTTGCTGGTATGTATTTTGAGAAGTTTGAGATGTACGAGGACGAGGTGTTGATCTCGAACGAAATACAGAACTCCCCCAACCACTGCTCCCGGTTCTCCGTCTAGACGATTTTCCATCTCCGATGTCGACTGTGAAAATTTACCACAATTTAAGTACGACGCAGTATTTTTGAATGAAAATTCTCGGTAAATTGTACACAAATTATATATATACATATATATATATATATACATATAGCTTATTGTGTGAACGAATTATCTGTTATCAAATTAACGAAGCGTAAAACGAATGAAATCACTGAATAGAATCTTGGCGGAGATTACGTATTCAAACCTACATTATTCTATATGAACAGAATGCGATGCGATCATCAAAATTTAAAGTATTGCACACAGAAGTTACCATTGGTTAAATAGAATGTACCACGTCAGAGAGTTCGAGAGAAATAATATTTCAATTTTGTTAATAACGAGTGCTGCGTGCTCGAGTATATTACACGATTCATAATATTCCACCTACCACTTGTTGAGCCTCTCTATCAATCTATGATAAATTATTCTATATAGTCACTAACAATTTAACAATTCGCTAAATAAAATAATGATATATCGTTAACATGCGAACCTGATTATTTCCATTAAATCTATTTGAATGTCAAGTATTAAACTAATTTCCATGTTTTATAAACTAAATGCTCTTTAAATATATGGGACTATAGTTTTTCAGTACTGTCCTTAGGATGCTAATATTTTGTTTCTGTATGTTATTTTAGGATAATCTTGCATTTAGTGCTACGATAAAACTTTGAAGGAGCAAATAAAATCTTTGGAGTTGATTATCAGGACTCTGTTATCGGAGTAGTAGTCGTTTACATAGAAACCACGGCAACCTAACGAATTTCACGGAACCCAATTAGATTTTCGTGACCATATCAGCGGAACAAATTCCACCTTTCGTGGAATTGCTTGAGTGACTCAGTGCCCGCCTCCGTATGGCTGCGACTTTCTAGGAAGAGTTATGATCTTTTGCGACTTCTTTGTAAACTCATCAATTACAGACAAATGAATACATCATAATACGATGCTGGCATGCATCGGTGTGTACGCTCAAGCACAAATAATTTAGTCTCGGCGAACTTATTATGAATTGTTTGGTTGCAGCTTCACGATGCAGTTAAACATGCAATTAAACAGTTCATAGAATGCTCTGTTCTCGAATGTTTTCTCCGTCTTTAGAATTCCTTCAGTTCAGTTATATCGTTTAGAAACTTGAATTCTTAATCGTGTTGACACTGTAGATAGGCAGTAATTTTACAGGCGTATAAATTTATATACAAATTTTGTTAAAGAACTTTCACTTGGTCGTTTATAAGTTTAATCTCATAAAATTCCTTGTAATACATTCTAACGTGAATCGTGAAATATTGCATCAAGGTAAAATCCAGTAAATCCATTGCCACATAGTTGAAACGTTCAGTGAAGGAAGAACGATTTCTTTTTGCCGTTTTAAATTGGTTATGCTATTTATAAAGAAACTTGCTTACCAAACACGAACAAAACGAGACTCGTGCAGATCAGAACTATCTTGATGTTCATGTTTCTTGCTATCTGACTTTTTCGGCTGTTGATTTACAATTCAAAATCGATAGCACGATCAAGGATTTCTTCGTAGTATGATCGATGCGCACTGCTTGACGGTTAATCCGTTACTAAAAGACTTCCCGTGAACTGACGCATACTAAACTACGCTGAAACTAGTTTGGAATTGCAAAGCGAGTTATACGTTATACGTCGTGGGCTTTCTCCTCTCGCATTGATCTTTGATGCATTCACAACAAGTAGTAGGGATCAAATAGAACAAACTGGCAATGAAGGAGGTTCTTAAGGTAATGACATGTCCCTGACTTCTACCTGCAAGGACGTTGCTCTTCATAAATATTTAATGGCTCTGTTCCTTCCAGCGTCCTTTTACAAAAATTCTATTCAGTGATTAATTGTAATTTTATTTTTCAGGAAAAACCGAATTTTACGGCCTTAAGATTGTATCAAGCCAAAAAATTGAAAAATTAATTGAAAGAATTGGAGAAGGATCCAGAAGAAAATAAAATATATCTTTTTATTTTTTACTTATAATAAGTATTTCTTCATATTATTGAGTTCAATATCGTTAATAATTTAATATTATAAAATGTTTTCTTTTTGTTAATAACTTTATTGCTGATAATGAATTATCTACATGTATAGAACAATGTAGCCTACATTATATTGATCCCTATATATATAACAATTACTACGTATAAAATATCTTGTATATTAAAACATTGGAGAAGCGAAATCTATAATTTGGATTCCGAAATAGGCAAATGAATGCGTATAAATGGTGAACTTAGTGCCGCCGAGGGAAACTGGGCAGAGATCATTCGATCTTGTGTAGAAGCATATTGTGTACAAAGCCATCTCCAGCTCAGGTAAAGTACCCACAAATATTGTTGCATTTTGTCTAATGTTTCCATCCTGTTGGAAGTTTAATTTCACCAACGAAGCAGTCTGAAAAAATAATTATATTAAATGGCTAATATAGTATTACTTCAATAAGAATGATTCTTTAATATTTCTTAAATCATTTACACTTCCAAGATCCAATTTATCTACATAGCCCATGTAATCTATGCGTTTCAAAGATTCTTGGTTTTCGAAATAAATCCAATCTTGCACACCAATAATGGCTGTGCCATATTTTTCAGACGCAAACACACGCTCGAATCCACATGTACTTCCGTTGAATACAGTAAACCAAATTCGACGAAGTACATCTTTTCTTTCGAAATCGTCCGGAGCGATGAATCCACGATCAGCTAGCCATTCCATAGCTCTTGACATCTCGTTTGTGTTTAGAAAGATGTCGAGCAAAAGATTCTCTTGTTTCCTTATTTCCAAACTGCGATTCAATTTTTTACGAGAATCATACTCGTAGCTATCGTATAGAGTCCGTATTACATAAATTGATGGATACTCTAATAATTCTGGGTCTACTTCGAGTAATCTAAAAAAAGAGATTGATAAGCGAGAACAATCACTCAAATTATTTAAAAGTCAGCAATGATTAGATACACACGGCTCTTTGGCTTCATCCGTTATGTTAGTTGACGTAACTCGAGTCTGTAAATTCATTTTTATGTAGTTGTTCATGTTGCGCGAATTTTTTGCGAACAGCTCTTCTGATATTCTAAAAAGTTCATCGTCCGAGGTCGTATACTCAAATGATTTGTTTATATCAGCAGGATTATTAGATCCAGTTGGAGAAGTAATTACATTCTCATTTATGCCTGATCCAAAGACGTGTCTTGTAGTTGAACTTGGAATGTCTGGTATGTTTGGACTCACATTTCCTGATGAAGGGATATTATTTCCTCCTATATTTGAAGTAAATGCTCCATTTGGAAAATTAGGGAGTCCAGTTGGAGAGGCAAGAAGTTCGGTTCCTTGTGGTACGTTTGTGGAATTCATTTTGTTATAGCCGTCAGGTACAGTATTAAAATATTGATTGTTGTAAGTAACATGAGTTGTAGGAATTGGTGGGGCAGAGTCAGCAGGCTTTGTTTCTACGTAATGTGTATGAGGATTTATTAATCTATTTACTCCTGCGTTAATTGTTGAAAAGACAAGCGCCTCTTTGACCATTTGGCCAAAACCTCGACCAGAATCTTGTTGTCCAGGCATCATTAGAATTGTTTGGCCAGGTACAAATGGCTGTACTGCAGGTTGTGCAAGTACATGTGTTTGCTGTGGATAATTAGAAGGAGAGTGTCCAGGTACATTAAAAGCAGGTCCAGAAGGATGTACAGAGTAAGGATTCCCTAATGGCATTGAATTTGCTGGGTGGAATGAAGAGGGATATGTAGAATAAGGATTTCCTGATGGTATTGGATTTGTTGGGTAATTTGGATGAGAAATAGGATTTGAAGATATATGCATAGGATTAGTAGGATAAGTACCACTAGTTGAATGAGTCTGTGGATACTTGAATCCAATTGGAGGTGGTTGAAAGCCTGGTACAGCTGGTAGAGAATTTGGTACAGGCGATTTGTTAGCTTCTGGATAAGCTAGAGAATGTTGTTGAGCTGGTACAGTTGGTTTATTGTCTCTTAAATAAGGATTACTCCAGGTCGGATTTGCTTGGTCTACTGTTGCATGACCTATAATATTAATATTTTCACATGTAGTCTACAAACTGGTCTATGAGCCAATTTTTTATAGTATTTATGCCTTGAGGTGAACCCGCAGAAAATCTCATATTAGATTCCTGGGGCTCAGATAGATGATAAGGTAAGTTTTGCTTGCTTTCTGTTACAGTTTTTGGTACAATATATTACAATAAGTTTGTATTACAAAAATTGGTACAATAAGATTAGTTACTGTAGAGAACGGATATGATGTTCCAGAAGACATTGTTTGAACTTATTAGAAGACATACATTTTTTAATTCATATTTTATATTTGATATATAAGATGTTTAGTTTAATTGAAAATGATAGAATATGTCACAACAGATTAAAGTTATCAAAAAGATGGTTTAGCAAAAGTTGTTTGGTTCAAAGGAGACATCATATAAGACAAAGATAACGTAAACACATGAATACCCTCTCGCATCTTTTCTTGTCTTTCATACGGTAAATTAAAGTTAAGATATCTGCTAAACTAATAATTTCTCAACATAAGTAGATTAATAGTGCAAAAAGATAATTTGAACCATATAATGTCCCTCTTTGAACTAAACAATTTTTGCTAAACCATCTTTTTGATAACTTTAATTTTTTATGGTATTCTATCATTTTCAGTTAAATGAAACAGTCTGAATATTACTTAATACATAAAATAATACTTACCTGGTCGTGTAGCTCCTCCACCCTCAGCTTTTAAGAAATCGGTATTAATATTTTTATTTTGTTGGGTTGGTCCTAAAATTATGATCAATAACTGTATTAACTAAACTATAGTATATGGCATATTTAAATTATATAACACATTAAATTACCAGCAGAATTTCCTGTGGAATGTGAAGGTTTACTATTAGATACTCCATAGTCATGAACTCTTTGATTAGAATTTGCTCTGTTTGATGTTCCGCCATATGGGAATTTATATGATGTTCCAAATAAGGATCCACGTGATGTTCCATGTGATGTTCCATGTGATCTTCCATGTGTTGATCCATGAAATGATCCTTTACCGAAACTTATTTTACTGCCAAATTTATATTTTGCGCTAGTACCATCTACAAAAAGCGTATATATATATAACAGATTAGTAATAAAAATATTGTATAAAAAATAATCTGACTATACTTACAGATTACAGAAAACACACAAATAAATATGAGAAAATACGTCTTGAATTTCATTATTACAGTAAGTACTGTTGTTGCACTAGTAAACTGTTAATAGTAAACTGATATCGTCGATACGTTTGACGGATATATATATATATTCTAGACATATTTATCAAACTTCTTTTCCTAGTAAATGCATTACGTCTTGCAATATTATCTACAGGCTTTCCTTAAGATCATACTACATAATAAGGGGTCATTGCTAATGACCTCAGAGAGATATGGACATCTCTGATAGTGAGAACGACATTTCTTAACAAGTTTTTATTTGATCTCATTAACAACCTCCACCAGAAAATACATATTTTTTATAGAAACATTAAATTATAAAACAAGCTTTGTAAACTCTTTTGTACTTTAAACTTAGTAATGTAACAATATACTAATAAAAAAGTTTTGTGTTAGAAAACAATTCATGTTGATAGTTATATTACATGTAGAGACGACGAACTTTTTCCCCGCCACGGATTGAACAAACTACTCTTTTATTCAGAGTCGGACCCTTCACCGCATATAGTATTCAAAATTAGAAAAATATGTACAAAACTACAGAGTCTTAGTAACTTATACTATGTAAAGTTGTAGAGTGTAAGAGTTAAATGGATATGAGTAGAATCGTTTTTACATGGCTCTGCAAGGCAAGAGCTATATGCAGCGTGAAAACCAGTGCATTGTCTCTGTTATATAACATATTTTTTCCAAAATATTGAAGTGGTATTAACACAGTCTCTCAAATTTATAGAAATACTGAGATAAAATATTGTCCTTTTATAAAAGATATAGCTTCAATAGCTTCAAAGGATTATCTTAATTGTTTATCCTTCTTTTTTAATATATCTATCCAAAATTGCTTCACTAGGATAATCTGGAACTGATAATTGGCGAAATGCTTCATCATCCACAAAGCAAATTTCATGACCATCCTAAAAATAATCACAATTATTACTGTGCGTGTATTTTATTTAAAAATAAAGTATTTTAAATGCACTTACTGGGTCAGCAAGGATAATAACTCTTACAGAAGCTTTTCCTGGAGTATCTAAAGTGATTAAATCAGTCAATATCTTATGTTTATTATCTTTTATTCTCTTTTGAATTTCTGGTTGTTCTGCATGAGGAACTGAGAATGCTATGCGTCCATAAGCTGCAGCATGATCAATTTCAGTACCTAATCAAGCAAGATATGCTTAATCATTACAGCAATCTGTATTATCAAAGTATTACACAACATTATGAGATCATTACCAATATCTTTAAATTCAATTTTTGCCTGATCTTCACTGTATCCTAATAATACGCTGTTTTCAGTTTGATCAAATACTTTCAAGTCTAGAATATCTTTCCAATAAGCAGTAGTTTTTTCAAGGTTTGAACTGGACAAAGTTAATTTTTCTACAGGATCTGTTGGAGAAATAGTCTTTTACTTAGATGTAATCTAAGAAATATATGTATATATTACGATTAAAATAGTTCTATATTAATACCTTTATCTAGAGGTTGTGGTTCATCAATAACATAATACTTGTAACCACCAGGTGCTTGTAAAACAAACTTTCCATTTTCTTCTTGCACTGGCCATCCACCTGATCGTGCTCTTTGAAGTACTTCCCTAGACCGGATTGTTATCCCACCAAAATCATTTCCCATTTTGTATTCTTTGATCCCATAATTATAAGTTAACTCTATAACAAAATGAGTATCTTCGGTTCCATATCCTATCATGGTTTTGCTCCATCTATTCCCATATGGTCTACATAGTAAATGTAAGATATTTCATCATAACAATTCGCACAAAATTACTATATAATATATTATGATTGATGATAATATATTAGACAAAGAGTAAATACAACAAGTGTATACGTGACTAAAGTTAATTGCGTACCCATTGCAAGCCGCTTCACAACCTTCGGCAAATTCCTCGTGCCGTAACACCTGTAAAAGAAGAACTTCCGTAAATCCAGACATCAATTCGAATTATTAAACTACTAACCTTCATCCCAAGAATTTCCCGGTAAAATCTGCAGGTTATTTTTCTATCTGGTATTTTAAATACAAAATGAAGCGCTCGTCCGGTGACCATTTTTAACAAATCTATTTTTGCAATCGTTACACAAAGAAATACACTTCCAATTCTTTGGCGGATAAGACGGGAGGCGTATACCTACTATACTGATTACGCACACTGATCTCTTCTGAAGAAAAACTGTTGCCTTAATACCTCTGCGGTTCTCTGTAATGACTAATCATTAAGAATTGAATTAACGTTATATATGATTCATTCTAGGCAATTATTTTTACTTACATCTCGAACTATACGTATTACTGTTGACGTGTCTTATAAACGATATCTTGTTATCAGTATCTAAAAAATATAAAAATATTTTTATCTATTTAGCTTGTCTATACTGAATTATTTAATGGGAATTTTCGTAACAAAGGTGGCGCTAACAAAAATTTAATACAATTCAGACGGTGATTCAGATTCACTATCAACGTCAAATCGATATATGTATGGTAGCCATAACAGTAGCAGACGATATATTAGATAATGTCAAAATACACATACGATCTACGCTACTCATCAAATTGAAAACTATTGATCGTTTTTTTTAAATTAAAATATTATACAGTATTATACATTAGAGAAGACTTATAGATAGATATGGTAGAAAACCTTGCAGCAAAATTATGTTTACTTCTGTCGGAAAAAGCACATTCAGGTAATTGTGACAATATATAATTTTTAAATAATGATGCAACTATTTTATTTATAAGATTTTAGAGAAATTGTGTATAAGACTAAGGTTGCAGGTTATAATGTAGATGTTTGTTACATCTAACAGCATATATAACACAAAATAAAATGTGTCTATAAAATGAAAATTTGATTTTTAGCCGAACAATGGAAATTACTGGGTCAAGAGAAGGATGGTTCCTTATTAGTTGGATGGACAGAGGAAACTGTAAAGGACAATGTAAACATATCATATACAGTTGTAGGCCACTACGACCGGATTAATGATAAGCTACAGGTATGTTAATCTATATACAATATTAAGAATACTTTTAGAATATTAAGAAGCCTTTTTGTATAAAATATATATAGTGTAAATAAAATGGAACATCATGCAGGTATTGCACCAATTCACAGAGGTATTAAATATTGTACAAGCAACAATAAGTCAAAGTCGTACTGTTTTTGGATATATAACAAAACAAAAAGTTCCTGTAGAGACAAAAGTAAATTCAGAGTCTACAGAAGACAAAGATCAGAGCATACCAACTGAAATTGAAATGTATGAAGCATTTATTGTTGAATTAAAAGGACAAGAAGTAAATATACACAATTTGGATGCAAAGAAATCTAAACAAGTGAGAATTCAATTTTTATATAAAGAAAAAGAACATGGACAATGGGATAAATTTTTGTTATTAATTCATCAAGAATGTAAGGATTGTGTAATATATAGATTACACTTATATTTGTTAAGAATTACTAAATTTAATCGTTTAATGGTATAGGTATTATAATATACACTGTAATCTTTGATACGTCTGTATCAGATGTTTATTCAATACAAGAATTAAAATCTGAACCATTAGTTAAAGCATTTATTTGGGCTCAATGGGACATGGTAAATCAGGTTTTATATCATATACACCATAAAAAAATTCCAATAAGTTTAGTTTCTGAAGATGAAGAGGAGAAAGAAAATAAAACAGAAAGAACTAATCCAACACTTAGTGGTCTTCAATTTCATGATGAATTGCCACATGAAACAGTGGTAAGTAACCAATTGCAGTTTAATAATAATTTCCGCATATTTCAAACAATTAATTTTTCGTCCCCAGCTAAATATACCACTAAATTTACCTCAATTATCAAGTTCTTCCAACTGTGGGACATATGAGGATGATGTTATACCTTTAAGGGTTCACGATTGTTCTTTAGATCTTATTGTAGTTTCTGACCCTAAAGGTATGGTCTGTGTTTGCCATCATTACTTATATCGTCCAGTAAAACCACAGCAGCATGTACTTAATTCATTGAATGAATCTAATACAGTGCACTTTGCATATTCTGTAACACTTCTTCATCGCAGCTGTGTGATTCATTGTGTTATACCAGGCATACCATGGTCTCATGCTAAACTTATACGACCGACATTCGCAATATATGAACATCATCACATGATTGTTCTTGTACCAGGTCTATTTACTCATGTTCTCGAAATTGGAACAAATCATGAACCATGTTGCCACATATTATGTGGTCCTTTAATTTCCCTTCCATCTCGTTCTTCTTATTTGGTACCATTGCTTGAATTAGAAACTAATACCAAAGGAAGCAAAAAAAAATATGATACAGCTTCCCTAGAAGGAAGCAGTACATCTCAATTTAATATGAACATATTAACAATAGACTTACCAACACTGGATTTAGTACAATTAACAATCTCATCCGACTTCCTTACTGAAGTATTTCGTAAAGAAAATTCGATAGAAGTACGCTTGGGTATATTGCACTACTTTCTTTGTCATAGAAATGATCTGGATATTATTTCAGAATTAGTATGTGCGATTGCAGAGAAACCTAGATCATTGGAAATTGTACGGTACATGCAAGAAATTCTCATTGGTGGTTCATATGCTTTAGTACAAAAAAATTTGTTAGCAGATGCTATACCTTTATTGGCTTTGTTGCCTGTTACGACTATGGAAGAGTACATAAGTTTTGAGATTAAAGTGAACGACTTAAGTATAACATTGAGTCATGAAAAACTATGGAATACATCTGTAATGTTACTATCACCGCAACAAAGGTTGATTCCTTACCGCAGTGACTTGTGGACTCGACTGTGGGATCAACTTAGTAAAAATAACGGAGATAAAACAAGATTTAAGCCGAGTAAAATTGCAGAAAAATTATTAGTTTCTTTAGCATGTTATCAACCTGAAGCATTATCCAGATCCAGTACACCAATGTCTCCAAGTGGAGGGTAACATTTTAAATAAGTCTTTGTTTAACCCATTTAATTACATGAATGTTTATGGATAACTTGTATATCTCTTTAAATAAATTTATATTTTAATTTCAGCAATTCTCTTATATTTGTAGTAGCACAATATTTTTGATAGAAATTAATTTGTATAAATGATATTGCAGATTAGTTGTGGCTACAGTGTCGCTTGGAGATTTATCAAGTGGTCGTAGTAATAAACTCATGGACTCAGGTTTGCTATTTAATGAAACAGAAAGTTGTACTGCTTCTAAGCAGGAACATATTGTATCTGTAAATTTACGAGAATTATCCATGTATTTATTAAAACATGGTACTCAGACATCCATAACGCATCTTAAGGGATCGTGTACTCCATTACATGTCCACGCAATGGCAACTAGACATGTGGCTGCGCAATTAGAAACATCGCGGGCTCTTTGTCAAATGTTATGTCGAGCGGCTAGCGTCGATCCACGAATTGAACAAGAGCGTGGTTTTATTCTTGTGTAAGTAAATCATTCGTGAATAATTATCATATATTGCAACAAAATTTAAATTAAGATATCATTTTAGCGATCAATTAGACGAAATAAGACGATGGTTATTGTTCGTATTATTGGAGCGCTATAGGCGCGCAATAGAAAGTATAGCATTCCCAGCACCACAAGGATTCACATCGTTTTTTACTTATCTTGGATATAGAACCCTAAAATATTCGATGTTTTTACAATATGTACAACGATCAGTATTCGAATTACAAGTCGATGTCAGCAAAATTATTATGGCTGGTATATTCTTTAATAAAAAATTTATTTTTATTTTAATTTTTAATATTTCTGTAATTTTCATTTAATATCTCTTACAGATATTAGTGATACAAAAGAAAATGCCATTCGTAAATTAACTTTATTGTCTTTATTACCAAGATCACGAGCGAAAAGACTTTTAAATCAATGGTTACATCCTGTAAGCTTTATGTTCAGAGCTCGTGAACACGCTGCAAATATTTTATCTGGTGAGATATGCCAAAACCGAGGTAGAACATTGCAATATAGAAATCATCATAATGGTAAGGATACATAATTAACAAAAACTCAAATATTTCCAGCTATCTTTTTATTAAATAAATTATATACAGGTTTAGCAGCATTTCCTTCAGCAGATCGTTTATCTCCATTGGACACATTTCTTGATCTTCTTACAGCAAAAGGTACGAATTAGATATTAGATCCCACAAATCTTATTTCAGTTATAAATTAATTATATTTTACAGCTAGTCTAGCTGAGTTAGATTTTGGCCTGCTTATAGAAGCTACAGTAACATCTACAGAAGATTTTTTATAGGTAAATGTATTCTAATTTTCTAGAATCAGTTATAATAGAAAGTGTAGTGCAAATAGTCATCTGATCGTGCAAAGTGCCATTAATATCTTCCAAAATATTTAGTATTTATGAACATGTAATTTTAACCTTATTTTACAAATTCTCATGCATTTCTTATCGAAAATTCTATACAGGGTAGAGATTTTAAATAGAATAGTCAGATAATACACTCTAAATACCTAGATAATTTAACTAATGCTCATGTTTCTATTTACATTATGTTAAAGTTGGATAAATCAACAATTAATTCTTATGATTATTTTAAAAATGTTTTATATTTTAAGATTAATGTTTATTCTGTTCAAGTTTATAAACTGGTTACTTTATGATGTTACAATTGCATAAGTGCTGCAAAAACTATATCTTTGTTTTCTGTATACATCATGAGCCAGTTTTCTGCCGCAAAACTTTGTCAGCATATTCTACAATCAAAATTAAGAAAAAGAATGATGTATGAATATAGGCTCTTAAATGCTTTATTAAAAAGTTATGACAAAAATACGAAATGATAACAGACCATTTCTATGACACAGTATAAGAACATATTGCCGATATCTGTCTGATATTACACAAATGTTTACACATATTATAATATTTACTTGCTAAGATCAGTGAGTTGATTAACCAGTATGGCAAAGGTTAAATGACCACTACCTTCAATGATGGGTAAGCCAAGGAGAATTAATTCCTTAGTCCCCAAGATCATTAGGTATCACATCAATAGATCTTTACTTGTGAGAAATTGTGAACGAAAAAGTTTATTATTAACGTTTATTATAAAGTTTATTATAAACACAAATTAGTATGTGTTAGGAGTTAATGCAAAGAATTTATGATGTATTTGCTGTAGTTAAGCAAAATGACCAAGAAATTCTACTATAGTAGACTCCATTTTCCATAGATGCCATTTCTGCGTACATAATAATAGACAACATATTTAAAATGGAATTTAAATGGAATTAAAATAAAAATGGAATAATGATTGAACTTGAAAACGAAAGCACTCTGTTGTCATTTCATAATTTTGTTATAACTGCTTAATAAAGCATTTAAGAACCTATGTTTACATAACATTTTTTTCTTATTCTTGCCTATAGACTATGCAGGTAAAGTTTTGCAGAGAAAATCTGAGCACCCTGTATATTACTAGTTGAATTTTTGTTACTAAGTTATTATAATTTTATATTAATGTGATTAATCAGTTAATCAAAAGCTTGTGTGTGATTTTCTTTTGTAGTTACATTAGTTTATCAGTATGTGTCACAGTGTGCTATACATATACAGAATGTTCTTGAAATCATGGTACAATCAGGAAGAAGATGATTCTTTACGTAAAAGTAAGTTGAAAGTATAGATTTCTAGGTCCTGTATCTCACATCCCACATCTTGTATAATATATCCCGCAATAAATAACACTGCTTTTTATACCTAATACCTCATAATCTACATACTACTACATTTCTATCCCACTTTCCATATTATTTAAGTATGTAATCTATATACTATGATATATCCAACATCTATCCAGTATTCCAAGCACAGCTTATTCTTACCCCTAATTCACTTAATTCACATCCCAAGTCACATCATCAGGGTCATCTTCTTTCCGATTGTATCATGATTTTGAAAATATCCTATTTGCATCATCCAACAGTTTTTGAATTGTTGTAGTGTGAATTAAGTTACAAAAAGAATCATTTATGATAAAATTGTAATCTGTGTAAATTTTTTATGTGTATTGTGAAAAGTATTACAAAACTACATATCAGAAGATATGTACAAACATACAACAGTATTAATAATTTTTATGTAAAAGTGAATATGAATATTTAAAAAATGATTTTGTGTTTTAATATTTACCTACCTTAATATATACTTAATTCTCTCCAAATATTACATTAAAGATAGAAGATAGACAAATTTCTTATTTTGAATTTATTTCCTACGTTTACATCAGAGATGAGTAAAGAGATCACTGATACAATGTTTAAAAAGTCAGCTAAAAATGCGCACTAAAAATAAGAGATTCTAATGACAAACGTCCGAACTGTACATACATTTCTTCTCCGGTGCTCTTGGCAGGAGAAACTTAACGTATACACGAGAGGGCAAATGTTCATTCGTATTAGTGCAGCGCGGAGATAAGCGAAAGCTAGGGGGCTAAAAAACATAAAAATGCTTTAAAGCTTTTATTAAATATCAGAAATGAATTGTCTTTTTGGGAATTGATTACAGAAAAATCACTTTGGACTTATAGTAATTGGAAATGATTTAAGGATTGTACATATTGGAAGGATTTTAAATGATTAAACGCTTTGTTCATTTGCAAAATAAGATTGTTTTATTCAAATAAATTTATAAGTTTAATAATTGTCAGTCGCTGGATGCGGTAATTCATGGACTTTTAGGTGAATTTCATTAGTAAGCCATCGGCCTACTTATCTCTGCTTGCATTAAAAAATTATCTTTTATTTTTATCTTTCACGCTTTTATGAATGGCATTTAGCAGTGTTTACAAATTATCTTAAAAATATGTTTTTAATAAAAACCAGCTTATCATATTTCAAGCTTACTCAATAGCTAAATCTAGGCTCCAACAGAAACGGCCAATAGTATTTAACAAACATTACCAATATGTGGCGTTATAATCTTAAATGAAAAGCGGACATGTCCCTGCATTAAAATATTTCCCCCTTTCTCCCCATCTGTAACTACTACTAGTAGAATAACATCGTCAGCGGTCAGCCATTGTCGTGAGATGTGAAGATTTTTTTTGTGAAAGATTAAGATCAAAAACTGGAGAAATTGTTACAGATTGCAGAAATGCATACAATCCCGGAATTAGGTACAAGTGTACCAGCGTTCCTTGCCAAACTTTGGAAGTTGGTCGAAGACTCTGATACGGACGACCTTATTTGTTGGTCACCTGTAAGTACTTTTATTTTGTTATTCGTTTATAATCCTTTAATTTTTATGTACAGCAGATGTATGAAATTCTAACGCATCGGTCGATATGTTTTTTCACGGCAACTATTATTCATTCGTAATGATAACGTCGCGCGACCAAGCAAATTAAACGTAAGCTAAACGTTGACCTCCGCAGTGTACATTTTTACGTACACAACCTATATTTCGCATGCACCCAACATCGCTGTAATTTATTCGGTGCTTATTCGGTCGATTATGTATATTACATTATTTCAATAAACATACATTTTTTTTATCGAATGTCGAGGGCTCTCTTTCACGAACGATTCGTATAAATTTTAAATGGCAGCGCATTCCTGGATTAACAAAATATACCAACCGCAAAGTAATATTTAAATAAACGTTAACTAAACGATATTTGTAATTGTTTCTTTAACATTGACACATGTGTGTAAGTTCGTTAATAGGAATGATTTTTGTTAACGGAATGTGTAGTCAATGTTAATTTTATACATATTTTGAATATTTTATTTATATATTGTTATTACGATAAAAAATACATTATTTTCGTGAAAATTGTACCAGATACCAAAAACATACTTTAAGTTTTCATTGTTTAGAGATTAAATAAGATATTCTATACAAATATCAATAAATAACCTTTTAAGAGATTAATGCGGCAACAATATTAACATTTAGCATTTATAAAAATTAATTAATTATTTGTTAAATGTACTGCATCTTGTATAGTCCAATATGTTTCTTATAAAAAGAATGTAAAAAGTATAGGATTATATTTATTATGTATATTGATGATAAATTCCATTAAAGAAAGGAACAGATTTCATTTAATTTTGTCCAAATGATTGTTTTTCATTACATAATTTTATCAGTTAGATTATTTATTTTTTGCGATTTACATAATCTTTATAAAAATATTACTTTACTTTGATATCTATACATTGACATATATACAGAATAGTATATGTATTATATAATTATCTTAATATTTATATTCATAGAACTTGTTATCTAACACAATATGCCTTTACCATAGAGAAAATTATATTAGAAGTTACTTAGGAGAAAAGAGACTATTGTATACACTTATTTATTTTAGAATGGAAGGAGTTTTTTCATTAGAAATCAGGCACAATTTGCCAGAGAATTATTGCCACATTATTACAAACACAATAACATGGCCAGTTTTATCAGGCAGTTGAATATGTGTAAGTGATAACATATAAAACTATAACATTTAAATATATATGTAGATATATTCATATTTAATATGTATACAGATGGTTTTCACAAGAAAGTTTCTGTAGAATTTGGTGGTTTAAAATGTGATAAGGATGAAATGGAATTTGCACATCAATTCTTCTGTAAAGGTCATCCATATCTTGTAGAACATATTAAAAGAAAAGTAAGTATTTTCATATTTTATATAAACTATCCATAAATTGTACTTGTATACTTGTACAAACATTCGGTGATAATTTTCTAGATTGCTTCTAATAAAGGACAAGATCCAGCACTTACTCCTATTAAACCAGAACTAATGAACAAAATGCTTACTGAAGTAAGAAGTATGAGAGGTCGTCAAGAACATTTAGATTCAAGACTTGGAGCCATGAAAAGAGAAAATGAAGCACTGTGGCGAGAACTAGCAATGCTTAGACAGAAGCACCTTAAACAACAACAAATTGTTAATAAACTTATACACTTTTTAGTTACATTGGTACAGCCTTCCAGAAGTGGTGGTCTCTCCGTTAAAAGAAGATACCCACTAATGATCGACGATTCTAACCGTCAACGTAACAAACAGGCAAAATTATCAAAGGTAACTCTATAGAATTCATAGGATTTTTGTAGTTTATTTCTTTAATATAATATATATCTTTATTTTCAGTCACAAACATCACCGGCGGGTCCTGTAATTCACGAACTCGATTCATCAGAACCGGATCTAGATTCGGAATATATTGTTGCAGAGTATGTGACTTCTTATATCATAAATGTATTTCTTTTTTATTATGTGAAATAATTGTTGTCCGTTTCATTCAGAATGTTGGAGGGACATTCAAACCCAGCTATTGAAAGTCCTGAGCATAATAACTCATCAATAATGGAAGACAGCAATATGGAAACAATTCATTTAGTTGATGATTCTGTTCACTTACCAGATGATATACAACTTATTAATTCTCAAGAAACTGAAACAAAGAAAAAACGTGGATGTAAGGGTAAAAAGAAGTAAGTTAAATAAAATTTTTACTATAGTATTCTAATTATAGATTTGATCACCGATATAAATGACGTGTACACAATCTTTCACATCATGTACAATCTTTCAATTTTGGAATTATAAGATGGAGCTTTGTGTAATAAACACAAAGAAATGTTAATGTTTGTAACTCTGTGAAAAAATATTTTTATATTTTCATTTTGTTCGTCTTTTTCTGAGATTAGGAAAGTGATAAAAATAAGTTATAAGATACTCCTTTACAACACACATTCCAATTATTTCCCATGCATGGAATGTATGAAATGATTAACTTAATGAAATTAAAATTTATACTCTACTTCAATGAAACACACAGGGGCATAAATTTTGATCTTTTAAATCGTATCATACTATAGTAGCTTTATTCATTTTATATTTTGTACTAAAATTAAATTGCACGTGGTATATTGCAACCTGATTATGCCTACTCAGGACACGATCAACGTAGTTTATGTGTAAACGACTTTTTTGTCATACTTCATAAGATAATTCATTTTCAATTATTACTCATATCATTGCAATTTAAATATTGCCAGGAGGAAAAACAAGGTGCCGGTCAAAATTTTTATCCCATCGACGGAGGATGGAGAGGAACCAAGGTTAACACTTTTCTCTTGTCGTCATTTGGTGCTGGTGTTTGTACTTCTAGAACTTATTTTTGTATAATATCGCAATTTTGCTTAGTTTCATTTTTCTGCATGAACGTTCAGCAAAATTGCGATAACATTCTTCTTTGAAAGCATTCCTCATTTGAACAGTTGATTTTAAGATGATCTCTTAGTCTGCAAGTCTTTCAACTATCAGTAGTTGCTTTTTTTCTAAATTTTACATTAATTGTAATTTCAACATATTAAAGCATTCAAAGAAAGTTAAAGTCTCAAAACTATTGTTTCAGTAGTTAGTTACTTTTATGGGAGAAGTCTTGTTAATCCTTGGTTGAATTGCTTCTATTTAATTTCATTGTTTATTATACAATTCTTTATTAGCCACTTCATTTCATATTAATGTCATTATTTATTTATCTATATTTTAGTTATGCCTCTGAGTACAATTGTTGATATATTAATTCTCATTATAGTTTATTTGATAATAAATCTTGGTCTATGTTGTGGTATTAAATATGTCATGAAGTTCCTCTATTTTTGTCATTAATTTAGATAGTGTGTATGTGCATGAAAAATTACTTCTTATTAATATTACTTAATATTAAAATTTATTCCGTGCATGAATATGTTCCTTTAAAATTTATTTATATACGTAATTATTTATTTATATTTCTATTATGTATAATAAATACAATTCTATATGATATTCAAATCATAAAATTTTTCAATATAATAAACATTTATATATAGAAAGAATCAAGCTGAATTGACCATTAAATATTTACTTCTAAATAATAAAAATAGTTTATATACACAGTGAAATATAGAAGAATGAGCATGTCCATAGTATTTTTCCAAGTTTGTTATACCATAAAAGTTAAGTAATATTCGCTTTTCTTAAAAGATGATAATTGCTCTTTAACTTTCTTGTTCATATATATTTCACATATACGCACTATAATACTGTAATACTATGTTTTCCTCTTCATTATGTAGTTTTCTTTTATAAAAATCTATATTACTATGTACTACAACCTGACTAATTCATTGTATATTTAGAAGCATGTTCTTATATAATGCTTTAAATTCATCTGTGTATGCTCTTGCAATACTTCTATCAATCCGAATTGTAGTCAAGAATGTGTTTAAAAGCAGATTATGGCACAGCAACGATTTTAAAAACTCAAGAAAACGAAGATTGGCAACTGCTTTTCTCACTTTTTTAGGGAAGAAACACATTTGCTTGAATTAGACGATTCGCCGGTGATCGCTTTACTGAAAGATAAACCAGCCTCAAAGGCAGTACCTCTGTCAACTATGCGTAGTCCGAAGCTCGCAGCAATGGCAGCTAATATGAACAAAGTAACTAATGTAAATTGTGAGCTTGATTTGGTAACTTCAACAGATATGGAGGAAGATGTTCAAGAGAATAATCCAACCCTGGTAAAACTCGAAGATATTTTAATAGTACCAGAAATCATCAACGAGGATGTTGAAGGCACCGAGAACGTCGAGTTTAGTGAAAACAATAGCAATTCTAAAACCAATGCCACTTTCAATCAACTTAACAAAGTAAATGATAACGCTGAACAGAATAACAAAAAGAATTCTTATACGAATGGTGCTGAGAAATGTTCGAAGCAAGACAAAGACAACTGCAATGGAGCAGGGACAAGCAATTCAAAAGATTTGTCATTGAGTTGCATCATTCCCTCGGGCATGTCTGATGCTGCTTACAGGTTAGGATCAATGTAAGTTCAACACAGACCATAAGTAAAAAATGCTAAATGCAGCACTTTTCACTTATCTATAGTAGAAATTTTTAGTCAGAAGACAGAGGTGGGAGACAACCAATTTATTTTTATTAATATTACAATTTGGAAGTTTTGGAGTAATCACACTTCACTAATAATAATGTAATTTTTTACTAAATTTCTAAATGGTTGCCTTTGATCTAGAGATTTTACATTCCATAGAACCTGAAGAATAAAGGACTTCTTGGTATAATTTTTTAAATATTTTCCAAATTATTGAAAATTTCCTTTGTTATTAATTCTAGTCAGCAGAAGTATTCAGCTTCTCTTGATTTTAATATAGAATTTCATTTTAAATGAAAGAAATTTTATCAATATGGATTTAGATGTAAAACAAAATTTCCATTGATTGAATCTATGCTCGTATAATTTATTTTGTTCAAAATAATTTTCCTTTTTACTCAATAAAGTTGTAAGATAAATTTTTAAAATGTGCTACATAAGAAACTATACTTACCTCATATATATTTATAATATATATTTATAATCATATATATTTGGTAATTGTGGTGTTGCGATTATTAGATATCTCTGCTTAAGTAGTTTATCATGTAATTTAATTATTGTTCTATTAGTGCTGCATTTTATTCCCTGGTTTTCAAAGGTCAATTTAGTTTGAATATATCTTGATATAGAATAATATATCGTCCCAAACTTCTATGCAAAATATTTTAAAGACCATGCACTATAACATTATCAATGTTTTACAGAATACTAAAACACTAACCAATTTCTGTTTTTGTGAATTTCTTAATTACTTGATTGCACAAGCAATAATTGTAAAACAATGACTATTTTATTTGGAACAATTATTATTCTATTCTATTCTAATTTAAAGAAATGAAACAAAAATTTGGCTAAACAAAAAAAAACAAATATTGATTTGCTTGTGAAGTCATTGAAACAAATAGAAAGATTGTACGTTTCAGGATGAATATTGAAAGGATTTACAACGTTTTCCTTTTTGATCCATCAAATGTGGCTAAGTTTGTGTGGATAAGTTTCGGTACTTTTATACATTTTCATCTACTTTGAATAATTCTCTATAGGGAGGAAATGGATAATCATCTCGAAACAATGCAAACAGAATTGGACAATCTCCGCGATATTCTACGATGCGAGGGTTATAGTATCGATGCAAATACGCTTCTTGGTGTAAGTATTCAAATAATATCTGAAAAGTTTATTCTTTATTAATTAATGTACATTTGCAGTTATTTGGAGCAGATGATCCAATGTCATTTGGTATGCCAGTTAATCCAGAATTGAACCCACAATCTGAGAAAGAAGAGGAAAATCATGCTAATGGTAAAATTTCCAATTGCACAATTAGTAATATATAATTTGGATGTAGTTGAATACATAACTAAACTAACTTGTACTTTTTAATTTGCTTACAGTTGCAGAAAATAATAATGGAACTGGTGGTGGTGAACTTATGGCATATAATCCTGTTCAAAACTTCTTAGATTTCGACGATGACATTTTCTTGGAGGCCACATCTCCTCCAACTAACACAGCAGGTGGTGATACAGCTGTAATCAATCTTTATAGCTCGGATTCTCTCGATTTGGAGGATAGCAAATTTTCATTTCTGAATTCCTTAACAAATGATGTGAACACTTCATCATAAAGTCTCATTCCTATGGTAAGTTCCATAATTTCTCATTACATTTAATAAGCGATCATTTCAATCAAAGAAAAAAAAAGAAACATTTTTATTGCTATGTAACAGAAAATAATTGTTCATAAATTAATAATACACAGAATTTTATTATATATTGAATCTAAATTATATTAAAAGAAAAAATGAATGTATATATGTTTATCGAGTAGTTGGTCACTAAACGCATCTTCGTTGAAACAAATTGCGAATTTCCCCGTCGAGATTGTCCTTCTCCGAGGTTCAACCTCTTCTTCAAAAAGAAATTGTCTTAGGATAGATTTTTTTGCAGGTTCAGATCTGTTGCGTCCAATGCTTTGGTTTCAGTATGTTTTATTCTCGATGGATCATCACGAGCATGCTCTCTCTCTCTCTCTCTCTGTCGCTCTCGGTGTATTTTGATGACCAAATAAGCAACAAGCTTGTAATGTATTGACAATAGTACCTGAGGAAAATGTGGTCAATCAAATGATCCCATCGGTTTATGGAGGACAATAAATAAGTGAAAACAGCAGGAGCGCATAAAATCCTCTGGATTTGCTGCTATATATGCATACAAACCAATTATAAAATTTGATTGTTTCATTAATTTTTTTTATGAGTTAATGTTGTGCCGTACTTTATTTATAGTATATATTATTACAATATAAAACAAAAATCAAACAAGGAAATTGTTCATTTACCGATATATTTTATATCTGTGTAAATACTTTTCCTTTTTTTCATATATATAATTCGATCAAAAATAATTTGTTTATTTTAAAGACACGGAAGCACGTTATAGTGACTAACGTTTCTTATCGATCGTACAATACAAACTTGAAGTTCCTGCATATCTTATATTAAAGAATTATCATAATACATAATTTTTTAAACAATTCGAACAGAAATTGCAGAAATACAATAAGACAAACAAATGTTATTAAATGCATCATTTAGGTTTCTGTGTATTTCTGTCATCTGTAATTTCTAATGATCATATTATTTATGAAGATTTGAATTGTCTTGCTTGAATTCCATCCACGTAAATAATAAAAGAAAAAAGTATATACGAAATTCGTATTTTTTGTACTACATTCTTCTTAAAAAAAAGAATAATCGTATATAATACACATTGAATCTAAAAAATAATTATATTGAAATATTCAGTGTTCTTGTAGATCAAGGTGTACTGTACAGAAAGAAAAAAAAAAACGCTAGAAGCTAAAGAATTTTATATTTTTATAATACAAAGAATCTGTGAGTTTAACGTTTTTTTTGAAGATGATAATTAGTATTTATTTATAAACGTCGACTCATTGTACACAAAACAATTCTTTTTTCTACGTTTGTGTAAATATACACTTAGATTCTGACAACCTTGTAACTCATAAAATAACTTATAAAAGAATTCGTTACGTAAAAGTACAAACATTTTATTGTTACAATATTCTATAGAAAAAACTAATAAAGAATATCTTACAAATAGATATTTGAAATGAAATGGTCAGCAAATGTGTACTTATTATGATATATAATACAGTATAGCACACTTTATTTTCTATATTAGAAAATACATACTTGAAGCAATTTGTTTCTTGTACAGACTCATAAATATTGAATATGATTATAATACATTTCTTTGTTTTAACAAATACATGGATGAAATTGATTATAATTGACTTGTTTATACAAATATATAAAACAAATACTTCTAAAATAAATATGCGAATGTCTTTTAATCCATTTTTGCATCTCTATTAACCTGAATTCTATAGTGATTGTATATATGCTGATATATAAGTTTCTTACTTCCTAACCGTCTGTTTGATCTACAAGTTATTATTAAAAAATTACTAGTGGTTATCAAAAAGTACGAATATATATATATATATTTATTTTTTTTATAGAAGAATAAAATATTTATATTAAATGCGTCATAGAAACTACATGAATATTTTAGTTTAGTATTCAGTAAATTTGGTGAAAAATTTGTTTGTACTCCAAAATGAAAACATGTATTAATTATATACAATTCCTTTTGTTTTTTTTATACTAACAAAATTAGTTCCATGTGTTTGCAGCTAATTATTCTACAGCAATCGGACACTTCATTATTTTATTTATTTAGCTTAACAAAAAAAAAATATTCTTTATCAGGCTAAAATTAACCGAAAGCAAAGTACAAATTATCTATACCTCTTAAAAAACGAACATAGGAATAATCTATGGATGGATCATTGATATTTCAGTTACACTTAAATAAAGGTATTGCCTGATATTGTTCAGTTCATCAATATTTCAATAACTTATTTCTATGTATACATAAAGAAATTGTGTATTAGCAGTATTTAATTTTGAGACCTTTGTCCTTCCAAGCATGCTGAAGAATATTTTTAATTAAAAGAATGAAAAAAAATTCAGATATGAAAACAAAACTGAAGAACATTTAACCATAATGCGCGAATTAAGACTGCTACTAGCATCTATAGACTTCCGTTTTCCTTATTCACAAATATATATAATTGTTTTTTTATTTTAGCTTTGGGAGAAAGACTGCTGGATTTTTAATCACCTTATTGGTAATGTCTTCGTTTTAATTAGTGAATATGATGCTATGGTAAACCCTGTAACAAGTTTAGTATGAAGGGGATGATGTAAAGAATTGAAGAGGTACACACAGTGGTTCATGCTTAAAATTTCTTGAAGAAGGAAATAAACAAGATAAAGAGCCAAACGATATAAATCTAGAAATCGGAAAGAACAATTTATCTTCGTGTTGATGAAGATAGATACTAAACAAATAAAAACGTATTCTACGAACTATTATTGAAAGAGTATATAGCGTAAAAAGAGCAAAAACAAATATGCGCGTATCGTGTATGTATCAACAAAGGGCTGTAATTTCCAGTTTCACCGACTTGTACATAATTACGCAGGATTCTGCATTGATAAAAAATATAGGATGTTTCCTAAAAATGTCCATTACCTGAAGAGTAACAATTTTTTTACATGTGTATGTAATGCACAGTATTAGATTATAAATGAATTAATTCTATGTTGTGCGGCATATACGCTAAAAGGTGCACAGATGTATGTATATACAAATTTATACATATATATATGCAAAAAGTGAGCATGTTAAAGGTATAAAATTTGTTTAATAATGTCAGTCTATTTTTCCGTAAATGTCCTTTTATTGTGGTATAAGGTTTAAACAAACCTAAAAAGTTGAAACAAAGTTTAAACAAAGTTAAAGGTGATAGTACAACCTAAGATTTCAGTGTCTAGTTCCACTATCACTCTTTTTGTTGTGTAAAAGATTTTTCTTTGCTTTTAATCAACACTTTTTCATATATTTAACACGTTGACGCCAGCGCCCGGATTTACTGTCTGCTTCGTGGGGCAGCGCTGGCTCACTACCTATTTTGTGAAATACATGTGTGACCCATCGCCGCCCCTCGGGACAGACACGTGTAATCCGCTGATGGCGCACGCCGGCGTCAACGTGTTAATCTTCTAGATTTCCTTTTTTCAATCCTACCTTTTAATTTTATTTTTCTAATTTTTGTTTTGAGTGTGTTAAAGGCTATGTGAAAGTAATACCATTGATAAGAATATCTAATTAGTTTTGTAAATGAATTTGATCATAGAGGGTGAATAAGTAAGTAGGGTGTTAAGTAATTATTTAGAATATTTATGGAATCAAGATACTTAACTAAATAATTAATCCATATTTTTGTTGTATAAATCAAAAACATTTTTTTTATTTTCATTCTGAAATAAAAATTATGTTCATTCACACGTACAAATATTTGTATGCAGTAGATAGTTCAAATCAATAAATGTCTTTCACCAAACACTGAAATCTTAATGTTGAATCTTTACAAAATAAATTGAGTTTGTGTATATCAGAAAATAATATAAACAGAATAGTACACTGTAATCTTTGTTAGATTAACATGTTATTTTAATTTAGTAATAAGTAGATTTTTTTATATTCATTTGTGAAGAAAAACACCATATATTACAAATTCATAAAAAACTTAGCATATGTTATATAATTCCATATACAGTGAAATGTCAACCATACATTTATGTAGTTTACTTTTCTTTACATATTACAATATTTCAACCTTACAAATATTTCAACACACTTCATAATTTCTTAGATTTAACTCATTTAAATTACTTATCTATGTGTTAACATTACTTTTATTATGTAATTATTAAGCGTCTGTTAATTAATTTACAATGCAATATGTGAACAATTTAAGAAACCTTTTTGTTCAAAATATTTATCAAAGAAAATTGTTATTGATCTTCTATGGGCTAACTTTTAATTTTTTTCTATTAATCTAATAGAAAGTCATTAGTCATTTGATTATTAAGTGTATGTACACTTTAAAGAATGTTTATACCAAACGATTATTCACTTACTCATGGAAGATCAAACTACAAGAGTGTAACAAAATCAAAATAATGTATCCTGTACAAAAGTATAGTTGATACTACACTACTTGTAGGTACTCAATTTTGTGATACATTAAAGTTTTGTACAAAAAGGTAGGGTTGGTTAAAAACGGGTGACGATTCCTCCTTTTCTGGTCATAAATTGTATGTTTTGCTGTTAATTATAAAGATACCATTTACAATAGAATTAAAGGATAAATTAAAATGTATCTAAACGTCTGGAGGAAATCATTGAGAAACAAACTTGCAATTTTTATTTACCGACATCTATTTTCTAAATTCAATAACTATACTCTTATTTTTACTATATCACAAAAGGAAATTGACTTTATTCTGCTGTCTATAACTAACGTTATCACATGATAAATATATATATTTAAAAAAGCGGCGATCGATTAAAAATATTATAATATCTTTGAAAACCACAATTTTAATCGAAATTACTTTATTCGACACAGACAAGTTTTTAACTATTATTAAAAATAATGTTAAATTTGTTTGTTTCTAAATAAAATTTAGATCATTGTTTACATAATCTTATTATATATCCTAACTCGAACGATCTATCCTTATATAAATATCATACATGAATTGTGTACAATAGTGTGTATCATTCATAAAACTTTCAAAAATTTTATACTATTTAAAAGTACTCGAAAATCTCCGGTGCGTTAACGAAATATATATTACATTATTATGTTCAAATAATAATATGCTGAGCAATTTGCTAGAAGAAGCAACTTGAATAATATTATTTTTTATATAACGATAAGGATATAATCTAGACTATAAGTTTTTGAGGAGCAAATCTTACATTATGTGCGAATAAACAAATTGTATTTATATTTTATAGATTTTTTTTAATGGTAGCATTTTCACAAAAATATTTCAATTTAAATTTCAGTATAGAAATTATTAACATTGTTTTTGTACTATATGTATGAAGTTATTTTATGTACAATGATTTGTTTAAAAATACTTTCACCATTTCAATTGCAGCTATTATCTACTTATTAGTTATTGTCTAAAAAAAGAATCTTTATTAAATTTCTCGATTTAATATATAAAAATTCCTAAACTTTTAAGTTATTTTAATTTCGGATAGCTGAGCTATGAATATCTGAAAAAGTGATGAATCCTTAAAACGCGTATGAAATGTTATACATAATTATTATTTTTATCATTTCTGTAATACTTACTGTAATACCAATTAAATTGTACCATAAAGCAGAATAAAATTCGTTATAAAATCGTAAATTAACCTTACTTTAAATAATAACATCATTTATTTAAGAATTAATGAAAAATTATGTTCTTTAAATTATATTTTAGCCGATTTATTTCATTTAATTAAAATCGCGTTATCACTCAATATTTGCTTAAATTAGATTTTATATTAAATGATGAATATGCCGAATATATCCAAATTATTCGATTTTTAAGACTGTAATGCATCCCTCTAAAAAAGCTTTAAAATCGTTATCAGATATTTGACATAATATATACTAAAATTCCTTCATATTATTATATGTACAGAATTAAAAATTTCTACGCAAATACTTGAAAATATTTAAAAATTTGCGTACGTATAATGTCAAACATAAGCATAATCTTTATGCAAATGTTCGAATAAAAAATATAATCTATTAATTTTTCTTTCTATCACATAATATATTTATAGTCAGTTTTTAAAATAATACTTCAGTTTTCCCTTACCCTGTCCTTAAAATGCGAAAGAAGATATTGAAACCGTCTCTATGGCAAAGATGATAATGATGGTAAAGGCAGAGCGGGTGGTGGTAATATTTCATTTTCTCCCAAAGCAACATCTGTATGCTCATAGCAATCGACATATAAATGTGTCAAGCTTTCAAGACCTGCCGCTGACATCCCCCGGCAATAACGTGTATCTAGGTAATGTAGACTTTTGCAATACAATTTAATAGAGTCGAGAGTATGATCCGTGAGTTGTGAACATCCCTATAAAAGAAAGGCACCAGTGTAAGGTTTAAAAATAAGGAAGTTAATTTTTAATTATAAAAATACCTGTATGAGAAGTCGTTTTAATCTGTGCAATCTCTGTACAAGATATGATATACCAATATCTGATATATTGTAACAGCGGTTTAGATTTAAGTATTCGATTGCCGGATTATTTTTTGATAAATAATCCAATCCAATGTCTGTAATCTGTAACAAAAGGTATGATTTATTATAAATATAAATGTTTTTAATATACTATTTGATTGATTTACACCTACTTGTTGACACTTGCTTAAATTTAAGATCTTTAATTCTGGAAAAGCGAATGCGTGTTTTAAACTGACATCAGTAATTCTGTTGCACCCAGAAAGATCGAGTTCTTGAAGGCATTTAAGCCTGATCAAAGAGTATCCGGAAAACGAATTTAAAGGTTTAGATACGTTTTCGCAAAGCTTCATGATTTCTCGTTTTCGATCTGCATCGCGTACTATTTCTTCTTCGGCCTTTGACCGTAAACTGATTCTTAATCTGGATTCTGTAAATTCTGGATTATGTGCAACTTGTATTTTTTCGACATATTTGTGGTTACCAGTACCCATACCCGTTAAGCCAGCATCACTGACCTCATCGCAATGGCTTATATTTAATGTTTGCAAATGTACAAGCTCCTTGAATATCATCTATAAAAGATAAACTTACTTTTATATGCATGAGCATCATCGCTGGTACAAAAATTTATGATTTACAGAGACTCTCTTAAGTTTTAGTAATTCCTGAAAGTTCAGGAAAATAATCAGCATAAAATCTATCAGAGATTATTATTTGTCTTTTTCTTATGAATAATACCCTTTTCATAAATCTCCTATGATATTAAATTACAAAATAACGGTAATGAATTGATCTATACATACCTGTATTGTTTTATCGGTAACGCCACTAAAACAATAGCTAAGTTCAAGTTGCCTTAAATTAGGAAAAAATTTGGATATGCATTCAACTGATTCTTCATGAATACGCAGTGCATTTGCTGATAGTATTCGCATATTTTCTTTTCTCATCCTTTCTTCTGTTCTTCTCTGAACACAATTCTTTTCTGGAGGAGCAAAATTGATATTTCCATCAATATTTTGATCCATATTATCGTCATCTATTATATTACAATCAGAGCAAAGTCCATGAGTAATAGAATCATCGGTAAGTTGTTCGTCTTCCGAGATATTGAGTTCTTTTAAATGTTGTAATAACTGAATATACTTTATACCAATATCGGTTACTGCACGGCATCGTTTTATTCTAAGTGTTTCTAACTTCGTCAAATTTTTGCAAATACAGAGTAAACTGTCATCTGCGATACGCACGTTAAAGCTAATATCAAGGACTTTTAAACAAGTCTGATGCTGTGTCATTCCTCTAATGCTTTCATTAGATAACTGATCACATCCTTGTAATATTAGAGACTCTAATCTCAGATTTTGTAGACCTGATAATATAGCTAAAGCAGATGGATCAATCAAAGTATAGCTAAAATTCAAATGCTTCAGTTTATAAGCTTGTTGTCCAAAGTAGTCTAATGCATTTATAAAAGTCAGCGTTGATTTTGAAGCATATGGTAAGCCGTTAAAATCAGGGTAAAATTTTCTATACAGTCCATAATGAAAGGTCATCTGACAGCCCATAAGGCTTAAAGATTCCAAATTTGGACAAATGGCAACTAATCTATTAAAAAGTGCATCACTTAAGAAACGGTTATATCCAAGGCTAAGTTCATAGACATTTTTAAATGTTTCTGAGAGTTCCTTTATGTCATTCTCATCTTCTAAAAGTCTACCAGACATTAGAGACTCTCTGCAACCATTAATACGCAATATTCTCAAAGACTTGCAGCATTTAAAAATTTCTACCAATGTTTTTTCACTTAGATCACAGCATAACTGAAAATTAAAATATGGTATTAGGAAAATATATTCTCATTTCATGAATGTAATACTTAATAATAAGTTAAAATAATTTTACCAGTACTAGACTTTTCATATGAGGTCCATATTGATCCCAAATTGCCATATTCCTCTTTAATTCTACTTCTCTAAAAACAAAGTTGTAAAATGGTCTCGTAGAATGCTGTAAAAGCTCTATCACTTCATTTAAATTGTCTGCACGTGGTCGACCAAGTACTAATTCTACTTCATCTAAAAACTTCATAGCAAGAGATGCTTCATGCCACGTTCGATTAACTAATCCTGCTGCCATCCTATCAGATGTAGATAAGTATGATAATATGTGTATAATCGCCTAAAATTAAAATGAATCTACTCAATAAATTTAATTATATCAAGCAAGAAACATGAAGTTCAAAAAATAAAAGATATCTTATCATATCATATATTCATTATCTCTTAATTGAAGTATAACAAATATAGAAAGCAAATATACAAATATAAAAGTATATAAATAAAGTGAATCTTTTACATAATCTATTAGTAAAATTTTTTGAAAATAAACATTTTTATTTAGGTTATCATAAATCTTTTATTTTGTACAAACAGTCACTATGTAAAGAGGAAAAAGTAAATGACGTAACGTTTAAACGAAAAATTATGTTTTCCAAATAACAGCTTCGAATGCGGAAGATAATAAGAAACTTACATCTATAGGCAATTGAAAATTATCCGTTTCTGACATGTTACTCATATGATTTTTGCTGTCAGACATTATCGCCATAACAAAAGCTGTTAATAAGATAACGTGTCGAAGTATCTCGTTTTAACGAATGCTATACCTTCCGGAAATCTGGATTTTAACACTTAGCCAACCGAGCGCACCACAGCGAGCTACACGTTTGCACCGCGCTCGGACAAGCCAACCTATACGCTGTCCATCGAGCATTTTTCCAAGTATCGAGGACTAATATTCACTACTTAAAAACAAAGAAGTCTAAAAATTATTTAAGTGGCTAATTATATTTTCCGGTAATAATTTTATTTAACGATTTCGCATATTATTTATACAAAACATCAAATTAAAAGTATATATTAAAAGTATAAAAAATATAAGTAAAATTAAAAACATTAAAGATGATTATAGATAAATAAGACGACTTGAACGTGAAATTAAAAATTCATAATGCATTTCAATATTTTTTTACAGTGTGGTATCATTCGATTATAACTTTATTGTCATAACTGATAGTGTAACTGTTTAATTAATTTTAACACCACTAAATTGGTGTATTTTATTATATACTGTACTTTATAAAAACAGAAAAAGTGGCGCAATTAATTGGGAACAATTCCAGGTAAACAATAACTAATAATAACAACAACAAAAAAGAAAACGCGTTGCTAAAATCAAAAAGGGAGAACGCAGCGATGTTCTTCACAGAGGGGAGATCTTTTCGTTCGGTTGGCTAAGTGTTAATTTGCCGTTTTATGTTAAATATATCGTGTAACAATCAAATCATTTCTCAAGTGTGTTACAGCTGTTTCGACGATAGTCACGTGCTTTTCTAAAATCACGCAATAGATATAACAGTCCTAATTTGTCATATAATACATAATACTTATTATAAAACCGACTAGACGTTCTTCAACCTTAATTTTGCTTTGATAGCATTTTTATACAATTTTGCGTTCAGTCGACCAAATCTAAATATTATACAAGTAAACTACATTTTTCTATCTATATATTCATTCTGATATTTCTGTAATATAATATTTAATAAAGATAGCGTATTTTTAGATTAAAATATTTACTAATTTCTTTTGATCAATAAGAAGTTTGTAGTTGCGTAACGTATGTAGAAATCATTTCGTTTCACCGTCGACGACATATCTACTGATCTGTCAAAACAACAAATCAGCTGGATGGATTTAATGGCATATGTGCCCCACTTTGCGGAAGCGCCGAGTGTGGAGGTAAATTGATCTCTTTAATAGTCCTCGAGTAATATAATTCAATCATTAATATGACTCTACAAACACAACGCTTCAAATCTATCATTCACTAATATAATACACAACCATCTAATTTTGATATTAAATAGCGTGCTCCGGTTATTCAACATATCTGCGAGCAACCGCAAGAAGAAGATGAAATAAAGAATATTATAAAAGGAAACCGGATTTGGAATAAATTGAATCGTTGGTTTTTAAAGCTACGTATTTTATCTAGGAGACATCCCTTGACTCGCTGGTGCCTTAAAAGTACAACCGCAGTGAATTATGAGATTTCAAGACACCTAAAATCACATCGTTACATGATACATCCGTTTAGTTTATTCAGGTTGTCTTTAAATTCTTTTCTTTTGATAGTTTATATGTACATATTAATGATCCTAATTTTCATAGGATTGTTTGGGAATCGTTAATGATTGTATTTACATTTGTCGCTCTTTTGGTTACTCCAGTGTCCATCACGTTTTTCTTTGGTAGACATACTAACTGGCACGTGATTAACGACACGATAAATATAGTGTTTCTCTGCGATATTGTAATGTGGTTCTTTACTGGATACTATGATTATCGAACGAAAGTCACTGTCCTTGACCCTGTGATAGTAGCGCGGTACTTTCATTTCTAAATGATACTGCTAATCGAACGATGCTATACATTACCACTAATCAATTTTTTTTATCAGTAATCTCAATATATTTTTATATAGGAAATACTTGCAGAGCTATTTCTTCATAGACATCTTGACCGTGTTACCTATAGGACTCATTGATTATATTATACCTAACTCGATGTGGTATTGTACTACATTAAACATGATGAAGATATTGAGAGTTCGCAATATCATCGTTTATTTTAGTAGAGTTCGCGATGTTAGTATATAGTTTGCATTGAAGATCGCGACGAAAGAATAGCTGATTAGAATGATTTCGTAATTTCAGGTGTATAGAATAAGTTTTCAATTGCATAAAATTCTAGAGTCATGCACGGTCGTGATAATATGCATTCATTGGGCTGCTTGTCTACAATATTATGTCCCCATATCTGTAGATACATTAGGCACTTTAAGCAACAAGTTAGTATTTGCAATCCAATAAATTTGTTTTTTTTTATCAATTCTGAGTTTACATTCAGCTCTTGGATCAAGTCATCACATTTTGTAATTAAACGAACGAAAGTACAAAAATACCTCGTGTGCCTGCATCGTTCGATTGTCGCTTGTGCTCGCTCGGCTCACTATTTGGATATGAAAACTCAAGAAGACATTATACTAAACTTGATCCTAACGATCATCGGATTCCTTGGTAACGTATTTTTATTAAGTAAGTATCTCCTATACCAGGTGTTATCTTTAGATTTACAAATTGTAACTGCATTTCTTGCAGCGCAATTCTCTCAACTAATGACAACGTTCAATATAACTATCAAACGTCACCTGAAAATAATACAGCAGTTACAGGAGTACATGCGATACAAGGAGCTCCCACATGCCCTACAACGTCGGCTATTAACTTTCTACCATTACCGCAACAGAAAGAGCTTCGAAAGGAATAAGAAAATAATAAATGAAGTTTCGCCATATTTACGAGAGGTTCATCCATCCTAACAATAATTCGATAAAATTATTTAGAATCAATAATTCTTCATAATATTCTATATATATAGGATATATATATATATATATACATATATATATATATATATATATATATATATACATATAATCAGATATTTTAATAATAAAAATTTACCCTCCAGGAACTCATACTGCATAATTATTTGAGACTGATTAGTAGCGTAAAATTATTCAAGCATCTACCGGAAACTGTAATCGTACAGTTAACTAGTTCATTACACTCCGAGATCTATATGACTGGCGATGAAATCGTCAAAGCTGGTACCCGTGGTGAAGCTTTGTATTTCATTTCATCCGGTACCGTAGCGGTTTACACTGTCGTGGGAAAAGAAGTAACATTAACATTATCGTAGTTCTTTATCGACTATTACTTATCTTTTTCTCATACTTTCTGTTTGTTGTGCGAAACATAAAGGTTTGTCACTTGGAAGACGGAAGTTATTTCGGAGAGATCGCTCTGGTGATGGACACCGAGCATAGAATAGCAACCATAATTGCGGTGGAAACTTGTGAAATCTTTGTACTATATCGCCACGACTTTCAGAGATTCATATCACCGTATCCTGATCTCTTGAACCGGCTGCAAAATGTTGCTCTTGAACACTTAAACGAAAGCCTTCTTCTGGACTCCACGCAGGATTTAGGAATTTCTACCACGCCGCAATATATTAATATAAGTAGCATAAAAAGCAGAAGAATATAGTTATAAATATAAATAAAAGTTAGATATCCATCCCATGATTCAAATATTAAAATCCACATTGATATGTTTAAATTTTACTTTCAATTTTCATTTTAATTTATTACATATATTTTTAAATACTTCACGTAACATAAAGATTCTCATTTTTTTAACAGAATAAAATAGAAAATTTGTCATAATTCATCTTATACAAATTAACAACGATAAATTTTTCGTCTGTACGGATTCCTATATGACTGTTGATAAACTGACATGAGTCTCCAATGTTCTGGAAAATCGGCGTCTCTACATCCATTAACAACACTAAATGGAGAAGCTAAAGTATCGATACAAGAGGACTTTCTAACAAAAGGCGTTTTTAGTTTCGATACCGCTGTCTTGCTTCCGCATTTTTGTTGATTATTTTCAGCCTTATCTGTACCCAATGCCAATCCGACGGCTGATTTAATCAATCTAGGATCTTCACGTGTATTTCTAGTCTGGTCTTTGCAGGCAATGCACTTCCTGAAATATCCTGCTGTTGGTCGTTCATCAACTTGAACCTGCTTTGAAATTTTTATTCCGTTCAAGTCATTACAAAGACTATCACTGCAGTATTTCACACTTTTATAATCCCCTTTTTTATTTCCGTTTTTTGAGCAATTTGAATCTCCCTCTACTTTACAATGATATCGACAGCAAGTACAACCTTTTTCGTTTCTCGAAATTCTAGAATGAGCGGTGGGTCTAGAAGTATGTTGGACAAGAGAAAATATAGCTGGCGCGAGTCCACCTTCTGAGCCATCGATATGAGTAGATCTAGGTGGTTCATAAACTGGATTTATTGGAGTTTCCCAACAAATAGCTAGATCCATCTTCGTCTTGGGCTCCTTGCAGCCTAAAACTGGTCCATAATGCTTAGTCAAGCTCATGAAACGATCTTCGATTTCATGCTTACAACATTTACAGCATTTCTTCGACGAGATTCCATTACAACATTCTTCTGGTTTTACATCTTTGAAAACGGAGTCGTTGACTTTATCAGGAAGGGGTTGGTGTTCCAAATTCTCTGCATGAAGCTTCTTCGCTATAGCAAATTGATCGTAACAGGCTAATCGGTTCTCTGGCAGTGGTTCTGGAAGATCTTCCTTAACGCATCTTTTTCTGGAAGCGTTTAACACATTCTTGTTCAATGAAGATATTCTTAAATTTCCCGAAACGTATCGTGGCTGGCAACATGCGTGGGACTCGTTTTCCCAACTGGTTAATTTTCCCGAACAGTGAGTGCAACACTTCTGAGTCTTCATATTTATCGGTCTTCATTTCCTCGTTCTTTTCGGATAAATCAATCCATAAAAGATATACAAATGGAACGTAATTTTTTAGATTGAAGATAAGTACTACTAAATTATTTACTTGAAAAATATAAATAAAATACTTCTTGAATTTTTTGTTAGATCTTGAAAATCTGATTTGCCAAGTGTATATCTACCAGTTTCCGTGTCCAGCTTGAACCAATGACTGTAGGAATGCTACTTCCTACCTGAGAGTTAACGACGATGGTTGTTTGCTTGACAACGTGATAGCTCGATAATCACGATGCTCTACATATATAGTTATACGAAGCTAATCTTAGATCCGAATAATTTTAGAATTTATATAATATTTCGAGAATGAATCTTTGAATCGGAGACGGGTTTAAGGATAATTAAGAAATTATTCAATTATATTATCTAATTATGATTTCTAGGCATGAAACTTACTTAAGTATTTTAAGCTTAGGATGTCCTAATAATTGTCTATGTTGATTCTCGGAAAGACGACGATCATATAGATAGATTATTTTACATAAAATAAAACGTCTGAGTCGCCTGTATGTTAGATGGATTCACGCGACCAGAAAAGTTCCTCAAATCGTCTGCAATTCCTCGTATCGTTGCACAATACAGATGAGTACGTGTCTCTTAACAAATTCGTTGTGCTTCGAATTGGAAATCACCAGTTACGATGGGGAAATACGGTGAATCTGTTTTATATCGTTCATTACCCAGGATTACTGATTTGGAACTTTATCGTTCGTTTCCGCGTACATCAAATATCATTCTTTTTCGACGAAATCAGTGAACATGAAAATACAATTTGAAAATTTGTTTTCATACGTATTTTTAAAATAGGATCCACGTACATTACTAACTTGAAATAATAAAGTTTACATTATTGCTAGGATATTGTTAGAAATTTGTTTACATTTTACATTCTCGTGTTTCTCTGACTTCGCAAACAAAATTTACATATTATTTATAGCCGCACATCGATGATCTCGTAAGATCCCATTGGAGCAATGCCATTCCCCTTCTACTGCAGAAGTCTTGACATAAAGCGTCAGAACGCGTCAGAACGCGTCTTTAAATGTGGCTAGAAAAGCACGTGGTAGTTGCAGTTAACATGTAAACTCTAAACCACTTCTTTTTACTCGTCCATATACCTAAATTATTTAAAAAGGAAATTTAATATAGTCGAAGAAATAACTACATGTGATATATTGTAGAAGCATATTGAAACTTAGTTATTTTCAATAAAAATAGAAGTGATCATTGATTTTATTCTACTTTCAACTTACTTCTAAGAATTGTTTAAAGACTCTACATAGCACAGCAAAGTGAATCGATCCAGCGTAAAGAAACAGTACAATTAAATGATTGGTATCAGTAAACAGTAGCCTTGAAACACAAATGGTAAATCCAAGGGAAATACGACGTATGACATCACAACAACGGACATGAATCAGCTTGTTCTCATCTAGTGAATGAACAGAAGCATTGTATTAAAACGTTTCAGTCAAGTTTAAAAGTGTTGTCAGTCCAAGCCCTTGTGACACACGAGAACTTATTATTTAAACGAAAGAAACGCAACGCGAGATACAAGGAACGTACATCGTATGATATTCAAGAGAGGTAGATAATATAAGCCACAGACTCTTGTGTTTGCAATTCTAATTCGTGTCTGATTTATTTTATCCTGTTACATTTTAAAAGAAAATAGTATTATCAGGAAACGAGGAAACCAAAAGGAAGAAGGTGCTTTTAGAACTTCCATGAGACTTGTTGGAGGTGATTATCTCTTCTCGTTGTTATTTGAAACACGTTGAAGATATTGACAGTGGTTGAACGAACGTATTATTTTCTGCAAGTTAAATATGGCTGAACCAAGAGATAAAAGTGATGAAATGATTATTTATATGGATAAGATTGGCGATAAAGAACGATTGACAGAACCATTGACTTATAAACCTTTAGCGCCGAAGACTATATCGCGTTCCGGTTCCATGCTCGAGACAGACAATATAAACAATCCACGACCGACGTCCGGCCCAGAAATCGATGACCTAGAACCGACAGGAAGTTTTCCAACAGGATTTGATCCTCGGATAGGAATTGATGATGGTCTCCTGCCAAGTGAACCAGGGGTATCAGAAACCCCAAGAACTCCATTTTTACCATCGCCATCTATGCCGCCTATTCAGCCGATACCTGACGTGAATATCTATCAGCACAAGAAAACGCTCGCACAAGGAATGATGGATCTGGCTCTTTTGTCTGCTAATGCAAATCAGTTGCGTTATGTTCTACAAACTGACGGGGGGCATCCGTATTATTATCCATCATTGGTGCTAATTGGCAGCAGTCTAATATTACAAATTGCAGTGGGAATAGGATTAATTTGGAATAGTAGATACGACGTTAATGATAATGCTCAAATGTGCAAGGCTAATCGGGCTAATAATTGGACAGTGATCGGTATATTTCTAGTAACAATTTTTAATGTCTTCATTTCGTCATTCGGCGTTGTTGATCAAGTATCAGTAATGCCTATAGTATCTAGAATTGATAGTGAAAATGAAAATTAATGACGAATGACTGCGCGTATCATTATTTTATACCATAAATTTAAGATATTTAAATGATAAAAAGGTATTGAGATTTATTTTACTATAAAAATGAGACTTCAACACAGTGGGGGATTGACTGTAATATTTCTTTTAGTTTCTCAGAAAGTTCCTCTTTCCTTTTGTCTAAATCTTCTGTTTTTTTGGTCAGGTCACTAGAAATTTCCACTAGCCACCTTTCTATTTCTGTGTTATTACCTTGGACCTTTAATAAACGCGAAATGCATTTGGGTTCATAATCTTGAGAATTAATAGTTTCTTCTTTAGATGATAAAGTTTCAAGCTTTTCTTCAGTTACAGAACATAACAAAGAAATAAACTTTGAAACTTCATTCCAATCTATACCTCCAAAGCTGGTGTTCAGTGATTTATTATGTTCTTGAACTACTGTTACCTGTAATTTTTATTTCTGGTATTGTATTCTATTTTATAGGATAAAATATGTGAATATAATATCAAATTTCTTCTATTTACCATCCATTCAAAAAATATATGTTTCTTTTTAGACCACTTCATATGTATATCTAATAAACTAGCAATAGTTGATAATTCTTTTATATATTTTTTGTCTTCATTGGAAAGTGCATTTTTATTGGTAGCTGAGATACGTTTTACCAGTGCTGTCTCTGATACACTTAGATGTGGAAGACCACAAACTTTAACACTCGCAGTATGAATTTTGCTTATTAACTTAGTCTTCTCAGAAATCAGTTCAGATATCTCTTTTATATTATAATTTACTTTACCATTTAAGTACAATATATTATTTATCTGTGCACTGAATGTCTCTGGTATATTATACTGTATTTCCTTCTTCTAAAGGTTAATTAAGTTATAAATATACCTTTTACTTGATATTTTCATTTATTCATATTCAATTAATTACCTGTACGCTATTCAACCGTGAACATTCTCTTCCTAGCACACTATTAGACAGATTTATGTGAGTGATAACACTTAGAATATCTTGTGTTCCAAGAAGCCATGCAAATGCTAATAATAATGGTCTGTTATTTTTACTACTCTCGCTTAAAGCATAAAACTCTATTGCAGGGTATTGTAAATACGCAAAACACAATTTGGTAGCCCATATTGTATCTAAAAGAAAGATTAATCTTGTAAATACTAGCATCAATTAAAAAGCTCTGAAAGAAAGAACTAACAAAATTTACCATATTTTTGAAAATCAATTTTAATTTGTTTTTCTTTTACAGCATAATAGCTTAAGACATTCAGTGCTGTCCAAAACGTTCTAGTCTAATACAGAAAAGATTATATATTAGAAATCCTTATTTCATGGATGTTAAAACGTGTAGCGTTATTCATAGAAAGGTTATGTGATATCGTGCATAATACTCACGACATTTTCTGCCGCGCTATTAAATTTTGCCAGCCTAAAATATTCAGGTTTCATCACAATATTGATTGAAAAATTTAAATGCTGACATAATAGAGACAAAACACTCTTTATATCAGACATTATTGTAATTTAAATTGAGCTAATATTTCACGTGTACAGACTTACTTGATTTCACGCACGTTTTTTATACTGTCAAACCGTTCCAAAAACCGTTTTATCTATTCAAATAAATCCAGTTTCAATGAAAGCTAATTCTCTTTGTTACATAGAATTCTAATATATCCTAAAATTTCGGTGTTATTTAAACGTTTCAGTGAAATTTCGTGTATTGCATTTATAATTCTCGAAATATGTATACCTGCTATTGTTCCCTAATACGGTCTTCGCATTACAAAACTTTTGATCCCTAGCGGCAAATACAGGTATCTTCCGATTTAAATTTAGAGGATAATAAATATGAATAATAGCTAGGCTCAGGTTAGAATACGGTATTTCATTTTACATTAACAGTTACTATTTGTTCTGGTTTATTTACATATACGTAATTATTTTTCCTTCGAAGTTTCTTATCCTTTACTTATTTCTAAACCATTTATCCTAATTTATATTTATTCTGATTAATTCTTCAAGTACTATCAAAACTTGCATGTATACAGCAAAATCTCAGTAGTATTGTTTATTAACGATAGATATTTTATTTTAATGGAAATTAAAAGGAGAAAATCAATATTAACATTCAAACTAAGATATTAATTTGGCGCACAATAAGAATGAAAGCATAGAATATGAAAGAAATGAAATATAAAGAAAAATATATATGAAAAATATTATGCACAAATAAGATTATAGGCGAAGAAAATTATATATAACCAAAATTAAATGTTATACAATTGTTACACATTAATATACAAAATAAATAACTATTGTCTGCTTATGACGAAACACATTGTATACCTGATGTTACTGTTATACAAATATTTATGATGCATCGCAGATGTCTCTTGCCCCATTACCTGGAGTACTAATTGTAAGAAACTACAATTACAAGCCATTGCCGTGACTAAAACTCTACCTGGTACGCAAGGAACAGGTCAATTGTGTACGATCAGTCGAACGTATAAGATCGCCGAGTAATCAGCTGAAGTTTCAGTCTTGTTGTCGAAGTCGCCGTAGACGCGTGTGATTTGTGTCCTACGAACAGTTAACGAACAAAATCAATAAACAGATACAGTGTTTCTAAATATTTTCCGAATAAAACAGTGCGAATTTTGTGATTTATTAAATATTAAAAATATTAGAAAGATGACCTCGAAAATCTTCATACTCACTGAACTTTGTTTTTTAATAACGCTACTGGTAAGAAATCAGTTTTTTTTAAATAAATGTACAATGTGATAGAAATTTGGATATAGTTTTGAGTAATTCAGATTATCTAAATATTAAGACCAAAATTATTATTCACGGGTATTTCGTTGCCGCGAACAACTTGTTGAAACTATAACTGATTTCATTTTGTAAACGATGGACGTTCAGTTTTAATTTTCCTTTCGTTGTTAATAGGATTAAATTATTCTGTAAATAATAATCCATCCGCAATATCTAAAAGAGATTATTTAGTCAGAAAAAAGTTACTGTAAGATAAATCAAAATGTGATCATCTCGTGTAGAATTATTCTTTTTCTGAATGTTAAATTCGTTCTGAAACAATATTTGAAATTAACATTTACTATATTTACGTAATTCGCGGTTTGTTGTCGTGTAACAGAATCTTAGGAGTCAGGATAAACTTAGATGAAGTCAAATTATATCAGCCTTCTGTTACTTCTGAGCTGATGAACTGTGATAAAAGAGTATCTTTTTAAGAAATATATCTCTCTATTTTTATTTAATATTTAGTATATCTATTTATAAATTAACAGTTAGCTATACAGAATGAGATTAGAGAAAAAGATGTAAAGACATTAATTTTAATTTTTATATATTTGTCATAAATATTTAATATCTTTTTAATTCGACGTTTACAATTCACGAAATTTGATAACATATTACTTGTTATAGGAGAAATATATTTTCTTACCATTCAACACTTACTTCTTGAATATAATAAATTATCATATTTCTTGGTGCCTGTTTAAGAATAATTCATGCCGAATAAACTGGTAAATACCGGTATAAAATTAAATATTAATTTGGCAAAATAAATTCTTAATATCGCCGGTGTATTTTTAAAATTTTTCGAGGTTTCGTTATTATTGAAAGTTCAAGTTTGCTATTGCTCATTCATTTATGAAACTACATCTTTTATCTCTTTTTTCATTTCTTTAGATCGAGTTTCATTCTTTTGCATCGGGTCTGTAAAAGCCTTTATAAATTCTGTACATATTGAGAAATACATAGTCGAAGCATTATTGATTACGACTCATTTATTCTATCTTGAAATGTCTTATTTAATAAGGAAAGAACAAAAAGATATTAAAGCTAAGATAAAAAAGAGAGAGATAGAGTAATCTACAAGGAAAAGATTTTCTTATTCCTGGAATTAGTTAATCAAACATAAGAGTAAATAAAAGTTTATATGGTTAACATTGATAAAAATAATAATATAATAAGTAATACTATTTTAAGAAATAATGGAACTTTTAAGAGAATAACATTTTCCCGATAAGGCATTTATCACGATGCGTCTGTAATTTCGATTAATTTTACTGAAACACGCAATATTTATATTATTTTTAGAAGATGATTGTTAAACTTAACTATCTTTTTACATTTATTGTTACTTTTTACAGATGCCACAAAATATTTTCGTAGAATCAAGAAACATTCACCGAATTAAATTGGCAAATCAACACAAAGGTATGATTGTAAACCATAATTGGCGACAATTTTAAAATAATGACTTTTGAGAAAGATGTTGAAAAGCATGTATATACTCAAAGCATAAAGTAGTCATCCAGTAGTCAATCATTATTATAATTGAAGAAATTAATGTTTAATCTTTAGTAAATTATATTTTTTATATTTTATTAAATCATTCATAACGTGGCATTCTATTAGATGACATGATTGTATTTCCTGGAGAAAAGAGACATGTGCCCCCCGCTTGCGAAGGATCCACCTATTGTGAGAACGTAGACTCTTATCCCGAAGATATAGTAAATAGGGCGCTTCAAATAAACGAAAGTCTTAAATATCTTTCTAGTGTAGATGGAGTAAGTACAATGCAATATTTTTCAATACTCAAAGACCTTTCAAACAATTTTTGTACGATTTTAGGTTGATATAGGACAGAGGTTCATGCCAAACGATGAACTATCCCTTTGCGTAGCTGATGTAAGTACTTATGTATAAACAATAAAAAATATGTCATCTTTTTTTGTTATAAAAATGGATATAATACAATTGAATATAAAAATGGTAAACTTTTCATTTCTACTATTTCTAATTTCATTACTATTCAAGGAACAAGTTATATATCCTCAATCAGCGGAGAACAAAGACAATGAATGGAAATTCATCGTGAATCAAAAAAATTTCCAACAGGGCGTACGGATTGAGAAGTGTAGGTAAGTATACCGTAAAATATCATAATAGAATTATTTTCTACAATTTTCTAAAAGATATAAAAATGTTATATTTTACAAGAAAATAGTATAAATATTTTTGTATGGTTTACAGAACGGAGGGCGCCAGCTGTAGCGTGATAAGTGGATTTGCTGCAGGTTACGAAACAAGTTGCAAGCAAAAATTCATTTTTAGAGAATTGTTATCAATATCGGAAAACGGTAGTGTTGCTCAAGATACTTTCCGATTCCCAGTGAGTTGTTGTTGTTTTGCAACACTCACTGGAAATCTACTTACAAGAATGGGTATAGAGCAGCAAAGTCAAATTACATCTACTACAGCACCTAATAAACATAGATGAATAAATTGAAAAATATTTTACTATACTATAGTTTTGACATAATATGCATAGGCATATAAATACATATACATATATATGTATATGTATATATATGTGTGAATATGTAAAGAAAATATAAAACAACTCATGTAAGATAAGTTTATCAGCTTATTGTTAGCTGTTGGATCTAAACTTATAAGAAATTAAAATACTCTTAGGCATTTTTCCGATCATCCACATTTTATGGATACTCGAAAACTAATTTAAAAGAACAGCGTATTGATATATGTACATATCTAAACATTTAAAGTACAATTTATCTAAATGTGTTTATACTTCCTTTCTTATAATTATACATTTTTTACGATTGTAAGAAGTTTTTTAGTAGGAATTAAACGATTTTATATTATATGATACTATTTGATATGTTAGTGACATTGATAATGTGATTCTTAGTTTAAGAATATTGTTTCTTATGTACTCATTTACCAGTTATATCTTACATAAATCAAAGATTATAATGTTTATATTTTTTATGAAAAATATGTAATACAAAGAAAATGAAACAATATACTCGACAAAAACATATGGAAAATATATGTATATTTACATCCAAAAGATCCACTTTGTTCTAATTTGTCAATACGCGAGTTTATTCTTACATATTAAATACAGTACTTACAATTTTATTCTATTCATTATTTTTTCGCAAAATTTTCTACAAGTGATCCAATGTTTATATATTATGAATTAAACATTCTTTTTATCTAAATTTCGAAGACATAAATAATTCGTGATGTACAGAGGATAAAGATGTATTCAAGAAATTACATGTACGTTTAAATTAAGAATATTTTTCTGAGTTATCTATCAAATTTATAGATCTACATTGGTCATTGGGAGAATTTCTTTAAAACCCCCTGTTTCCTTTTCTTTCACATTGGTCTATGGTTATATTCTCGAGAGATCACAATTTGTAATTTTAAAATATAAGAAACAATGATTAGCATAATTCATGAGGTTTAATAGAATGGTTATAGACTAGGCAAATACATACAAATCATTTTCTCAATTTTTGACACATCTATGTTCCGAAAATTACCTAATATAGGTTTATACACCCTATTCAAGGATGAATACAGAAGTAGGAAAAATGGGCCGTGCTTTGTGAACATGAACGTTCACCATATATACTCTAAAAATATCTATCGATTAGTCAGCACAGGTGAGCTATGCAGAATACATTCTTTTCTTTTTACAAAAACACTACCTAGTAACACGGAGTACTTACATTCGCACTTGCAATTATAAGAACAGTATCTAATACTTATTAATGAGAAATCTACTATTATAAAAGTTCTTCTCATATCCAAAAAACAAGTAAATATGATTAACATGTAATATAAAAGTTATTATGTTATTACATTACCATTTACATTAACAAACATCGATTTTCTTTTAATGGAAGTATAATTGTAAGTAAAAAATGCACCTGGAAGAAGTTGTGTACAATATGGCAGTTTCTGTTTCTATTAGGTATCCAGTCTTTACTATGTATAAAATTGGAGATTCAAATAGTATGAAAGTCAAATACTTATTTACAATTAAAATATTAATTTCAATTGCGAAATTATCTCTGCATGAATGAGAGTAACTTTTAGTGTAATATACTTAAGATACATCAAAAAATAAAAATGATTTGCAACATTGTGTGTTTACAAAGCTTTTGTTTGTGTTAATCTTAAACATATTCAAACTATTTTCTTTGAGCACATTCTGAAAATATAATGTAACGGCATGTATGTTCACCCTCATACAAAGATCATAAATGTCAAAAATTAGTCATTTTTTTTAGTCATGTCAGAAGATTATTTGCAGAACAATCTGAAACTGCTTTATAATTGTTTTCAACATGCCTGAAATGAAAATAATTGATATTTTGTTAAAAACTTATACTTTCTTATAGTATTTTAATGTATATTCCTGATGTACCTTGACACTGTATGCATTGTCATAGCCTCCTTTCATTTGCATTTGTGCCTGAATATTTGACAATTGTGCATTGCTCATATCGAGATCTCCACTACTAATATGTCCAGTATGCCTAAAGTTTGTAGGTACTCCTATCATGCTACGATCTATCCTTAACCTCTGATGTGACCTCTGTCTTCCATTCCGTGTCCTTGGTCCTTGTTGCATCAAACAACAGGTAAAGCACTGTACCCAAAGTTCTCCACTGCCAGCCATTGTTTGCTTCAATTACGTGCTTTGAAATCTAGGACATATTTTGAAAAATACAAATAAATATGTGTATTATAAATATATATGTGTATACATATAAAAATATACATTATGAATATGTAGTTAGCATATACAAATTTTCTTATTGCATATATACAAACAATTATATATATATATATATATATATATATTTGAGTAAGTCTGGAAACAAATAATTAACATTAAAATTATAAATTAAAATTTAGATCAAATAATTATCAAGCAACACAATATAAAATTTAATTTCTGCTTTTTTCCAAAAATGGTTATTATTTGAAACAATTTTTATGCATCAAATTGATAAATTGTCTTTATCATTACGTGAATGAGTCAGACAAAAACGAAAGAGTATAGATTAATAAGAAGTTCGTGCACTTACAAAGTCGTCAAGTAATCGTACTGTCGTTCGGTCTAACCTTCGTGATGGCTCGAGACTCAAAGGCAGAGAGAAGCAAAACAAACATTCCCTTTTGATCGATGAGTTTACATGTGTCTGCAAAGGACATTGAGGCTATTTGTATATTTATACGACATAAACATAAACTAAGACCTATGGAACAATGTTAAGTATTTGCGCGAGGAATAAACAGTTGACTCCGTGGGAGAACAAAGAGTAATGAATAAGACGTACCGGTTTATAAGATGTAGACTTTCGTATTAATTTCCACAAGGCACGTAGATCTGCGTCCTTCTTTCCACTTCTAATCAATTCATGGAACTATCCTAAAAGGATTGTTTTTCACTACATGTTTTATTAACATATTTCGAAGAGGACATAACAGCAATTACTTTATCGGTCTTTTTTCTGAAATAATCCAAATGATGTTCAAAACAATTTCGGGTTGGTTAAATATAAAATACGAATGTCAATGTGATCAACGGTGGTATAGAGAGTTATACTATACCACAGAGGAAATAAGAATGGTCACGCTTATGATTCTGGTTGTTCCCGGGCTAGTGCTGCACCATGCGGTCAAGTGTTGAGTTCAATTAAAGTTAGCACGCACAAGAACCTATATAATTAGGGATCTGCCCTGTTTGGTTGCAATTTAGCATATATAAGAACCTATGTATTTAAGCTTAAAGTTAGGGATCTGCCTTGTTTGGTTACACACTAGCATATACAAGAACCTATTTAATTGTACAGTTCTACAGAAAAGTTCATATCTACTTTTCTATCCGAGATAGACAAGTATAAGTATAGACAAGTAAAATAACAAAATAATTACTACTCATAGCAATATTATATATATAAATACTTTACATAACAAATAGCCTAAAAATACCAAACTTTAATATTGCATAATTTTTTAACCAGTATAATGGATTCTTGAACTTTAAATCCTAATTCGAAGACTAAATAATTATATCTAAATAAATAAATAATTATATTATAAGAAATAAGGGTGTACTTTTAACTCTGCTTTATATGTATAATCGTTCAAAGATATAGTAAACAATTAATTTCTCTTTCTTAGGAAACTTAGAATTAGTTTCATTATTGTGCGATTTTGTCATTCTTATACTTGTCTATCTCGGATAGAAAAAGAGATATGAACTTTTCCGCAGAATCGTACAATTAAATAGGCTCTTGTAGCGTGGTACTCAATAGGTTATTGTCTATGCTAATGTGCAACAAGTTAGGACAGATCCCTAAATTTATAGGTTCTTGTGCATGGTAACTTTAGTTGAATTCAGCATATCGCTGCATGGTGCAGCACTAGTTCGGGGACACCAGCTCCATAAGCGTGAGTGAGCACTCTCAATTTCTCTTTGATATGGTGTCACATTGCTGTCATCTGTTGGATTCCGACTGAAATCAAGAAGAAGTAATAGGAATATAGAACGTACAAGTACGTATCAGCACCGAAGGAGAGAAATATTGTGCTAGAAGGACAGATATATTTCTCCGTCTGATCTATGCGATTTCGCATCGTATAATAAAGATTGAATACCAAAATACTTTCGCATATAGTTTTGAAAAAGAATTTTCGCTTAAATGATTAATTATTAATTGTTATTGTACGACGTTTCATTATTGCATAGTACCGATGCCATAAACTTTTACATAATTTACATTATACCTAATTAATTTATGAACTTTCTTGCATGGAATATAAGGTACATGGAATCTAAGGAAATTTCTATAATTACATAGAATATTAATTAACTTTCGGAAAGTTTAACATTAATAAAAATATCATTAATATTAATAAAAACTTGTAGATATATATCGCACTCGTTGCTCGACATTTTATGCAATAATTTCTAATAAATAATTAGTTAAACAAAAATTCTTCTTCAATAATATGTGCGAGAATCGTCAAGGATTTAATCTTTGTTATAAGATTCCAAAAGTGTACGAATTTCTCCCAGAGAAAAAGTAAATAATTAATGTTGCATTGATTAGACGGAGAAATATGTCTCTCCTTCTCGCCCTTAAGTGTTGCCCTCCTTGTCGCACTTTTAGCAACCTCCTTGCGCATTCTACGTTCCTATTACAATTTTTTAATTTCAATCGTAGTTCAACAGATGGCAGCAACCATTCTTAGCTGCAGAAAAGGACGGCGGCAAAGGATAGATAGTTACATAGATATCTGGCGTTTCAAACCAGAGGATATTAATTAATACGTAACTCGATATTTGGCATACATCCCTATACTCTTGGAATTGTTTTACAAATATCAGAGATTCCGGACAACTTGCAGGCAAAATTTCGGTTCATTCTTATTACGGAACAGTTAATTGGAACGATAACTCGCGGACATTATCTATTCTTATAAAATCTTTCGTTCATATTCAACGTTAGTACTCGGAATCCTCAACTCAAATGAAGAAGAATTTATATTATTAATTCGATTTATAATAACTTGTCGGAAGATACACAAATATATTTAGAGATTTTTTCAAAGATTTAAAGACTATCTTAAAGATTTTCTCTTTAATTCTGTTTATAACCTAACTTTTACTATCCTTCGTAATGCCTTATAACAATGTATACATTTTCTAAACTTAATCCCACACATATGCCATCGTTCAGAAATAATTTATCAAAGTACGTTTCACGGGAATCTATTTCTCTCTTTCTAATACACGTAAGACGATACGAAGCGTTACAGCTTCTAGTTACAATTTGTTTATCATTAGGTAATCGACGCAGAGATACGAGATATTTAATACGAGAGATGCGATAATAAAGAAAGTACACGAACAATACAGATTCTCTTAGGTATTTTACTTTATTCTCAATTATCCTTGTTTTATGTATAACTAGGTACATGGACGTAAATCACAGCACAACTCAATGTTGTATAAATACTTATTTATGCATTCATGGAGTAGTTATACCTATATATAATATTATAATTACGCGACACGAAGCAATCAAAGTTCTAACGAAACATGACGTGAAATTATCCGAAAATGAAACTCAGAGAATCGAAAATTTAGTGTTGTTGATTTAAAACGGCGATAGCTTATATCCTATACAATTACAGTATACAGCATCGTAATTAGCATTATTTAATTAATAACGACAATTCGTGATGAAAGGAACGCTTTCGTAAGTCGGAGATGTGATCAATAGAGTGTTTGTTCGTTAATTTTTATCTTACAAAGAAGAGAAAAGGAGAAAGTCGTCGAGGATGTGCACGAGTATTCCGATGACGAAGTCAGTAACAATTTTCGGTGTACAATAACCTCGTATTTAAACGACGAGTACTATCTTGAAGATCGAGGACAAGTACAGTTTTATGCTTTTTCATTCGTTCGATCGTTATTTGTTATTAGACTGTGGATTTTTATGCAAATTTATATCCTTACGAATATAATAATACAAAAAGAAAAATGCCTGGAACTTAATTAGGAAATTGTTTCGTCTACCAAATATCATAGAAACTATTATAATGTGGATATTTCACATATTTTCGTAAATTATTTGTATTCTTTCTACTTTCAAACTTTTCGTAAACGCATGAAGATCCGCAGTCCGTTTATCACTGATTAAGGAGTTAGGCGTTTCCTTTGTAAGCTCCGGAGAAGCGGCGTAGCAAGAACGTTCACAAAATAACCATATACGCGTACATTTATGTATACCGTATCTTTTATATATGTACAAAAACTTGTATACGAAATCTTTTTTAAAGATCATAAAAAATATGTTAGAAGGAACAGCATTTTCTTTTTGTTTTACGACGACAAGAAATTCGTTTTTGGGAAGCGACATTAGAATCACAATTATCACGTATCCGTTTGGTGCACTTCTCGATAATATTGTATTACATTGGATCAATATACAAGATGTACTCATAATGTTTTACAGTGAAACACCCTGTACATTGCCTGCTGATTATCTTCCAATCGCGAATCGCAATTTACAAAAAGTAGTTAAATTACCGCTTGCGAGTAGTAGCAACAATGATTTTAGAACATTGGCACTAGATAATTTTGCTAAAATATACTTATAGAAAGGAGAATAGCATTTAAATGAAATGTAGATAAAAGTAAATCCTGGTCTTTTTCAATTCCTGTGCTCGGGAAGAAGTGCTCTGATATCGTGTTTAATCACGTGTACGATAAACTATTTAACTTGCTAGCGGCCTAATAACCATCAGTATATTTTTAAACGCGCTTTCTCTACAGTTTGCCACTGGCTAGTGGTAGTCGTTGAGATACATGGAGAAGTGTACAGTAAACATCTACATATATTACACGTACTATCGTATAACGAATACAAAACATGAAAATATACAGTGGCTCATGAAAGTATCATGAAAGTACACTTACAGAAACTTTATGTGTTAGACGAAAGATTTTGAAATGTCGTTAAAACTGTAATGACACATGGTCATCATGATCGTATTAGTAAAGCTTGAAAAAGATCTGAATATGTTGATAAGAATTGCAAAATATTCGATGCAAGTGTGCATCTTGTAGAGATCACAGAGATATATGATTCAACGAAATCAATACATCTCAATAGTCAGTGGAATTATCATGTTCAACATGACTATTCATGTTATGTATTAATTTTTCGTTAAATGCATATATGTCTGAAATAAGCATCTTCTATATACATATTCAGATTGGTTTCAAGTTTGACCATTATAATAGTCGTGTCTTTTCACGCTATTAATGAATTTTAATACGCATAAAGTTTTCTATGGTAAATGTTCAAGTAGATTCATGAGCCATTGTAGTCACATTCCTAGCGCAGAATTTTGAAACGTATGATTTTCGATTATTTAAAATCTGTCATTCATTCGTAACAAGAAATATTTTTGTCGCAAATACTGTTACATAAAGAAGTGAAAAGTATTTAATAACGCATACGATGATTTTGAATGCAAGATATTAATACAGTTGTCATTAAATACACTAATGAGTTATTTTGAGCGGACGGATAAGGGATTTTTTTTTTAAGAAAGCGAGAGAAAGTTTCTTAGAGTTTTTTTAGAAATAGTAATCTATGTTAATCCTACGTGAGATACTTTCGTGGACAATATTTTAAAGCGTAACAATAGTAATAGTAGATTTAATCGCACAATCTGTTAAGCTTAATATAAGACATGTTGATGATGTGTTTGTATCGGTGCACAAAGATCCTCAACTTTTGATTGTGTTATCATTACTTTAGTAGGAATAAAAGGTTTAGTGGAGTAAGTATTGAAGTATTGAAATCCTATCATGAATGATGACGAAGCAAGTTTGTTAGATATGCAATCTTACAAGCAATGCGCAGATTGAAATATTTTTCGATAAAAGTCTTTGCGTAAGAGTAAGGTTTTCGCAAAATTTTCAATAAAACGGTAGTTACTATACACGATAATGTTAAACTAAAAACGATATAAAATAGAACAATTAAAATTGATCAGTTCCATGAATAGTATATTATCGAATAAGTACATCGCTTCTTTTTCGAAGCAATGAATGAGAAAAGTCACGAAGTTTAAAATAAAGTCTAAGTACGCTGTACCACGTCCAGTACAATAAAATTTCACGCGTTGATCAAGTTAAAAAAAGAAAAGAAATGTACATTTATATTAATAACACTGTAAATATATATTATTATGGTCTTGTAGAAAAAATAACGTCACGCGACGATGAAGAGTCAATTTTTAAATTAAATATTTGAGCTTTGATCGTCGAGTTCCCTTAAAGTATACTTGTGCGAATAATTGTATAAGTGAATTACAACTAAGAATATCAACTTATCACAATGATAACAGTATGATATATAAATATATATATAGGATAATTTGTTAAAAATAGGACGTTCAAAATACATTTATCGTTAAATTATCGTCTCAATGTACATCCAAAAATGAATTCGAAATTAAAAATTCAACATTAAATTACATTTAAATTAAACATTTACCATAAAATTTTATATAGCTGAGCAAAGAACATGAAACAAATCTATCTTTCCACAGCAGTCATCTTAGTCTCAAATATTTTTAATTGAATGTTCATTCTGACGAGGTACCCCTAGGTATCAACATTGCACAAAGAAATCTAAATTTTGATAATATCTCTTTCTAGCTTTTTAAACCCACCCATTCTCTTTCAACATGTTTTGTTAGTCAATGATAATCATATGTAGAAAAACTGTGTGATATATACATTTCGTTCTTCGACGTCTTCCAAATGCACATCGTTGATTGAGCATCAGTCAAATATACCACATACATACTCGTTGATTAGGAGCGTTGTCGTACGACTTGGAAGACTCCGTCGAGGATTCGGACGTCTGCAGACTTTTTCATCGAACAAGAAACGTAATTGTTTCCTTTCTCGTTACGTTTACTTGCCTTTCTTACGTCACAAGTGTCATTCGATAATCGCCCTGAGTGCAAGTTTTGTTTTTCTAAAGAGAGAGATTTTACAGCGTCCTGAATCAATAATCCCTCGTTTTTTTGTCCGTCCAAGGAACCGGTTTCTTTGACGTGTCTTTTTGTGGAAAGATTCCCCTCTTGGGAAAACTTCTTTCCGGGCTAGGACTAGGACTAGGACTAGGGCTAGGCGAGGAGCTCGGTGATCTTGAACTGCTTGAGCTTGATCTTGTCCTCCTCTGTTGCTCGATACGGTTCTTGTGCTCGTACAAAGGTCCACGAATGATCTTCAGGATGGTTTCCAACTCGTAGGCTCGGTCCTTTAGGGTGTTGTATTGATTCAGATCGAAGCCAAGTTTCTTTGCTTTTTTGTGAAGAGTGATGAGCTGTCGCCTGTTCATCACGTCTGGCAGCATGTATTCCTGTCAAGGAATAAGCAAGGAGTATAAATTACATAATTTGAAGTTTAACTCTCAGATAATATCGTTGCATTATAGATAACTTTTATAATTGTAATGGATATGACTTAATAATTTGTGTTAGATTATTGGAATATAGAGCACTTAATTTTATTCCGTATTTTGCATTCTCCGTGATAGAGATATTAGTAATAAAATTAAATTAAAAATTCCAGGAATTAAGTATGATTTGTCACATTAAATCGTTATAATCTTCGACGGCCCAATGTAAAATACCAAATAAAGTAAAATCTATTCGAGTTTTGCGATAAACATAACGAGTAGCTATTTTAATACTTATGATCGGTAGTGTGCATTAAGCCATACATTATTTTTACGCTTTCTTTAAGTTTTTATTGCAATCAAGGTGCTGTAATCAAACATCTCTTTCATCCCTGTCAGGTAATAAGCTTATTTAATCAGTCGTTGATTTAACGAGATTAATGAGAACTGGCAAATTGAATAGCTGCTAGTAACCTGTCTCGTTAAGACATAGTAGATGAAGAAGACCATCGTGGTGCCGTAGTTAACAAAATATGTAACCGGTTCCATGATGTCCCAGGAGTATTCCCACCAAGTTAGCCTGGCTAGGCCGCTGAACTGAATCGACATTAGGACGAGACATACCCAGACGAAGATGTTCGCCCTTTTGGCCGCGGTGTTATCTAATTCCTGCAGCTTCTGCAATAAATAAAAAATTACGCATGGTTTTTATATAAATCAATATGAATATTGTCCTTCGAGACTTGCATTTAGAATGCTAATAGCTGTAACTGTAACTGATGCGGATTTCCGCTGTGATAAAGTATCTGAATCTAAAGTTGTAATAAAATTAATGGCATAAGGAAGCGAGGCCAGGACTAGAAACCGTAATTCTGTTATCAATTAACTCCTCTTTCTGAAGTATTTTCTTAGATATTTCTCCATATTTTGCATAGAAGTGAATTGCGATAGAAGAGAAGCTATCTTAATCTTCAAATAGTATAAAACACCGATGTTTCAAAAATCGAATAAGCTTCGATTGAGTCGCGTTTTCCTACGTACAAGCCTTCGTAAGTATTAAAATCAGTTTCGAAGAAAAAAGTCGAAGCGAGAGCAACAATGGAACATAAAAATTTGAGGATAGCGGCAAGATTCGACCAATAAATTACACGCTTTTGTTTTCCAGAAAACCAGCAAGCTTATCTGAGTCAACGATCAAGCATAAATATCCGCGTAAGAACTTTATCTCTGATATTAAATCATCAGATTAATTGTCTGGTACACTTCTCCACTTCCAGATTTAACACTGCTGTGATGCGAATAACGAATTACCGATTTCTATCTGCGTTTTCATACATTATTTGTTTGACCTATTATTCGAAAGGGTAGATATATATTATACATATACATTATATATCGGGGCAGAAGCTTACTCTGCAGACAAAAAGAAATGAAAAAAGGTGAATGAAAATTATTCGTTTACGACGAAATTGTGCTTGTAAATCCGTGAAGTACAGGCACGTGAATCTTTTACTAGTTACTTAAAAAGTAAGAAACACAGGGAGTTTCCAATATTTCAACATATCTTGAAAAATGAAAAAAAGTCAGATAGGAAGCTCTAACTAAGGAAGGAAGTATTTCAAACAAGGTCTTAAATAAAAAAAACGCATTGTTCACTTTCGTCTAATTTTTCTTTGTAAAATAATCGCCTTTACAATTTAACCATCTGAATTAATCCTGCACTTAATTCTACGTAATTTTCTCGGTAGCAAAGTCTCAAAAAAATGTTGTTCTACATTCTCCAGCTGTACCATTTTGTATTCTACACTTGTCCGGTATTACTTTTATTTAAGTTAATATACCGCATCAAACTCAACTTTTCTATAAATGAGGTTCAAAACTAAAAAATTCCATTCATTTTTTCACGTAAAACAGTCACCTACCTTCTTTCTGAAATATTCTGTATAATTAAACGAGCCTTAGAACGATCTAGCGGCGGATTATGAGAACGTTGATGTAATTTTCGTAGTATGCAGCCGGAGAACAACAACCCTGGCAAGAAAACAAAGGAAGAGAGAAAGAAAAAATCGAGATATAATTACGCCATCGTGCAAGTGCATACACGAAGATAATTAAAACCGAAACTCGCGAAGGATGAATTAATTTATCGCGGCAAGGAGAAAACGAACAATGAAAGAAGACGCGTTTAGTCGAATAATTTTGCACGCGTGCCGCGTTTTGAAACGTGTTGGTACGCTAATAACGCCTTCCAAGTTCCTTAAACTTCCGTTTAATTTAGATAACGTCGTTCTCTGCGCCGTTTCTAGAGACACAGGTTCATTGTCGTGCTGAACTGCGATCGATTAATTCGATTTGCTGTTCACGATGAATAGATTTAATCAGCAGGGGCATACATATGTCATTACAAGTTTGCTTTTGAGTAATAAAATGTCTGTTTATTCGTGTTAAATATTTGACTATGTAAAAAGTATTAAAATCACACAGTTATTCTGGATTAATTATATGCAGTTTAACGTGTAAATCTTAACTTTTTCCAATCAAAGTCTGTCATATCCCGTGGCCAAGTACTTGCCACATCTCGTTTAGGTGAAGAAAGTCCATTTAGATAAAATTTATGGGCTTCTTCATAGAAGTGAAAGTATATTGATTAACAGGATATTCAATATCAAAAAATATTACGACCACAAAAAACGCAGGAAAAATAAATAAAAGCTTGTAAAAATATTTTATTTTTGATTTTATAATGAAGTGAGTACTGCAGTGTAATAGGAAATAAAATAACGACACTAAATTTTTGTATCGACATATACTCTCTCTTACAAATTAATGACTTAACAATCTTGAATAGAATAATTATAGATACACATTTTAGGAAAGATTTTAGCGAAGATTATGACAGGATTTTAAGAAAAACGTTATGAATTCAATGTAATTAGCGAGAGTTATTATATTAGCAAGATTTATCTCAGTTATAAAGCGAATTTTTCTGGCTGGATTATCGTTCACGGTAACTTATTGTTGGTAATTACTAACAAATGACAAATTCTGAGTGGTTTGCCAACAATGAAGTTTGGAATGGAGGATTCAAAGTTGAGCGACATTTTCATTTCAAGAACAACTTACTTGTTCGAGGGGTTCCAGTTCCAATTTGACGGTTTCCAATTCTTCCAACACATGCTTCTCCATGGTAGCATAGTGTTCTCGAACGTGAAACGACTCGTACAACTGACCGATTAACGTTCGGACGTCCGATAACTTCTCTATATTCTCCTGGATAACATTCGAATACGTTCAATTAATTTTTATATACATTTTTTCATTTCTTATTTGATCTAACAAATTAACGATATCAATACGGATTATCTGTGGTTCAGAATGAACAAAGGGTTAGAAGAAATAGATTTCCGCTCGCTCAAGTTCTAAATTTGAGAAATGAAAAATTATGCGATAAGTATGTCTCGAATTACCGAGTAGAACTTTTACATTTTTCTGAGTTTTTTAGCTCATGAATTTTTAAATTTTTTAAAGAATCGTAAATCGTTTAACAACATCGAGTTTTAAAGACAGACTTACCATGGTGTGCTTATGATGCAACGGCGGTTGTACCAAGTACTCCATGTCGTTTATTATCAGTCGAAAGTCGTTCTCCATTAACGTCTCGATCGTATTGTTGGAGCCTATCCTGACGCCGTCTGGAAACATCGTAAAGAATTTTTCCGTAGCGTAAAGGTTCGTGGTCTTGCATCTTTAAGAAATTCTTCAAGGACTTACCGATGGTCGTCACGATTGCACGATCGATACCACGATCTTCCTTCTTTAGCATGTGGAGAAAGTTTCCTACCGTGTGAGTGATTGGTTTCAGGGTGAACACACATTGCTCCTTCCTCGATGGTAGTGGGACCGTGATTTTTGGCAAACCTCGAGAGTATGTTACGATCACGCCAGCAACTAAAACAATTTCAATTTTTGTTACTTTGATTGTACGCGATTCCCATGAATTTATCGTCGAAAAGATCTGACATCTTTCGAGAGAATGGAATTTTCAAATTCACTGAGGGATAACGAGAGATTATAGAAAAGCAATAAGTATACTTATAGTATAAAATAGTAGCATAGATAATTTATTAGAGATTCTTCATTTTTTATTGAATAAGAAGAATTTCGTTTAACGATAAGAAAGAATTTTAAGAAATATTAGAAACACGATAATTTCTTTAATGAACATTATTCTTTCACTATTTGAGCCGTATTCGATATTTTATTCCCACTGATTGACATTTGATAAGGTACTTTCGGAAACTGTTCATAATTTAACGCAATTTTTGTAAGCAAACAACCCATCTATTTACATATTCATATTAAATTAAATTAAACTGTAACACAATATAGTATATTTTCTACGTTAAAAATTGGATTAATATAGACATATACTATATATAAGCAAAATTACAGATTGATATCTAAAGCGTGGCTCGTATAAGAAAGAATCGACAGTAGGTCAGTAAGTACATATGCACATTCTTTCATATAAATTCACAATTCAACCAATAAACATAATGTTACATTATGCATTCTCAACTTGTGCAAATTATATTTTATAAATTTTCAAAGCTTCGCAGATACAATCTAAAAGTCGAATCAGAAATTTTTCTCTATATCGTAAATTTTCCTGTCAAACTACTTCTCGTTATCGAAACTATCAAGTTAGAGAAAGAGAGAAAGAGAGACTAATTGAATGCAATTTCTCTTTTTTAACACCGTCTACTAAGCATTTTTTACAGCATTCTAGCTCCAAGTGTAAACTCCTTTCTTTCGAGAAGAAGATGAATCTAGGAGAGTCGCGATTGAAATGGGATTTAACTCCGTGAGCTTTTTGTATCGTGTACGTCAGTTGAAACTGCAATTGTCGCGACAGAAATAACTATTCTCTAGAGCTTCTTCGACTTTCTTTTCGCGTAGCTTCTTCGTATTCTTGTACTGTCAGACTTACTTCGTAAAATATTAATGACGATAGAATCGTTTGCTTTATGTCTGTTCGCGCAATGGATCGAGAAAATGGGAGCAGGAACTTCGAATTTTAAGGATATGATAGATATTCGGTGAGAGTTTCAATTTTTCTTGTCTCGTAGCTACAAATTTCGAAAATAAAATTGTTATTGATGAGAAATATTGCAATATGGTTGCCTTTTCGATAATATATTATTCGGATGAAATCGAGTCATTTCTCTTCATAATATAACTGATGGTTCAATATCGAAGATAAATAGCATTCTGTATGTATGTCTCGATTAATAGAACCATAAATAAACAGGCATTTGGACAAACAAACTATCTATATTTTATCGTAGCGATAAAATTAATTATTCTAAGTATGCTTTTATTGGAAAGTTTATCGAACAAATCAAATCGGCGCTAGTAATTTTTAATTTGTTAAACAGGGAAAACGAGTTGACTCGTCTCACTCAGATCTGTAACTTGTGTTAGACATAATAATCTTACTATTTGAATTCCTCTTGTTTTAGCGCATCAATGTGCAAATTAACTCTATAATGTATATATAATTAAGCAAAATCACCATCGACATAGCTGAAATTGATCTCTCTTCATTAACTTTGACTTTCAAGAGTATAGATATGTTTGACCAATGAAAGACCCAGTTGAAAGATTAAATAAGACTTGAAAAAGAATAGAGGGAGAAAGAGAAAATAAAATGAGGCAGATCATAATAAGGGAAGATTAAATAGAAAACTGAAAGGAACCCTAACTATACACGCTTAAAGCAAAGGATGTCCTATTTCAACCTAATTAAGCCGAATACGATACTTCTACAAGTAACAAAAGCACCTGCTAGCCAAGTGTAAATTGTTTGCCTTTCAACCAGACCAAGGGATTTGCCTTAATATTGAATTTTCTGTGTTAATAGATTCCATTCAAGCTGTGTATTCTCAGCTGTGTAATCCCATTTAACATCGTCGTTATCTCGGTGATATTTTTCACAGGAGAAAGAAAAGGATCGTTCAGCGAACGAAACTCGCTGTTTCCGTGAATTCATTCGCGTGATGGTCGTATGATCGAGAGCTGGATCGCGTTAACCTGGTTAGCAACCGTTGATATGAGGAAAGGTATTAGAGTGTGGAGATCGGAATGGGACGACGAGTACGTGGATCTTTCTGTTGTAAGCAGAACGGAACCGAGCACCGCGATCCGGCTATGCGATCTTTGAAAAATGCATCCACGAAGCTGAAACACTTCGGCTCGACGGCTGGCAGTAAGAGAACTTGTTATTGGCCAAGAGTACGCTTGTGGATGTCGGGGAAATGTAGGATTTTATTCTTATTAGTCTGCAATTCCAAATTCAGGGAACGATACCTATTCTCAAACTTATTTGAGTTATTACACTAAAATTATCGTTCGAAGTTCGATCCTTTTGAAATTTGATGTAATTAAATTTTATACCATTTTTGTGACAGTCGTAACTGAGTTTAGAAGAATATTATGAGATGAGAAATTTGATTTTTACAAATAGGTAAGCAATGTTCGTGATTGGAAAATTTCATCGAATTGTTTTGCTATGTGGAAAGCTGGGAAGGAATGCCCGGGCTTGTGTAAACGGTAGCTTTTGAAAAGCGTATGATAGCATGAAACGAAGGCCGGAAGGAATTATGCTCGCTGGAATCGAGCAACAACCGGTTTCTCTGGTGATGCTTGTGTAATAACGAGGCTCGCTCGATTTCAACAAATTAAATTTTTGTGAATTATTTTATCGACGCGTTAAACCATTCTTTGAAAAGTAGTTGGCAAATGGTTGTGCTTATAAAATCAATACAAAAGTATACACCAATACAATATTTTCATTACTTTCTGTGCAATACTGACTAATCTTTTATCTCTTTCAACTTGTCTGCATTCTTCTATGAGATTGTTCACAGGCGAAGAGATTTACAGTTCTTCGGCAGTTCTTCTCCTGGGGTTTTATCCACAATTTATTAACTCTTTCTTCATTACGTATCCGAATCTCCCTATCATCGATTGATTCCTTCTTCAGATACTCTGTTTTGCTTTTTTCTCTTAGTTCTCCGTATTTTCCGTCGTGTTTTCCTCCTACCATTCTGTCATATTGTCACTCTTGCTGCTCTGTCCCGTCAAACAGTATTAGGACTACTGTTATGTTATCCTGAGCTCCATTAGGTTTATGCTCTTCTCCTCATAGTATCGTTTTATCTCTTCTTCCCATTTCGAGTCCATCTTTTTCCAGTACTCGAACATTAATTTCTATAAACTACTGTTTATATACCTTGTCCTCGATTTTTCTTCATACTTTACTGCTCTGCTGCCTGCTTCTATTCTTAATTCGTCCACTTTTGTTTCTTCCATCGCTATATACGAGGGTGTGCTAAAATCTTATTGTTAGAACCCACTTTATGTATCTTGTTCGTAATTTGTCCTACTTTTCTTAGTCCTTTTACCCCATATTTCCGCTGTGTACGGCATGAGGCTTTTTACCAAACTACCAAAAATTATTGATCTCCTTTCCAGGTTATATTTGAATCTTCCATCATCCATTTCCTACGTTTGTTTTATGGCTATCATGGCCTTTCTAGCCGTTTCATCCAAACGCTTCTCCGATCCTCCGTCATTTTTGAAGAGTGTATCCTAAATACTTCATCGTTTATTTCTTCTACCATTTCATCGTTCCACTTCTATGCTCTTCCTTCTTTTGGTTTTTCCCTTTCTTGGATATTTAATACCTTTAACTTCTCCGCGCTTTATATTAATTCTTTTGTTTCTAGGTAACTCTTCATTTTCCTTATTATATTATAACTCCTATCCTTTATCGACAGTACTGTGCCGTTTGCGTAGGCCAGCGACCATATCTTTCTCTCCCTATTACTACTCCTTCTCATTTACATCACACTGTTGAGAGTATGGCCCTAAAAGAGGCGTAGTTCAATCTCCTATTTATTTGAATCACATCTATTGAATCACTTCCAAAGTTACACACAGAATTTCAGAACTCTGTAAAAATATACTATACATTAATAATTATGGCATATTAATTGTAAATATTCAGTACTAGTATTTTATTCTGAATTTAATACTCGTTTTTAATATACGTACTTGTACGAGAATCGCAGAACACGAAACCCGAGTAGTGTATCAATTTCCGGTTCCGAGAGGGAAACTATGTAATTCTTCCGCGACTACGATTCGATAACATCATTAAAAAGTGTTCGATCGGAAGAAAAGGAAGCAGTTCGAGTAAAATTCGGTATGTTCGTGATTAATTCTTCTCGACGATGAGCAAAGGCGCAACGTCCGACAATTAGTCCGCCCCCACGAGAGTGGCCAACTCTAGCTTCTTCGACGATTCGTAGCTCGTCGCTGGAAGTGGCAAAGATGCTACCACCACCTTTTGGTGTCGTCCTCCCTTCTTCCTGACTCTATGAAAAGTTTGTGGTGGCGAAGTTTCCCGTGCTGACCAGTCTATCTCTGGATTCTGTTCAACTAATAAGTGAATCGTGCGCGCAGATATTATCCTACGTGCTTCCTTGGTGCGCAGAAAAAAAGAAAAAAAAAAAGAAAAAGGAAAAGGGAGAAAAGAAAACAGAGAGGGTTCGTTTTCCTTGTCGCGTGCTTTTCATTGTGCTTCAGTGAACGTCTTTGCGTGGCGTGGCCTCTTCAAGGATGCACGACGATTGATCGTCGGGGATTTTCCCAAGGGTAGGCGAATAATGTATTATCCTGGTGTATGCACTTCGATGTTTGTGCGACAAGTGCATGGCAAATTTGGTTTTTGGTTAAATCCCTCTGGATTTCCTCGTACTCTTGCCGAAGTGAGATTTACGATAAGCCAGTGTGTGTGGCGTTCCAAAACGTGCATTTTCTAGTGGAATATTATTCTGCCTCAGTTGTGCCTTTATGTCGGTTGATTTGTCGATGTGTAGGTGAAATTTACACGCAGAGGGATCGCGTTGAATGCGTTACTTATTCAAAAACGAATCGATCAATTTAAAAACGTATATTAATGTCCAAATCTAATGAATAAATCTATCAATTCATACTGTTTTCAATGAATCCTTATACGAATTTCCACATAAATGCTTCTGGCATTGATATCCCCCCATCCATCTAAAATTTTACAATTTAAAAAGAAAGAAAAAATATACAACGATGTATCTGTCCTGTGTGGAATTGAAAAAGTCACGGAAAATAGTGTGTTATATGAGATGCTGTACTGTGTAATTTACCCTATTAAATACTATTCCATATGAAAGTATGAACGAAGTACAAACAATTATAAAAATATATAAAATACTAATAACATTTCAAACATTCTAAATATAAACTTTATTAACTTTAGAATTACATCCGTGGGTCAAAACTAAAAGTCTGACCCTTTCTAGACAAAATTAACGTAGGAACAATTCTCGGTTCTACCGAACATATCGTAAGTCCGATATTTTATACATCATTGATCAATTTCACCAACGGGAAAGCGTAATTCTCTAAACGCCATCTGTACGCAGACACGATTACTAGTTATTATAAAGGTAACCATTCTATATATTACACATGTCAAGCATAACTGCAACCAAGAACCCCATTTATTATTTGTAAAATTTTTTTAATGACAAGAAATATTTTTAATTTTCTTTGCATCCACCTCGCTTACAGTCAATTTCTTTTTTCCATTCGCAAAGAAACACGGCACGCATGATATATCTTTCGCATAATAGCGTTTTACCGGAAGAAAATTCCTCATGTAAATTAACCGTGAAATACAGGAATTAAAAAGAAAGAAACTAAGAATAGTAAAATGCATAATAAGTAGGAAAACATGAAACGCGGTTCCGTTATCAGGGTTGTAAATAAAATTCGTATAATTTCTGATCGAGGCGTGAAAATGAATTGAACAGCCGGGCTATTTCGTTTGTTATTCATTTATGCAGGGAACTTATAATTAGTGTGTTTCACGGTCTAAGTGGATGTTATCTTGAAACTTATTGCGAATAATTGATCGATCAACAACGATCTATTATTATGTTTATATTCTACGAATGTATTTTACATGGATGTAGTTTATTAGATTAATATGCATAACGATATTGGCGTGGAAATAATGATTCGTTAATGATGAATTTATCACAGGCCTCGTCGTTCAAGGGTCGACCATGGGTGGAGTGCAAAGCGGAACCCATACCCTTGGAGAGGCATTATGGGTACAAGAGAGGCAACGTCAAAAATGCCATCGGTGAGTGATTTGTCTTCACAAGAAAATTTTCCAGAAAGCCATACAGTAGGAACTGAACGTTAAATAACGGTGGAAATGCCTCATTAAAATATTTAGAAAATATATAGCGTAGAAAAGGCGCCAATAATTCATAATTCATTTAACTAAGACGATCATTTGCTAAAGTGAGCGAAGTTATTTAAATCTTCCTTCTTAATTAAATAACATGTAGCAAGACGACAATAAGGGGATGACAAGGAGAAAAGAGAAAAGATACGACAAAGAAAGAGGGAGGGAAATTAAGTACAATGGAAATTAGCTTCGCTCTAAGTTAATTGCTTTATACGGTATTAGAGGGGCAACTACGCTGGCCCAGATTTTTAATGAACTCGAAAAATCGCCTGGAACTTCTCTACGGTGCATAAATATCAGAGCAGAAACTATACAGTATATAGTGATGGCTGACGATGATATTAATCTATTCCCTGGTTATCTTTCATTATTCGTCGGGATCGTTGTATCGTTCGTTGCTTAAGCACGAGGAATGCCACAACGAATTATACGGAGGTATACGCCGCAGTTTCCGAGTTGGAACCCTTTTAGGAAACTCTTCGCTGACGAGAAAAACCGTACACCGTTTTAGTTTGAAACCGTTCGAATGAGATACTATCTTATGATTAGTGGACGATTAATTGTTAATTAGTGGAATTTCGACACGGTCAGACTGCGCTTATTAGCGCGGTCGTGGTCTAATTACGACATTCTCTTTGAGACCTTGCGCGCGTTTGCGTCTCGGTTTTTGAACGTTCCCGCTTTCATCGTGTTTTACTCTCATAAATATTAGGATATATTAGGACCCCCTTGCACAACAACTTATCGACCAATAACATCGATCGATTGAAACGAAACAAATCGTAGATTATAAACTTCGTTACAAATTTTTATTTAAGTTAAAAAGGATAACCGGATGGCTTATAATTTGTAAAATTTACTTGTAAAATTTCATTTTTTATATTGCTTATTACTAGGAAACTTATTACTATTATGTAAGAGAATTTGTTAACACTAATAACTTGTAGCTCGTAAAATTTCATTAATAATATTAATTAAATTGTGCAAGAATACAAATTTAGTAAATAAAGTAAAATTTGTTAAAGCTATGCCTGTTTCGAGATATGAAAAAAGATTTCTTGTTTCAGGAAAAGTTTCAACAAAGGATCATTCGGTACTACGATTTGAGTTCATGTATATCCTTTTCTTTGATAACATGGTGTACAAAATAGAAAATACAGAATGTAATTTTGGAGAGAGAAAAGATTGGATTCTTTAGAAAGTAACGTGGTAGAATTTCATAATGATCGATACTTTATTTGATTACTTCTATGCAACTATTTTCCAGAGCATGCGCATTCACTACGAAATTGCGCGTCGTTACCGCGCTCGTCGCCGCGCGAAATTTGAAAATCGTTCAGAGAGAGAAGTTTTAGTAGAAAAGATGATATAATTTCACATATAAAGTTTGATTATCTTCTCATTTGCGATTATCACAATTTTAATTTCGTATATCTAACAATTTTCTTTTCGTTCCATCCACACCTACATTATCCGAATTAGTTCGCACTAATGAAACGTAGATTATCTTGCAAGATAATCTACAGTGTATGAAATGAATTTTGCCGTGATTAGTCGAGATTAAATGATTTTTAAATTCATTATTATTTATAAATTAGTTCATACGATTCTCGAGAAATTATACCTTCATTTTATGTTAAGTATACGTGACTAACGAAATTTGCATGGAAATTTTCAATATTGTTCCTTTGAATGGATTTATCTTATTTAATAAATTGCACGCTTGTCATAGTTCCGCTAATTAAGCGCTTCTAGAAACTCGAGAAATTCTATCTTCTTGTTCGCGATTCCACTAACGAGTCTGCCAACTGTTTGCTGGAATTTCGCCTTTATTTCCAATTTAGTATTGTACGTTTCATTGAATTAAGGTCTTATGTAAATAGGAAATGCAATAAATTCGTCAATATATACGTATAATCGATTCGAGACGAATCTGCGTTGGAGACCAGCTATTTTGTAGAAATTTCGAACCGTGGCATTGATTAATAAAGCTGGGCGTAATGAAAAGCAAATCGTCGTTCCGGACAGTAGTTTCCAGTATAATTACTACAGGAACTTCCTTCGGTTTCATATACACATTTTGTATCAGGAAAACATTTTCAACAGGCAGACGAAAGCGTTCTCGTTAAAGCAATTGAAAACGAGTAACATCGAAACGCTCTTTCTGAGCATTGAGAAATCATATTAATCAACTTTTTTTGAACCCTATAACGAAAGCAAAGTTAATTCATCGTTCAGAAATATTTCTGGTTTTATAAAAGGTAATTGGTTCAGTTACATTTGTTACGAGCGAAATAAATTACCTTATTCCCCATTATATCGTTAGGAGGAGAAATAAAAATGAGAAAAATATTCAGAAAATTCAAAGAGTTCTTATAACTATATAACAAATAATGGAAAATAATTAAAATATTACATATTAAATATTATACACTTAATTGTTTAAACCTTTCTAACATAAAAATAGATGCTTGTTGAGCTCATCATATACATAAAATAACTTTAATCTACGTTAATGTCAGAATCATCAAAGTTTTCTTTCTTTCATTAAAAAGAAGAAATTCTAATATAAATAATCGTCGGGAAATAATTTATAATTCGCTACAATTTTGAAGTTAGTCTTCCATTGAAAGCAAAAAGCTCGCCAATAATTAGCATCACATCAGCGATAAAATTTTTCAGCGAAACGAATAATCTTTTCACTCAATGTGACACAATTAGTCTTTCAATCGTTAATACCTATCACATTCTCTTATAAATTCAATTATCATCTGCCCGAACCATCTGCAAACACAAAGAGGTTTTGAGTCACGTTTCACGTGATATAGGTATGCACGTTGATTTTTTCCATTTTCCATTCTCGACTATCGCGAGACGATAACGACAGAAAAATCGGGAATCGAGCGAAATTCAACAAACGCGCGTAGAATGGTTAATTAGTCGGGACGGTTCGCGACACGATGGTCGATGCAATCGAAAGAGCGATCGACAGAACGAGGGAAGAGAGGCCGGCACAGCGGAACATACCGGACATCCGCTTTGACGCACGTCTCTGTCCGTTTCACCTGATGTGCACGCACTTGCGTGCAGGACAAAGGGCCTGCGACAAGCGTACATCGAAATTCGCTCGGGTACCTCGCCTGGAAACATTCATTTCTGTTCTGAAAACGCGATCGAAACCGACGCTGAACGACGTTATCCCGTGGACGTGAACGATGCCGGTGCACCATGTTCGCGGTGAAGATCGTTTACTGTCAGGTGACGATGGAATTTGTGGAGAACGCTGGAAACGCCAGGTACTATCTATATTTGAGTAATTTAGTGAAAAAAATGGTGTGAGTGTTTTCTGTTTTCAAAAAATACAGTACTTTTGTAGGGAACTTTATTAAAATCTTTCAAGAAGGTATAGCAATGTGTTTGAAACACATTGCGTGTGAAATGTTTGAAATGTGAGATTTCCTATCAAGGTTCAACTTTATTTACAAGCTTAGTTACCATTCTACGGATTAGAGATTTTATCGCGTGTATCGTCTCTCTAAGCCATTTACACGTTTGATTCCTTTTACGAAGGTCAATTCTGTCGCTTGAGAAGATGAAGATTTACGTTTGTGCTTTCCTATTATTAGAAATTGGAACGTAGAATGTTAGTTCGAACAATTTCATTTGTACGTATCAAAGGATAACTTTCATAGTAATTTTATTCTTCTAATTTGCATTAAATATGACAATTGCGTAGTTGAAGGTAACGGTTGACGTTAGTATGTAATTGATAAATCGCATTTCTTCAGGCGATTGTAAGAAGAAAACTATCCATGCGACATTTAATTTTCGTGCGTCATACGTTTGAAATGTGGTAAAGATTGTAACAGCGAACGTTCTTCTGCTAGAATAACCAACTTTTGTGCCAGATTTATCGTGAACGTAGACGTATGAACGTCCTCTACAAAATGAATTCATTTTCTCTTGGTCCTTTACGTGTATTGAGTTACAAAATAATTTTTTAATCTAATTACTTCAAAATATCTAATTATATTGTAGATAGGCAGCGATATTACTAATTTTGTTTCTGTTGGCGATGTGCATGGGAGTTGGAAGATAGTTTTGTTAGAAATCGCGTTAACGAGCGTGAATCGTGAAAACGATTAGCTGGAAGTAAGATCGTGGTATGTCGATCGAGAGATATCGTCAGGTGAAAATGGGAAATGTGTGTGAGTTTAGGGAAAAACATTGACGGAAGCAGGGATTTTTATATTGGTGGAACAATTATTTCTAGCAGGAAAGAAAACACATTTTTCTAACCGAAAGATGAAATTCAATTTGATTATACATTTTACGAGATATTTTGAGAAGTTTCTTTCGTTTGATAGACAACAGTCCACATTACATTACTATTTTAATGGTGCGACATTATTATTCATAAAGAGAACAGAATCTACTTTACAATCGAATGATTTTGTAATTAGAAACTCTATTACAAACGACTTTGCAAATTACAATCATTAAGTTTAAATTTTCCATAAATCTTTCTTAATCTATATTTACTCTTGTAGATTTTCTCCGTTTAAACATTTCGTCGAGGTAGAGAGAACAAAGAACATTTTTCTCCGATAAAATATTCCGTGATATCCAATGAAAAGCAACGAGGAAATATACGACCGTTTTAACCAAAAGCTTGGCTTCTTTTCGAACCGTCAACGGCTCGTATGAAATTCTTTTGTGAGAACAGGAACATGTCCCTCATTGTGCAACATCCGCTGCCGCTGTCGCTATGGTGGCTCTGTTTCCTGACCTTTCCGAAGTTAGGAGGAATCACGCGACGACGAGCAACTAATGCTACTTTCCATTTTATTTAACAAAAACTGCGACACTCTCCACTTGATATGTCTTTACATACAATGACATTACTTCTTTTCTATATTTGTATTTGCAAAGATCACGATCTTAGATACGAATCACCATTACGTGCTATAACCGACTCGCCATAATGATTAATCCTTTAAAAATCTATGAATATATGTAGAATTCACATATAAAGAATAAAAAATTATCTCTTCATGTGTCTTTCAAAAGAATAAAATTATTTGGGATAAAATATCGAATATTGTTAGGATGCAAAGAGTTAAGAATATTAAAAGTTTGTGTAGCAGGGAACTCTTCTTTCCATTTGATGTACTTGGTTAATATATAGTTTCCTTGCTTATTGAAAAATCAGTACGAATTTTCTGGATAACCTGCTAGTCACGAAACCCTAAGATTTCAGCTAAAATCGATCTCGTGACAGTCGACAGACTTCGACGTCCATCAAATTGATTTACGATCAATTTGTGGTCAACCTCGCTGAAGATTTCCTCTTACATAATAATAGAATCGTTACACGCACGTATGTATTCTTCTTTCTTGTTCTTTTTTTTTTTTAAGTTTGGCGAGCACGAAAAGTTACGTAAAGGAGGCAGCGAGCCTCGAAGCGTGGAAATATTAAAATTGATGTCCACATTAGGTAAGAGCAGTTCCTCCATCGGATACGATCCCTTGATTGCGTCGAACAGGCTATTCTCGTTTCTTTCCACGCATTGTAATTTTACGCGTCTTTTCTCCCCAACTTTTACCCCTTCACCATCGTTAAAGCTCGACATGCATACGCAGTAGAAGAAACAGTTTTATCGTTCCCCTTTCACGTGACTGCTCAGATGAACCGGTGCTTTAACCGTGTCTGCTCGTTCTCCAATATATTTGCATAATCTCCTATCTTGCTTGCACCGCTATTTCTCAATGTACGTAAGACGCAAGATTTAACTGTTACGGAAAATCTCTAAAAGGAGAGAATCTGCAGAAGATCTGTAGAGAATTTCTAATGGATAATTTTTAATTTGACTTTAATGGTGAAAGATATAAACAGCTTCATTAGTAGGAGATTATATTGAAAGAGAAAAAGAAATGATATAGGCGATACGTAGAAGAACTCGGAACATCTAATGGAGAATTGTATAGAAAAATTAGAATATAGGTAGAGAATGTTTCAAATGGACAGAATGTTGCAATTGAATGTTACGAAAATATTATTCTGTTTACAAACATGACTCGGAAACTAAGAATAAAGTTTCTTCGTTCCGGAGGTCGTCTGTTGTTTTCGAGAAACTGCTGTTCGAAAATTTTAATATAGGAAAGGTGTTAAAAGGAATAATGCATGATAACACAATAGGATAACAAGGAGTTCGATTCCTTGGTCGAAATAAAGATAACAAAATTACATGTATGTAGCATAAATAATTTTACGTAACCGAGCGTGACATACCAGAATCACGGAAAGTTCGTGTCTCGCGATAAACGATCGCAGCCTCGAGGAAATTTTCCAGATCGCGGTTCGCGAACCACAGCCTCCATTTGGGTCTCTTCCGGTGCTCGATTCTTCTATCGAAAGTGACTGTAAAGATTGGTTCCGACACGTCAACGACCCTGGTTCGAATTACAGGTACTGCTCGAGTTACTTATCACTTTCACGAATTTAATTTCTCTCGTTTTCCATGGTAATGAAGTATAAATTATCGATTACTTATACGACACGGAAAAAATCGCCTCGACTAGAGAGTTTTATGTCGTTCTGGCAAAACATAGCTTATTTCTCTATTTATACAATGCAAACATTGATCACAATGGTTGTATAAATTGGTCAAGTAAAAATATTATCAGAATTTTTAATTTATATTGAGCAATTGTTACTTTCGTGATAACTTGGCAAATATTTGTCATCAGATATCGCGCGTATCAGTATTTAATTTTTCATCGAAGTTTCATAAATTCGCAACGATGAACTTCTGAGGATTTGAATGATTCTTCGTAAAATATATGGATGAAAGCTCGTTCTTCTCCTTGTAATATAGAATTCTCTTCTTTTTTTATTTCCTTGGTACAATCTTTGGTTTCATATTTTAGTAGCTTTGGTATTAAACAGCGAATAATAAATACGATCCGTAATATCAGTTTTGTCTATTTTTGAAATTTCTATAGAGTTCATTTCAGACAAAGTATTCAGTATGCGAGTTATGAATTAACAACGTGAATCATTCCACCTCGATTACAGGTGATTCAAGCGTTTCCTGGCGAACAAATTGAGGGAGTCGCTACTCTGGTTCACACGGGATTGCGCTATTGTTTCGTACGGGGACGAAATGGTATCCTTGGTAACTATGTGATTCATCGTGAAGGGTGAAAAAGAGGGGATGAAATTAAATAGCAATTTTTTAACTTGTTTCTCCAGTCGAGGATCAGCTACGAATCACGAACAACGTCAAGTATTTTCCCTGGAAATATTTTTCAGAATTTTTTCATACATCCTTCAATAAGGTACCTTTTTGTAAATATTTTTCTTTTTTCAATCCTTAAATTTTCATAGTATATACGTTTTTCATCGGAGCGACAGAAATTACTGTCCTCGTATTTCCTCGAATTTCTTCTCCATAATATGTTTACCATCGATCATCGTTTTTTCGATCAGGAAGCACACGAAAACGCAGGTAACGCATTAAGTCGTCAGAGAAAGCGTGCAACACACACATCGTTTAACGTGGTGGATGAATGCTGCGTCGTTAAGGTGCATGTGTAGTGCTTTTTGTCATGAACATTGGTACACGTTCATCCTTTTATCAGGAACGTTTCTCTAAACAGACCGCAATTTCACGTTCGTTAATCCCGCTTTTCAAAATGTATTCCGCCGTAATGGAGATTCTCTCGTATTTTCCTTCCATTCGCTTAAAACAAGAGAACTTCAAGTACGATGATTGGCATAGATGTAACGTTCCTTGTGAGAAATTTATCATGTTTTTATCCTGCTGTTCCTTTCACGAAAAAATGAAACAGAACAGTGGAATTCGTCTTTAATGTTTTCACGTTTGATGTTGTACAAGTATTCGATGCAAAATTTTGCGTATCTACTCCCTTAAAGTATCTATAATAAATGAAAAAACAGTTCATATTGTAATAAACGATAAATTAGTTTTAAACTGTAGGGAATTGTATCTTCTTTACAAACATGTCAAAAAAAGGTTTATTTCTATTGCCAATAATAACTGACAAAAAAATTCTCTTCAGCTTATAGAAATCTTGTTGATTACATCTTGAAAAGGTTAACTAAGCTCACGTTAATAAAAGATATAGCTTATAGCTGATATAAAAGAGAGGAAATAGACACCGTTAGACAGATAAAAATAGACCGATAGAATATTCAATGAAAATCTATAAGAATCGGATGATCATCAATGCTCGCGTTTACTTTTCCGTTGGCAGTTTGCGTAATAGCATAAAAATGTTCAGGAGGAAAAACGAGCGACACGTGAAACGCGAGCTAAGAGGGAAGGGACAAAATAAAAGCTGGTCGATAGTTAGGAAAGTATCGTGTCGTGCATATCCAGGTGACTCGGGTGTAAGTGGTACCTAGGCCAAGCGCCATGGTCACTTTCTTCGTGGTCTCACGTGACATTGCGTTCGCAACTCGTTGAACACGAAACGAAAAACGAGATTCCTCGTGGAATGTGTTCTTCGCCATCAAACGTACAAAGAACTTCGTTCAGTCTTGTTAGATCTTTCTACGATTTATTTAAGAATCCAATAAAAAATTTAATTAAAAATTTGTGAAAATGTTCGTTCAAACATATAATTCCTTATAAAATTGGTAAATAAATCTCTTATAATCGTAAATATTCGAAAAGGAGTTTTGAATATGATATTGATTATCAATATTTGATGGTTGTGTGGCAAATCGTAATTATTTAATATTTTATTTCTACAATGACGAATAAATAAAATTTTGGGCTGTAGTCTATATATTTCGTGGAGAATTTATTCACGAAATTTGTTTAAAAATCATTGTTGTCTATTAGGACTACAGCTATATTATTAAGATTTATTTTATGAGAATGGTGCGAATATCTTTTCAAATAACAAAAGTGATAATAATTCTTATGACCGCGTAAAAAATGATTATTCTCACCGGAAGATAAATATTGATTTTCGCCAAAACTTTATAGAAATATGATGCAATATACGTACAGTTGTACCGCGCCTGTTTATGAATTTATGGTATGTGTAAATCTGCAAAAATGAACTAAAGGACGCGTACAAATACAAGGATATATAGAAATATCAAAATTAAAATACATATGTAAATAATAATTACTTTTATTCAAGTTCCTTCATCACTATCTGCAAAAACACGAATTTGCACGAATACATACTTCAAGAAGTATTTATCTGCACTTAATTTTCATATCTTCGAGAAGGCATTAAAGTTTTCATTAAAGTTTCTCGATAATTAATTACTCGTGGTTTACTCTACTGGCAATTAATACTATCGAGAGTAATTACGCTACTCAGCTATCCTTTCTTGAAATAGCTCGTTCGAGGGTTACATAATATCGATTTCATCGACCAACGACTAATTTATCTTCTTTTTTTCCCTGAAACCGAAGAAACGGATAAAGCCGCATGAATATTTAAAACGCTCTACTAACGTGTCTTTTCGACGCGTTGCAAACCTTTTCCACACCGACATTATAACACAAGACAGGTTCGATTGAAATATTGAAATCGGACGGCTGACGTCTAAGACAGACGTTGGACACTGTGTCACGGCCGAATGGTCCCGATAAAACAGTCGCTGGATTTTTAATTCGTCTCAGGTGGGCTCGTGGAAAAATTAACTCCTGCACTTGCCGGATATAAAGCGAGTTGATTCTGCACGGTGTTATTTCACCTTGACACAGTGACGTTTCCTTAAATCTTCCGGGGATTACACGGAAAACGGAAAAGAGATCCAAATGTTGTTCTATGGGAATACCGTGCATCGTGAGACTTTATAACGATGAAACTATGCGTCTTTTATGTTCCATTTTCGTGAGTTACCGGAACTTTGGCCACCGACACGACATTTCTAGGGACGTAGTGAAACAAACGCTTGTAACTTCGTTGGCGAGAGAGAAATGGTAACTAATTGTTATGCTATAGTTTAGGAAGTATCTTTGGTTCCTTGTCATTTGAGGATTAAGGTATTTTCTTATGCTGAATTCGAATAAGTAATGAATTTGTTTCTATCTTGCAAGATTTCGTATTTGAAAAGTAATGCAAGTCGAATGAAAGTGAAAGTGAAAAACTATTTGGAATTTTACAAAAAAATTATTTGTATTAGACGTACAATGTTGATAAACGGAATAGATCGTAGGAAATAATGACCGAATATGTTTTTTGTAATTTTTTACATTCGTAGTCCTTGAAATCATCATATTGATAGCTTCGACATTCCTCTATCAGGGGACTGAATTATTTTGAGTTGAGGCATTCTGATTACGGATTAAAATTCAGCATGGAACAATGCACAAGGATCAGTACAGTGTGACAGGCAAGGATATGTATATAATTAGAAAAGGTTGCATATTTATGAGAAAAAGTGGAAAGATACGGTACACATACGAGATTATATTTGTTTGTTTTCTGTCTGTTTTAATGGAAACTGCGGATTCATGTGATGTTCATGTAAATAGAATTTAGCTCAAAGCACGTTTATTTGTGTAATGTGATGCATTCTGAAGAGAATATAGCTACACGTGTCACGCGCATGATTTACTTACGTCTGCTTGTAATTGACACTGCAATTTAACGTTATTAGCATACATCACGTTCAGAAAATATTGTGCAGCTTCTAATTTTTCTCCTCAACGAGAATATTATTCGTCGATGTTTTATCCGAGTTGAACTTTGCTAGTTCCAAGAATTCTACATTATGCTCTTAGTCGTCCTCTTTTTTCATTGATTGCACACCTTTTTGCTGTTTTTAACGATTCTCGCGTAAACGATAAAGTCACGAAATGGGATAAAGTGCGATTTAAAAATCGCTCGAGAAGTCAGGTAATCGTTAGATACCAGACTTATACTCGCAACACGCTTCTATCTGTGAGATTTTATAGATCTTGCAGTTTCATCGAACTAACGACGCACGTAGCATAATGATCTATTTCATGTTCGATATTTATAATCTTTGATTTCCGTTGTAATAGTCGTTAAAATATTACGTACAATAATATTGCATCGCAAGTTGAAGAGTTTTCTCAAAATTCTTTAAAACAGAGGCGATCCGCTCATGTTACGAAATTTTACTAATTGTGGAATTTAAATGATAAACGATACATACTTTTGGTATGATTACGTGTTTCATAGAAGCTTACGAATTGAAAAAGAATCTACCATAGATTTTAAATTTATTGTAATAAAAAAAATATTACCGATGGTTGTAGAATTAATTTCAAGTTAATAACACATCATAAATGAAATTAACAAAATGATTTAAAATTATTAGTAGTGTATATTCTCTGCTTATATAATTCGAAAATCTTCATCAATGTCAGTTATATCATCTACAATTCCACCTCAGCAATTCACCTTTCGGTTTCAGTTGTTTGAACGCGTTAGGTTGGGCCTTGTCAAATTCTGGTAAAATATGGTACGGGGTCATTGTCACTTGACCCTCGGATTTTACGACTACGATCGTATCTAGCAGGAAACCTTCGAGTCTTATTGCGGTCTTTGACATTGGGCATTGTTGTAGACGCCCCTGACACGTCATCCTCGATGCTCGGAATAATAACGTTCATCCATTGTCCTGCGGGGGCGTTTGTTTTCTTTTTCGATAATTACGGAAGGGTCTATTATATGTTAAACGCTCTGACACGAAGAGAGAAAGAGTAATTCTTAGAAATAGTGGAGCTATTTACATCAGCAATTAGATACGTTGATAGCATAATGCTGCAATTTTTCAGATTTCTAGCTTAAAATCTTAGGATATTCGAAGAATTCGAAGGATGTTTTCATCATCATATATTTGTATATATATATATATGTATACATTTATGTAATCTTTCTTTTACTTTATGGCATCGCTTGTTAGTAGAATTGCTAGTATATCTTCTTTAATGGCCTTGTACTGTTCGTTGTAGGTAAACAGCTTATTTTTTTGGCACCATGATGTTTTTATATCATCACATTATTTTTGTCACCTCTACACTGTTTTTTTTATTGCTGCAATTTAACTTTTACATCTTTCGTACAGTTTTTACTTGTTATTATTAATCTTGATATTTTTGCGTTATTTTTTTAAAACTCTTTTTCTACGAGAAATACTTAAACGATCTTTTATCATTGCAATTTTCGTTACGCTTTTCTATAATCTTTTCCCTGCCACAACTCCTCCGTCGTAACACCCTTAATTTGCAATTTTTCCAATGTTCTTCCGTTCTTCTTTATTCTTAGAATTATTCAGTTCCGGAAACGTTCAGCCCAATCTTCCCACTGTTAGAAATTCTTTTCGTAGAAAAAGTGCTTCCTCCGATACGGAGAAATTTTCCACATCACGACATTCAAAGGGAGAAACTCGTTCAATGATAGATTATTTGCCACCATTGATCCAAGAGAGACCCTGCCTATAGAAATAGTAATTGAAAGCAGGAAGCAATCCTTAGAAACGTTCCTAATAGTCCGCCAGCCATTAGGGATTATTTTGGAGGAAGTGAGTAGTATTGAATGGCCATTGGATACCCTGCGCTTTGGGTCAGATCTTCCATTAAGGAGTAGTTTGATACGATAAATCAACTTTCAACAAACTGGTGTTGATAAATGTCGAGAATGTAGGCACAAATGACCTGCAATTGGATATCAGATGGGCTCGAAATACCTTTGTTGGAGAGTTGTCGAGGATCATTCATCTCTTTGTGATCCCCAGAGAGTGGAAACCTCGAAGAGCACTCGTCTTCCGCCCAATGCCTCCTGATTTGCCTTCGCATTTGACTAATTTCCACAGTTAATTATTCTTTGAAGTTAGTAAAGAACTATTCACAGTTCTTTATTTTTTCACAAAGTATTTTTTCACAAAGTATTTTTTCACAAAGTGCATGAAAATTCAAACAGAGCGATAAGAAATAGTAGCACGTAAAAGAAGATTATTAACAATGCTTTTCCTCTCAACGTTTCCACATGATGTTATCAACTTCAACTTATCTCGTTACTTTAATTTCAAACCTCCCTTAAACTACGGGGACAATTTCTTCTTTCAAAAAAATATATCTTTCAGTAAATTTCCCACAAAATCTTATTATCCTGTTATCCAGGAGAAATTACAATTTGTCAACTTACCGAACAGATAGGAAGAGACCAACGGTCTGAGTAAATCAATTCGCAATTTCCAGATGAAACTCATTACAGACTTTTACCCCGAAGTAAATTACATCTCAGAATAGATAAAAACTACGTTTCACAATTTTCTCCTCTTCGTGTTCGATAGTCGATTAATTCTCCAGAATTTACAGAAATTTTCCATGTTATTGAAACATAAAACGTAAAAGCTCAAAGGTCGACGCGAAAAATCGATCATAAGAGCTACGTTACATAATTTTCTCTTTCCTGTGCACGTTCATTCATACAACGATTTTTCATGGAAACCCTATTTTCGTTGCAAAAGGATGAAGATTACCGATCGGCGCAAAAAATCGGTAACGATTCCATGGTTAGGTTTCGTAACTTGTCTCGCTTCCGAGTCAACGGATCAATGACGTCATACTTTAAGGCTAAGGTGTACGGTGTACACTCTACTCCCACTACGAGTAGACAATTCGAACGGAGACACGTTGTCCTGTCGAGGGAACAGGTGCACAGTGGCGATCGGTCGGCCAGGTACGACAACGATAACCGCCAGTCGATCCGCGAACGAGAAAGTGAGAAGCCGGTACGTTTGTACGTAGATCGCTCAAAGATCGATCTTAGATCGTGGAGAGTAGGAACGTCCTATAATTTACTCTCGGACTTGATTTACCTCGAGTGTTTTGCTATTTGAGAATTGTCGCGAGTGTCTTTTCCTCGGTTCATAGATTAGGATCCTTGTTCTGGGGAATCGAGGAATCTGATGCCGTGAAGAGAATTTGTCAAGTAGAAGAGTAAACGGGTAAGAGAATGAGATATTTCTGTGTCCAAAAGAATAGATGGTATTTTTGAGATATAATCGAGATTTTTTGTTAAGTGATATAAGTGAGACAGATTTGTCGAGGAAAAACCGAGGAGTTGTAATGAAAGAGCTGTCCTTGTGAATCTCTGTTCTGATTGTTAGATCGCTTATCCAAAGAGTTGACAAATTTGACAAGAGTGTTTTTAGGAGTTTCTCAATTTATTGAAAATGTGCACTTGATTAATCTTGGTGGTAGCTATTAATTTTTTTAAGGATAAATTTGAAAAGTGAATGGCAGAAGTTGTTACACTGTAAGGTAGTTGAAAATGTAACTGATATTCAAGAGCTCCAATTACTGTGACATTTCTCTAGTGAGCGAAAGTAGTCTATCAAAGTAACTAGGTCTCTTGAAAATCAGTCAAACCCATTTCAATTACCCTACTATACTAATTCTCTTCCCATTCACTTTTTTTTGCTTCTGTTTAAATTTAAATCCTTGAAATTGAAGTCCTAAAATATTAGTCTCTAAAAAGGTAGCATCCCCTCCGGTATTCCTATTCGCGCTTCTTCCAATTTATATAACTTTCCTCTACGTCCCTTACATCTATTCATTTTCGACTATTACATTTACATTCATTTAAATTAACACTTTGGAAACTAACATTTCAGCGAGTAGAAATAATTTATTCAATCTCTTCAAAACACTACTCTGAAAGAAAAAGTTAGTCTACCCGATATAATTATTCCTACTTTTTCTTTCGCTTCCAATTTTTACAACTTCCTTCTACTCATTCCGTCAAGTATACTCCCAGTCACTCGATATCTTATTGAACGAGGAAGAAGAAAGTTTTATCCTGAGGTTTTGTAACACGTTTGGTCAATAGCCTGCAATACTGCGTTCGTGGTAATTAGCCTGAATTTTGAGTAGCTTATTGTGGATCCATAGAAATGGAAAGGAACGAGGTATTCGCACGCACTCGCGATATTTTCGACAAACCAGTTTTCCATTACGTAACACGCGTCTAGGTTATCCGGAACACGTACGTAAATATCGTGTTCGAAGCTGTTAATCCTATAGGAACATTAGTCATGGTCTTTCGTTCTGTGTATATTTCTTCAACTCGACAATTATATAATTCGCGCATTCGATATTCGGTCCATTGAAAGATTTTCACTGAATCAAGGTCATTCGGCCAGAAGGAGAATTGACGTCAGAAATGTCTTTACCAGCGACATTTTTATCTCTGTCGAAACTTCAACACAGCTAATCGATTATCGTTGTTTCATACCTCTTCGTTAACTAGCGCCAATTCGCGGTCATTAAGGCGCTTATTGCAGACGTGAGATGAGAAATTGTGGCACGACGCTAATTTGATGACACGATGATGATGATTTCCTAACTTTGGGCTTAATGTAGATCAATAGTTCAGCGTTCTTGTAATTTTGTCTTCATGACTCGTCTTATTCGAATTTATATTCTTATGAACGCAACTATACGCAAGATGGAATCTACGTAGAGAACTGTTTCATTCTCTAACATTTTTCTTTCTTTTTCTTCACCTTTTTTTCTTCTTACATGTTTCAAAATATATTGAAATATTCGAAGCTCTTCGTGCTCTTTACTTTTTAAGTAAAGTTATATTATTCGAATCGTCACGAAATCACAACCAAATATTTCTAATTGAACGAAGCAGATGAAACACGGGACAAAGAAGCTGATAAAAATCCGATTTTCTTTATTTTCCAAATGACAACTAAGAAATTTTAACTAATGTGTGCTTCTGTTATTTTACATATATTTGCATATTAAATGTATTACGTGCACTTTTACATCTACAAACTTCCCGTGAATGCAGAAAACTCTGCGATCCACTATTGATGCAGTGTACTCGAGTGATCTCTAATGATCTGCTAAATTACGCCGATTTTCCAATACCGATGCCTGTTTCAAGGTTGAATGAGCCTTTCCATCTTCCGGAATCGATCGTTGTCACATTTCCGTACTTTGTGCTCAACGAAACGACGCGTGAAAAACGAACTATTATTGCACAACCCTCGTTTCGCAGTTAATCGAACAGTTTCGAGTACGTTGCAGCTCGATTGTTTTCGTGCAAACGACCAGTTCTCGAACTACGGTGTTGGAAGTAATTAGAGGTTCCTGTGTATAGGGAATGGTTTAAGTAATAGCTGTGGAAAAAGGGTATTTCGACGTTTAACAGGTTTCCCTGGTCTGTTATATTAGTTATGTTTTGCCATATAGTTTGTGTGGCAAGTTTGTATGCACGTGGAATGGCGTGACATTAAACAGATGGGAATTTTAAATTGGAAATATCGAGAATGATATTTTTTAGCAGCGAAATATTGCTTATTCAATTGAATGGTAATTTACTGGATAACAGAAATGCTAATCGCTAGGAAGGATATTACAACTGTCAAGTCATTATGAGTTTGTACTTTTTTAAATACTTCCCTGACGTTTTTGCGACGGACTTTTTCTTCTAAATGAATCTGATAGTATAATATTACCGACTATAGTATATTTAAATCTGAAACAAGATAAGTTAAATATAACTTCTAAAATGAGATATATCCCAGAGAGGAACATTATAATAACCTAGCAGTCTTCCTAAACGTCATTTCAAATTATAACGTGCTGTCACACTGTGTAAGATAAGATTCTTAAGAAAAGAGATAAAAAATGATAGAAGAATCTACCTGAAATTGCGATTTCTACATCATGCGATATATCAGAATTAATTCTGACAAGCCATTCTTTGAAAAAACAGCCCGTACTATTTTCTAAATATAAAAGGAACAAAAATCTTCGAGATCCAGTATAGCTATCGATCAAAACTTAGTTCTTATTTAAAGAGCTAGAACATCGAAACTTCCAACACGATGTATTCCATCCATCATCTTATTTTACGAATCCCTTTTCCACAATAACCTCCTCAATTCATTTGCAAATTTAATAAAATCTTTCAAAATACCAACTAAATCTACGAACACGTCCGCAACGATGCATACAAAATTAGTTGATCGTTAAGATACGACTATGATTACAAGATGTTCACGACATTCTGCAGCATGAACAAACTTCTTTGACCCATGAACAAGGGAACAACACGAGTTGTTTCCAGATGTGAACCATCGACTGTTCAGACCGCGGAACTTCTTCCGGTTTGTGTCATAAGATATTCCTTCTGCGTTTCTCTCGGCATACAGATTCAGGCCTTTCCTTTGTGGCCACATGCGAGTGCAATGATCGATGCCCGATCAACCGGAAGCCTGTATCGATTCCAATACGTTCACAGATACAGCATGAAGGGGGAAGAGGCAGTGTCAACGCGTTAGATGAATGTATAGAACGTTATTGAGGAATTCTTCATCCGGTTTGAATCGTGATCAATGGCTATGTGTTTGATGATCATTGAACGAGATTGAGTTATCAATTCGCTTTGATTAAATTGATTGGAAGCTTTAAGATAGGAAAATGGGGTTGAAAGAATGTCAATAGGTAGAGATGTTTTTCCGACGTCGCGATAGCTGTTAACCCAGTTATGTCTATTATCTTTTCAACGGGATGATCGGACTGTGGTTTTTGTTCCTATTTTGACATTCTCAACAGCGTGTATTTAACGCCGTTGTTCTACTTGGCCAGTTAGAATGACAAATTAATGGAACTATGAATAGCGAAGAATAACACTAAATAGACATTTGATTAACGCTATGTTTATATTATCAAGTGGATGTCAATATTTAGATATGAAATAGAGGACGACATTATTATTCGTAATGGATAAACGTAAGACGATAATTTGTTTTCGTTAGATGAACAAAAAATATTATTTGTTATATTTGTTCAGTATACAGAAAAGGAGATTAAACCGCGTCAAAAGTTGCTAAACATTTCTGAACTGATATTCTGTAATTATATATCGTAACAGAGTATTAAAATTAAGTATCTTAATGGATACACTAAGATCTTATTCTATTGAATATTCTGTTCCAAAAAGTACGACGAAAGTAATCTACCTACTATCGAAAGGCTTACACTTTCCGTAGTTAAAAGCGTGTTGAAAGATATTTCAAGTTGCACCTACAATTAAAAAGTTTCTAACTCTGATTCCTCGTGTTAATCAACAGGGGGGACATGTTGCGCTCGGTGAGAAAGCAGGTGAGAAAGTGTAATCGAATTAGTCGATGTTCCAAGGCGCAACGTTCATTTCCATTTGCTCAGTTAACAGTTCATAAATCCCGAATCACTCTGGTATTCGATGCTTCGTCACGGAAGATCCTATCGTAAACTCGTTCAAACGTACAAGCGTCCCTTCAACTAGCCTCGAAAAGTTCGCTCTCACGCAAACCCATCAATGCGAATCAAACTTTGAGTTCTTCGCGGATTAGCGAACCGAAACTTACGAATGAAGTTCGTTATGCTTTATCCACGCAGGCATTAAAATCTTCCGAATAATTTAATCGGTTATTTAATTGTTTATTTATTGCAGAATATAGAGGGATGACGAATTAGGATGGCGATACTAAAATTCTTGCTGCCATTTCGCTATGCTTGTAACAGACAACCATTCTGGAGTATAGTAGATATATTATATTACATCTATTCACATTTCTCTTATCGAGTATGATCTCGTTTCCCTAAATTATGGTGTTTTCCGTACTTTTCTCTGAAAATCTTCTTCGTCTGACATTGCAAGTACCAATACTACTTATCAACTAATTATTCTACTTTTATAATAATTCATATGCAATTTGTTCTTTCCATATAAAGATTCCAAAAAAATGAGATAAATTTGTTATGTTATTTTTGCGACATATAAACGGAACATTTTGAAGCGTTTTATTGTACTTAGGAAAATAATGCAATTAAAAGTTAGCGACCACGAATGCGGTTTCATTCCTGATAAAAACTTTACTGAGGGATAAAAACAAAGGGATTCGAAAAGCAATCGCGAAAGGGTTATCGCGTTTCGTTTCTTCTGCTGTTCGCGTGCGACAATTTTTAGTTAACATCGTAAAAATTGTGCTAAAACGTGTCGTAAAAGCATCGATAAGCCCGTTAAAGCTATAAGTTCGAGTTGAGTTTGCACGCGATCGATTTTCTGATATGCGTTGCTTGAGTAAAAGGCGCAGACGAGCGTAATCGTGTTTGAATTGAACCAGCGATCGAAAATCACTGAATAATTCTTGATTGCGTGGGCTTTTACTATTGCAAGGAAAATAAAAAGAATAGCACAAAAGGCATTTTCTTCTGTCACACAGCGTTATTTGTTTGGCTATTGTTCGATAGAAAATCAAGAAGAAGGATTCTTTCTGCAAACATATTTATCTTGATGTCTTTTATGACGTTTCCCACTGCAATTCAATAAAATAAAGATAAAAGTAGCGCAATTTAATTATCTAAGTAACTTATATCGAAACGCTGTCTTGTTCTCTTTGAGAGCACTTAAAGTTTTAATAAAAATTTCTGTACTCGTTATAACCACGATAAACAGTTCAAAAGATCGCTATCTAATTGCCAACATACTGCATGTAATTTTACAAATAGTCACAAAGAACACGCAACCTTTGAAGAAGCAAACTATTCGAAGCAAGATGTGAAATTTCTGAAAGGTCTTCGTTAAAAGTTGCCCGTTTAAAATTTCCTGATATTTTTCGGAGAAAAAGATGGAAAAGAAAAGTACCTAAAGATAAAGAGCCCCGAGTCAGTTCACGTAGCTCGAAAAATGGCTCGTAAAAGTGGCCGAGATAACTCGGCAAAAATCTTACGTAACGATTCGCCGTGCTCAGTCGAACACAATGAGATGACGATACGCCATTTGCATCTTGACTTCAAGGATTCGTGTTCGCAAAGGCGGTCGAAAGGACGCGTTTACTTGCAGTTTCTGGCTGTTCGAGCGGAAAAACCAACGATCTTGAGCCGGCTATTAACCACGCTAAAAAAAGGCTGCGATTCTTTTACTGCATCGAGATCGTGCCTTGATATTCATTTTTGAAAGTATTCGAGAGTTATTTTCGAATAAAAGATCTCAATAACGAGTTAAACGACCGAAAAAAATTTTCAAGCAAAAAACATCGGTAGTAAATTAAACTGCAACCTCCTTCAAGCATATTACACGGTATTGTCGATGCTTTTCTGTTGATAAGCAGGTGATTTTCGGTCGTAAATTACGCTGAATTTTCTAGCTCGTTGAACTTATCTGTCTGTTAATGACATGAACGATGCGACAAGAAAAGTTACGTCCTACGATTAAGTAATATCTGATTTTCTGAAGATGCATTAAAGTCGAATCAATAGAAAGGGAAAGTTTGCGATATCGAATTTGCCGGCAATTTGACGGGAAAAGAGGTAAATTACTTTTCAATGGGCGCCATATTCAAAGTTGAATTTTATTAGGCAATGAAAACGATTTAATATGACGAGGCTACGTGTTGTTGTCTTGGGACTCGAACTTGAAGAGCAACTAGAAGATAAATTTGATTTTAAGAAATTGAAAGAAGAAGAAATCGAAAGAAGCCTCATTGGATCGTAATATATTCCGATTCGTATGTTCGCATTTTAACAAAATTTCGATTACCATATTATATCGTTTAAATTACACGCTTTATTTGTACAAGTGTCACGATGCACTGACGAGATGGTCATATATGATTTCGTATTGTTGTTAGTATACGAATCACGAATGCTGAGTTTGTGCATTTCATCATGGAGTAATCATGACACGAATTTCGCGATGACCTTTCCACCGTCACGCGGTTGATTGCTCTAATTATTCTGGAAAGCTGTTAGGGATCTGTTCTCTCAAGGATGTTTATACAAATCGAATAATCGAGACTTTGTCGTGTTTTCAGCCACTCAAAGGTCGTCCGACGAGTTTGCTTCTTACAAATACTTCGATTTCATTGGCAGTCCGTACGATTGACACTATTATGCTAAAAGTCATTACCGTGGTGCTAACCTTTTAAACATAAATTGTTTTATTTCGGTAAAGTTGATAATTTTAATTCTCTTAGTTTTTAAAATCTGAAAAGCTGAATTTTATTTTTTATAGAACCCCTGGATTTTTTATTTTTCAAATTGCTGAAAACATACGGTTGTTTTTGCCAAAATTAATATTTGCTTTTGTCGAGGAGGAAATATGAATACATAATAAATTTATGCATTAAATGTCATGCGTTCAAATAAAACTAATCGCAGGGGTCTTTTTTTGTTTTTACTACATTTAATTCATACGTCATATACTTAATTAGAATAATTTCCATATGACTCAATATACTTTAACATTAGCAATTAATTTTGATCGACTTCGACTTTAATTTGTTTCATTATTCCACATTTAGAAGAATTACCTGTTCTATAATTAAAAAATTCCAGGAACGAAGTTGTTACAGTTTCACGTTTCGCTTGGAATAGTTTATACATTAACAAATTTTTCAACAGGATGCTTTTAACTTTTTCCAAATATTAAATTTCTGTTTCATACAACTCTCGTGGTACTTTCTCCAAATTTACTCTCATATAAAAAGAAAAATTGTACGAATATTCTGACTATTTACGATAGCCAATTTTAAAATGTTCATATCTTCGTTATAAACATATTACGTCAAATTTGACATTTCCAATGCATTGGTGCATAACATTTTTCCAAGATATTAAAGTTCGTTGAGTTTCTCGTTAAGTTCCAAGTTTGTAAATTGTTTCATTGATAATATGGAAGCGCAATTTCTTAAATCTCTCGAAATAGAACAAATTGCCTTCTAGTTTCTATCAACGCTGGTCGAGCAAGTAGACCCATAAAGGCGTGGTTTCCTTCAGTTTTCAAATAAGCGAACGTTGCGTGACTACTTTGTTGATTATGGCCTCTGTTCATACGAATACATCGATGCTCAGCTGCATCGTTATTCAGTAAAAGTATAGTAATGGATCAATTACTGATGGTTGAAAGGAATTGTTAGATCACTGTCGCCATGATCTTGGGGACTCGTGTAACTAGTTTTTTAGATGCACCGATAATCAAGCTTGAACACACGATATCTGCGAACGCAGGATAAACAAGGAAGAACATAGTGAAATTTAATTAACGCGTATCACATACAGCGTTTATAGCCACTCATTGATTTACATAGAAGATCTTCTATTTTTACAATTAATATTAATGCTATGTTTAAAATTAATATCGACGTTCTCGTATACGCATATTAGTGTCGCAAATTTTATTCAAAATTATTATTCGTCGAGGTTTATTTTTAACGTTTATTGTAGGTATTCTGCGATTGTTATTCAATTAAATATATCCGCAATTTTCGTAAAAAATATGCTATACTTTTGCTGATTGAATAATTTCATAAACTTCGAAGAAAATAATAATTTGAATTTATCATAAAAAGCGACGCGTAAGCTATTTTTATTTATCCGTATACATGGATTTTGATGTTCAGAAGGATCAGTGCTACGGAACTTCTAACTTTGTTTTCTCGAATGACAAACGCAAAATTTGCATTTCTCTTTAAAAAACGTAATGTCGTACAATTTACCGCGCGTTAACAAAAAGTTCTTCCAGAAGGCGATGCTTCTTGGAAAACAGTGTTTTGCGAGAGTTCTCCAAAGGATTACGTAAACATATGAAATAGTATGTATCGGTGTATTGGGTGAATTTTTTATGCGGATCATGCTCGATCTATGATTCGTGCACGGAATAAGCGCATCAAAAGAACAGGTGATCTCGCACGGACATAAAAGGATTCCATTTTTATGCCAACACGATGCTTCTTCTTAGTATTATTGATCAAACATATGCAAGGCCTTTTATTCATTTTAAATATGCTTCCATCATACTTGAAATAACAGCTCTTATAATAGGAGACAACTTTCACGAATATGTTATGTGTGTTGTACAAACATTATGAAATTTCGTCATTGTCACTATTATGAAACTCGACTATTACGATCGTATTGATAAAGTTTCGGACAAACTTGAAAATATACGTAGAAATTACGAGTACTAAAAATTGCCGCGACAAGCGCAAGAAAATTATTATTGGACGTTCAATAAAATCTTCGAAAGAAATAAAGCGGATAATCTCAAGTTTGAAAGTAATTTGAAAATGCAATATAGAAAATTGTCACTGAATTCTCAATGAAATTTTCGAAACAACCAGAGTACATGATTTCCATTAGCACGTGGTGGCCAAAATTCGAACAAAGCTTCCCATGAAAGCTTCGTGACAAATGAAAGTTTTAAAGTGCTAGTTAATTATCTCTGAAAATCAATTATTGATGTACTATAGTTCAAAAGTCTCTTAAGGTATTATCGAAGAAGTACGTCTCGTTAACGATAAGCAAACAGGATTAATATGTTTAATATTTAATTTGATGGATTACAGAGAAGGGGGACGACACGAGGCCAATTCAGCGCAGTCCACGCAGGACCGCAGGAAGCTCTTGAAACGAACAAGGAGCCTTGCGGTGATATCCGAGGACGAATCTCGACACGATCGAGAGGCGCATCACTTCAGGCTCGGGCAATCGACCTTCGATTTGCCTAGGAGGCATCAATTGATTCCACGAGCCAAGCTGATAGATCGCAATTCTTTGAAGGATAGGTATGCTAGAACGAACGTTGTCTCAGAGACGGCGATGAGATCATTCAGGAACATCCGTTAGTTATCGAACAAAAATGCTTGTAATTACGATCTCTGTATCCTTGTGATCTTATCATAAAAAAGTCTTACGTCACTTACGTTATTGGTTTAATTATAGTAACTAAATATAGTTTGGAAAGTCTCATCTATGTAAGAATCACTATAGATGGCTAAATCAGTGAATCATAGCGATTAGAACCATTACGAAGTACGTGAAATGAAATAAATTTTCGTTCTTGTGAAATTCGAGCGATTAAGTATGATAATCTGCTTCTGTCGTCGTTTTGTACGAAAGAAATAACAATACGATCAAGCATAAAGAAAAGCAACGTATGTATTTGAATCGCGTGATTACAAGACAAGAAACTATCTTTCATTAAGAAACGTTAATTACCATAGAACGGGTTAAGCATAAGGAGCTTGTTCTAGCTTTTTAATTGCATGTAACAGCTCTGTTTGTAGGACGCGATACTCTGTTTCACCGAATCGTCGGATTTTTTGCACGTTCTTGTAGAGAATAATATCTGCTCGAAAATTACCATTCCAATCAGTTACAAGCTTCGTAGCCAGTTTAATCGAAACGGTGCAAATAGCAAAGTAATATCTATAGTTTAATTAAGAGAATCGTTTGTACTGTTTGTACTGTTTACGTACGAACAGAAAATTTAATTTCTACTGTTTAACGAATTTATTGATGGTAAAATATCGATATCCATAATTTTCTCCTCCATAATATCCTCCATTTTATATAATATCTTGTATAAAATTTTGAACAAGTACTATGTTCATATACGTAACTTTACAAATTGTTAATCGTTGATTGTTAATTTTAATCGTTAATCAAAGAGTTGAGCCTTTTTCACGACAAACATTTAACTAATACATCGTAGGTGAAATTTGTATTTCTTTTACGAAGGTACTGAATTTAAAATACACACAATATGTGCAATAATAATCAACGCGATATGTGCGCGAATAACGCGAATATGTGTATTCACTTCGCGTTGGATAATATCGAATAGTGTTCGTTAAATTGGTCAATTCGAAGGGAAAGCTATGGCAGGTCGAATAAATTAACCAACCTGCAATTTGCCTGCTATGCCAAACATTTTCGAAATTCATGGACCAGCCAGAAACTCGTTTGTACATAGCATACAAGATTTTCTATATGAAACCAAGTCGTACGTCACTCAAGAAACTTTCTTGTTTCCACCGGTCCTCCACGGTTCGCTGCAAAAGGTCTGCTAAGTTAAAGCCGCATTAATAATGCAATCACCTGAAACAGGCGTACCGAATCCTTTAATTCTCGTTGCTTTAGTAAATGGAAACTCCAACTACTTGTATGTATTCGTCAATCACAAGTCGAACAACAAGAACATCCGAGAAGATCCATAGAGAATAAATTTATCTCTGTGAGCTAAAACCTTATTCGGACGATGCAACTGTTGCTTTTCTCTCCGAATTGCATTCTACACTTTTGCACATATTGGTCGATGTATTTCTTTATTCGCTATTGGTTTAAATCATTTTTATAGCGCAAAAGTTAAATACATTACGCGAAAGAAAAAGAATTACTATAGTTCGAGACGTAAGTTATTTAATTTTATCTGATAACATTTATTTTCTATCTATTATAACCAGCATAAAAATACCTTTGGTTTCAATTACGTGGTATATTATACAGCGAATGCTGTCCCGGGATCTGTCCGAGATAGCTTCGATAAGAAACAGGAATAAATCCTACGAATCTTCAAGTTCCAGTTTATTTCAAGAACAATATCTTACGTTGTTACCATAATATTTCTACGTCTCGATTCAATGGTTTTGCAATGCGTTTGTACTTTATATTTCAGACTCTGCAAGAGTCAACAGCATCTTTCGGATTCGTACGAACGATTCAACGAGGCGAAATCGTATCACTCGAGATCTACTGGCGGCCTTCACTCGATTCCTTCGGGACTCCCCTCGTTTCCGGATCCTCTGCAATACACTCGAGGTAATCGGACCGATCCTGATCGATTGAATATCCTCGACTGGCCCGAATCACCGAGACGTTACCGCAGTGTGCAGTCGTTGGACACCGTTAGCGATTTAGTGGACATTGTCGAAGACGGCTGGCCAATCGAAGGAAATCGCAGTATCGATTGCATCTACACTCAGGTAAATATTGCGTTTCTACTGTTTAAGCGACTCATACGAAACGGAAATATTTGATGATCATCAGGAAACGAGATTCCTATGTTACATGTCACATAGTATTAATTGATTGATTGTGGAATGCAAGCTAATATTCTTATAAAGCTAATTAAACAAATGGAATCCGAGTAGAAAATGTGACGCACTGAATATCATATGTACTAAATTCTAGTGTTAATTCTAAATTAATGTTGACTTTAATATTGGTATCATTTGGTCTGTGTTTGCTAATCATTTCAAAATTAACCGATACTACACGTATAAATTTCTCGTCGGGAGCATTTGATGCTTCCTATAGGATATATAGAGCGCGTCCTTATATCGCGCTATACACCATACCCCATAAATTCACTCTTATGTCGAATAGTGTTTGAGAACGAGGATGGTCGCGTTTATCTCGAAGTTACGATGGAATATCGATACTCCCGCGACTGGTCCAGGATCTTCCTTCTTACAATTAGATTCTGATAAACATGCAGTTGTACTATACGTTTATTGCTCTGTTAACTAGCAATTTATAAAGCACAACGTTAACAGGTGTATAATAATTTTAAAAGGAAAATTTTAAAAGGAAAACATACTCATTCCATTGAATTCTGGCAAAAATGGAGTTCTACTATACGTTTATTGCTCGGTTGCTTGATAATTTATAAGGTATGACATGAACGTGTATAAAACAATTTTGAAAGGAACAGAGAACATTCCATTCTCAGGTGAAACGTAAACGGAAGGAGCACAGGAGCCTGGACAGCATTCTGTTCGAAGACGATGGCGAGTTAGAGTACTTCGACGTTCTGAACCTCTTACCTTTATCGAACGTGCGTTTGGAATTCGACGAGGAGGACGCGCGTAACAATAACCTCCGTCAAAGGAACGACCCAAACCTAAAACCACTGGAATATCTCGAATCTCGCGTCGTGGAGGAGAGATCATCGACGAGGAGCAACGCTACGGACGAGGAAAAATGTAAAGAAAGCACCAAGGAAGGGAACAGCCCGCAAGATATTGAGGAATTCGATTGTCAAAAAGAAGAAACCGGTTCTTTGCGTTTATTCAGAGATAATTTATCACCACAAAACTCAAAGGAGGAGCTGCGTCACGAAGTTCGAGAGGATTTCGAGGACGACAGGGACTCGATAACTTACCTTCGAAACGAATTCGTAGACCAAAGATCCGCGTGTTCGAATATCAAAGAGAGTAGATACAGGCTCGATGACGAGCTGGTGCTAGTAGGAAAGGAACAGATCGATCGGAAGGTCGAGGAGGCGGAAGACTATAAATCAATTTGGATCTCGGACACGGAGGAGCAGGAGGACATGTCGCGCAGACCACAGGTGCTCAAGGTCATCGATAGCGACGTGACCAAGAGGCGACACCGAAGTCTTACCATCGAAGTTGGTTCCTTTAAGAAGGACGAGCAAAAGAACGAGAAGTTTCAGAGTAATGGACAAGATTCAAGCAATTGTATCGACCTGGTGCAGTCGAACGGGAAGATCGACGAGGTTGACGGAGCTCTGAAGAACGTAGAGGTAAGCGATAAAGAATAGTTTCTCCATCTCTCGATTCATTTTATCCATTTTAATCTTAGAAATCGTAGAACGTTTAAACGGAACAATTTGTCATTTTTCATAAATTCATAGATTTATAAAATGTGTAAATTTTGGAAGATTCTCCGGCAAAGATTAACAACTAATTTGAATATTAATGGCAGATTTAAAATATCATGAAGCGTCTTTATACGTGTACAAAATATTTTCGTTCGATAGGTAATCTAATGATATATGCAGATAAAAGCTTTCTCTTCCTCGTACACATCTTTCACTTCAATTTCTTTAATAGAATCTCCAACCTCGTTCCTCCGCAGTTGCAATATTGAAAACGTAATCACATATAAGAACATTCAACCATGAAACATTCCAAAGAACTTGCGTTCCTTACAGATTGCAATTTCTGTCGTTTTAGAGCGTAAACCAGGAAGAACGTGAGGCGAACACGAGCGTGGTGAACGCGAGGAACACTTCCGAGCAGAAAAACTCGCAGAAAGATGGTATTAAGGGAAAACAGACGGAAGGTAGATTCGAGAGGATCGTCAAAGAGACATCGAATATTATCGGGAAGGCTTGTAGCGTAGTGAAAGGAAGCTTAGGTTTCGAGGCACGATCAGAGAGCTCTGATCTGGGTTTAGGATCAGAATCCGGAAGCGACACCAGACGGAGATCCGTCGACGATGGCATCGATGAGGATCACGTGTCTAACTGCACAGACAAGGGATTATCGTCAAAGGAGAACGAGAGTCAAAAGATGCATGGTAATCTGACAAGATCGATCAGCTGCGTGGATTCGATCGAGTGTCAACCGGATGACGATCAGGAGTTCGATCATGTTCGTTACAAGATCGTCAAGTCGAACATGTTCGGCAAGAACATGTACACTAATGCTCGTAATGACGTCACGTATGAGGGATTGATCCAATATCTGCGAGAATATTCCTTCCAGGAGCTTCTGTTGGATAATAACGTTGTGATTATAGAACCAGTACGCGCGGAAACCATAGAGCGCAAACCATCCAACGTTGGAAAGGCGAGATCAGAGCCAAGCTGTAAGATAGCAGGAGCTATACAGAAGAAAACGGACGCAGAGAATTGCCAGAGAAGTTGCGAGAGTTCAGATGTCAATGCTAAAAGCCCGAAACAGTCGTCTATCAGGAAGCATTTCTTTTATCATCCTATTAGGGTAAACCGTGAGCTTATCGATGAAGAACTACCTGATCCTGATACCGTGAAAAACGTGAGACTTATGTTTGAGAATACATTGAAGATGAAGAATCCGTCTAATTCGACGTTCTCGCGGGATTGTAAGAGCAGGAAGAGTGCTAGTATGAAGGATCTGAGTAGCATTGATGACAGCCATTTTGATGAAATGTCGGAGAAGGTGGATGAGGCTACCAGGTAGAATATGATTCTTTTTTTCTGCGAAAAGTTTGCAAAAAGTTTTTGCAAAAGTTTAGTAAAATGCATATACTAGCAAAAGATGAACACTACTCGGTTTAATATACGTTGCTGGGCGAATGTTTGGAATCACTTTTTAACTATTAATTTCATTACTATTAATTCGTAAGTAACGCAACTGATATCAATAGTAAAGTTCCTTCGCTTGAATAAATTATTGATATAACAATTTTCGATGCTGCCAGAATTCCAAAGTAACTTTTCCCTTTCTTAAACTTTGAACTCTATGAAAACACGGTAATTCCAAACTTTTGACCAGTAACGAACCACGCACTACCCTATTTACTCAACTTCATTTAGCGAAAATTACCATGCCATGTTCAGATGTTCCAGCAGGGCGAAGGATCTCACGAAACTATTCGAGAACATGGAGAAATCCACATCTTCGACCGCATCGGTGGTTGGATGCAAGGACGAATTAGACAGTCCCCGTTGTGAGTCGAAAACCAGGATTCTGGCACAAAGTTTCGAGGCCAGGAGCGGCCACACATCGCCGAGCGACTCGACTTCCTCCAAGAACAAGATGAACCGTTACCATCACCACCATCATCACCACAATAATTGGGATGCTGGTAGCGTAAGCTCTGGGGTGTCTAGCGATTATCCTGACACTGATCCCGGAAGCGGAGTGCAGTGTATTTCCTCGGAAGATGAGGAAGTCGACTGTCACGAGAACGATGTGACCGAGTCAAGTGGATCGAATCATTACGTATCTCCAGACGTTCTTAAAAAGATTCGCGAATGTGGCACGTCAGTCACTTACTATGGCGGCAAGGTGGTAAACTCTAGCAATGGGCCATTAATATCACCAGTAGTGGAAAATAGATTCAAATGCGTCGATGGATCGAACGATTACGTAAAATTCAGGCTGATAAAGAGCAACTCCTGTGACAGCAGATTCGAACTAACTGGAAGACTCGTGGAGAATCATCTGAGGCATCGAAACAGAGACAGAGCTTCTGATTTGAGCCAGTATACGATAGCCGAGACACCTAGCATCGAAATCACCACGTTAGACAAGCAAGAAGAAGAGGATGAAGATGGGAAGGTGAGATCGGAAGATGAGAATAATAGAATCAAAGAGGTCAAAAGAGAGCCTCCTGTGGTGATCGGTTTAGAGCCTAAGAAAGAGGAGAACAAGGAGGCGAAGGATATTAAGGTGGATTTTAAACTGGGTGACTTGGAGGATGCAAAGTCAGATTACGCTCGCAGATTCATCGGCAGTGCTTTAAATAGGTGGCAGGTCAATGAGAATAATTGGAGAACAGATGATTTTGGAAAAATGGAATTCGAAGAGTTCGAAGTACTCGAGGATAGTTTAAATGGGACTGAGAGCCAACGTTTGGAAACTTCTTGAAGGAATTGGGTTTTCTGTAATATATTTGGTCCATTTTGATAGAGCCAGAGGGAACGTTGCCAAAGTTGTGAGTCGATAGTTGCGGTAGTACGTCACGGTAGTGATACTTTGGTAAAAGTTTTTGCGTATTCTCGAACGATGTCGCTTTGTAAGAATTTGAACCGCGTTGTCTTTACCTTCGAAACGACTTCTCGATCCATCCGTTCGAGAATATCGCGTTAGTCAGTTCAATTGTTCAGGAGCATTGTACAGCTGTTATTCGAGGTTTCTTAGCAACGAGCAACTTGGATGTTTGATCAAACACAACGAAATTTTATTATATTTCGTATAATACACATAATAATATATTCATGAAAGATTTCTACAAGTGTTCGAATACTTTCGTGAGCTACTGTATATTAAAGTCGATGGTTATAGAATTGTAACGATCTTGTCTATTTACTGAATTTGATTTTGATCGAAGGATTGAAGCAAGTGTACATAAGGAAGTGAAGAACGTTCTGAATCAGTTTATTTGTTAAATTGTTATTTACCTTGTTCTAGGCTAAATAAATATCCGTTTACAAATATCTCCTAACACCTAATCCCTTTAATGTGTTCGTTTTTACTTCCACGAAGTTAAATATCGAATAAAGCGTGTTCTGTAAATTGATTAAGCAACGAGTTCGTTTAACGTAGACCACGATTTAACAACATAAAGTGCTGTTATTTAATATTCACGTGGAGAAAGAAACTGATTAGTAAATAAATATATGGTATTTATTATTAAATCTTTGTGCAGGAAGCCTTATTTATATTATCTAAAAATTCCATGAATTTTAGTTATGATCTGGTATAAGTTTAAATATAACAATTCATTTATACGAATGTGAAATATGCCGGAGAGTTTTGTAAGAACCTCCGCTCGTATGTTTCTCTATAATATCTTAAATCCACAAAGTGTAAATTGTCACGAATGTATCTTAATTATGTAAAGGTACACAGAGATACGAGACAGATAATTTAAGATAAGCTTGCAAATGGTTCTCTTTTATTAGCAACCCACGAATATTCTAGCTGTAAAAATATCTTCCTCTCAAATTCTTTACTTCTCTTCACGCAGAGTTAAGTTAAAGATCAAAGACTTTGGGTCTTAAAATAAGTACGAAAAGTAAGTCGTAGACTTACCGACAAAGATAAAAATATCTTTCCCCCGAATTTTTTTTTATTTTTTTTTACGAAGCTTCATCGCGTTCGATCATTACTCACCAGCACTCTCCGTCTTCTCAGTGATCATCAAACTTTTGTCCGCTTTGTCATTTTTTGTCACTTTCGTCGGGCTCTGTTCCCTCGGCGTACTCGTATCTTCTATTCCTTTCGCTAGAATCGGACTTAACCTCGGAGAAAAATTACTCTTTGTTGAGGAGAGATTTCTCTGCGTGCTGTGCCACCACCTTTTGCACCATGTTTCCTGCAACACAGAAAATTACGTTTAGTGTAATGTAAATAGAACTACAATACAGTGGCATTTTTATTTGTGTTAGTTTATCGGTGAAAACGAGTCTTGGTTTTATCCACACGACGTTTTAACATTCAACGAAGCGCACGAAGGTTTCTGCCTTCCTTTTCTCAGATTTTCTCATATTATTTTCTCTATTTTTACAATTTCTCGGGGAAAAGAGAGTCTATTGCAAACACGACATATAAATACCAGAAACCAGAAATGTGTTGGGTTTCTTCCGTCAATTCGCATTCGATTAGCGCGCGTTTGGTTCGGAACATCAAACACAATTGTTTCACGTAGCGTAGATAGATCAGGCAAATCGTGGCCCTGTGAATCGTTACCCGATAGGCGTTGTGATCGGACATTGAACATCGTAATTACATCTTGTACTAATCGTGAAACACCAATTTCAGAGTTTCCCACTCGTTACGTGAGTTTGCTTGATAGCTATGCTCTTACCAATTTTGGTCTTCGATTACCTATGCGCAGCATGCTTCACAGGTATGCACTGTAGCTTAAAAGTACGCATTTGGACATTTGTGTGCAATAAACATCAATCCATGAAGTGGATTTCTAAGAGAACAAACGTGGCTGTCGAACTTTTTTCTTAATTATCGTCCTGTACAGTTGATCTTTTCAGAGTCACGCTTATACAACAGCACGCGCTAAAGAGTCGAGGAGTTATGGAACGAGCAGATACATTTTTCGCGATTAAATCACAGAAACAAATATCGGAATATGTACATGTGATATTTTCATACACGCGTTGATAAATTTATCGACAGGATATCATACAATTTATGCGAAATTTAAATTTTCCAGAGTATTGACCAAAGGGCAAACATGGAACAGAATTTATTCGGTTACGGAGGAAATTTTTATTTTGACACGCAATGACTCGATGTAAACGTTGTATTTGAACGCAACAGAATTGGCAAATGCCCAAAATACTATGGGGTCAATGCGGGGTCATGCCGAAATTGGAGCTCGGCCAGGGTCGGCTCACGACTGTACATTTGGCAGAAAGTGGTTTTCAAAGAACGAAGCGAATGTAACGATAAGTATTTGGTAGAGCGGCCTTTGTCGTAAAGTCGAATAGCATGTACCCAGAGAAATAAAGGATTTCCAAGTGAAAAGCGGAAACTTTCTTCAGGAGAATTTACGTGCTTTCTCGCATATGAATCGTCGTGTTGTCGCTTTGTTTCCTTAAACATGCATAATTTGTAAAATACTCGACACACTTCGAGCGATGTGGAAATTTGTGCGTCGTCTGGAAAATGACGCCGTTATTCCCGCCGACACGGTGTTCTAAAAACGATACCGCAATGCGTATCTGACGCTACCTATTTTAAGGCAATCGTAAAACCGCCTTTAAAATGCTATGAAGATGTACGCGCAGTTGGAGTTTATCGGAACCAGTATTATCAGAATCTTGCGATATTTGATTCTCACGGTGAAAGAGTTAACGTGTTCGGTTCTAAATTAAATTGTGTAAAGTATATTTTTGCTGATCCTTTAATTTTAGTCTTACTTTACAGTGTAAGAGGCTACTTTAATTCATTAAGAAGTTAGTTGATAGGAAACAAATTGCGAATGAAGTGTTGTATGATAACAATGATTGAAGTATAATAGATGAAACCGACGGACTTCTTGATTGTCGGTGATCGTTTAACAAAAAGAAAGATAAAGTGAACCAAAGGTAAAAAGGAAGATAAAGTGCACGAAAAGTTCAAAGTTCCCTTGCGTGAGGGACCATATATCAAGCTTCGTCTCTTTCTGTGTCGATGAAATTCTTCCGCATAATAGCACCGATAAAGATCCAACATTCAAAACGTCTCAGTGTCATTTAGAGTTTAGGCTGGCGATCAGTCTCCAACAAAGGAATTTCAGTGAAGTATTTCGATATGCGATGAAAAATGAAATGAAAAATGGAAGAAAGAAGCTGCGATAACTACGAAACTGCGTAATTATAATCATTACTCAGATCATTAAGACGGTGAATTTTCATAAAAAGTAAACATTTTTGAATCGTGGGTAATAAAATAATATCTAAAGGAAGGTTTATTTTAGCTACTATACAATTATAATGAATACCGTTTTAGATATTTTACATATATTTGCATACTATCTGCATTCTGTGTATTTTTGCGCTTTTGCATTTTAAATCCTTCGTGAATGGATAAACATTTGCAGGTTGACGATTATACCGACGACGATACTATTCAATTACAGACAATGGCAGTAAACGCGAAAAGCGTGAAATGAGTTTCTTTCTGTATGTATTTTCAAGTAACTGTGAAACCTTTGTGCCTTGACTTAATTCTCGCTTCCTACATTTTTGCTTATTCATATTTGTAACAGACGTAATCTCGTAATTTCTAACGTGACCCGTTCATGTACGTTTTTAAAACCACATAGCGAATGCAAGAATTTCCATCGCCATTTCTGTTGAAACACAAGACAATTTCTAGAAATTGGGTCAGGAAGAGAATTACTTGATAGTGGTAGCGAGGGTTAACTGTATTTTACGTACATTTTCGTATATTTTCCAGGATTTATCTCGGTGAGGTTCTCTAGTTTCTCAAATAAAATATCTCGACCTTCTCAGATTTTTCTGCGATATTAAAGTGACTGTGTTCCTTCGTTAACCTTTCTACCGCGTTTCAGTTTCATACCTTTAAACGCCTGGATTCTTGAATTCGAGACGCTTTAATTGAGATGATTTAATCCCACGAATTTATCGTGGATCGTCGATATATCTGGCGGTCTAAGAATATTCTTGCTTCTCCTTTTTCTCCTGACTTTTTCTCCCGAAACGTGATATATTTCTTAAGAGCCTTCCTGCAACCGGATCTTTGTTATCTTTTCATAAAAAGATCGATGTACAGCATATTACGAGGAATCGATGATATTTGAAAACTCGAAGAGAGAGTGAAAAAGAGAAGAGAAATAGCTATTCCATTTGTTTAAAAAAGACTTGTAATTTGATATATTTAGTAAGAAAGAATTCCTTTACTAAACACTGATAATGTTCTCTTTTTATTAAATTAATGTGGACGTCCTCGGCAGGATCTAAAAAGTTGCATCTATATTTGTTCAGAGCAGAAGCGTGCTCTTATTCAAACAGTCGGTAGCATCCAGTTCCCATTCGTCAATTGCTCCGCCTCGTTTTTCTTTCTCAATACCAAACCTCTGTTCGAACGTTTCACCCGTTACTCGTTTCGCTCGCTTATTCGTCCTGACTAATCGATTTTACTGTCGTGTTTTTCGAAGTTATTTTTGCATCGTGTTTTTTCTACACGTTCCACGATGGCCGGCATACAATTTTTAACGATTCTACCGAGATATTTCTTTCTCGAAAAGTTCGTCTTCAGCATCGTTTCACGCTAATGGCATGCAACTTTCGCCAGAACTCTATTCAGTAATTCGATTATTATCGCGGTCTGAAAGTTTCAGAGACACAAGTTAGGATTATTCAGACGGCCGCGCTACGCGAATCTTCTCGGCGGAAGTTCTCGTTTCCCCTCGAAATTGGATTCCATTGAACGCGCCTCGACCTTGCAAAATGTTGTCCACCCATGAGTTATTTCGTGACAGTGGCGCGTCAGAAATTTCCTAGAAATTTCAGGCGGCTTGTACGAATTCATCAGCGACATTCGTTTAGCGAAAATCAATGGAAACCTGTTGGGAACTTTTATCGTCAATATTTAAGTGTCACCGCACGTGTACGTTCGCATATTGTGCACAACTAGATACGAGACGTAGTTTCTAGCGTGAAATATATAATATACCGGGTGTACTTTTCTAAATTGCACGTTTAAATTATTATTGCTGTTGCAGAAATAACTGAGAGATTTTTGTCATTTACTGGTTTAATTTAAATGAGTTACAGTATGCAGTACAGCGAGTGTATACATGTACATTGCACGTATTCATGGATTTATGCGTGTAACGAACATACGGCAAATTGACTCAATTAATCGAAGAGTAAAAATACTTTGCTGTTGAGTCGATCGTTAAAAATCAACTGGTAGATTGCCGTGGATATAAAAACTCGAGAAACTGAATTTTCATCTTTACAGATTTTTATTGCAAATTTGCCTCGGTCATTTAGAGCGTTGAATTTTGTTTATGAATAATCCGAATAAAAAGTATTTACAGCTGACTCGGTTGAAAATTTATTGAAAATAATTCCGACAAATCCACGTAATTTTCGTGTATCGTTCGAGATTAATTTTCTCGTCGACGTCAGATCAATTTTCCCTCGTATTATAAATATTTAATAGTTGAATTCTGGATCTCATCGTTTTTAACACTTCTACTACTTGTTTTTCGTTATTTTATTATATTTTTAGACTTTTCCTATTTCTCTTGAAATATTTCGCGTTGAATGTTTCATGATTGTATTCATTCTTTTTAAGAAATTATGGTATAGCCTTTTATATATTTGAACGAATGATTGAATGAATTTGAATAATTAAGTGAGATTTTATCGTTTCATTCGTTACCGTTAATTAAATTTTAATGAACGATTTGTCGACGATTTCGCTCGTGATTCTCAACGACCAAGCGTTTCAATTAGAACACATCATCGTCGATGATATTCCAGCAGTCAATCAACGTACTCGTATATGCACATGCTCTGCTTGCTCAAATTTTGGTCGTCGGCCAAAGCAACGAACGACCGCCAAAAGAATTTCTCACGTGCGCAGCTGTCGTGAAATAAATAATCTAAAGGCTAATGATCTCGCGAGTGTCACCGATCCCTCGTGTAGATTTCAGTTTACGTTTGTCGTAAAGTAAAGTACAAAACCGGAAAACACGCCAACTGTTTAGTTAATTAAAATGTTGGTTGCCTTTCAGGAAATAATGGGTCTCTGTTCGACAACATTCATTTTTGTTTTCCCGACACGGAATCAACCGAAATAAGCCACTTAAACGTCGTTCAATTTGTCCAACACGAAGATCTCGACAGTCTCCGGGTTCATCTTTCTACGATTGTTTCAGGCTTCGACTTCTGTTTTTAGAAATAACATCTCTGTTATACGAGTGTTTCGTGTCAATTCTCCAACAAATTGAGTTAACTGTTACGATTCGCGTTTATATAGCAACTATTATACAACTACTTGGTTGATACTGGCAAATGAAATTCTCTCTGCGATGGGAAATTCTTACAATGGTATCACATTTCAGAGCAAACGAGAGATCTAGACGCCGTTGTTATCATTCGAACTCGTTATAGTTGCTGGAATCGATATAACTGGAGCATAGTTAGGTGAAGTACCAGCTTCTGGGTGGAGTCGAGGGTCAAAAGGTGAGACACAAAGCGATTCAGAAAATGATCGACTCTACTTTTTACTAGTTCCAGTACGCGTGGAAGTACACGATTAATATTTCATCCGCAAGAAATAAATGACCTACTTCCATAAGTTCTCTCACGGCAAGAAGATGGCATAGATAATGGTAAACTCCAAGGTAAATTTACAAAAACGGTGTATCATCAACGCTTTCCTGTACTTTCCGATTTATGAAGTTGATAAATACATCAATGTACACGGATATTTTTTTAAATAAGTAGAACCCTAAAGAACAGGAGGAATTCATCTCCTTCTATCTTTAATAGAACGTCTCTGAAGAGTTTAAGATTGGTAATTTTCGGGAAGATAGAAAAATTCAGTTTCAACGATACTCCAGATCTTTATTTCCACAAGAAAGTTTCGAATTTGTCTCGGCGCTTAAAACGTTATCACGAAATCATTAAGTTTCTTACACCAATTCTATTATTCTCGATATCTATCTTTCATTTACAAGGTATTAGCATCTAGTTAGATGTATGTATGTAACAAGATCTTAATACCTTTAGAGTCATGAATATTCATAGGCTACTCGTGACTTCGTATCTCATGTTTTATCAAGCGCTTCATGTATCCTCGGTCGGTTTCTCCAGTCATTTCCGCACGAGTATTTTTCCGGAGTTAAAGGTATTTACTTTGTTGCAAATAAGGAACGTTAGAGGATCTTTCAGCGAATCGAACGGAAAACATTCGATAGCAAGATAAGATCTGCATACAAAAATTTTAGTTTCAACGAGGGGGAAAAGAAATTCCCTGAAGATAGATGTTTTTCTTTCATTCTCCGCGACGAAGTGGCACGTGCGCGAGAAACTGCCGAGGAAAAATGGAATAAATCACATTTGCAAAGCGTGAAATCGCATGAATACGAAATGACATTTGCAGATATGATTCGTATGTCTATTCAATACCTTCGTCAAGAGTCACGCACACCATTTTGGCGTTGACTAAATGGCGAGGGAAAATAAGATGGGCGTCATTTTGGAGTACAGTAAAAGCTTTTACTAATTTAACGGAAAACAAAAGAGATTAATTGCTGTCCAGTTAATGGATCGTTATTTGCCAACAATGCCCTCAATTCGTGAACGATGAACAATCTATAGACTAACCCGTTTATGTTGGTAAATCAGTATTGGTAAATTATGCAATTCAGCGAGTTTTTTCCAATTTTCATTATCTAATTGCAGTCTGTTTTGACGAAACAGTGAAAAAAGTTGGATTAAGTTTTGGATCTTTTCAGGATCAACAATTGATTTGAACGATGAAAGTACTCTCGTTTATTCAAACGCGTTTAAACAAATCTATTGAAATCTAATCGATATATAACTCTACTATTGATATCTTGTAACTTTTGACTTGTAAACTTTCGCTAATAATATCTGAATATTCCATTATATAAAAGAGCTCTGTTTGATATAATTACTCTGCTCGGTAGAAATAGTCAAAGTCTTGCACGAATCAATAAAGAATTTATTTTAAGCATTACTATTATTAATCCAAAATATTTCTCATCGATAAAGCATCACAAATTTAATATCTAATTTATAAGAATATATTCGTAGACGTTGAAGTATTCTAGTTCACCTGTTGATTTGTAAGGATCAGAGTCTTACATCTGGTTAATTTTTCATGGAATAAAAATTAACATATTCGACTTGTTACTTGTCTCCCTATATCCTATAGCAACATATTTTACGCTATAAACGAACATATCGCGTTTGAACATACTTTATCCTGTCATTTGAATTTTTCATCATACGTTCGCTACTTTAAAATTCCCCTACTAGCAAAATAGATGGGCCGGCCATTCAAATCCCCTATGGGCTCGTGAAGTCATTATACTATGTTTCACGGCCAGCTAACTTCCGAGTGACGTTGCTGCCGCGAAGAATAATGCGACTACTCTACATCGGGATACATGCTAAAAATATATTACTTCATAAATTAATTTACTAGAGTGGAACATATTTCTGTTTTCAGACATTTGTGATCGAATGGATAAGGATAAAAACAGAGATAAATTTCTGCGAGCAAAGAAAGTTAGAATTAACATTTTTGAAGCATATTCGACTTTAAATGGAAATGTTGCAAAAATATTATCTATTATACAAAGTTATACAAACGTACTGAAAGTACTTGTACTTTTAAACATTTACAATTGAAAAATTTCGAATCATAGTTTAAATAAATTTCTCTACAGTCGTTGTAACAGGAAGTTTATTTTCCAAATTCATACAAACCTGTTCAAGATACTTGTCCATTTAGACACATTTAATTGTGTAACTTCGAACTGCTGTTCGAAATACATTTTTCTACAATGATACATTTGAAAACTAACGCTACAGCTACCTACGAAACTGTAGCAAATGTAAATCGTAGCAAAATGTTTATTGTCCAAACTATTCGTGCTTTCAGATACGTCCAATCGAGTAACTCTGAATAACATGTTAAACAAACTTCTTTACAATGACTCGTTTCAAAATGAACAGTTTTCAGGCTCATCCGGCATTAAATTGTAGTAAAAAGTTTGGTTCACAAAGCCACTGAAAACGCGTTGGAATTTTCATGTTCAACATTTTCGGGGAATTCATTTTCCGTGATGTAAATAAAGTTTCGTGAAATGTCGAAATTTTCATGTCCAATATTTCCGAGGAAATTCTATTTGTTTTGTTTAAATACAATTTTGTGAAATCAGATGTTACAGAATCGATGCTTAATTCGTAAGATAAGGCGATTAATTTACAAATTTCGAACAATTGTCGCTTTTCCTCGCATCGCAGAGAAAATTCCGATGATCGTTTAAATCGAAACTCATTGGAATGCAGTGAGATTTTTATTCCCATCATTTATACTTGGAATTTCAAAATGAAATGTAAATGAAGCTCTGATTTTCGTTCGAACGAGACAACGTATCGACCTTTTACCTTTTACTAGTTGAAATTCTAAAATGAAACATACCAAGATTAACACTGAATTCGGAATGAAGAGATAAATTTAAATATTTTTCATAGTTGTGGTCCCGAAAAAGCGTTGGAAAATCCCAATAATTCCTAGAATCACATAGGGGAAGGCATTTAAATTTTCATTCTCACTGTTTATAATTGAAATTCTGGAATGAAATACACCGAGATCAACGCTTAATTCGGTATGAAAAGGCCAATTTAAAGATTTTCCACAGCCTCACAGGCTCTGTCTCAAATAGTAGTGGAATTCCCGATAATTGATAGAGCCATAGACATCGATAATACCTACTGGAAAGGGTAGAAAATTGGATCAGCTGAGTAGGTTGTGTACGAGGATTTTCCCATTAAATGCTAATCGGCTAACTTGCTGTACCTGTGCTTTGCGGTTTCTACCGGGAACACACCAATTCCAGATAATCGAGTGCACAGCACTCGAAATCAAAACAATAGAAATAGAAGTTGCTCAAATTGAGGCATAGAGAACGTCTCATATCGGCATAACATAAATTATTCAGAAAGAATAATGTAAGATGTAAAGATGATGCAAGATAGGATTATGTGAGACAGTAGGTTATTTAGAACGAACTAAGTAATTTGTAGTTTTAATTTGTCAAATTTGGCTATGGTTTGACTATATTTATGTATGTATATTGGAACAACTTTTCAGCAATTTATGTTTGAAAATACACCATTTGACTCGTTAATTTATTAACTTTTAACATTGCATCAACACGATATTTTATCGTCGACTTTTTCCCAATCAACTTGATATTTTATAACATGCGACAAGTTTAGGACTGAACATTAGAATGTTAAAATTTTTATCCGAGTCAAATAACCATATACAGAATCGGTGATTGTTTCCATCGTTAAAATTTAACCAGAGGACTGAAATCGTAAGAGCCTGTCTTTGAAAAGCAGCTTCCCCACGAACAAACGAGAGCAGGCGCAACTTAGAAAACTTTTAAGGGGTTTAAATTATCGTCGAGTATCGCGTATTCACAAAAACTTTCTCTCCAGAGGTCATAAAATATTAAATCTCAAAGTTTCCCGCGTTTAATATTTCCATGGATATACCCTTTGAAAAGCTATATATTCTGCAAGTTTCCTGATCCCTTTGTACCACTAGGTTTTTAATCGAAATTTCAAATCTATCGAGAAAAAGAAAAAATAAGAGTCTTGCAGAAACCACGCCTGGTTAAACGGATTTTCTGAATATCGAGGTCAATCGATATGATGCGAGTGGAAACCGAAGGCTTTTCATTTCTTTGACCAGCTATTAACAGTTGTATATGTATACACTGGTTTGAGAAAGTATTTGAACGCTTATCAAACTGGAGTTTTGTTTCTCCATATTTCTATGTGTTTTATAAAACATCTTCAAGTTCCATTAGCTGTTATCGTAATTTATTCGTCGTATATTTATCGTAATTTTATCGTAAATTTCTGCGATTTTTATCCAGGCAATTTAAGAAGCTTTGTTTAGCTCATTGTCTTTGAGATTTCTAAATGGAACAAATCAGAAATTATATCGTTAACTTGTAACAATGTTGCTCTTATCGTCTTTTCTGGCGCCGTTATTCGGCCCTTTTATTGGTTTTAAAGCTCGTTTCCCATGTAGGTACGTGCACTGCTTTCATTTTATTATTGAATCCTGCCTTTGATGTTTTCACATCTTTCTTTTATCGCTACAGTATTTCTTTCTTAGCGTCCGTGTATTTCTTTTACTGCTTCTACGATTATGCCTAATGAATGCCTTTGTATTTCCTTCTTTAACTCTGTAACTTTTTCAATACATTTTTGGACTGCTTTTTACATTCCTTTTGCTTTCTTCCTTGGTATTAAAGGCTACATATTTTTACCTTGCGAAGATTAGTTATAAAGATTACAAGTTCTATTCAGTGTTCTCGCAGTACTTTTATTTATTTCTGCTATTTTTGCTTTTCTATATCTTTTGATTAGTTTCTTTTATATCTTCATATGTTTGGATGGTTTTCTCGTTTACTTCTTGTCCTCGTTTTCTCTGCTTGTTTAATTTTTTTTCCTTTTTAATGTAGGTTTTTCCTTTTTAATGTAGTCGTATCACCTTCTTTCGCATTTCACAAACTCTTTTTTTCCGCGTACTTATGCCATTGTGTTTTTATTGCCCGAATTCTTTCCTCTTGTTGGAATTCAACCCAGAATTCTCCTTTCAGCCGGATTGCTTCCTCGAACGTGAAAATTTTTCTAAGTCTCAATTTCATCCTATTGGAATTTATCCCAGAATGGTCGAAGGATAGCAGAGGTCCTCAGGGTGATAACATTATTTGCACTCATTGATTAAAGACGGATAATGTCCACGTGGATAATAGAAATCGAAAGGAAAGAGCTTTAGGAACGTCTTTGGTATTCGGCCAATAGCTGCCAGGAATTATTTCAGAGAAAATGATCATTGACCACCAATAATGACCATAGGTTGACCACAGAGTAAACGTGGTTTCACGTACTGGGACAAGGGGTAGTTTCAGTGGTTTCTTAGGATATTTTGATACTCGTAGAAATCGAAAATATAGGAATGCGTCTGAAAGCTTTGGGTTAGTTACCCTCCTTTTTCTAACGAATGAAGTTTAACATGGAAAAGCACTCTGCGATATATCTTCGTGTTTGAGTGTACAATGTTTCATTAAAGTGCCTGTGGAATTATTATTTTAGTGATTTCATATTTCCTAATCTAGACCTTTTAGATTATCTACGTGCAAGTAATATAATTCAAGAGATTACAGAGAAATGTTTATCTTTTTTTCGTAAAATAACTTAGTTGCCGTGGATTATTCTAAGATAAAAGAAGCAATAACGAGAAATAAATAATAATCTTTTGTGGTAATAATCTTAAAAAAAAAGAGAATGAAAAAAGCCAGATTCGAAAATAACATTTCTGAAAAATTCATAATACGCCTTAAACCAAGAAATATGTAACCCGATGTCATAACTCCTTCTCTCTCTTCCGATCCTTTTGCCATTTCCATCGCTTTTGGAACGTAGACGTGACCTGCTCCGCTCGCATCACCGTGCGACAACTTTGAACTGGTCACGTAGAGGATCAGAAATTACGTAAAGTATAGTTTAGCCTTGATTCAGTTCCTGTCGAAGAAGATAAAATGCTACGTACTGAATCACATTGTAGAATCAATATATCGATGTCGTTATTTGATGCTTCAATTTAGAATCTCGCTATATCGTGGACCATATCATATAAATTTTGACCACGGGTCAAACGTGACAATCTAAAATTCAGTTTCATATTTCAAGGTACAATTTCTTCCATTTCTCCGACGTGACGCTTTTTCGTTAACTTATCCTCCGCTGGAATGCTTTTTAGCAGCGAGTCACGGCTGCGAAGTGGCTTGATTAAATGCACTCTGTAATCTGCCAGCGGGATCTCGGATTTAAACGAGGAACGTAATGTAATACGAAACGTTGGGCCAGCGGGACCAACGCTTTTTAATGGAAGGTGGAAATTTCTGATGGCATCGCTTTTCCATCACTTCCTGTGGATCATCTAATTTCTGGTACGTTTATTTAATTCCTGACGTTGATCGATCTTCCCAGTTTCCACAAGAACTTCATTTTTAAAAATGTTATTTTCAAACTTTAAGGGGAATTCAAATAACTTAATTTAAAGTACACCTTTTTGTCCCTTCGCTTGAGTGTTCGGATTAGCGATTTAAATTCAAGTGTCCAACATTTTTATCCAATTAGTCAAATGACTTAACTCCAACTCGTTTGCGTTCTTGTTAGGATATTTTTTCGTACAATCGCTTTACAAATTACTAACGTGCTATACCCTTTCAAGCTACAAACGAACTTGGAATTCTTCCAACAATTCCTTCACTCAGAAGGAACTTACTATATTTTCATCAAGTTTAATTTAGATTAATCTCAGTTTAATGCAACTTTGTATTCGTACAAGTTAGCGTATACTTGAGAGTTAGGTAAGTTGATTAGCCTGAGTGTTTCACGGTTTAGATTTAACGAAAAAAATTTTTCAGACAAACAGAACAAATTTTATTCTATCAATAATTTGTCTTATTACTCTACGTGTGCGCATTTTCCATAGCAGCAGAGTAGTCAGAATTTCGCTCCTATTTTCGGGATCGTATCGATCCATCCACCAATAACTGCTTTTATTAAATTGCAGTCTGCTTAAGTAACTGTGAACAGGGTAGTGTAGGTAATTCAATTTACGCGAGACGACGGGCTATAATTTTGTTTTATTTCGGGTCCCATCGATTTCCTACACGCTGCGTGGATATTGGAAAGAGATGTAAATTAAAAATGATTTTTAACGCGAAGCAAAACGTCCTTGCCTCGGAAGAATATTCGATGATTTAATTGAAATAATCTATGATGCGGGAATGTAGAGTATCTTCCACTTCAATGGAAAAATGAATAATTCATCGCGTGACATTCTATGAGAATCGATATTCGTGCTTATTGTTGTGTAATGACTAACATTTAACAAAATTGATATTCCCGGGCTACGGCCTTTTGTTTATTTATGGGAAATTTGAAGATGTATATTAAAATACATAGAATACGCTATATAAAAATTTATGAAATATCCAAAATATAGTATCTTTTATAACAGTAAAAGTATTTTCAACCTAGGTCCCATTTCCTAAATTACATTCGTGAAAATATACGTAAGTATCTGTGATATAGTAAACTTTAGTTAATATAAAATTTATTGAATCGAATAAAATGTACTTACTCTTGTAAAATATAAAGCTTTCAGCTACTTCAATAAACGTTTTATTCCTAGTGGGCGTTACTATGAAAGCGGGTTTCAAAGATATTTTAGCCAGAGACGAGAGAGAGAGAGAGAGAAAGAGAGAGAGGAGATTTTAATTTGCATTTACGGTGCAGCCTTCAAAGTTGCATTATTAGAACCGCCCTTGTTTGCGGGTTATATTTCCTTGTCTCCGTCCTTGTCTTATCCATTTTGCCCTTATTCTTCGTCTGAGATACCACATTATTTTCAAACATAGGTGCTTGAATTTTTCAACCTAGATTCTAGATCAAGTATCTTTTATTCGTAATTTATTATTTACGTTACTCCCAATTCGTTGCATATAAATTCCAACATTTCCACGAAATTAGTAAAGAATCATCGATATCGTAAGAAATTAGATCTTGAAAAAGTAAAACAAATAGTATAGAGGCAGAAATCTTGCTGCAGTAGAGTCAGGCGACACACCACAGATTCTAAGAACAATTAGTAGATACTGTATACAAGAACTCTTATTGGCACTGTGTACTGAAACAATATCGTGTTCAACTCATTCCACGTACATAAATTCTATCATTCTATAAAATTGGAACGAATCATTAACGAAATTACATCTTGGAAAATTGCAACATAGAAGGAGGATAGATACAGAATTTTTACGTATTATTTCACTGTTTGTCATTGTCCATAATAATTTCTGATAATAATTTCTAATTGCTCATAATTTTGTTCCTCATAATGGATTACAGTCTTAATTAATAACTACGCTATATCGATTACATATACAAATTCTATCGAGTACACGATAGTTTCCGGATGAAAGTTCCATAATGGAAATTGTTTGCAATAGAATAAATACAGCGTTATACATATATGTGTTCGAAAGTCGTAAAATAATTTTTCAAAGTTTCGCACATCGTACGGATCATTGGCCGGGAGGATACAGACAAGTGAAGAAGCCCTCGAGGTTTTTACCAATTCCCTTTCCTTGTGGAATACGCTGTTCGTGCCAGGATCGTGTCACGATTAAATTGAATTTCACACCAGAAGCTGCTCCTGCGGGGATTCCAATTTGCACAGAGTTGACAGCGTTCAAGGAAACCTGCTATTTTGTCAACGATACTCCGTTTGAAGTCCAATCGTTCCAAAACATCTTGATTTTTGTCACGTGAACCCTCTAACTTCAAATATTACGATTTTTAACACATTAAACACCAACATTGCGTTAACGAAATAACGTCTCATTCGCAATCACGTAACGAAAACTGTCAAAGTATTTTTTAATTTTTCTACGAACTTCGTTTCACCGCCTGGTCTCTAATGTGTTAAATATTTACAATTTAATATTTTATAAGCATTCTGGAAGTTTTTTATTTCACGTTCCTGCTCTTCTTCGTTAATGAAGTTATGTATTTTATAGTAAACCAAGTCCCGGCGGTGACGTATACTTTAATATTTTAATCATAGTTTCATTACTTTTAATTTCCACTTAACCACAAAACGGAATATATTCCTAAGCATATAATTACTCGCAGGAAGCTCGTACAAAATATTTTGCGAGGTGCATAAAATGAGAAACAGACGGGAGGTCGAGACGAATAAACCTATTTACAAGTTGACTCGTACGCAGCACACGGCATATTCTACGATATACTACGACATACCAAGAGTAGCTGGAAGTGCCGCTAAAACCCATGTTGTTGAACCATGTTGTTGAACCATGTTGTTGAACCATGTTGTAGAAACAATCCCGTAAAGGTAATTTACACGATAATGATTCATTTCTGTAATGCGATTATGCAATTCTCTCGTTCCCTCTCAATTTGTTTTATTTCATTTTCGTATGCACGGCCAGATACAACTGAATTATATTCAATCTAAGTAAATCGAAACGATCGAGCGTCTTTTCTAGTTGATTCCTTTCGATGCGATATTTATTTCACATCTGAATTTTGTTTCTCATCCTATTTCGACATAACCCACTAACTAAATCTACAAAAATTGGTCGTGTCGTAAATTTTAAAGATATATTGGAATATTCGCAATTTCTAAAATTCGCGGGAAAAATTTTACCTCAACATCCACGAGAAAAATTAATATCGTTGCAAACTTATTTCCAAACAATCCACCGATGCGATTTACTAATAGCGATCATATATTTTATAAAATTATTTCACAAATTTTAAAGATACGTATAATATAGAGATAATCATTACTTCAGAAATATTTTTACAACAAATTCCTACTTCCAGTGTTAAGCAAACATCATTACATCACCCTGACTGCAAGAGGCGTTCGTGATATATTGATCCGCTCTTACGTCTTCAATCGACGACATTCTTCGAAAGAACGCGTATACTCATTAAAGAAGATCTCGAACGCTTCCTTTCTCGCCAAGGAAATCGTTTATCCGCCTTGGGTCGTCGAAGCAGATTTTTCAGGCACTTTGACATCGTTCGTCTCGTATAATGGTAGTGGAAAATCACAGATAGACACTCCATACACATGAGATCATCCAACAGTCTATTATCTATGGTACGGACTTCGAGAAGTGCTTTTGTCACGATAAAAATCGTTGATCGTATCGAGATGCATAGAAGGTTGTTTATAAAACTCGAGTTGGAACAGACGAGACGAAGGTGAAAAGAGAAATACGCTGCATCTCGCGATCAAATTTTAAAGAAATAGTTACTCGTTCTCTGTTGGATGGCTATTGGCAGGATCGATAGAGGAACAATTGTCAAAGGCACGGTTTGCCGATGATAAATCCCGATGTACAGGCGAATAATATGATTTAGGTTATAGGGAGTTCTATTCGGTTGGAATGTCTCGAATAGGATATTTATCTCACTTGTATGGTATCGAGGTGTTCTGGTGGACGAGTATAAAAGCCACGTAGTAAGAGATAAATATTTGTTTGGAAGTTGGATCCTGATCACTGGACGTTGATCAACCGTGATATAAAAAAACGCGATACATGACTGTACTGTACGAACTAATCTTTTCTTTTTTTTTGTTTTTGTAAAATGTACAGGGAACTTGTTTCACAGTACAGAAAATCTAGTTTACTTTTTACAGTGGACCATTTAATTCTAATCCATACTGTGAGCCAAATACTATCGGCTTCAAATCTATTTTTGAAGATAATGTGGTAAATCATGAAATATATTGAAATTTGTCAAAGAATCAGAGATATGTAATGAAATAATACACCGTGACATTTGTCTATTGTTAATAACCATGCACTTAGTTGATAGGACAGTAATGTTTAAATAAGTGAAAAAATATATCATTTTCATTGATATACTGGTAAAAATTTCTCCTTTATAAAAAGTGGAGAGAAAAGAAAATAAAGTTTTCTATTAATATGTAGAAATTATGATCGTTGAAAGATATGTAGGACTTTCTCGTACGGCTGAAATAACGATCTTTCGTTTAATTAAATCAATTAGTTCTGCGAAAGTGACTTTACGACATGTACTATTCCTTCAATTTTCCTTTCTCGATAAAATTTCAGACGAGATAACCTCTTTAATAATGAATTTATTATGACCAGAAAAGTTTATCTTTTGTTATCCTGAAAAATAAATTCTATTCTTAATACGAAAGATAAATAATAATAATATATACAAATTATATAAATAATGGCTATTGAACCTTCTACTATTCGTTGAAGAATTTCATTACTGAAGTACTCATTCTGTTTTTTGGAATCACATTTGAATCAAAGATAAATTAAATCAATATACCATCCCTCGAGGAGTTAATTAATAATTAATAATTGTCACGTCCCGCGCCCTGCGCGATCCGTAGCGCGAAAGTACAATTGATAATTTCTATCAAATCAAGGTAATTTCAAACGTTTATTTGAAACCGTGTTTGCAATATTTGAAGTGAAAGACAGTTAAAGCCGCTAAAAGCTATATCTTGCAAAAACTTATCTAACTATGTCTTTATAATGATATTAAGACAATTTAAATTGTAAATAAAGTAGGCAGTTTGAACGAACGTTAGGGATCTTCCCAAACATTTTCAAAAAAAAGATATAAATAACTGTAACGAATCAGAGAAGTCAGTAGCAGTAATTACTGTTCGTCTATTGAATAATAATTAATTACCGTTCGTCAACCGAATAATTACCATTCGAAGAGTTAATTATCATTTTGATTATCGAAGAGTTAGTTATCATTTTGTTTTTGAGGAATCATCATTTTATCAACCGAAGAATTTTATATCCGTCAGTCTGTCAGTCAATTGTCAATATCGAAATTGATTAATATTTGAATAAATCATTACATATTGTTAATTTACTTTCGAATAACTTTAATTCTCTCCCGTGCCAGTATTCCCGCATATAGCAGATAAGTCGAAAATGGAACTTATTGCCAGTTGCATTAAACGTCAGTTAACGCTACCTTCTCGTCGGCAACTAAATAGAACGTAACAATAATAATATAAATAATATAAAAATAATTAAATGTCGCCACTGAAATGAATTTCGTACAGTTTTCCACATGAAGGCAAAATAATTTCAATACTGGCATTTGCGATGAATATACTTCCACAGATATTGTAAAAAAAGAATTTGGTTTACTACCCTTTGAGTTAATAACGTTTCAAGAGAAAGCAATTAATTCATAAAACAGAATGTAACGAACTGGATGATCAACACGTGTCCTAATGGACGGCTTTTAATGATACGATTCAATTACGCCTGTTATAAATATTATGTCACGTTACTCTATACATTGTTATATTTCCTTTTATCATACCCTATCGCTTTACTTAGCTTTCCAATATTTAATATATTGTACGAAATATCATAAAAGTTTACGGCTACTATATCCAGTTACGTGAAATATTTATGTCAACAAGTTCTCGCATGATAAGCAATTTATAAATGATGTTTATGGAGAAAGTAAGTTAGGTTTGTAGAAGAAAATAAAAATTATAGAAAGTTGAAATATATTTTTCTCAATTACTCGAGAAAGTCATTTTGTGAAAAAAATTCTAGCAAACAGATGGAACGAATCGTGTACTTTTGATAAAATTTCTCATAAAAATTGACATTTTCTCCTAAAGAAAGTAGCTTAGTGGATAAAACTAGAAAATAATTTTTAGATTTGTAAGTTTAATAAGTCTTCATGCATTCTGACCTCTCCTGTGTTATTACGTTCTCGGTTTCAATTTCGCACGACTTAAAATTTTCATACATGTCGTTACTACGTTTGATTAACGACCTTTTTACTTGTTACGTGCTATATTAAACAAAGCAATGAATATATCTTTCATTCAATTACGACAAAAAAATAATACCATACGAATATAAATGCAGCATTAATGTGAAAATAAAATACAATAAATTATTAAATTTAGAACTAAATATAGAACAAAGCTATAAATATTAGTAAATTACAGCGCATTATCACAGAAAAATCATTTGTTGTAGCAACAACTATATCCTATCGCTCAACTTCTTGGAATGTAGCGGTTGTTGTCCGTATAAGATTCGCGGTATCGTAGCACAAGTTCATTTCCCGCTTTGGCTTCCTATCATACTGATCGAGAAATTAATCAGAGTAGTTGTGACACGTGAATAGGGTGAATAGCAGATATCAGATAGAACCCTTCGCTGATCGATAGCCTTTGTCCAACCTATTCGCACTCCACAATATCCTACAACTCGGAATAAAATATAATGTGATCGAATGGAACTTTTAACGATTTACTACGATTATATGATTTATTATGAATGAATATAGAATATCTTATTTTATTTTTAAATCATTATAGAGTCGCGATAAAACTTCTAGATGTGAAGGAAGCAGAAATTTAATACTTATTTAATACTGAAATATTTAATATTGGATATTCTAATAGCGATGATACTTTATCTAATACAGAAATAAAATTGGAATGCTTATCCTCTACTATAATCTATTGAAAATGAAAAGCAATGACGGCAGAAGTTTAACTTTGATTTTGCATTCGACTAGAATTGAGATCTTCTCCTTAAAGAATGAAATTTATTTTGCTGATATAGTAGACGCTATCAATTTTCAAACGGTAATCTTTAACTAACAGTCGCGTGAAAGGTAAAATGGTTATTAAGGATGTTGATTTGAAGAGTGTTCGTGATAACATACATCTAGTTATTCGGAGAGTTCTAAATTGCACAGTTTAATATAATGTAACCAGAACACGAACTAAATTTCACCAATTTGTTATGCAAAAGTTACGGAATTAGAAATTGAAACAAAAATAAACTAAAACGCAAACGAAGATGATGAAATCCCCAAAACGTTATAAACAGAGGATTACGTAAGAAAATGCTTTTCCGGAGGTAAACTGATAAATCCGAAATTCATTCAGATCTGTGATAATTAAAAAATAATTATTATATTCTTCTTACGAATTTATATTTATATGATAATTAACATTTTTTTAGAAATAAGTTCAATAAATTGTGAAAATTAAGTATTGTTCAAGCTAAAATAATTTCAAAGATGTCTTGTATAAAACGTTTCAAAAACGTTTACAATTCTATGAATATAATGCTGTCTGTTTCTGACACGAAAATTTTACCTCTTGAATCATAAATTCGTCAGAGACACGACAAACGCATTCGAAACATATTGTACTCGTGCAATGTTCGTTTCACGAGCTTCACGGTTTCATCATATCTAGAATTCTATAAATTTCGCAATTTAACGAATGAAACAATACTAACCAATATTTGGTAAAGGGAACAATTAAAATCGCAACATTGCTCCGTGATTATTAATCGATAAAATATATTGCACACTATCCAGGCTCCACCCAGTTTGCATACTGTTTTGCACGAAGATGCAAAGTTAGCGAAAGGATTTATGCAGGCTTCACCATCGTCTTATGTCATTACCATTAAGGCAAGACAAGCAGAGGATTCATGATCGTAATTCCATGAAATTTACGGGGTGCAGATAATGGAGTGGTCGCTTTTAATGGTCTATAATTCCTAACAAAATCGATGAGGCCAATACCTGTAGACTATCTATATGTAGACTTCTATCGTGTCGGAACATAACGTCGAAGAAGCGAGAGTCATAATACAATGCATAAAGTTAAGATCGAACAGTTGTTACAACCCTCTTAGAAGTGATCAACGAATGGTGGCTACACCCAACAGTAATCGATAAAAATGTTGAACTTCGAACTAAATCATAGTAGCAGCAACAAAGTATTTATCTCTGTAAAACTTTGATAAAGAAGTCATTTTCCCTTAATGCAACTATCACAGCCTAGTTTGAAAACTGCTGCCTCGTTTAATAACGTCGGGAACTTTGAGCAGGAACTGTTCATCTAAACTTCTCTCCATCTAGGCTTCTGTTCCTCTATTCAGAAACAAGTTTCATTTACGACAATATTCGGGTGCTTTATGCCTTACGTTTTTCGTCTATCTTTTAACTTGATTAAAAAGATTACTGTACACTATCTCGTTCTACATTGCACCGAATTTCGCTCCTGCCAGATCACACTCATCATCTTTAAAATATGAAAAATTTTAATCAAACCGATCTTTCCCAAACGCTATAATACTCAACTTACAGTTTCAACCGATTCTCTGATTCCAAGCAATTAATTTAAAAAAATATATATGTACCATAATATCTATTTTGTATATAACTTTTGAGTTAGAACTTTGAGTTCTAGTTCCAGTAGGTTAGTAAGCTAGAATCTTTCTACAAAGAAGAACAAAGAAAAATAAGCAAATATGATGGGTGTAAGCCATAAAAAAATTTGCCTATAAAAGCCTGTGTAGATGGAATCGAAAGAATAAAGCTCGTGTCAATATAGATAAGAGTCATTGAAGCAGCCACAGAGAGAGCGAGAAAGAAAGAGGGTGCTTTTCTCTGGGTCGAGAGAATGTGCAGTGGAACAGATCGATGTCCATGGCGCCTGCCGCAGACTCTGCAGTCTGTATTACTGTATCCTAGTGTATACAATTCCGTAACTAGGTATTGCAATGTTCACTGTGGTGCGGATATACTAATGTCAGTGTTAGATAGCTGTTTATGTTATAGGGGTTATATGCTCGATGAGATAATCGATTCTTCCGAGTAATTAATCGTTACATCAACATGTTCTCTTAGTCGACATTCGTGGAATTAATATAGGTTTCACAACGAGACGCAGGAAAAACATTTTATTTGATCGAACGAAAATTGGATATTGCATTGACGAAGGAATGCTATTCGTATTTTCTTGTTATTTTTATGCTCCAACAACGTAACAAATCCAGAGAATGAATCGATACATTCTCGTATGCGTTTTAAAAGAAATATTTTATTCGATTGATAAAAAAGTGGATATTGGATACGTGGAAAGACGATAAGTCGTATTTTCCTCTTATTTCTATGTTTGAATAACGCATTCGAAGCGAGGAAAATGAGGCAACAGGAGATTCGTATTCGTTCTAAGGAAAGCTTGAAATACTTCATTCAATTGGTTTAAAATTTGATATTGGATCGACGATAGGATATTAAATTGTATTTTCTTTTTACCTTCGAGCTCCATTAACGTCAGGAATAGAGAGAAAGGTTCAATACGTTTGTAAGCATTCTAAAGAAAATTACTATGTAGAGGCGACAGAGTTTGCCAGGGTGACTGTTCAATTATCCAATTCTCTTCGATTCTAACTTACGAAACATTCTGTACATTCTACTGTATCACTCAATTTAACAGATATATGTTGATGTACACATTGTACTGGCTACAATAATATAAAAATACAGATAAATCATAAGCAGCTCTTAAAACTAGGATTCATGGATATAAGTTAATTAATAGAAGAGTGTAATCTATATTTGAAGAACGCAATTATGCTTCAAAAGTTTTAAAAACATAATCATCATTCATTTTTTATTTTGTTCGAGAATTACCGACGAGATTAATCGAAAATTAGTCTTTCACTGTACAGCTTTTAATATGCACATAATAAATAATATCTTGAATAATATATTTGCAGGTAAATCCATTGTGGTTTATAATGATCATTCAAAAATGCATTTGTCCCGTGAATTAAACATGCTCTGGGAAATTATTCGCTATTTGGGTTGCTTAATCAATAACATAAACTCATTAATACTGATTTAAACACGTTTATACATATGACATAGCCTCTAGTATTTCAAATTCATGAGATACAAAACAATCACGGACTCATCATTATCTAATCTAATATTTGTTGACATGCGGAAACTCTAATAGAAAATAAATTTTATCTAACAATTTATCAAGCAATGATGTAAGAATCTGATGACGAGTTGGTCTCTCTCCCAAACGAAGAAACACTGGCTACCTACTAGTATTTGCTAAACTAAATTGAACTGAAAAGTTTGCACACTTTAAAAGACCAGTTCGAAGAGCTAATTTTGATGGAATAAGAAATTAACATTTCTTTCTCAATCAACTTCAAGATAATTTGGACTGCTGGATTAGATTTAAATTAAGATACTTGATTTCGAAATATATCATTTGTATATAAGTTTAAAGTGAAGTATTCTAAATTTAAATGTCTTCGCTAAAATTATAATAGATTATCTGAAAGCAAATAATAACATACGTGTCAAGCTTTGATATTTTTGATTAGCATTGTATAATTATGCTCACATGATTATTCATTATTTGCGTTCTATGAGTGATAGTTTTATTTATCATATATTAGCGATTTCATCTACAAGGTATTTTTATTCTTCCTAAAAGGATCTTGGGAATAATTCTTCAAAGTAACATAAATCAAGAGCAGACGTTGAAAACGTAGTTGGCAAACTTTTTCAATAAAACAGGTGCCAAGATGCGCGCTACATTTGCTGTTCCAACAAAGTGTTCTTAGTGTTATAGATATTTCTCAAAAATACCATAGTATTTCAACAGATTTAAGATTTAAAATAAAGGAACGCTATATGTACCTTCAGGTTATTATATAAAAGATACTTAAATGCGTGGGTTAAATACTGCAGATTAAAAATTATGAAACCGTGAACCAAACGTTGCAGACTAAACATTTCAAAATTACGAATGAACTCATGAACTAAATGTCCAAACTATATGTTATGGAACTGTAAACATAAAATTTTATAATAATCCATGTAAAGTGCATATGAAAACGCGTATTAGAATGTTTTATTTCTTTGAATTTCCTCAACCCTCCAATAAAAAAAGATAAAAATCCAGTAATGGGAACTGTCTACAACGACGAATACTTTTTGCCGCTCACATCTTGACAGAATCACGATTACTCTAAAGTAAGTGATCTTAGGGCTTTGTTGTCGACTTAACCAACGCAAAGACTGCACGAGAGTCCTTTCCTTTTACGTGAATCGTTTCCTCGGTTACAAAACGGTCCACTCGACATCATTTCTCAGCGCCGGAATCATGCCGTTCTGTCTAAAAGAGTTGTGCTAACTAACTGAATTTTGAGGAATCGCTGAGCCAGAGTTACTTTTCGTCGAGATACATCCTCGAATTTAATCGGTTCAAGAATTTCTTAGGCTTGGTCGTGGCAATTTACTGCGTTTCGCGATAATTAACATTATGAAAGTTTTCTCGGTAATTGTTTACATAGAGGCACACGTCAATGATTTCGACGACCTCGAAGTATGTTTTCAACGTCGTTAATCTGAACAACTTTTCCCTATAAATATCATCGTCGCTCAGATTTACTGTTCGAGATAGATGTAAAAGATTTAAATTAAATTTACTTTCCGTTACACCATATTCTGGGTTAGATGGACGTATCTTTATGTAACCCACTTTAAACCTAACTTATTGATGTTAATCATGTGTGTAGTATCTTCAATGGAATATAATGTTATTATATCCTAATATTTGTAGTTTATTTACAATGAATGGATTGCACAAATATAGACAGAAAAACGATGGTAGTTTAATATGAACTAATCGCAATAACACGCTACAATCTAGACAACTCTCGACACAACGGATCCAACGTTCTCTCTCACACGGACCACGCTCTGTCGACAACGCTAACAGCATTATATTGACAACGCAATTCGCACTCCCTGACTTCTCGATTCAAGGTCTTTGACTTCTCAACCCAAACTCCCCTGCTCTCGCATGTCTTTTGTTTTCCCGTAGACCCACCACACACGTGTTCTACGACCGCTCGAGGCCAAAGTCACGTAGACCTTTTCTATGAAACTATTTACTTGAAGGACCGATGATACACTTACGGGCCCATCGGCACCTCGGCTCTCGGGACATTGTTTATGGTTTAAAAACGTCTGGGCTCTCGCGACATTGTATGTGGTTCACCCGCTAACTCCTAGGCCTTATGTCCGCGATACTACATATGTTATATAAATAAAAAACGATAAATCAATTATTATCATTGTTCGTTGCAGATAAGATTAGGGTTAAAATTAATATTAATATAATAAATATGTATATTTTAATAAATAGCTCATTCATATACTCTTTATTATTTTTTATCGATAGTGCATCGATAATGATTGATTTTTCGTGCAATTAATTTTCTCAACTCCTAAAAGTAGCATTTTAGAAAAATATACATTAAAGAAAAAAGTGTTAAAGCATTCAAATGCGACGAAGGTGTTAGAAGTTATTGCGAAATTTTACTTTCATGAAATTGGTGTTGTTTATTTTCTAATGTGTTTTATTATAAATAAACATAGTGCGCTGTTAACTTGCTAAATAATACCGTTCCGTGTCGCCCTATTTTATGGACTAACCGATAAGAGTCATTATTCTAATCTAAGCGTAGTGATTAGCTTATCACCAACACCCACGCGAATATCTAAAAAGGGATCTTTCACGAATATGTTCTATCCACTTTATTAAAATTTAATGGAGACTTAAGACAATTTTTGTTCTCGAACGGTGAATTAAGAAACGAATTACACACTATACAACTTACTATATCTTGTAATGAAATGGTGCAGAGTTTGAGCTCGATTACCTAGCAACCCAATATCGTCAAAAGAAAAAAGATATACGCGATAGAATTCTACAGTTTTGATAGAAAAAGGATAATATTAAGATTCCAAATATCAAAATTCAATAACACCATTAATTAATAAATTATTATGCAAGAGATTTTTTATTTTAATTTCTTTCGTCTTTAATTTAAAAAAAAAACGGTAATTAAATTCTTCTAAAAATTTCAATTTAGACCTCAACTTTTCGGAATTTTACCTTTGACTGTCATTCGAGTGAAATGCTGAAAATACAGAACAGGAGATTCTAGGTTTCAATAGTCGATCAACATTTGCGTTTCAGTGTCAGTAGCACTCGAGATATGGTCGTGGAATTCGTCACGTTCGCAAACGTTTACGCATTAACGTGAGTCAACAACTTTATGTAAATCTATGTCAGATTAACGACCTGACAATTCCGAGAATGCTTTTTCATTATATCCGTTATATGTACATTTCTTCCGCGCTATGAAACAGCAGTTTGGACGACTCATCACACAGGAGAGTGATTTCCAATCCTTCGATACTACCAACGTTCCAGATAGTAGATGAAAAAGCACTTACTGATGGTATTAGACCTTTCACATACTATATTTTAAAATAGGTATCGTTCCATAAATTCCTATTAATTTTATGATACATTTACTGGAATCCGGAATTTTCCAGCTGAGGAAGTGTCAATTTCAGAAACATAGAAGGTTTACTCGAAAATATTTTACAAGTAGATAGAAAGCAATTCTTTATACAAAAATTAATGAAAAAAAAATTAATTTTAAGAATTTGTTGCGTAGTACGTATCCACTTACAAGATCGAAATATTTCCCTTATGTCTTTTTCAATTCGATAAGTCATAAAAATTATGTAAACGATGTATTCGTGCAAAATACGCTATTATTATATTATCATTCAACGTATCTTAACTACGCCAAGATTTAAGCGCATGTGAATAATCGATTTTCTCAGTAAACAGTCCTTTAATTTATTTTTGCATAAGAAATAATCTTCCATCTGCATGTACAATGTTTTCAATTCCACTCAACCTATCTAATCAAATCGAAATAATATTAATCGAAGTACAAGAACAATTTGTATCCTCGTTACTAAATTCGCTTTCAACCACGCAACGAAACGGCGAATGTATAAAATAATTAAGGAATATGAAATGAAGGATTTGAGTGAATAATCGATGGAAACTTTCCTGCATTCTGCATGAATAACGGGGGAACAAGTTGAATCGATACAGACTTGAGAAACAAATTCGCAAACAAAGTTACAGTTAAGCAGAGAGAAGGGTCTATTATTCGAACCCTTGCTCCAATAAATGGAATCAGCTTTTTGGGTGACTGGTAGTGAGAATATTTCACGATCGTATCGGTCCATTGATGGAAGCTTTCAGATAACTCAACGAAGCAGCAAGACAGACGGGGACGATGGAGAGTTCTCGGTTACGAGAGTTACTCTTGATTATATGAAATGAGTCACACATCGTGTTGGATGCTGTGAATACATCAGTCTGCGCAATGCTCGTAGCTGTACAGATAAATTAGGGTATCGTGCCTTAGCGAATAAATTTTAATGGAAATGCGTCACTGCGATTTCTGTTGCGTCCCGCAAATCTGTGATAAGAATGATGAGACATCTTGTATCTATTTGTATCTTCGATGACTCGATACAAATGTCAAAAATCATGTGAACGCGATGCACGACATATATCCCCGGTTACAGTAATAATTTCGAACGCAAGTTGCGAAAGAATAGGGTGAAAAAATATCTATACCGTGATATCTAAAAATGCTCTAATTTTAAATAACTTAATTATCTCCTTTCCCTTCATATTATTATAAAAAAAGCAAATAAACGTTTTTAATATAGTTGTGGCAGCATGAATGGAGCCTAAAGCTTATTTGCTTTTCTTAACGATAAAAAGATGGAAAAGAAAAGAAAGTACTGTGTGAATAAATTCATAGATACTTCTAACTGGTATTTTGGAGTATTTTTATGCAAATCCACATTTTTTTCTTCTTTTTTTGGTAATATAATAAAATGAGAAAAGTAGAACCTCGGGAATTCAGAAGAAAATTGTTTTATGTACCAAGTATTACAGAAAGCTCCATAGTTTGCATATTTTTCCATACTATGTGCATTCTGTACAACTGTGCACTTTCAAATTTCCTATAAATGCATAAAAATCCGCAGTCTATCTCTTCCTCTTTTCAAAACGAAATTGTTAGTTTCGAACTCTATACGTGGTTTTACTATAAAATGCGCCGAAATTGCTGATCGATCACATGATAAAAATTGCCAGAGTTCAAAGAATTAAAATACGTAAAGATTTGAATCATCATCTCTATTTATCAGAATTTTTACTTCTTTACATATTACTCGCTCAATATTCAACAGTTGTGACAATACAGAGAATATTTACATATTTGAAATCCACGATTCACCGTTAATAGTTCGTGTGGGTTTTCGTCGTGAGTCAAGATAAATATACTTCCGGAATTTAAGAGGGTGTGGAAGATATTCTAAGCTGCGGCAGCCAGTTATAGTTAATCATTGTGACGAATTCATGGCGTCACAACGTACGCTAAGTATTATGTAACGGCGCCACGATGTGCATTATAGTGCTGCAACGATTCCTTTGATCGTATAGTCTTGATCACATTCAAGCTATATCAAAAACCCCATGTAATTAATTTATTGATCTATAAATGAAGTCTACGGAACTTACATTAGCTTAATACAGTGATAAAATGAAATTAGAAAACATTTAACCAATCGAATTATAGTACCTACTATTATATATTGCACAGTGCAGTAATATTACTATCTACTCTATTATTATCGCATTATCTAGTGGCACTATCAATAGTGAATCGTATTATGTACTCTGATCGCTATTAAGCATCGATTATGTGACTAATGTACTCGATGTATACATATAGATACTATTCATGTAATACCTGAATTTGCAATTAATTGACTCAACGATTGATTCTATGAATCAAAGTGGCAAATTAGAAAAATTCCAAATTTTTTCTCTTTTAATATCAATGTTTATTTAAGTATAAAAGTGGAAATCTGTCTGTCTGTCTGTCTCTCTCTTTTCCTCTACATTGAGTTTTCATTGGAAGTTATTCAAATGATTGTTGCATTTATATTTTCCACTCTAGGATAGTCTCAGAGGAACATAGCAATTTCTTTTAAAAATGGTTATGCTCCCATAAAACAAATGGAGAGCTACAGACTCATCAAAGATACTTTTATTAAAGCAAGAATCATATGCACATAAACGTTCCCATAACATTTCTTACCTTCTGCATGAGCTGTCGTTTATTATCTTAAAGAGAATAAGCTCGTTCCATATCAGTTCGAACTCTAAGCCTCCTTAACGGTCTATTATCAAATATCCTCTGTCCCATCTTATATGTAATAATCATGCTGACATAAACCTTATTTTGATGTTCGACGAAGATGAACGTATAAAGAAGTGTCATACCACAGGCCCTAAACTTTTGAGGTTCCTATCCTCGACATATACAAATCATGCCACTCTTTGCTATTTCACTATAACTACAAAATTCTGAATTGTAAATGTTTTTATATAACATGAAATAATAAAAAATTTTGAAGATGAATTTATTTCACTTGATATTATAGAAAACTACAATATATAAAATTAATGATGTATATATAATATACATATAACATACATATAAAACTATTGAATTTTCCTAAATTTCTTAATTCCACGAAATACGTGCATGTGTGCGTATACATATCTTTAATTCTTTAATGTACAACTGTGTTATAAAAATTTTAAATATTTGCAACTTTTGTAATAAAAAATTTAGGATATTGGCCTGATGTGGTAATCCAATGTCTCCTAATTTAATACTATTCCAAATAAAAAATAAAATTTCCAAATAAGATAAAATCGTCGGTTTTATCCGATATTTATATTTTATTTTATTATATCCGAATATTTATATTTTATATTATAATTATATATATATATATATATATATATATATAAAAGAAAGGAAACACGAAATAGGAAATTATTTATTAAAAAATTCAAGATCACTGTGAGCTATATACAATATCAAATTACGATGAAGCACAATTGAATTATTTGTTTCAACTATTACGTTGAAAATTTTCTTGTTTTTTGGACACAGCAAAAATATAGTTCATCGTAACAGTGCATCACATATCCGTACCTGAGTACGTCACGGTATTTATCCGGGCAAATAACCCGCGAGCAACGTTCGAAGGAAGCTAATTTCCCGTTTCGACATTAGTCGTCGACTGATAAGAAACTGAATTGCATCTCTAACTAATCTAATTAAATTTGTAATGGTATGTTTTCACGGTGAAATACGACTATGAAAACATCCTTTTGACGTAACGAATGTGACGATAAGTCTAATAGCGGGGTTCCACGGACGCAACCGGTAATTAGCATTATTTATTATAATTAACGTCGACGTATTGCAGACGCAACCTGCGCAAAAATGTGACGCATGGACCATACGGAAACGTATATCAGTTTTTCGAATGAACCTATTGCAGAAAAGTCGTAATGAAAACGGAGAAAGAGTTAAGCGTCATGTGACATTTGAACCGCATGATGCATATCTAAATTGGTCTCCGTTCTTTATTACGTATGAGAAATAATTCAATCTGTAACGGCGTTCCGTCGTCACATCAGTCACTAACGTAATAGTAAACAGCTGGAGGAAACGTGAATTTACACGTGCACCATGCGTCATACTTTCCACGGAATACTATCGTAATAATGACATATCCGCGTGACATGGTATTTCGCCAGAGCTAACCTTACTAACGAAGAGCTGAGATTTGTACTGACACGATATACGTAAATATGCACAACGGTATGTATATATATATATACGTAAGTGTAAATACATAATGCAAGGGGAGAAAGTAGCCTCTGTCCGTATACTTTATTAAAAATCCGAGAAAGTGCTCAGAAATGGAAAATGTATTCAAGTTTTGCAAGTGTGTATCAAATTTCCATGAAAAATTAGAAAGTGATCATTTCGATCACTCTGGCATTTCTAGAATATCAAAAACGGTACAACAGACCCTCGCGCCCCACATGGTATCCATATTTGATAAGCACAGTGGGGAATACATGTTTATGTATGCACCGTGGATAGTACCGGTGGAATTTTGCAGGCTCAATTTAACTCGTGTTCGGTGCTAAACGACAAACAAGTTCCACCGATGTATATATTTAGGAGCCTGTTGCTCGATCATTGAAAAATGTTCTCATAATATGATACATATGATGCATAGTGAAAAACTGTAGCGAAAAAAGAGAAAGCATACGTAGTAGCATAATCTTAAAACGTAATATAAATTTATACAGAAATGTTGTTGCTTTTAACCGAGCAAGGTATGTAATATTGACAGAACGTAAACATCGTTATCACACATTATATTATACTACATATACAAGCCTATAGATAATAACAATGTATGGTAATACTCACGTTCTGATAGCTTTTTGTTGTGACCAGAGTGGAGGAAACACTCAGCACGCGGGACACTTCATACCATTTGACAACGTACAGTGCGCGGCAGCATACCGTAGCCATTTTCTTTGTCTCTTTCGCGAAAAACGGAGCACTGCGTGAACGAGTACTTTGAAATCGTTCTTTTTCACGAATCACTTAACACCTAACACTGAGAAACGAGCAACCGACTTCAAGCGACTACCTGCGACGATCGGGCGGCATCGCTTGCCGGCTCGTCCCTGCGGCCCAAGACCACGACCTTGCGACGACCAATAGCGTGACATGCGCGAGTCGCACTTCGTTACTTACCATTGGTTCACTAACCTCCGACCAATCAGCGCTTCGTGTATCCATCTGCGCGGTATATATTGAATATTCGAATCGCGGATTTTATTTCTATTGACAATATTTGTATGTTGAAATGATTTTAGTAATAAATAAATATTACTTGATATATAATGGCTATTGTGTTAGCTATATAAACTAACCCAAAAGTTATATCTCTAAGTATAATGATTCCAAACAGTATTTGCACATATCCCTATTTTCCAATGAAACTTCCACACCCTTATCAGGCTTCAGATTATCATCTTCACAGCATTAAATTTTTGCAGTCGTGTGAAAGTAAATACCATTAAATGTTAGTGCCTAATTAATCAGTATGTAAATAATATAGTAAATATAATCGTATCGAGTTTTGATCGATCGATAGTGACCTACAATACGAAAAATACGTGCGCGCGGCAACTCAAACGACGACGATCAGATTGTGTCCGATCGGTGTTAAACTTTGAAATTTATTTTAACCTTGCTAAATTTATAATTCTCGTTTTGTATCTCGAGCGACAGAGAATCGTGTCCCAAGTGAAATTATAGCTTTTAGTATTTCGACAATGTAATCACATTGATTTCGATCGATACTTTCTTACCGAGGTTATGTCTGCTATTTATCCAGATGATTTTAACTATAGTTACTACGATTACTCTTTTCGGTTCAGGAATGACGATTTAATTTCAACCACTTCCTCGTGGCGGAGTTTCGCTCGTATTATTCTCGTTATCTTATTACGAATTGGTTTTGTTCTTATACACATTGGTAGCGTACCAGTCAACAACGTCAATTTGATTCTATTACAAAACATCATTGACTTTTGTTGGGTAACGATAGTCTATGCACTTGTTGGAATTGTCATTGCCTACACAGGCGACATAAAAGGTTTGCTTGGCGAAGGACACTGGATCGGTGACGAAATCGTCGATAAGGACGAAATTATAATCGGCTGGTCAGCCGTATCAATTGCTGCTGCAATTTTAACGTGTGGAATCGTGGGTCGGACGCATACCATCGGTTACCTTATCATAGGATTTTTGTTGGCTGGATTGGTGCAACCGTTTCTAATTCATTGGATTTGGACGCCACAAGGATGGATACGAACAAACGTATTATTGCAACAGGAGGTGTATTTCCACGATTATGGCGGCTCCGCAGTTGTTCACCTTGTAGGTGGATTGTCAGGATTCATAGGTTGCCTGACTCTTGGTCGAAGGATACTTCGTCTAGATGCTATAGATGACGCAAGCATCGCTGTTGGTTCCGCGGGAACTGTTTTTGCTGGTCAATTATTTGTGTTCATTGGTCTACAGGTAACATTATTGAGATATTAACTTCTTAAAATTTATTTCGGAACTTGTATGAAAATAATACGAATTATTACTTATATTATATTTTGATTGGGTTTAGAGTCTTGGTATGTTGAATATTCAAGCACTAAGATTCGAAGTGAAAGCCAAAACACAGAAAAATATCTTTGTCAACAATTTACTGGCCGCGAGTTCGTGCAGTCTGCTCGTTGTGGCTTTCCATTTCTTAATTCCTCGTGAAGAATTTAATCACTGGACTGTAATGAGATGTGTGCAAGCTACTGTAGCCGGTCTGGTGGTAATATCTGCTGGACTGGATATTTACTCTCCGATGATGGCAATTGGTTTGGGCACGACCGGAAGCATTATCTTTTATTTGGTCTCAAGGCAAGTTTTTAATAGTGCGCTTGAAGATTATTGTAACATCGTAGCTATTCACTTGGTCTGTGCTATTTTGGGAAGTTTCCTTGTTCCTCTTTTCTGTATCAATGAACATGATGAAGTAAGGACGATTTTGTTAAACTTTATGTGGCAACTGATCTGTTTAGTCACAATAATTGCTTTCGTTGCAATTACTATGATTCTTGCTTTCGGTACCTTACACCACTCAGGTTTGTTGAGAAACAGATCGGAATATTTGAATCATTTAAGAGCGAATGTAGCTGAAGGTAGGACTCGGAGGAAATCACTCCTGGAGAGATTATTCCGTGCCGACAGAGATCCCGTTTATCTTCAACCGGGAACAAGTTTCGGTGAATCATTATGAACAAATTCTGGAGTTACTAGGTATTAAAAATAATGTATTAACGAAGAATATCACAGACCATGTGAAACAAATGCTTAAAAAGTAACTGATTTGTATACAATGAATTTTTGTACCGATTAATCAAATTATATATCGATTAGAACAAAGAAAAGGGAATTTTATTGTAGTTTAAGTAAAGAGTTATAGAAGACTCGGTATCAAAGATTTTTAACTTTTGTTTTATTAGAACTTACGGACTATTCATACAGTTATTACAGTATTTTACAATAGAATAATTTTAAGTTAAATAATCAAAGATTCTATTAAAGTCGTACACATATTCTACACGCGTCTTTCTTTATTCGTACAATGACAGCTTTTCTCTTTTTTTTTGCACAGCAGTCTGTTAGAACATCTACAAAACGTTACCCTTCGCGCGTTGATTGGTATAATTTGCAATTCAAATGCGCGCGTAATTTAATATTAGCAATATTTTATCGCTGGTTAAATATTAGACTGGCTCGCACAATATTAAATATGGAGATAATTATAAATCATTAAACGATCTGAATACTAATTGCCTAACAATTATAATTTTAACAGTAGTGTTTAGTAGGAAAAATTAAGGGAACTTCACAAATTATAATCTTATCCATTTCCGGTATTCTTGTTTAAAGAAACATTTTTAATGTACCTAAACTGCTAAACCAACGATGAAGTAGTGCTAATTACCGAAGGACCTTTTAAATATTCGTACTCGTATAATGAATTCCCCTATGATTTTTTCCGATTTCGGTTTGTCACATATTATTGTCAGCTGGCAGAAATCGGACAATTTTTGCCACCGCCATACCGAACAAAATTGATTAATATTGACTCTAGAGATTCGACGCTGCGATTGGTACAATAATACAATTGTATGTACAACACTGGTAAAATGGCACGATTTGACAAAACAGATCAATCGCTTAGTATTAATGTTGTTATCGTTAACTATTATTATATTAACAATAAACTTTGTACATGATTCGTTAAACGTCACGCGACACAGTTTAACGGCGGTATAAAAATGAAAACAAAATATACAAGGGGTAACATGACACTGATAAGGTAGTATGAAAAAATATAGAACGTTTCGTCATTGATACGTGGCTTTTTCAAAAGTACATTTCACGGAGAATGACCTCATAATATTGAAATTGCTCGTGTTGGGCCAGATAGTTTCATGGTGTTCGTCTTTCTTTTTCAAGACGATCAGACAATTATATTTCTCAATAAATATTCATAATCGTGCTTCTTATTTAAGTAATAGGAATTTTCTAAAAAGAGATATGTTTGTTGAAATTTTTAGACCGATAGGAATATCAATATTGAAAGAATACTAGAAAAGTGGCATATCAAAGACAGTTGAATGAAAATCAATGAATTAGATCTATTGATAGAAGTAATAAGTAATTACTACATCGTACGATTAACAGAGATGATCGTAACTGATATGCTTGTAACAAACGATTATCATCATTAAGACTATGTTGTGAATAACACGATTTTATTCACAGCAGTGCATTCGCTATAATACGTCAGGTATTACAGTTTCCAAAAATCTTCATGATTTTCTTCAACAACGAATAATTCTTCTATTTCTGAACATAAAATCATCATTAAATCAGAATATGTTTGTGTGCCTTAAACGTGACCAGTTATTGCGAATAGGCAGTTTATCACTTCTCCACATAAGATCATCTTTCGCTGAGAATGAGCAACCACCATTCTCGAAATAGTTTCTTCTTTCTTTTCTTCTTTCTTTTCTCCTTTAAATTTTATTTTATTAAGTCCTTATAATATACCTACGATCACATCAAAACAGTACGATACATGAATGTACAAACGGACGCGATCACACATCTTTCATCGACCTTTCTATCGGCGGTACCAAGAATAGTATTGTCAAAATATACATAGAATCATCATTATAATTTTTTTCTTGCTTTTTTTCATTTTTTTCTTCATTTTTTTAATATGCTTACACAACGAGAATTAATGTACACCGTGTCTCTGAGAGGGTAAGTGGGCGGGAAGAAAGTTCAAAGTCCCCAAAATATCTCACACTCGCAGAAACGATCCTGCAATTAGTACCAGAAGTAAAGGACTGACGGATCGTCGATCAAAACATCAACGTACCCAATCTATCCACATTGATCACTTTCATGAGGAAATAAATCTCTTCAAACATTGCAACGAGCTGGACAGACCTCTCATAGAAGTCAAGTATCGCCTTTTTCCAAAATACCGTTCTTTCTTTTTGGTCGCTTCTAATTTCATTCGTTAAAGCATTCTCTGGCCTTCTTCTCTTTACTACTCAAGTTTCAAAAAAGTTAGTATCCCCGAATCGACAACTTGTTCGTGATTATCATTACGCAAATCTAAAATGTGCGTTTGTTTGTGGTCTTTTGATTTATTAAAATATTCTCGACTTCACAGAGTCGAAGAGAAACACGTTGTACTAAGATCGAAGACATTTAACTCGGGTATAAACGAAGAGTTCTTTTTTTTTTTGTTCTTGAATTCATCTTTAGTAGTAAAGATTAGAACGAAAGCGTCCAATCCTAATAGACGGATGATGGCACCAGCGATCGGGCTGTATTCTCCTAATAATCAAGTTTTCTACGACGCAACAACGATGACAATAATAATATAACGTTAATAATAGTGCTATTGGCTTAACAACGATCGACAGTCACGGTCGTGTTCACCGTGAAACCGTTTAGTGACTAGTTTCGCAGGCTCCCCACCGATCTTAGGCCAAACCACTGGGATAGGCCACTTGAATGGTCCTTCCGTCGAGGATTTGGTGTCCAGTGGAATACAATCGAATGTACAATTATTTTACAGATCTTCAGCTAGTAACCGGTGAATTTCGTTCACCGTTGAGATAAACAGTTCAGAAACGGTGTCGTTTCATATAATCGACGTTTGCTAGGTCATCACCGTGTCGCTGAGATCTTCCTTCAGCCATTGTGGGATCGTTCTCAGCCCGAGCCGTTTTAATAATTTCACTAGGGCCGTATTATGAGATAGATAATACCTCTGCGAACAAACGAACGACAGATTCAAGAAATCATTCTTTTATATTACTCTCGTCCTCTTTCAATGTTTCCCTACTTGCTATACAGTACCTGTAATAATTTGTACGATTTATCCTCCATCGGAGGATACTGACGGCCTTTGCTCTTGCCCAGGCATTTCGTCCGATCCTCGTTGGTAACTTGACAAAAGAATCCCTTCTTTGGGTCGTACCTCAAGTGAGATGAGTAATTGAAAGCGGGCGTGATCTTGAGGAATCTTTGTAGCTCGTGTAACGTCTCTACGGGATTTTGACGGAGCTGTTCCCCGTCTATGATGTGCAATTGCTGAGGCGGATAGTAGGAAAGCCATCTTTCCAGATGCTGGGCGTATTTCCCGGGATTTAAACATCTGTAACAGACTCAAGCGAATGATACTTGCCGCATTTGTCTTCCCGCGCACAATTAATATTCTACAGCAGACATACAGTCCAGATAGTCTACACGCAGGTCGAACTGCATTAGCAATTTAGATCTTCGCTCGTCTACACCCCGTACGACTATTACGTGGCCGGATAATGTTATTATTTGCATTCAACTATTCAAGAACTTTTAACGACTCGTTATTCTAGCTCGAGCAAGCACAAGGGGCTCTCGTGCTCGTAACAAACAGAAATTTATTCGTGCGCTTGCACAATGTTGCAACCTACCTATTCCTGAGGTCGCGTAGAGGCTTCGGTGCGGTATCGCTCGCGGTGATAATCGAGTGAAAGGAATAATTATTCGCTACAGGATCGCCGTGGACCCTCGTGTGCTGGTACCACGAATAGGCACGCCTGGCTGGCGAAAGCAGTATAGTAATTAACTTTGCCCTCGGTAGAAGCGCATGAGCTCTGCGCGGCACCAATTCACCGTCGAAATAGGTCGCGGATTTTTCGAACAGATACCGTGAACTCTCGTTTTTCGACGCTGGAAAGAAGCTCATATACCTGGAGACAAAATAGAACGATAAGTTAAGAGGAGATTAATTAACGAGATTCGCGTATCTTTAAAATTTTTCCTCGAAACGAGCAACCGGTTTTCGTTTTTGCTTCGCCTTACTTACCAATCGAGACCCTTGTAGTAATTCTTTCCATTGAAGAACTGAATCTCCTCGAACGTGTCAGGACTTGGCAAATTGCTGCTTATCGCCGGATGAATGGACAGGAAGGTGTAGAGAGCGGTAGTGCCAGTTTTTTGGGGACCAATTACCAGGAACCTCGGTAGCTGATCGCAGGTTTTATTCCTCGACCAGATCTTTTGATGCCTTATGTCGTCGCAGGGATTCTTTAATATAAACGAGAGTTTTTATAAACGCCTCGTTACTACGACTACCAATTATCATAACTATAACACAGTTTCACATAGTAGCCACTTACGCCCCACACAGGATCAGATTCTTCGGGATACAACTGAAAATATCTCTCTGCGAGTTGAAGAGGTGGAGCGCTGGATAATCTCAAGTTCGTCCAACATTGAATAAATTTAATCACCGATTCGAAAGTGTATAGCGCCAGACGATCGTTCCCATAATTCGACATATGCGTCATAAAAATATTGATCTGAAAGAGAATAGTGGAAGTGCAAAGCATATTTTGGAAAAAGCGGATACAGATATTGGATTACTTACAGGATTGTGAACGATGGTCTGGAACAATTCTCCACCCTGTATCGATTTATCCAGTTTGTCCCTTCCGCCCGGATATCTATCGATGAAGATCGTGTGTGTGAAAAGGCCACAGGTTTGCCTCGGTAGGACCTTGCACAGAAACAAAGGAAAGAGATCGTCACGCGTTTCCCTTTATCGTTGATTTCGTCGCGATTTATAAGAATCGTACGCCCCAGGGAAATCAATTTTTTATTCCTCTTTATCTGCTCGACTGGTTGTTTAAACTCTAAGCGAAAGAATCTACGAAACAAAGGATGTTTTTCTGGCAGCTTTATCGCGCGTCGATCCATCGATTTTTGTCTTCAATGCTCATCCGTGAACCAGTCTGTTCTCTAAGGCAACACTCGTGCAAGTTTCGACAAAAAGTCGATCTACAAAGCACGAAACTACGAAACTACCGATTCATTCGATCACGAATTCGTTTATTGCTTTTGCATAGTTTCCCGATCGGTTTCCGACTGTTAACGTCAAACAATTGGCATGTTCAATGTTCGAGCTATGTCGGAAAAACAAAGGGAAAAAATTGTTTAACTCGCTAGCTGTGTTATTCGGACTATATCAATTGGTGAAATTTGCTTATGTACTGTATAGATACTGATAACTGAAACTATTTACTATTTATTTATATTAAATTTTCTTTGCGATTAACAAAAAAAGAGAAAGTATCGGAGAGAAAAATAATGTTTGCAGTGGGAAGTGAACTTTAATCCTTCGAAGTGGATTATTGAAATAGTGATTAGGGAAGATTTACCATTATATTACGATGAATGAAGCCTCTTCTTAATCGAGCAGGCCTCAAATGAGGATACTCTTCTGTGCTAGTGACTTTGATGCTCCATACCCTTTTCCACGCCTCGTATAGTCCTTCGTGAACCGGATAAACGCCGGAATGATGAGGACTTACGCTGTAGCCGCTTCCTGTTGGGATCCCGTGATCTTTCGCGAATTGTTTGTTCAGTGCCATGTCCAATTGTAGATGCGTTACATTCTCGTAGAGATGAGGCTGTTGATGATTCCACATGTGGGAAAACCACGTAAATCTGCAATTTATCAAAATTGAGATTTACGTTTCTAAACGTTTATCAAATTCTACTAACGATCTCTATTTCATTTAAAACCACTCACTTTCAACCAAACGATACGAGAAAATAATACGAGTTAATATTCATATTTTCATAAAAAGAGCGAACAAGCGTGATCTATTGATTTCATCGACAATCGAAAATATACATAATCGATCTACGAATTTAATTGCCGTCCATAGGAAAGCAATTACTGGAACAAATCGCGACAATTCGCAAACAGGACCAACTTCCGCGGTCTGATCAACCGTGACACGTGCACGGTCTCAATACGTCAATTTGCGCCAACAGTGAATCTTTTTGCGCTCTGTTTACCACCCGATTCGCGCAACAACTCTCTGCCAATTCCATTTCCGTTTTCACTGTGCGCACTGTGAAATGTATTCACGAGTCGTACTTAATCTAACACTAGTATTCTCTAAAAAACGAAATCACTTAATCGTCGTTTCAACAGATTAAGTGATTCACAGAAAAGAATCGCAGATGTTACAGAAAAGAAGAAATAAATCTTTTACATTACGATTAGTTGGATTTATGAGTAATAGTTTTCCTATTTATGGATTCGCCACTGTGTGAAAGACACATAAATGTTAGGAAATAGCTGGTCTAAATACTAATAGCTTGAAAAGAAAATATACAAAAATAATACATACCTGTCTACGTTCTCCAGAAGCATATCGTCCCCCAGATTCTCTTCCGCGGAGCCGTGATGGAAGTACTTCCCAGAAAACCCCAAGTTGAATTTAAACCCCGGAACCAGCGCCTGGATCCTCTGTTGAGTGGCCAGCAACGCCATCACGTCGTCCTTTCTCAGTCTAGTCCTTTTCTCACCAACGAATATGTCGTCGACGTCAACTAGTATCATCCGATTCAAGCTGAGGCTCAACTGTCCATGAGACAGATAGGATAGTGAGTCGAGTAGCAGCAAATTGTGCAGCCAGAATCGTAATCCTCCGCCGAAAAAGACCCTCTGAATCCCGTCGTATCTGCCGTGATCCTGTGTAATGAAAATCCAATGTGGGTCCGTTAAGGCTTATCGCGTTTAGGCTTATCATACTGTACCGTGACTCTGATCTCTGTCGTTTAGCGGGCGAAGCTGGATTTTTTCTTTTTTTTTCTATTTGTTAAAGAGAGGATGGAGGTTTGAGAATTAAACGAGCCAGCACGAAGTACCTCGTTTACGGAGAGCAAGCTGATAAAGCGAAGCCTGGTATTTAATATCGATCAAATTCCTTGGGTAATTCTAGCGCGTAAAAGAGACACGATGAGCGGTGAAAAAAGAGAGGGAGGAAAACATATGGGAAAGGGGGAAGAGAGGAAGATTTCGAGAGGAAGTTAAGGTTCGATTTTTAAGCGCATTTCGATCGTTCCGAAGTTAAACGGGTTATGCTATGGGAGAGCGGGGAACGCTAATCTTCTTTTAATCGCTTTCAACAGCGATATATTCGATTCGAATAGCAATTGTATCTTCTCCCGATCGTTATTCCGAATGGGACTTTATATTTTATGAGGTGGTAAAGTAACCCCGTTTGTTTGAAACAGAGGTTTTTCGTCGCAACATAACGGCAGTTTAACTTTATGAAAGTTGCAGTCGATTTGACAAACGCGAAATTTGCATAGAAATATTTTTAAATAAGTACCTCACTTGTTTCTTGAAATAGAAATTTTGCACTATGAGATGACGATGTTTAACTCTATGGAAGTTGCAACTGAACTGACAGGTCTGAAATCTCTTTGAACATATTTTTAAACAAGTATCTCGCAAAGTTTCTCAACTGAAGAAGGAGGCAGGAGAAGAAATGTCTAACTGTTAAAACATTCTAAATTTTAACTAAACAAGTCAATTTCGTTATCCATAACTTCTTTAACTTAACTTTGAAAGTTTGGACACGAGGTTTTGCTCGCACATTTCCAAAATTATATAATTTTCACGAAAACGAATATAAAACAATCGATTTGTTCGAACGTCTACGATAGAATAGCCCGTTAATTTAACGTTTAAAATTATGATCTAGTCGTCTCGCTGTGAATAAGTGTTGGTAAGCTTATAGAAATTATGCAAGAGCCTTTATCCCATCGATCAAACGATATTATTAAATTAGATTCTCGCGCAAAGAAACGAGTTACTTAAAGCTGTTCTCTCCTTTTTTTCACGGAGTTCATCGGACGTTGAAGACTCGGATAAAAAGAAAAACGCAACATCGCCTATCGATCATCACACGTGTCGATCGCTCGTCACGTAAAGTGGGAATTGTTCATTGGCTGCGGTGAAATTACGGTGATCTCCTTCCATTTATTTTTCATCGAACGCGAACGACCGCATGCAACGTTAATGGGTTTGCGCGTTCGACGTGTTGATGCTTATCGATCGGCGCGCGTGTAAGGGCGCGTTAATTTCAAAGATGTTTTACTTCAACGTGTCGCCCGACTCCGTGTAATAACGAGTTCGAACAGCTCTATTTTCCTCGAACGTGATTTTATCTGCCGTACATTTCCAAGGGAAATTCGTTATGTACGAAATCCGCTGTTTTTTGATCACGATATTATAATGGATATTATAGGAAATTTTGTAGTTTTAATGCAGAATGGTAAAATATAATACAAAGTGGTGATAATATTGTTTGAATATTAAACACGCTTCTTCGTTGTTTTCAATGAACATAATTGAAATACTAAAATTGTCTCCTGTTTAGATATACCACAGAAGGAAAAAATAATACAGTGGAAAAATAGAATTATTCTAATTATACACGATCATCTTCGAATGTATATTTCGCATTGCTTAAATCATTTGCATTCGATTCGTTATAAAATCATATAACATTCCATGTAGTTTTATAACAAATCTATCGCTCCAAATTTGTTTCTCCTAGCATCAAGCAGAAAGTCACGTTTTCTTTATGGTTCTGTTAAACGTCGCTGGAAGATTATTTCCAATTTCAAGCTCGTCCATTACATGGAAAAATATGTGCAACTGCGATCCTTACAATTAAAATAGATTGAATTCTATCCGTTCCCTTTTTATTTTTACATTATGTGAAATTATCAGTAAGCACCAATTTATCGGGCGACCAGTAGAACCAGTTAGTCCTTTCGAATATGAAGCTGTGGAAGGTTTAAATAGCTCGATTGGCCAGAGAAATTCTCCGTCAAACGAAGAGAATCTAGCTTTCGAATCCGATCGGGGGAGATTCGATTCTTTTCCTACCCGTGAAAGCGAACGTTTCCATCGATAATCTTCTTTTCGCCAAACAAAGCGGACGCTTTATCAATCGAATTTCAAGCTCGTTCGCTTCAAACGGCCATAAAGAAACTGTCGAGACGTTGAAAGGAGCGATTCATCGGCGGCTTCGTGTTTTTCCAAAAAAGATAAACGAGCGCTTAGTGATCGATCGCCGAGATACGGTTCGAAGACTTTATCTCTTCTCTCGGTCGTCGCTCGTTGACTATTCCAAATTCAAAATTTGATTGAGGTGGTTTTTCTGTAATGACATGCGTATCGGATTTTCGCTGACAAGTAAAATGGTTTCTTCAAAAATTCAGACTTATCGCTTAGTGGTACATGCATATCTATTTATACGCATTCTTTTACGGATCCTTAATGTCCAAGATGTTTAATTTAATTTTTAATCTGCTGTTAATCCTCGTACTATCACCTTTAATGATCAGAGCTGCGTTAATAGCCAATCACAGTTTTTACAATAAGACGATGTCTCTGCGTAAAAACACATTTAACACTCCATCGCAAAGTTGTTATTAATCGTGATTGGCACAGCGATACTTTTGTGACTCGAAGAGTCGCATATTTTCAGAAAATAGCTGAGAATTACGATCGATGCTTGTTACACGTTCTTTCGAGAGAACCTGTCGTTCATCAAAGATGCGGCTCATAGCCGTGACGCATCCTGTAAGCGAAATATAAATTGGCGGCGCGAATAGCGACAAACGAAGCAGGGGCTACGTCGATGCTCATTAATCGAATGAACCAACGGCTGATTGGGTTCTGATTTAATTACCTGGCTACCTGTGATCCGTGAATCTCCGGCCTACCAGCCGTAGCTACGTAATGGGGTTATCAGCGAGATTATTATTGTTGTTTACTGCTAACAAGCTCCGCTCATGGCGACCGTTTCAAAACGCAAGCCGGTCAACCGAGAATTCCCTGCCTGGTTCTATCGCAATTAACAAATTGCCTGTTAGGGAATATCTTGAATCGATGGCGGACACGCGCATAGAGATGTGTAAGTATACAATACGAGGATACATTTCGTGGATCAACAAACAAATGTTCATTCAATGAAACATCAATACATACTGTAATTAAAATTTCTTTGAGAATCGTGAAGAAAATTTTTTACTTAGATAAGTTGATCTCTTTCACAGACGAGTTGATTGAGGTTAGAGGATGATCATTAACTTTTATTCTTTTCTAGAAAAATTATAAGTACATTAGTGTCAAAGTTAACTACTCGTGAAAAATGTTCATATACTCGGGAATATTTATTCACAGTGATATTCATCGGCACTTAACTTGAATTCAAGGAAGACTAAACTTTAAGAAGTTAACAGTGGTTTTTCAATGTTTCTTCAAATTTTATTCAATGAGTACTTTATAAGTGAATGATTGTTAATATATTAGGGAAACTTTATCATAATCTACGGACTTTTAAAAATAATTAAAATATATAATGCTAGGTTATTTCCAAACTTCCTTGCGATACAAAAATCGCTAAAAGCGATCAACTCGACGATCTATTATTTTCTTCTAGCTACCTGCCTAATAAATCATATCGCGTTTCTAAAAACTCGTTAGAACCTACCTTAATGAATATTTTTTCCCTTAACACGTCTCGCGCTGGTCACAAAAAAGATACCTTTTCTATATTACCATTTGACGTAGAACAATTCGTATAATAATTATACGAAGATACATCTTCGTTTTCAATTGTATTTATTTCTTGTATAGTATAGTTATAAATAAAAATATATAAACTTTCGTGGACGGCCGAGTAAGTTTCATGTTCACGAAAACGCAGTGTAAAATGTGTTATTGTTAGTTTCTACTGTTAGAACATTGAACTCGATTGTTCGCAAAACAGGAAGGACAACTACGACAATTGGATAAAGAATAGGATCACCTTCCTCTTAAGAAACTCTTTGTCGTCGTATATCTACAAGAAATTCATTGTTGTTTAGGAGGAAGATACAAGTCGACGATAGGAAAGATTTATTATCGTCGCCGGAAGAACTTAGCAGAACACTGCCATCCTGTGTCGTAAACCGCTTCATTACACGCCGACTTTGTAATACCCGAGAATTTTGTGTAGACAGAGCAATTGGGTGACACTGTCGAAACACATAAATCATTCGTGTATGTTACCGTATTTCAGCTGGCCTAGTCTTAATTTCTATCGTCGCGAAGCCATTATTTAATCGTGACCGCATATATTTTCAGAAAATAACTCAAAATCTTTCACTCTTATGACCGTCGATAACCTTCGTAAGTAACAATGGCTTCACGTTACTTTTTGACGATTGTCAGCATGCTTTCTGAGCGCAGAATTTCTATGGTTGTAAAGGTTCTAAATTTACCTCCGCAGGGAGTATTTCTACGGCTGTTCCAGTCCCTAAATCTACTTACATCCGCCCACTACTAGGGTTGCACGATCCCTAAATCTAAGTGCTCAAGTGGCACGCAAGTGCCACGGTGTTACCTGCCACATATAGAAGCACGATTGTAACCTTGCGATGTAGATAATTGCATACTATAGATACTTTTTGTCGAATATACTTAATCGATCATTAACGAAACTAAAATTGTCCGAAAAGTACATATAAATACATAGACGTTGGAAGATAGACAGGGGGTTTACCTTAAACTATTTTTAAATTATCTGGACACTCGTTTGTTTTTCACAAAATATAATTTCATCTCGAAATAACGGTGTTTAACGCGTAATAAAAGATTATCACACGATAAAATTGATGTTCCAAGTTAATATGCAATAATTTGAAATTCGTGTACATAAAGGTTGTTGTGGAAGGTTGTGAAACTAGTTTGATGTCCGAGGAGTTACCACACTTCAGGTTATTTAATACCTAAATTTTGAACGATGTAAAGAAGATATTCCTACACTAATGCTAAGACTACCCTGTTATCGTACTACGTTATTTGCCATTAATTATAATAAATACGAGCTGAGAATCAATTAGAATGATCAAAGATATACATATTAATAATTAAGAAATTTCAATTACATCCTGCAAGTGATACAGTTGAGATTAGAAGAACGATGACGTAATGAAAAATCATGCAAAGTTGACGCAAGACGAAGCAGATCCATGCACGACTACGAGGTGCTCGGGCAGAAGCAGATGATATCACGTCTAGACCGTTTGTTATATTAGACGAATATTTCCTGTTTGCATGGCGTGGGGTTTCTTCGCGTTGAAGAAGATCCGCTGTCTTCTTCGCGTCTACATTTTCGCGTTCTATACATCACCGGTGCTTTCATCCGGTGCGCGCTTGCTTCCGGCCGAGCCTTTACAGCGCCGTGGAATCTTGCAATCGCGAATTCCGACACGAATGTAAAACGGCTGATGAAACAGCTTTACGAATTGTCTCGGGCCCGCTTGCACTCTGCTTCGTCTTTGTGATAGTCCTCTTTCGTTTCCTTAATTTTTTCCTTTGTATTTTTACAAACTTCCTCTCAGCTCGTATAAACTCTAAATTTTTCTTCTTTTTAATATTCTTCCTCCGTCATGCGTCTCTCCTTTTTCGTTTCCATTCTTACTCACATTCTACCGATATTTTTGTATTTTACTCTCAGCTTTGTCTAATTTTCACTATTTCACGTCATAGCTTTCTGGTCGTTTCTTGGTCCTTGGTCCGTTTCTGGTCTTGGTCCTTCTTTTCATTGATGTTCTCATTTTTTTACAGTTCCTTATTCCTTAGTTTCGTACTCTCTGTCATTGTTCCGATGGTTCCATTCAACGTTTATAATAATTTTAGCGTTAAAACTTGCTCCTTCTTGCTAATATTTTTCCTGTGACATGCGTCTTATCCTTCTTGTTTCCATTCCTACCAATATTTTATTATTTTATTATTGTACCTTCAGCTTCGTGTAACTTGCATTATTTCACATTATTCTTGCTTCGTCGTTGCTTGGTTACTCCTTTGACCCTCTTCCCTTCATTTCTATAATTTATTCCTATTTTATCCCACTTCTTATTAACTTTCTTATTTCTTTACAGTTCCCTACAATTTTAGTTTTACAACTCGCTCTTCTTGTATATTGCTAAAGTTTTCTACTCTTTTTTCGCTTTTGTTCTAAGAAACTCTTATTATTTTTCCCTTCTAGATTCCTGTCTGCCTTATTACATTTATTCTCGTATATTCACCTCCTTCTCTCATCTGAGCGGCGTTATTCTCTCCTTGGTACTCTCATTTGCTCTCTTCGCTTCTTATCTGTGTTACATCGAGCCCGGTACTTCTCTTCATACTCGACACCACCTCCTCACCTTTGTACCTGCACTCTTCCATCTTCATTTTCGCAGAAGAGATTCAAGGCTCCGGTTTGTAGGATGAAACTGGGGTGGCGTGCACGCGACTTCACATTTGTTTTCGTTTCCGCGGACTAACATTTCTCAAGAAAATGAGAGTCGCGACGAAGTCTGAAAGGGTGGCCTGGAGGCGGGGTAGTTCTGAAATTTCCATTAATATCCCAACAATTCTACCGTATAACTTAATATTTGATTTAATTCGAGATTTCCGTTTGCACGTCTCATTCCGTTATTATCCTAACATTATTATATTTGCCGTTTGCGTTTTAAGCTCCAACGATTTCTATATTAAAAGAGGGATTAAAATGAAAAGTCGGCTCTGGAATTATTAATTCGAATACTCTTATTCTCCTCTATTAACAGATTTCTTTTCTTAGGTGTTATTTTTTATGGAAATTTCATTTCCATGGAAATGTGCATTTGTAGGTCTAATATTTGTTTAATATTAATGAATTGAAAAGATTACACCATACAAAGATACGAAGATATAATAATAGCGTTATATGTTTCAATTATTTTTCTCACACATGTCAAAATATTTTCCAAAGTTCATCATATTCCTGCACATGTTCCTCTGTCTGTTATTTTCTTTTCCTTTTGTACTTTTACACTGATTAGTTATCAAGAATTGGACGATCTGCATTATCTTCTTTCAATGTGCATCAACTCAACCCTGAAGAATTTAATTTATCAAAATTAAATTGTGTATGCCACTACAATTGTTCTTGTGATTTCAAATTCCCTATATTGTCTAGATTCTCTTCACATTCAAAAGTATTATCTAGCGACGATAGTCAGGTAGGAGTTTCGTGAAACCAAACGTTGTTATCGACCAGTTTAGTCATTCCATCCTCTACTTGGTCCCGAGCAAACTGACCAACGCACGGAGGTCAATAGCAACGGATTCCAGTATCGTGTTCTCATCTCCGCAACGTTTACCGCGTTCAGACCACGTGGTATAGATTCTGACAACATTCGACAGAGCGAATCGGAGATCGGAGGCAGCTGTTTCCATTTCCGCGTCAAAGGGAATTAGGAAAAAGCCTCGATGTTGGACGAAAGGTGTTAATTAAAGGTACATTAAACGTAGACCTCAGGAGAACACGTCACGTTTTCTATGTCTCATAAAGGAACAATTTTCAAGTTTAATATAAAATAAAAATATTTTATAGTTTCTGTAGCTTTATTTGGTTTCGTTATTAAATACGTATTTGTATGTCTTTGCCACTTTGTTGAATGTTTAAAAAATATTATTAGTATTTTATTAATTCAAGTAAACGTGAAATAACATTATGAAATTATCAAAATGTACAAGAATTATTATCTCATTTGAGACGTTACACTACAGAGATTTCATGCAACCAATATTATGTGGAAAGAAAGTTTCGAAAGAAAGCGTTCGTTAACGAAAAGTATGACCAGGCAAACAGTGGAACAAAGAGCGAGGTGTATGGACAGAACAACGGGACGCACAATCGCCTTTAATTAAACGAAATTCGCATTCCGCCATTACTTTGTACGTTAACAATGCAGGTATTAATTAATAATCCGAGTAAGAAGCGGATTTTTTCTGTTTGAATTTTGTCTGACGTTACGAAACTCGGCATCGGGTCACGGCTTCTACAAAAGATCAACGTTAACCCCTTGCCACCCCGTAAAATAGCTCGGGGTTGGAAAGAATCCTGACGCACGTATATTTTTCCTGACCGACTGAGAAAGACTGGGATATACCTCTTTTGTAGGTTGTAATTAATATTCTTTGCAATTATGTTAGAGACTCAAGGTCGGACAAAGCGGCCCAGATTCTGATGAATTTACGGGATGAGGGCGAAGAGAGCTTTGCTAACTGCGAGAAGAAAAGCGATAAACAGGAGGCACGTTAATTAATTTGCTAATTAGGAAAAGCAAGTTAGCGCCGATCGATACGAGTTAGAGATTCCACTGCACCCCTTATATTCTTCGTGATCGCGCTGAAAGACGTTTCTTGCGTTCCATGGTGTTTTTAATTTTGGCTCTTAATTCGTGTAATTTAAGTTGAAGGCGAACGTGGAAACCTTCTTAACCTTTGCAAGGATTGAATACAGTGAAAATGAATGCCGGTTAATACAGAATTAAAATTTAATATTACGTTATTCTGCAAATAATACAATTTTCCTGAGAGCTGAAAAATGGAAGTCGTCAGGGAATGGAGGATTTTTAATGAAATATACTACGTACGAGTAATCTTCGCTAGGATTCGTTCCTCGCGTATCGACTTTTCTTTGTTCACATTATTTTAAAGGAAGTGGAAGATGGACAAATTACGTGATTTGTTTCACGCTCGTAGTTCTACTTAATTCATAGTGAATCGCAAATTATACAGAAGAATCTTTGCTTAGGTGAATTCACATGCACGAAATAACTGAACGACTCGACAATTGAAACACAAACCGCTTTAATCGCGTTGTCGTTTGAAAATTCCAACGATTCTCTGCGATATCATCGAGTTTACGAAACGTTAGTTATTCCGTAATCTTCCCACGTTCCACTTGTAATTAATCTCGGTCTACACGAGTAGAATGAGTCGAAACGCGGAAGAACGCGATGGATAGAAAAGCATGTTGTGGATCGTGTGTCTCACCTGAATGACAGTCGCTAGAGGACTTTTATTGGCCGGGTAGTCGAGGCTGTCCCGATGCGCCCAAGCCAGCGGCTCGTAGGTGCTGTGATTGGCCTGAAAAATGGTCCAGTCACCGCCAGGAAGTGGTCCCCAGGCTGTTTCTCCGGATCTGGTTAATCGCAGGATAGGGGACGCCGCGTTCAACTGTGCATCCTGAGGGAGGAAAGACCGATCTCATTTTGTCTGTTGTTCGAATGCTTGTCGACAATACGTGAGTCGTTTCCTGATCCTTTTTTCGCTTTCCCGTAGCTTTACGAGAGAGTAAAAATCGAAAATATTGCTATTTCCGTCTCGAGTCTGTTATGTATACTATTTGCGTACCAAGAATTGTTCCGTTTGTTTAAAGAGAAAATATTCTACTTCCGTTTTTGGTCGATCACGTTGAGATACAAAATGGATACAAATAGGATAACAATGACAATAAGTTTATAAATGGAGCACACGAGACTTAATCACAAACTAATACTGAAAGATTACAGTGTAGGTGAAATATGGAAGCTAATATCGAGGTTGCTGTAGGTAGAATGAGTAAGTATCAGACAGCCGTGGCATAATCCGTACTGCGTCGACTTTTCGGACGCATATTTTGGAAGCATATTTCCTACGTATAGGAGACCATGCATCATTAAAGTCGTTGGAAAATTTCTAAGTTACATAGACTCTTATGATAGAAGATCGATACTATAGTCTACTTTACTGTACGTCAAACGACACTGATCTTCTGGAAAGATATTTTGTATCTTTAAGGAACCACTCGTGTGTGTCTCGTGAAACTCAACATATATCATTTCGTCAAATTTCCAAGCTACGATTTTCATACTTTTATCAGAAATGTCTTTCTAACGTTCAATACACAGGACGTTACAAGTATCACAAACACGTGTACAAATGTCTGAGGTTTACTTCTCAAGTTGCAAACGATTTAACTTTACGTTAGAAATATACCGAATCGGTCGACGAACTTATTCTGCGCGTTTATCTCACATTTATCTCGCTTCGTGTTGTTCTTCTTCTTTAATATAGTTGATAATCGACGATTTAATTTTTAAACAGAGGATTTGATTTAATCGGTAACATCGATTCATAAAATCGGTTCATTTAAGCTTCGAAGGAACGAAATTCCATGTTCGCTAAGCCAATACTACTTCGCCGTTACCTTTCGAAAGCTAAGAGAAACAAGGACAGAAATGTACGTGCGATTCAAGTAAATCGCGTGTCGCTGGAACGCTGAAAGAAAGGAGCAAATCGTAGGATATTACCGGCAGTAATCGCAACATGCAGACACGCGCGATTTCACGCCGCATGCAAATTGATTCACCGTGGAAACCTTTTCCCGCGAGCCGTCAAAGCGGCGTTTGTCGTATTGCTGCCGGCAAATAGCGTTTCCAGTTTCCAGGTATTGATGCTTTTATTACAACGTTTCGACGGCCTTTCTTACGAAGCTTCCTGCCGGCGTAGCCATTTTTCTACGAAATAAACTTGCAGCCGTTTCGTCACGGCAACGGAGATTGCCAATCCGAGCTCGCCACGCGATCAGGTTTCCTCTCGTCTTGTCCAACAACCATCCCAGCTCAAAAACGTTATCGCGACAAAATTTATTTTCCGCCGGCCAATAAAAACTACCGACACTTCGTGGCCTCTGTGGACACGTTTCATTTTAGAGAATTGCTTCCGCCGGACGTGATCGTAAGATCGATCGAGAGAATCCTTTCGAATCTTCTTTCACCGTTCGGAGCAGGTTTTTACGCTTTTTGGGAAATCGTAGTTTTTCCTTGTCGTAAATCGTGACGCGTGAATGTATTTAGACGCGTAGTATTGTGGCTTTAAAAATCGTAAAAATGAAAGTATAAAATGATAAGCGAGAGAAATTAGAAATATTGGGCAAATTGTAGAACTGTCTTTAGTCAGTTGCCATATAGAGAGCTTACTTCCGCTTGTTACTTGCTCAAACTATTAGGTTGTCTCAAAACGCAAACGTGTTTTTTACAACAGTGCACCTTCATACAAACGTTAAACCAAGTCTGTGAAATGTCGCGGTGTTTATCTCAACAGAACAAAATGGATCGTACGCAGTTCGACAAAATAACATAAAACAAAGAAAGGTGTGCGTCTATTATTTCCTCGTAAAACGAAAGAAACTTTTCGGACAATTTAATATAACTTGCTGAAGAGTATGAGGAATGACACGAAAGAGACAATGGTTAAAATGGCAATATCTTTGGTTCCAGTTATCTACATTTCTTTAGTTCCGTTTGATATTTAATCTATTTTTCGAACGAACCTTCAGTCTGAGATTAGTGTGCACAAACAGAGGAAATCCCTTCAGCTGTGCGCCGACGAGACTTTCCTCGCCGGACGGCGCGAAACCCACGATGCCAACCGAGTACTCTCTGCAATATTTGTCTAGCAATTCGCGATTCCACTTATCCATCTGCAGGTACTTGTTCAGGTTCTCGAAGATCAGAACCCCGTATCGACCTTTGTCCAGGTTTGTCAACACGGGTAGAGACTTGCCAGCCACTTCCAGTTTGTATCTGAAATCATATTTCGTTTCACGTTAATTCGTATCTTTTTACTTGTATAATATTGTAAAAACATATCTTATATCAGTGTGTACACTTTCTCTTGTAGTATTAAATGGTTTTGTTAAAATATCGAATGTCTCCTATTTTCTCAATTTTTTCCTTTATCTTCCTAGTTGTGTCTATCTATATAATTTATTATATTTATTATATCAGCAATTGTATATTATTTTTTTTATATTTAATTACAGTTAAACGTTTTATCACTATTTGTCCAAAGATAATATTTGGTTGTCATATTTGTTGGACTTTATTAAACTCGGGACTCTAGCATGAATAAACCGATTTCCTATACTATTTTCAAAAACACGAAAGATAGAACGGGAAATAGAGCAAAATTCGTTACAAAAATTCCACCTATACAATTCGAGAACCGTTGCACTCAAAAAGTAATCTATAGCCTCACATACAGACCAATCAAAAAACATGATATGCTCCAATCAAAAAACACGTTATGCATCACTTCTCTCTATATATCAGTGGAATACAAATATAAAAATTAATAAAAACAGCGACCATGAAAAGATGAAACGATAACTTGGTATTCGCCGTACCAATTTTTTTAATACCTATTTGATTTCATTGTATTTAATGTAATTATTCGTTTTCCAGTTGGTCAATTTAAATACAACTATATAATAAATTCAAATACCGATCGAATTTTACATCTGTAAAATATATGTCGTTTCCTAGCATCGAACTGTAGGATTACAACAAAATATGCGACACTTCGTCAAAGTTTTAAAACATAAATCGCCAAGATCGTGCAGACGTTAATAATAAATTGTCGATTACCATTACGATAATTGCGAATGTTTATACATTTACGAAGAATTTAAGGGTGGAAAAATATATATAAGTGAATAATATATAAACGCCGAGCAAGACAAGAAGAATTCATTTAACTGCAATAGGAAAGTTCCAGGCGAGTCGGTGGAAAAGAATTCGCCAAGCTTTTACGCGCAATATCCTCGTGTCAACGATTCCCGGAGGTTCCGGCCTCTGGAGGATCAAGAGTGACGAGACTGGAATCCCTGCCTTAAACTTCTTCCACCGTTCCTTCTGATTCCCTTCGTGAGATTATGCAACAAACCAAGGATCGCCGCGGAGTTAACGCGTCCCTCGAAACGGAATAAACGTCTCCTTCGTCCCTGTGTTTGCGTTTCACCCTGCTCTTTGCCACCCTTTCTGGCCGAGTCTCTTCCGTTTACCAGCAATAAACCATTTGGCCAGAGAATATTTAGACACGGCTGTCGATTCATGGAGGATAGGCCTGGCCGATACTCGTTACGACAATTTCAATCCGCCTCGATGCTTGCTATCGGTTATTTAAAACAAGGACAAGGGTAATAAATACGAGGGAGAAAAAATGGAATATCGATGGAAAAAGAAGCGACGTAACCAGACTCGAGTCGTTATTGTTAAACGATAAAACAGGGACACTTTTATCGAAATCCCATTTACGCGGCATCTGAAACGTTTCGAGAATAATAAAGCAATTACACGTATAATGTACCTTTACATTTTTGCTACGGGCATCCCGCCTCTTCTCACTTTTTCTTTCTTTCTTTCGTGCTCTCCCTCTCTCGTTCTCTCTCTCTCTCTCTCTCTATTCCTCTTTCCCGTTCTCGTTCATATTCCCCGTGTTTTATGCTTTTTTCTTTGTCTCGTTCATTTTACCTCGTGGCTTTTTTTCTCGATTTTTAATAACGTTCGAACCGGGGTCCATCGAACCGTTCATCCACACGAATACCGATGGAATATCAGAATTTTTATTCGAGCACGCCTGCTTTTTATTCGGTCTGCTCGTCCGATAAAACGACTTTATCGTCGAAATAAACCGATGAGCCCCGTCGATCGTGCAGGATATTCCGAGGTGTTTCGCCAAGAATGCGACGAGGCTTTTTAAATTTATTGGTTACGCGAGACTGTATGGAAAACTGAAACGGAAAACTATTTCGAACGCATAAGAATTCGTATACATAACGTGCAATAACGCGCAAGAATTCTGACAGGAATTTTTATTCACGACTTAAACAATTTCACAAATGCGATACAAAATAACAAGTTGCCGCAACAAGTGTAGCAACTTTGTAAAATAAACTTATTGTCCATCAAATGGATTACACTTAATCGCAGAAGTCAATCGACTACTTTACCCAGATACTTTAATTACAGCCTCCTGCCGCGAGTCATTCTTCCACGCTTCTAATTAACCAATAATCTCGCCATTAAACGCTTCATGGCTATATCTTCGTATTACAACCTTTCAAACACTTTTACTTTTTCTGCTCAATCGCGTTAACACGTTAAATGCGGATGGTTTGATTTGTTGATTAAATGCGGACGCCACGTTGGGGTCATCAGCATTCGACGTATTATCCTGTCGCAGTCTTCGAACTCCTTATGTCCCTGACTCGCTTTAGTTTCGATCAAAAAGGAAGATTCTTAATATCTTAGAAAAATCTTTAACATGAAATTCTGACGGAAGATAACGCGCGTCAATGTTTCAGAAATTGTTTAACGATACAAAACTACGATTCGGTCGAGAACGTCTCAAAAAGCACAGCAGGTTTAAGAAGGAAAAATTTCAGTCGCATTGAATGGCCATGCGACTTCCATCCTCCGCAGTTAATTCCTTAACCTTATCTGCCCACAACAAACGTCCCAAGCGTTTTGTCCGGCGGTAGCTGAAGTCCCCGGTTGAATGTTTCGAGCAACAGTTTTATAACAACCTTGTGAAACTCGGCGTAATTTCGGACCAACACGCTGGATAGGCACTGGTTGACTATCAACAGTTTACGGTTGCGCGTGTTCGCGTGTCACGGCAGAAAATTGCAGTTAACTAATGAGTGAATGCCGGATAATTCAGCGTAGTAATCGGTTCGATAATTGGCAACCGCCCATTAACGACGGCCCGGCAATTTGCCGAGCTAACGAACTGTCATAACGAACTCCGACGTGGCTCTTTTGTTCTTGGCCAGCAATTGCCGCGCGAGGCAATTGCCGACCGTATGCTTGAAACGCGAAAGTATCCTCTGCCGGTGAGAGAAAGGGAGATTTCAACAAAGGTATCGATCGATTGGCTTAACCCTCCCCCTGCACCGAAAAAAAGACGATTCGCTGCAATTACGAGTGTTTCGAAGTTCGTGTTGCGCGCGAGGATCGGTCAAGCACGCTCGTCAACGAAGATTATGTCCTTCCGCGGTCTCTACTGGTCGAGAAGCTGAGTGAAATAATTGCTTTCACCCCTTGGAGTTTGCTCGAGGGCGTAGAGGATGATTGGTAATTTGGAGATGGTTTGGGGATGGAGGAAAGTTTCTTTGGTTCTTGTGGTTATTGCGTTATATGGGTCCCAAAAAATTTTGATCTACATACGTAACATGATCAGCATGGTAGAAAAGTAATAGACAAGTGTGAAGTAATTCTTTTCCTACTTTGAATTCTTTGACGTACTTGAACTTATAGAAGGAGATTGCTTCGATGGTACCAATGATTATGGGGAGTAGTGCTGATTTGAAATATTTGAATAACATTAATATGAAACTAGTGCTACAAACATGTCAATAGATATTTTTTATACTTTGACTACTTTGATTTAACGATGATACTATGCATCTTTATAACGTAATGAGGCAATAAGACTTGGAATTAATGTTCTTTTCAGTTCTTGTATTTTGTGAAACGCGCAGCGATTCCAAGCGTTTGATCGACTGCACGAGTTTAATCTTGGCGAAATTCGTTTAATTTATTTCGGTTTTCGTAAAATGTGGTACAAACATGCTTAATTGAATTTATTCGTCGGAGCTCTTAATGATATTCCATAATTTGTACGTTCTATATCTACGCCATCCGGATATGGAAATTTTTTTACATATTTACGATGCAAATAATGCGCGCCGTGATGTAAATTATTAAGACCAGCCTCATTATTCACTGAATCCTGCATTATTTTAAACATTACCTGAAATTATCGTGATAATTGAACGCACTATTGATTGATACAACTGCGAGCGTACAGCGGCCGAGTTTCCGTCTTGGCAAATTAAAACGAAAGATAAAAAATAAAGGAACTGCTGTCTCGTAATAAACTCTTGAACGAAGATGTTTCAATTAAACGCGGGAGTCAATCAAGACGACGCTCTTATCTGTTACGTTTCACCGAGTTTCGTATTTTAACCTTCCGTGCTATTCTGGCGAATTATTCGCGTTATTACATGTAAATATTTAATCATGCAAATTAATATGTTCGACATAAATTAACAGTCGCTTCTCTAGCAAATGACGGTGCTAATTTTTCCCACTTTCCGATCAAAATTCATTAATACGTTCTACATAAAACGTTGCCCAGGATCTGGTTGAATCGACAAGCACTTTGTCCAAGTTTCACCGTTCTTTTTCGATAACTGGAACGGTGAAATTCATTCAGCGATAATTTCCAAACATTTCGAGTTCGTTAAACGTTTTATTTTACCTCACGTTATCGTAAAATATTAAAAAACTGAATTACGAGGGAAGAATTTTGCTTTTGTTCCATCACGCTGTGTAAAACTAGAACGGTGCGACGACAGAGTCCTATTTTTCGTTAAACTGCCGATGTTTACGCATTTATGGGAGACTTAAAATTGCTGAAATCGACAAAATACATAAATGACGCGCTAAAACATAAAATATTCAAAGCACTCGTGATAATTTTCAGTAGGTGAAATATTCTGTATTCTTCGCACGTTTTATTTCATATTCGGTAAAGTATTTAAAAAATAGAACGACATGAGGACAGAGTTCTAGTTTCCGCCGTTTATACGACATTTCAAAGCGTAAAAAATATGTAGAATGCACAGACTCAAAGTGGAATAGTGCGAATATCTGCAAACGAATATTACAATCTTGCAGGCAAAAAGACAGGAAATGTACATATTATCTAAAGACGTACAAAGAATCCAAGATAAAGTCGTCGTTATAATTTTTAACAAACGAAACCTCCTACCCCTATTTACGTTTCTTCGCATTTAGAAGAATACAAATTTGCTTAAATATTCACCATCTTTTCATCGCATTTACTCTGAAATCGTTTGAAAATCGTAAAACATTCGAACTCTTTAACTCCCTATTGATAAAATACCGTACAATAATTTAATTAAATGGAAAAATGGGAGGCTCTTTGCCGTCCAGAAACGGCTAGAAGATATTCTTCTTGGAGACATTCAAACTGGTATCGTATATAGCTGTGAGAGCAACATCAGGAGACAATAGTGGCCTGGAGGAGAAATAATTTACCCCTGGGGCGTGTTCCAAAGAAGTCGTATTCGCCTCGTAAATTCGGTCCGACGTGTGCCAACCCCGCCCTTCGTCCGGTCTGTTTCCCTCGAGCCTGAAAAGCTCGCTCCGCTGGTTCGTCCTGGGAAAACAACTTCATAATTTTTGGGGACCTTTTTGATTTGGCATCCCTCTGTTACGAAGAACCACGCCGAGAAACGGGGAAATTCCTTCATGCTCTTTGTTGTTCCATTTCTTTCACGAACATTTCGATTATATGACACTTGGAGGAATTTTTTAAATTAAACCTTACCCTTTGATACATGACCTGAATATAGTCTTCCTTTTGTTTCATATATTTGTCAATATCTTCTATATATCTTGGAAATAACTCGTATCAATACTAGCGAAGGTACAACATGTTTGATTATTTTCTGTGCTAACAATGTCTTACCCGTTTCGTTTTACGTTTATTTACGTAATGGGGTTTTGAAAATCGAGAAATTTAGATTGTATCTATTTTGCAATTTTTACTTGCACTTGATAAAGTGTCTAAACTATCTTCTTCTAAATCATAGAAATTTTTTTACATCCCTGTTACATTTGCACTTTTGTATTTCTGCAAAAGTACAATAAACTAACTTATTCTTCTTCTTCAATAATTTTCCATTTACACACGAGCAACATTTATGCATTTTATTTCACTGCTCTTTATTTCTAATAAAATCTACTTTCAGATTTCCAAGAAGGTCGTTTAAAATTCTGTCTACAGTTAAACTTCCTATAATGCACAATCTACGATTAAAGTTTCTACAATATGACACGTATCAGCTTTTCGTTAGAATGCTCAGTCTGCTGTGCAGATAACTGTGGATATATTCGACGAGAAAACCTATGTTTTCTACGGTTTTCATTCTTGATTCTACATGTCACCCGATGGAAACACAGTGGAGATCACGGCAGTTCAGGATTGACAAACAGATCGAAGAAGTCACGAGGAAAGAATCGGCACGGTCGTGCTTCGGAGCTAATCCGATTCGCGAGCGATTCGAAACGAGGGATTCGAGAGTCAAAGCCTCGCGATTCTCGCACGCGTCTTGAATTTAAACGCGGAATCGACTTGCGAGCAGAGCTATTCCGCGCCACGTTCATAGACGTCCGGGATTTCACGTGTTGTTTCTGTATGGTATTATGAGAGAATCGTCGTGTTTCTCTTGGAAAAAGTTTCTCTTCGAAAATAAAGCTTCGAAACGCCCATTTCCTGCTCGGAGTTTTCTTTCGAGATTTGTAAGATTTGTCGATTGTCGCGAGCTACGCGGAATATCGAATTAGGTGAAAAGTTTTGCCGTAGAACCTTTTATCCTAATCGTGTTTTCCCTCGGATTTGCAGCTAATCGAATAGAAGTTAGTCATTGTGATTCTTGGTAAAACAAGTCACTTGGCATTCGAAATCTTTTTTTAAACTCTCTGCTCTCTGAGCTTGGAACATTATGGTAGATACTTGGAATGATAAATCGTTTCATTGGAATTGAAAGTCTGCAGATTTTATTATTTATAGTCACTGCTTTATTCCAGAAAAGAACTTGAACTTTGAGATATCTAAGATATTTTTTTAGTCTGAATAATAGATTAATAAATCAAAATATAAATTTCCAACGCCTTGGTGTATCACTATACTACGTAGTATCTTTACAGTCGCATAAATTTCATCCTGGAACGCTATAGTGAAATACTGTATTGTTCTACATCTTTTTTTTTTTTAGCTATTTCTAAGAAAAATTAGTGTTTTGTTATCTATACATTTTGCTAATCTTCCGATAGGAAAATGTCGAGACTATTCATATAGAGTCTGTTTTACAGATGCTTCTCTCTAATATCCATTTATTTACTTGACAGTATCCCCGATTAATCGTCAATTTCCAATCTAACAAGAATACGACTTCACCCTTCGATTAAACGGTATTAAATGTCAAACTGCATTGACTAAACAGAAATCTCTTAGAAATCTAATTTATACAAAAACAAATGTATTATTTCATAAAAGACCCGTGATGGTCGATTCCGGTACCTTCGTCTATAATATCTTCAATAGCCGCGAGCGATGCGTAAGCAAGCGGATACGCTTTGAAAAAGTAATTTTAATTAAATAAACAATACAGAAGAATCACAAGAGCCGAGTTCCCTTGCTTAAACAACGGCGGTAAATAACGTCGCGGAGGAAACGCAAGAATCGCAACGAAGGAAGCAACATTAATGCAACCGGAGACGCTCAGATACAGAATAAAATTATTATTGTTCGTTCTGGAACTGTTCCCCCGTTACGCTGCATATTTACCATGCTTTCATATTAATAACTAGCTTCAGGTGAGAGTAGACAAGTTTGATGCAGTTTCAACGTGACGTTGCTAACGAAGTTCCACGCTTCTCGATCCTCGACTATCGTTGTCGTCGTCGTTGTCGTCGTGTCTGGCTGAAAGTTTCCCTCGGAAAAGGAAAGGGAAACAATTTGTCCGATAGTTTCGCGAGCGTGTTTAACTCGAACGTTTTTAACGATCTCCTCTGCCAGGCTCTTTCGAATCGAACCGGAGACTCCCGGCAAAAGTTTTTCTCTTCCTCGTGCTACTTCAACGTTACGACCAAGTCAAGTTGATTTACATGAAAGAAAAACGCGGGTGTACAGTGTTTGCTCGTTGTTTTCTGTTTCGTTCAATCAATTTGCAATTTTATCATCTACTGCAAGGGAATTTCCTTTGCTTATGAAAGAGGAAGAAAGGATTACGAGTGGAATGAAGTTTTTTCAGTTTGATAAAGTGGAAATGATTAACCTTTAACTGCTTTCACGGTTCTCGAAATATAAATATCGTAATAATTTCATTCCTACGTAATACGTAACGTCCAATGTCTTAGTAATCTTCCGCTAGCTTAAATTTCGTAATTTCTTTATATTATCATTGAATGCATCGAATAATTGTAAATTGATAAATATACTAAAACATACAATTGTTCTACAATATGATCAAGAAGGAATGTTTTATAATTATGTATTATTTGCAATTTCTTATGCGTACGATATAATATATAATACAAAGGAAAGATTTCTTTTAGGCTGCAGTATTTGCATTTTATCGCAGTAATTTAGACAAAAATAACTGTAGCTTACGGTACAGTACGCGGAGAATGAAATAATTTTTGTCGTATGGGTTAACCTGCTGCAATATACCGCGGAATGGCCGTGATACAGCTTCTGTATTATAAATTAATGTAATAGTGGCGCGTTGAGGTAATGAGATTCGCTTAAGAAAGATTAACTATATGATGCAGACAGGTCTCCAGATCTTGCTGTATTTTAGCTGCACACTTTACGATGAGTTATGATTTCAGCTTCACTTAAGACGATTTAGACCTCACAGATGCTCGTTGGAATGTAATTGTCGAAAGACTGAAACGTTACTCCTATAGCTATTACATTCTTTCCAACAATAGAATCATACCATTATATTCTAATTAGCGAAAGTTGTTTGTTGGCTTTTTTTCTTCTTCTTAGGAAATTTAACTAATTTTCAACGCTAGTACTATCATTGATCGAAACCATCAATTTGTAATTCCACAGGGGAATTTTATACCTTCACAATGATGCATTTTCAGGAATTTGATCGGTTCTTTGTAAAATATACGAAGGAAAGCTCGATCTCACATAACTTGCATATCGTTTACCGTAATCGATACAACTTTTATACTTTAACCACCGATACTTTTTAGAAATTATTTAATACGTAGAAACTATTCAATAAGCAAGCTCACGATATTAGTTTGTTATACGTTTCTAATTACTTTAAAATGTTTGTACCCTATCTACGTTGCAAGATGACCATTATATCTCCTACTACTAACCAGCGTATCTGAGTTAACTGATTATCTTCGTTTGATTTATATCGCGTCGTGGCACCATTGCCGATCGAACGGGAAAACAGTCAACGACACGACGTATCGTTTCCTCATCGCGAAACGCAACGCGTTTTCCCAGCGGCGATACCACGCGGATTCCTAGCAACGCGGCGGATGGAAATGTAAAAAGTGGAGTCGAAGTGCTCGGCTCGCGAAGTGATATCTTCTCGCCATTGTCGTTTTATTGTAAAGCCTTGGAGAGGGTTGACGTGATAGCGGGAGATTGTCGCCGGTGCGACAGAGGTGGAACAACAATGGTCGAGATAAAGAAAAGTACGCCGGGAGGGCGTTCGAGGACCGTGCAAGAACGAAAGGACGAAACGTACAAGAGGCAGAGCAAGTCGGAGAGAAACAGACGGCTATATCCGTAAACGAGTGCAACGGGAAAAGAAGAGGGGAGAATGTGCAAAAACCGAGTTGGAATAGGAAGGAAGGATACGAGAAACGCGGAGGAGCGTGGAGGATGCAAAAACAACGGAGATTGCGGTGTAAAGAAAATGCAGGAAAGAAACGGGTGAAATGGTTCGATGTAAATGTGAAAAATATTAGGAGACCGGGAAAGTTCGAAACGTAAAACGTTGGATGTTTATAATTTAAAATGACATAGAGCGATTCCAGAAAGGATTTATGTGCATCTTTTTGGCTGCTGATCGGCTTTATCTTACGATCAAGATGTTCGACTGTCTTGTAAATGAATACGACGGCCTTCATAATCTATTCCCTGGAGATGTTCTAAGAAATTTATCTGAGAGATGGACTGACTGTCCAAGTCGGAGAACTCATTGACTTCAAATAAATCCTGTTGCAACCAGGATTAACCAAATGAACGGGACATCTCAATAATTTATCGTAATATACATACTAAGATGAGAAGCGAAGAACGAGAGAAGGAAGAAAAGGATGTGAGAAGAAGAAAGAACGCTTCAAGCGAAGAAGATGCTTTCCTGCTGTTGGACAAGGTGAGCAAACACGATTTACTCTCAATACTTGGAAATGGACTTATCGTCTGCTAGCTGGTTGATGTCCTTCCAAAGACCAAGAAGAACGAGCCAGACGAGACAAACGAGTATACTTCTCGTCAAGAGGATTTGCAGAAGGGGCGACGCCAACTTTGAAGAAGGATAGTACCAGATGAGAAGAATAAGAAGATACGGCCCAGAAGCGAGTCTGGCCTGGTGATGGAATAAAATTCTCGACCCTTTTAAAACTCTGACGTAGGAAATCCGTAGCGGCGTGGCGTCGACGAAGATTCTTGAGAATTTGATCGAAGAAACCACGGCGTCCGCTTACTCGCAGCTATTTCGAGGGGAATCGATCTGTCAGCTTCTGCAAGCAGGATCGTTTCGACGACGTCGTCTTCTTCGCGGTTCGTAAGTCCGGTTGGCAATCTCCAGACGACAGAGAATTCGCTTTAGGGGAGCGCGGATGACACCAATTTCTCTCTTTAAATTGGAATCGATCAGGTTTGAAAATACTCCCGGCTCTCTTTCAAACGAACGAACGACCAAGAGACGACAGAATGAAATAGGTATTCTTGAATCTTTGAGTCGAACAATCTCTGTCACTTAATCCCTCGTTTTAATGTTGAACTCCAGGTTTCATCCTCTTTTGTTTCTTTCATTTTAACGACACGGAAGGTTCTCTCTTCTGTCTATTGAAGGCTGCTTTGATGGCGATATATCGATATAATTAACACGTTGGTTAATTACGAGATAAAAATACATGCGAATTACGAACGTTATCGAATGTAAATATTTTGGTTATAATGAAATATCGAATGTGATTTGAGTTACAGAATATTAGAAACTTTGTGGAATATTGCGAAATTACATTATACACCAAATAGAAGTAGGATCATACGTTAAAGGCGATTTATTAACCTTTAAACTGCGAGAAGATTCTGCATTGTACTGGGTAATGATTCATTCTTTCGTGAGGAAAATAAAGGGTGAACGAGACGGGAATAAAAGCGTTCACGCGTGGATTGTGTGGCGAACTTTATGTCGCGGCCTCGTTGATGATCCTTATCGGGATAAGAGTCCAATTACGATGCGAAACGAAGCTCGTGGAGGAAATGAATCTGACGCGACGGTCGCGGCTGGATGATCTTACTGCCTCAGAATTTTTTTCCACGTAACCTTCGCATCTCAATGAATCTCTTTACTTTTTATCATTCTATTGACTGTTCTATGAACCGTGTTCGTATTACTTTATCTTCATCTAATTGTAGCGCAAATTTAATTCGAACGTTAGATACTAATAAAAAGTGTAATAAAAATTATCAGCGTCACGAAACCATCAAAACTACGTTCGACGTTGAAAATTACAAAATTCAATCATATTATCAACACACTAATCTTACATTAAAACTAGCTTCGGGAAGAAACGGAAGAATAATAAACGAATAGTGCAAAAAGAAACGGAGAAACTCAGTGAAAAATGTATTCATATTAACGGCCGAGGAACCAGTGGAACAAAAATTAAAGGTAGCTAAATTTTGATGAAAGATTAATCCCCTAGGAAGCTGAACTCTTTACAAATACTCGAAACGAAAAAAAAAGAGAGAGAAACGGGAAAGAAAAAAATTCTACGTTCCCATCCAGTTTCTGGTTGAATAGCGTCTAACACATATTACCCCCTTTTCCGGAAGATTAATCGCGAGAAAAAAAAAGTCGCTGATTTTTATGAATGTTTCGCATCGCTAGTGGAACGTGGCGTGAAACGCTGAAAGGATCCAGACCAGGCCAGATAATCATCTTTAATTATTCCACCGTGCGCGTGTGTAATTTTTTCTGAAAACGTCCGACAAAAAATGGGTGGAAAAAACGAGAAGAAAAAAGGGGGGAGGGAGGAAAGCTGTCCAGGGAATATTCCGTTTCACGTTTGTGCTGTGTCAGGAGTCGAAAATTCGCAGGACGAGCTGCTGTTTTTTCTTCGGTGTGGACGATGAAGGAGAAGCCGATAAAGTCACCCCCGCTTATGCTTTCGGCCTTTTCGTGACTTTTTTTTCGCCTGTCTTTCTCTTTGTCCTCTCGAGACACGCGACAAGAAAAAAAAAAGAGAAGAAACGAAATGGAATCCTCATGGACGGGAGATTAAAACGGGGATCTAGATTCGTAAAACGACGAACAGAGAGCGAGAGAAAACTTGCTGGAAGATTTAGAATTTCAGGTAAATCTCTTCCCCCTTTTCCCTACGTGCTCTGTCAACTTATGATGTACGACCATGCTCGCAACGGCAACATATCAACATCTGGATGTTATTTTTAAAAAAGCAATCTTCATTTCAAATGTAATCATTTCAAAAAAAAAAAAAAAAGAAGAAGTGCTCAATAATTAAAGTACAGCTACATGCGTTCTATCGACTTAAACTTTGCGACTACGCTTGCACGATGGCATCTGAATATTCTTTCTACAAATATCTCCATCTCAAAGGTAATCACCTAAAAAGAAAAAAGAAAAAGGAAAAAGAAATGTAACACATTTTTTTATTTGCTTTTACACTTTTCTACTTACCTTTACATTTTTTCTACTTGGTAATTACTCTGCATAAGCTGTCTCTTTTAAAAATAAGATTTTCTTACTTTTCAAAGTGGAAATATCAAAGACAGAAAAAAGTATTGCACGATATTCAAACATTTAACGTCTCAAAACAATGGTATTTCTCTTTTTTCTACTAGCATTTCCATGTAGACCCTAATAAAGAATTCATAAAAAAAAAAAAGTCGCGGATGTAACGTCTACAGAAAACATAGGAAACATTTCAACGTTTCTATCGACACTTTTCACCGGGTTTCTAGCGAATTTATCACAAATCTTCGTTGTTTCACTCCACTTCTCGTTCCAGTCTATTTTTCTTGCTCCCAGGAGCCAAACAGCAGTTCTGTGGAGCCTCTTGCAACCCCTAAATGGATCGTCTCCACCTAATCGTCAACAATAACGACCAAGTTCTCTCCCAAGTTCTATACCCAACTTTGTCTTCTTCGATAGTTACGAAGGCTAACGTTGCGGTATAACGTGGCAATAGGCAATGTAACAACCTCCCTTCACGGCTAAATTTAATACAAAGCCATTAGAATTGTGAATATGTCGCAATTTATAATTTCCCTGGTATAGGTTTACAAGAGTGCGCCTTTAGATAATTTTTCTATAATTTCTTATAATATTCTTGCAGAGTTGACGAAAAGTGTCTTATTTTTCCCTTGCGTTATAATATCTTTTTTCATGTAAAATATTTCATCCTTATTTCTCTATCGATTTTCCATTTTTCCCCACTAAAGTATTATATTTCTTACCAGCTTTCTTTCAAATCCTTACAATGCAAAATCATTTATCAACCAAGTTCTTTGCTAAATAATTCTTTATTTATTCCCTGTATCATATTCGATCCTTCGATCATATTATTTAAAATTAATTTCCAACAACGCTACAATCTTCCCGAACAAATCAGAACTTCTCGAGCCACTCAAATTTATATTTATAACGCCACTCTGTTTCCAGCCTAACTAAACGTATTATCGCTGAACTCGCAAAGTTTACCGTTTCCCCGACGCAGTTTGCTATACGATTAATCGGCCAAGGTTCCGTCGATGTCTTCGACGTTATCGTCCTGTCGATATATACCGAGGCTGGCTGCACGTTTATCGACGATGATGCAAATCACGTAACGTGGCTGCGAGGCCACGTTATGAGGAATAGCTCGAACCGATGACCGGGGACAGCTAATCGATAGTCGCGTATTTTCGAACCGGTTCGGCCACGGGCAAATTTACGACGACTTCCCCCCCCCTTTTTCCTTTTCCTTCCACCATCCACCCACACTATCCCTCTTTTTCATCCCCTTTTTCCACGTCGCAGAGGTGAAATTTTTCGAAGCGTCTCCTTTTGTTCGGGGACGCGGTAAATGAAGGCAATATATCGAGAAAATCGAGACGCGTCCAGCGTTCGTTCCAGATAGAGGAGCTCCGATGTGAGTTAAGCTAACTTGGACGGAACCGCGAGTCACGTAACTTCTGATGAACCGATTGTTCCATTTCGACGGTTGAATAGCTTCGAAGAGAGGAATCTTCGAACCAGGATCGAAGTTGCTGCGTTGGTTAACGGCGAGCATCGGCTTTTTGTTGGAAGAGGAAAAATATTTTCCGATCAAAAGAATCGCCTCGGCGTAGATATATTCTTTCGTAGTTACTCGTAATTTAGTAAAAAAAACTTCGTTACTCGAGCCGATACGGTGATAAAAGCATTGTAACGAGAGAATTTTTATACGAAAGACTAACAAGTGTTTAACTTTCAATATCGCAGATAAATTTTTAATCGTGTAACAACGCGTACAACGCCTATCACATTTCCATGATAAACCTCTTGTCTTTAGATTCCACACGTTCGGTTCTTTTAGATTTTAGGAAAATATATCAAGGATTCGTAATCCATTTATCAAGCTGATTAATATATTAATAGTTGTATTTCATTAAAGTGCAAATGAAAATTGCAAATATTTTGTACGACACGCACAATATATTTATGAAAGGTTCGTGCACTAACTACTCAGTAATTTGTAATTTAGGTTTATAATATTTCAGACATTTCGTGTCTACGCATCGAGGACACGGTGTTTTAATCGGGCGTTAAACTAATTGCTACGATTAATTTGTCGTGAAATATGAATTTGTTGTGCATAAGAATGAACATCCGATTTATCGTACGATCACGCATTATTTATTCCGGCCTCGTTCGCTGTTTGATTTACGTTCCATTACGACGTGTCGTCGATATTTACGTTCGTTTCGGCTTTAAGGGAAATAACGGCTCGTGACAACTCGTGAAACTTAACTTTTGTTCCACGATAGGTATTCGATCTACCATTCTCGGCCATGAAATTTCATTCTTTTAATGATATTACGTTTGAATGTCGTTGGCATTCCGATTTACCTTTTTGATATTTAGTTGATCACAATCTGATTTTCCGAGTATGTTCTACGTGACAATTGACAGTCCAATTTATTAATTGTATTGTACTGTTACGAGAAAAAAGATGAACTATTTCGCGAAAATGTTTCGTATAAAAATATACCAGAGATATGAACAATCTTATCGACCTGTCATACCAAATGTATCTTCCTAGTCTTAGTAAACTTTATCTAAGTTATTTGTTATTTACTTAAAAAAAAAAAAAAAAAAAAATGCATTTTAAAAATGAAATACTTATAAATCAATGATTAAGAACAGAATACCAAGAATTGTAAAAAGATCTCTAACAAGTAAGCAATACCAGAAAAACATAGAAAACAAGTCTGATTCTACATTTGAGACGAAGACGTTGAATGAACAGTATTATGCAACGGAATATTAATGAGTCCAGCCTACGCGTGGAATCCATTAAATTAATAATTAAGCAATGTAATTACTCTGTTTTATGCACCCAGAAAACTAATCTCAAGTAAGGTTATTCGAGTATTTTAATCATCCCAGCAGTAACCAAAAGGCATCAATCAACCGGCCATTCAAGACTAACGTACGAACATTCATTAAAGGAACAACCTGCTGAATACCAATTTTATGGATCGCCAATAATCATACAACACGTTTTACTAGATAATCTTAGATATTTATCCGAAGGAAAGGGTTGCAACATTAAAACCAACATGTAGTCAAACCCGAGTGATTCCGAACGTATTCGTAACTTCTTGGAGCTTTTTTAAATATACAAATATATAGAAAAATAAATAGATAAACCTGCTCGATCCCATGTAACTATTTATGACTATTTATTAATGGAACTAGCTTAGAACGAGCTGTTTATAATAATATATATTAATAAAAGATATCTACAAGCGTTCGAATACTTTCGCGAGCTCATGCGGGCGTAGAGGTTTCAGAAAGGAAATAAGGAAATTTTAAAAGCCATTGTTGACGAGACTGCGAATTATCGCGGGACATTTGTCGCTTGACAGTGACGTAGTCGCCGTAGAGTCAATGAAATTCGGTGGCAGATGAAAGGGCTTTGATCGAACGTTGAATTAATGGAATTGTCACGCGAGAGCTGAACCATAGAATCGATTCCCTTTCCCCTATCTCGCATTCTACGAAACGACGACGCGATTTTGAATTACGCGCTACGGGACCAGGCAAGCTGTTCTCCTTCGTCACGTTTGCGAACATGTCGATCGATTAGCGAACACCTCTGGGCCGCCGAGACGATTCGACACCGTATGTCGTCCCTACGTGATTTGCATCCTCCTCGATAAGCGCTAAACAAGCGACGATAACATTTGATCGCCGTTGCGACTTGGACAGTTAATGACGGACTGTGTACCGTGACAAGAGCCGGTTAACAAGCAACGGAGGCGGTTCATTCAGGATGGTGATTGGATCAAGGATCGGTTCGATTGGAGAGTCGATGCCGTCAAGAAGGATGGATACACGCCGTTCCGATGAATTGATGAGTTTCAGGGATCGAGGCACTCGAATACGCAGGAAATGTGTTGGTAATTGTGAGGTATAGAGAATTTATGGAACCGTTTTATTCGTGTTACGGGGAATTTCGTGTGTCGCAGTTTGTGAACATTGCTGCGATGATATTTCATTGGAGAATTCTTTCAATGTGGAACGATCGGAGTAATTATTTATTATTAATACTAAGTATTATAAAATTACTATTATTAATACTGACAGAGTTATTTGTAATCTTGCGACTGTCTTGTAAGTGATTTTAAACAATTTTAATTTGAACCATCTCCTACGATATTCAAAGCATATATTTTCGATACCAATGACCTCGATGACCACATATAAGCTGAATCGTCAGGAACAATATATCTATGACACGTATTGTACGTTCAAATAATTTCGGTTACCGATATTCGACTTTTAACGTCTTTCGTGTGATTTCTAAATGACTGTGACCTGCAATTACGAGACCTTAATGATCTCCGATGACCTTCCGCGATTTTCCTTAAACTCTATAATTTGTATCTTAATTTTCAATTTTAATTCATCGAAAATTTCCTCCAATGTCCTTCGAACATATTTAAATAACTACACGCTAATTTTTTACGAAAATTCTTATCACGTTCTTATCAAAGATGAAACAAAAGAAAAAGCAGCTCACAGACGAAGACAAATTCCTAAGTGTCTTATCTAGACCCCTGTCAGACATACACAGGGAAAAGCACGTCGATGTTTGAAAGCATGGGGCCTTATATAAACTCAGTTAAAGCCCATTTACACCATCACGGTTCTCCATGGGCTGAGAAAACAGCGTACGTCGAGCGAATTTCGATGAGACTATACCGCGTAGGAACGAAATGGATGATCGACGCCGACTTCTAGATTTCTTAAACGCATTCCGCTTGTTCGCGGAAACGAATGCACGAAGGGACACCGAGAATTATTCATGAAGGAACATTCTGCCCATCCCTGATCTACACCCTTGGGGAGCGGCGAGTCTCGGTGATTCGTAGGAGACCTGTTTCGTATGCGGTGCCCTACACCCTTTTCCACAGACATTTGTGTATCTCTGATATTCAACGACCGACAATTTCTCTCCGAGTAGCTGGGAAATTCGCGAAACGGCACCAGCCATCTCGTCGGAACTTTATGCCGGATGATAGCGAATGAGCTATTCTGCGAATTGCTAACTCGCGATTAGGCTGGGAAAGTGTTCATATAACTAACCACAGGCGGATTTAGTTTTATGTACTTGAGCGGTGTTTGAGTCGTAGCATTTTTACTACCTTGTTAAATTTAATCAAGTGCGAAGATCGTATGTTTGGTGCTGAGAGACTTGGGAATTTAGTTTTTGAATTTTTAAAGATATGAGTATTGTGATTTTATTATTTTATTTTGTCGTTTCTTATGACTGTAGGAACAGTAAGTGGTTAGTATATCACAGTCAGGGTTGATCTATGATTAAAACTGCAAGACATGCAACGCAAGGATTAGATCAGTCAAATTCGTTGATCTATTTTTGGCTCAAATTACGGTAAGTCAATTTATGCAAAAGATCCGTTCAAGAGATACCTTTCCTTCTCTTTTCGAACATTTCGCACCCTCTTAAACAGAGAAATTCCGCGTCCATCCCTTTATACTAAAACACACCACTTTACGTCTAATCGATTTTATGTATTACGTTCGATCAAACACCGCATCCACATCCGTTCGAAAGCCTCAGTGGGATGGATAAATTCTGGAATAAATCATGTCACTGTCAAGGACTTGAGAAATGCTTCTATACCGGCGGTACATGTTCCTTTACGCCTTCAGGATCGTATCTATGGGATTAGCTGATATGCGTATGGAAAAGACATCAGGGATAACCCCCTTGGGGAAACAAGGTTAACAGGAAGAGGGAAATCGCGAGGGAGAATCTCGCTACAGGCAGTAGATCGGACAACGCGGATTATGGCCGAAAGAAGAGCCTTTATGAAGAGAACTGGGAAGTCCAGAGGGATCCAGAAGTTCATGATCTCTGCTATCATGCTGTGCTCCCTTTGGTTTAACCCCTTAACCCTCAATTGGTACCGTTGGGTCATGAACCAACTATACTGCAGAAACCATAATGTTTTGGATTAAATTATTTCATTTTGGAATATTTGATTTTAATTTATTGTACTTTATTTCTTGTACTTCGAGTGGTGAAGAGCATTAACATTCGTAGTTTAACATATTGAATGGAAATTATTTCGAAATTAAACGACCTAGTTTACCTTAAACAATCTAGTTCAACTATGATTCAACAATAATATTAGTCGAGGATTAACTATCAATGTTGTACTGTTGCGACACTAATATTTTTCCATTTGCTAGAAAAGTAAATTAAATATACCGAAATGTTACGAAGTTGTTTCAAGTCTCATACGATGTAAGGGCTTAAGTGGTATTGTTTTGATTCTTTCGAGCACTCTTTCTTGTTTGCGTTTCTGCTTCCTACAGCGACTGGGAAATCATTAATTGAAATCCTTGGCTTCGTCAACATGTTTAATTCGGTTTGGGTTAGGTTTCATGCGGATGTTTCTTCTTTTTTTTTTTTTGTTTTATTTTGTTGTAGAACATGTTCGCGTAGTTGTCGAGGTTTCGCTGTCGACGAAGAAAAATCGTGTTGCAGTTGAAAGGATTTTTACGAAAGAGAATTCGTCAATGCTGGTTTCCAACGATTTATTGCGTTGCGAGTGGCAAACGAGAAGAAACTTTTTACAGAGAGAATCTGCAAATTTTTGGCAACGTGTTTTCGGCAGTTGAAAATAGTTGCTGCACGCTCAAAGTAAACATTGACGATTCGACCATCGATAATTCGCGATTTTTATCGGTGGAAAAGCCGGCGGTATCTTTGTCGGATCGTTCAAACGTTCCTCGCGGTACAGAAAAAATACCTTTCAAAAATATATATCCGAAACACACGTGAATGAAACTTTTCTATCTTTTATTGCTTTAGAGATATCCTGTATATAGCGTTGTGAAGGAACTAGAAAAAACGAGTGGTAATATATTTCAATATATTTTATCTCACGGTTATATATTTCTTCTTGAAATCTAATTTTAATTGTTTCAAATTTTCGCTTAAGATGCGTCTGATAAAATATGGAAACGAAAAGAAAAATAATAATTTCGTCACAAATATGAAAATCAGGATCCTGTTAAAATACCAAGGACCAGGACAATAATATCATCTTATTAGCAATTTTTATTCTAAAAAAAAAAAAAAATGAAACTTTATATGCATCAGCTTAGTATTTCATCGTACGAAACCAGGTGCACCATAGAAAAAAATTCCAGACGCACCTGTCTTTCAGCATCATTCCACGATATTTTTCCCCGGTGTGAACGCAAATGGAAGGAAAACAACTAGTCGACTTCCTGTTCCTGCTCGAACACGTCGGATAATTACACCATCGGACTTGGTACGCGCCGGTGAATGGTCAGGGTTGAAGCCACCCTCTTGTTCCGGAATGTGATCGTAGCGAGACCTTATTATCCCGTTCAGCCCCTTTCACTTGTTCGAGCCTATGTAGAGGGCTGGTTTTCGAGGGTGTGCCACGGGGGTTGAATACGTTCGTGACTGAATGAAAGTCGTCGAAAGGAAGGAGGATCGAACGTCTTCGTAGAATTCCCCAGGGGTTAAGATTTCGAAGAGGGATCCAGGTGTTTCCGCTTCCTTTTCTGGATTTAATGGTGGCCCTTGCTGAGCCGGTGGTCCCGTAAGTGAGAAAAATTGGCAGGACATTGAGATCCCTTTTGTCATTCGATTTCTTCGATTGAATTCTTTTGGCGAATAGCGTTCTACTTTACTTTTTGATTGGCAGTTTATCGATAGATTATTTTGGTAATTCTTTTCTGCAGTTAATATATTGGAGAGATTTCGAAGTTTGGAGGAGAAGAAGAAGTATTCTTTAAAGTTTTAAGTTCTTAAGACCGGGTAGCTAACTCGAGCGTTTATTGAACGATGAAAAGTTTGGTTTTACAGAGTTCGCCGATCTTTTATTTCTTTAATATGTGAATATTTCTTTAATATACGAAATACGTGGACGTTGAAATAATAATGGTTTTAGCAGTATAAATGTGGAAAAATATGAATATTCATGTTCCTAGATCAGCATTTTTCCGAATTTAAGTCAATCTTTTCACATTATTATATTGTAACACGTCAATCTATCAAATTTATGGAACGTCTTTATTTTTATTCTCCTGGTTTATGCAACACTACCGTTCATAGCAGTAATTCTTGAATTATTTTCAGCATTATGCACGTATAAAATATATTAAAACGCCCCAAGTTTCCTAAAATACATATTCTCTCTTATTTGTCATGTACTGTACAGTAGTACGACCTCTTCCGCAGTCAGACAGAAACCCGGCGTGATTTCTTTTCGCGACTTTCGCGCAAATTCCGGTCCAATCAAGGTTTCTTGACTCCGCTAAACGTCTCAATTAGAAAGTCAAGTTTGCAGAAACGCGTGGTCGCGAACTCGCCTCAGGGACGTGACAACAACCGTCATAACTCGGACTAACGCTAATTTAAGGGCGATATTTCAATTCTGAAATGACACGGACAAATTACTTCTCCGTAGAAGCTGGTTAGATGGAAATTAAGTTGTACGCAAGTAGCGCTCTCGTAAATGCGAACGAATTTGCTTCTCTCTGTTTCCGGTTTCTCTCTTCTGCGTCTTTCTTCAACTCTATCCAGCCAGTTGCGCGTCGTCTTTTTCGCTTTATCACGAGTTAACTGCGAGAAGCGAGGTACAGTCATTGGCCAACAATATTCGCGAAAATTAACGTTGTCGTAGCTTCCTCCTCAGCTTTTTCTACGGAACATTTCGCAACGAACTAAGTTATTCACCGACACACAAACGAGTTAGCCGTGGAATTTTATTTTTTCCACTTACCAAAGTATCTCTGCCCGCTTCACGCGAAAAGTATTCGAATTTAAGACGGTCAGGCGAGCGAGCTTCCTGCATAACATTCGCTCGACGATATTTGGCGACTCGACCTCCTTCTACTTGCTTTTCGTCGGAATTTTGTTGCGGAAGACTTTGCTGACTTTATGGGGTGGAACAATCGTGACGTTTAATTTATTGGTTTATATATGATAGGAAGAGATTACAGTATATGTTTGGGCGTGATTTAGTGCTTGAATGATTAACCCTCTGCGTGAAACTTTGATCATGCGATGACTATAAATAAATTACTAAAAATATTTCTATGAATGTAATTCAACGAAACTGAAAAGAAGATCGTTTATCGAATACTATACTCTGGATATTTTATACGTTTTCGTATATTATGTGCATATCGTCGAGGTTCTTTAACGGTTTAATTGAAGAAAAATAGCCGAATAGTGCGAGTATCCGCGGAACCGTTTAATGAATTTTAATCGTGAACAATGTTCGTTCATGTGAACGGCCGAGTTAAATGGCACGAAATTAAATCGAACCTGCTAAACAGAATTTTTTACGACGCACTTAAAAAGCGATGAAAAAACTGTAAGCGGGCGAAAGTTAAAGCTCAAACGTAACAGTCGGTTTTTTTGATCTTTCGCCCTTTTTCGCATTTTAACCGTTCTTTGCGTGCACAAAGAGCGTAGAAAATTTAAGCCGAAAAGCTTTTTCAGTCGACCGCCGGTTTTTATTTCGTTCCGCGGTCCATCGTAAAACCGAATTTTCGACGCGAATCACGTTCTCTTTGTTTTCGATGTAATTGATAAATAGAAGTAATAAAATGTCGTTGAAAAATGACGTTGTTCGATGAAATAATAGAAACACGCACGCATTGCCCCTCGAGTGGGATAAGTCCGGGACAAAGGCGTCTCGAAATGGAAGTCACGTATCGATCGAATCTTCTTTCGAAACAAGCGAACATCGAAGGAAGAAACTTCAAAATATCCCTGTTCCAGCAAGTCGAAACTTTTATTTGGTAAGAAGAAGTGCGAGAGGACGAATCCGATTGAAAGGAATCGTTTTTAGAAAATCATATGAAATTGTATAGTATGAACACGATCAATAGATTCTGCCGAGTCAAATTTTGCTTATTTGCTAAAACTATTTGCCAAAAATTACGTTAGTTATTAGTTTCTAAATTTTAGATCGAATCGAAAAACAGCGAAATGTAACGACAATTGTTTCTTCTTATAAATAAATAAAATTCCAACTATAACAAGATTAATAAAATGTCAATAAAACGTCACTGTGTACTTGCTCTTTAAATAGAAAATCATATCTCGCTTCCTCGCCTTAAATCATCAGCCTGCGAATGAAAAAAGCCTTCCTTTACTCGCTGTAAGTTCCATTTACCGTTTCCGCTCACCTCGCTTCATCCTCAATCGGATCAAATCCTGCAACTCTCGTTATACGCTACAGAATCATGAGCCTGCACTCACGAATATCTCATCCAAGCGTGAAACCACTTAAGCGGACGATTCCTTAATTATTTTGACCGGCTGAGCCGCTCTCGTAGACCGGCGTTATTGTTTGACTTTCTAATTAGCCGCGCAACTTTGCCCAAGAAGCGCGATCCAACAAAACCCCGTGGAATATCCTGGACTGGCCAACTTTTCCATCCCTACACTCGTCCCGTTTCAAGGATTTAGGCGGCCAAAACCGAGAAAAGTTAGTCCGGGCTGCGTTGCCAGTAATTTTCAAGTGGTACCCATCCTGAATCGGTGTTTGTCCCGGGACGTTTTTCTCACGGGATTTCGAGGTAAAAGTTAAATTTCACGCGCGTCTGTGAAGTGCTCCTCTGCCCTCTGTCCTATAAATGCGAGGAACAGACCACACAATTTACAGCATTTCCCACTGAGCATTCTGATATCTACACCTCACGGTCGTGGATAATATATGGAACGATTTGGGTATTTTATGGTCCGTTTTGCTGGGAACATCCGTGTGCTCCGTGGTTGAAACGTCGTTTCATTTTTCGATCAGCGATGTTTTTTAACTGCTGCATGATTCTAGAGATTAGGTAGGGAAGAACGTAAGTTTTCGGGTTTACTGGACGACTCTTGCATTCGATGGCAATTAAGTTGCCTGTGAGAATGTGTATCAAGTCGCTTAATACGGACAACGACGTTTGTACGCACTGGGCAACCGTTGCTTTACGCAACATAACGCGTATTAAGAAATATTTTTAAACGCACCTTGGAATTTTATTTGGTGAATAACTTGTGGAAGCGTAAGTTACTTTATTCTTGAAAAATTAAATATCAATCTCGTATCTTGGATTTCTTCTTTACGATATCGTGGTCAGTTTCCTCGAACATTCGATTAAACTTGTAACGTTATGAAACGCGGGGTAATTACGAGAGTACGAATTATATGGACGTATGAGAAATTTCAAGGATTTAAATATTCTTTGGAATATTTAGCAGCTATAACAAATTTCTGCTTTTCAGATCCATAGAAATTATGGATCTGCCAATGTGGTCTGCCAATTACATAAATCCATCGATCTTAAATTCAAGCCAATGAGGTCTATACAATTCCCAGAACACTTTTTCAATCGCAACCTTTCCACCGCCAAGCCATCAGCGCGAAGCTGAAGGAACAAAGAAAGCTGCTAACAGCCAAGAAACGAGTTCTCTTCAAGGAGAAGGAAGACGAAGAAGACGAAGAAAGAGGAGGAGAAAAAGAGGAAACGCAGCGACGGTAGTATGTTTGGGGCGCTTACGACTCGACGTTTCACGGGGCGAAATTACGTATTCCCGCGAAACTTGCCTTTCCACGGAAACTTCGTTCCGGGGCTATTCGAGATCTTGATGGACAGTCGTAAACCTTTCCACCTCGTGGAAATAATGACCGCTCGTTCGTTTCTTGGCACGCGTCTCTACAGGACGTTTCGCAATGCTGCAAACCAAGCTTCCCTCCAGTTTGAAGAAGAATGGCTGCTGGAAAAATTTAGATAAAAGCCAACGGAACTTGCCCTTCCACTGGTCCACCGGAATTTGTCAGATGCTTTATTCGACAAGCGACGTTCTAGTTACGTGAAACTGTCATCCATAAATATCAGGATGCCTACAGAAAATGAGATTACTCTCACACGAATAATTGGAACATTATTAATGGGAAAATCGTAAAATTAGAAACAAAATTAGAAAAACACTGAAGCGTTGGTTTGAAATTCGCGCGAAGATGGCTGGGGATTAAACGAACGAAATCAAGAGATGTTGTAAAGATTTTGAATGCGAGTGTACGTACGAAGTTTCATACGCTAACGATATAGAATTGTAGAAGGTAGTCGGCCGGAATTTGAACTTTGTTCGTAAATATTTGACATTGGAGGAATAGGGGTGTCTTAACGACGCCAATCGACCTTGCGAATGAAGCTTAAGGCTGACCCTAGAAATAAATTTAAAAGAGAAGTGGGTGGAAAGGGGGCTGGAAGGAGGAATTTAGGGTAGTGAATTTTTACGCTGAACTGCTCGGTGCTAGAGCCGAGGATTATTTTCTTGATCCCAGCTTGTGACGGAGCCGTTGTTTCTGGGGCAATGTTGGATATTAAATTATATGTCCTTTCTAGGATATAGCGAAGTTTGTTACATGAAATGTAAGAAAACGATTCAGCTTTTAGAATGATCCCCAACTCCTGAGTATTCTTGTCACAAAGTTATTTTTCTTACTATGTAATTTTTTTGTAAGCAATCCAATTTTCACTTATCCTTTTAGACGATGAGATGTTTGATATGGAAAGAGTTAGTGCGACACCCCGTATATATAATACACTATTTTCCAATTATTACAATTTTCTGAAAGATTGAAGAAACATTATAGTTAACCCTATTTCATTTTAATGGGTTAAAAAGATAGAACCTTAAAGGGATAGGAGGTCGTTTTGTTCGTCGAATGTTACCAGAGAGTCGGACTACTCATCACATCTTCACCATTTGTTACAAGGGCATCGATTAAAAAATTTGCCGCGTTAATTAATCCTACGTTTTTAATTCTGTGTATATCAAAAATTTCAAGTTAAACGTGTATCTTTCCATCCACTATAGAAAGCTGTTTAGAAAGATGTTCGTCGCAATATCAGCGACTCGATTCAATCCAGATCCTTTGCATTTCTAACTAACTATTTTGTATTGAGATATTCCGTTCCGTAATCTTCGCAATGTGCATTTTTCTTTTCTTTCAAATTTCCGATAACTGCATAAAAACCCAGTGATAACAGGACAATAATGATAGTAGTAAAGCAGCAGAGGGACAAAATACTATCAGCTGGTCAGAGGATAGGAGAAAGAGAGGATAACATTCGCGGAGAGCTTTGAACCAGAGGCCACGGCATCGTCAGCCGCCAAACGAATTCGAACTGGAATCCTCTTGAGGCCACGGCGGATCGTTTCGTGGAAAAGGTCACTGACTGACTGATATTCCAGGTCCATGGAGGCTTAAGGACGGGCTTTATGAATTTCTCGTGCTTCTCCCATCGCCTTGATCCCCTTTACATGCTTGCCTTTCGATTCTCGCGAGTTCTCTACCCGATTCCTCTTCGCTGCAAATGGGCTTTGAGGTCGATCAACGTTAGATACTGAAGGGAAAACGGACCGTCTTCCGCCTGCAGCAGATAAAGAGAGTCTCTGCAAGTGGTTACACGAGGACGACGACGACTCGGTGGTCCGCGAACGCCCGCGGTGCAGATTATACGACGAGGAAGCGGATAACAGTTTCTAATCTCGTTGCTTCTTTGAACCGTCCCAGCAATTTCTTCGTGCAACCCACCGCTGTCTTCGGGGAACAAGCCAAGACCCACATTCTGCCCTCGTACTTTCATTCCTGTGTACGAACACGGAATTTATCGATCGAACGAGATTGTAACTTCGAAAAGTCTTCTTCTCTTCGTACTTCGATTTAAGGGAGCAAGAGCAGTTTCCGTGGATTAGATAGCGTGAGAATTGCCAGTAGAGGAATTGAGGATTCGAAGGTTTAACAGGTTTACAAGTACTCTGGTGTTATCTGTATGTGAATAGGAGTAGTATAGGTCAGACGTTATATTCAATTCAAAATGTTGCAGTTCTGCTTTGTGAAATTACCGTGATTTTTCGTATCTCTTCCTTTTTAAACTTTCTTCTTCTTGTTCTTGTATATTATGTTTTTTACTTTGTCCCTATGCGATGAATTTTAATTATTTAACGGCAATGAAAAGCTTACAATCGCTTACAAAAGCTTACACGCTGTTGTTCGAGTACATCCTTTTTATTCATTGGCCGTTTCTTGCAACATTATAAGAAATCGAAGGATTCCGAGGGAAAGGTTTGAAGAATATTCTGACAAACAAATTACAGCGGAGATTGCAGGTACCAGAATTGCCTTCAAATTGGCATTAAAAGATAGTTTCGACAAATATCAAGCGGCTATCCGAAAACTCGACGCTGTACGGGCTACGCCGCAACAATTTACAGTGCAAAGCTTTCGTGCTACTGGGTCATTCATCAACTGCCATGAAACTTAAAAATTTCATAAAGTACTTTTTACAGCCTTTCAACGAGACTTCTCCACTTGTAAACTACTCGACAATCGCTACAAAACTAAAAATGCATTCAACAATAAATAAAATAGTCTTAAACATAATAAAATACATTATTACAAAAAAGGGAAACTCTTTAACTTAACGAAGTAAAAGTAGAACCGTGAAATGGCTACTCTTTGCGATGGCGTAGTAAATTTTAAAGAGGCCAAATGGTAGCAAATTTATTTTTCTTGTTAAAAAGGAAAAAAGAATTACGAAATATACGGTTGGAACAATTTGTTTCGTAAATCACGGGAAACGAATAAGAAACGAAGATGCAGATGTTGAGGGTAATAATAGAGGAAGAAGTAGGACGGAATTTCGAAGAGAAAAGCCAGCGATGTGCTCGAAAATAATTGTTCCACCTGCGGGTGGATCATTTTAAAGGATTTTTCGCTCGTAAAATGCCGGTGCTATGGAGGCTCGAATAGCTGACGGTATTGCGGAACAAAGGACAACGCGAAGCGCAAGGCACCCGATGAAATTCCGCTTTCCTCGTTGATTGTTGGTCGTCTTGGTCGCTAGATTAGGAGCTTGTTTCCCTCGTGACTCACGTATACGTTGAAATACAGCATTCTAAAGAGTATGCAACTATCTCATCTTCGTGTCGACGTCAACAAGAGATACGAAAAAAATCTGAAAAATTTCTGTAAATCTATTTCGTTTGTACGTTACTGTATCTCTGTTTCAACATCCAACTTTAAAACATCTTTATCCAAGTTTTATCTTAAGGCTTATTCCGAAGCATCGTTCAGACAAATTGAATTATTTGAATTTAAGCAGCTTTCAGTTGAAGTTGAGTTGAAGTTGAAGCGATTGTTCGAAAGCACGTAGTTACGTATACGTGTGAAATATTAATCATAATAAATAGGAAGAAAAGACGGCTATTATCTGAACATAATTTGACCAAACTGTAAATTCCTATAATTATCGAGTATTTCGAAAAATAGATTTCTACATCTTCTGATATTATACTGCGTTCGTCTGCAAACTTTCATACTTTCATTTCCCCGAGAAAGGTATCTTCCGTGAAATGAAAAATTTCCATCTTAAATTTAACAGAATTATTCTATCCTACTTTTAATAGAACCAAGAATCTAATAGAATTTAACCGACCAAACGAATGAAGATCGTTCCATCGGACTATAGAATTTATTCTTCGTAAACGAGGGTTGCCATTAGCGTTCTTCGAAGTGTACCAACGCACGATAGTAGTAGAGACGAATTCGGAATTATCTGCCTTCCGCGTTCCTAGAGAACGCCTGCCGGTTCTACACGCGTAACGTAACTGCAAGTTGGATTCGTGACGTTTTGGAGGTGTATTAATTACGCGATTTCCTTTCTGGGGATCGTCAACGAGACAGGGTGCGCGTAACCGCGAGTAAATTTCGCGAGACGCCCAGACAATTAAGCTGTCTTGCCTCGTGAGACAGTTCAGGCACCCTTCCGTCGCGAAATTCAGTCGAGGAGACGCCAAGTCGTGCCAAGACGTTCCGCGAAGAACGCTCTACAAAGGGAGAAAACCGTGTGACGTATATTCCATGATGAAGACGATATCTCGAAACAATTGAAGATTTTACTGAATCTTTGTGGCTGAATCGTACAAAGATAACTAACGATGCGGCTAGTTAATTCCAGTGGCTCAAGTTCATAGATTTTCTGGATATTTTATAGTTTCTAATTTGCAGAGCGGTTCAATTTTAAAGATACTTTAATGACAATCTATTTATACAGACAAGACAGTCATTGATTTGAAGCTAACGTTTATAATAAACGACTAGCGATCTATTTCTGTAATTAATGGAAATCAGAAATACGATGAAATTTTCACAAGAGAATCGAAATTTCTGTTGAAAATTGTAATTATATACCGAACGATAATGTTTTATTTAAGTTTCCTGTATATTTAAATAATCAAACTTATCTACCTATCTACTGCCACTTTACGTTTTCATCGTTTCTTCGGAAATATTTTGAAATATCTCCAAGAGTGCACTTAAACCGTGAAACGTTAAAAGTTCTACAAACTTGGCCATGCTGTTCGCTAATGTTGAATCGAGACAGGCGTTCCTTCCAGTCATTCTGCTGCTTGCTACCGGATACTAATCGCATCAGCGCTTCGAGAAGCAAACGATATTAGGTGATACAAGGAGACGACGTTCTCCGGAAGACTGGAGAATAGGAAGTCGAGGTTGATTGCCAGGACGAGCGAACGAAGAAGGATTTCACGAACGAATGGCACGGCATCGGGCGTAATTGAGCATGGCGATAATTATTACGGTCCTCAGCCTCGTTGAGTGGATTCGATCAATTTCCACCTCCATCCGCCAAGAACTAATGAATCTTCTTGTACTGTTCCCACGGATAACCGTCTTATAACGCGAAATGTTACCAAGTGTTACAGGAAATTGTGTTATATCAGAGCAAATATCATTATTCTATGAATAATATACATATTTCGTATACATAATACACGGTGAAACACAGAAACATTCGTACTTTCATAATTATTGACTCTATTATCGTATTCGACGATTTGTCTAAATTCCTTCTAAATATTATAACGAGCTGCTATTTCTCGATAAATGATATGTTAATCGAAATATTAATTATATACCGCTGTATGTTGCTATTGATAAACCATAGAATGTATAACTATTAAAGAATATCAATCATGTGAATTTAATGATCGCGAGGGTACGAATATTCGTGTGACTCGTTATACGTAATGCAACTCTGATGCTATTAACCGATAATCTAACTATTTTCCATTTCATCGAGAACAGATAGTTTTCCGGTGCTAGCTTTTGAATTAACGGGACAACCAGGTGAAAAGGACGAAGGGAAAACGCGGATAACCAGAGGGTAGCGCGAGACTTTTTCAACGGTTCGAGCTGATTGCTCGGCTCGTTCGGGATAATTAGGTGAAAACCACGGAGGGCATTTAACCAGCCCGTTGGCCTCGGAATTAGTTTAAAATACGGCCTCTAATTGGCAAGGGCCGCCCTTGATCTGCTCGACGTTTCGCCCGTAATTTGTTTCGATCCCTGATTAACCCGTCGGTGGATCTGTTTCTGGTTTCTGATTTAATCGAGCGCGGTGCTTAAAATCGAACGCTCGATTCGTTTTGCTTGATGGAGTTAGAAGAGGATTGTATCAAAAAAAAAAAAGAGAGAAAACAAAAGAAAATATATATACGCCAGGATAGTGTATCGAATACGTTTGATGGATATTTCGATATTTTATTTCCACTACAGCGCTCTTCTTTTTTTTTTCAACCATACTTCGTGCAATCTTCGTTTATGACCCTGGTCGATCCACGAAGAGATTTCTCTTTGTTACTTTCTAGCGAATTTGGGAAATGGGATTATCCTTCGTGATGGATGCTTGTTCGGTTCAGGATCATAACAAAACTAATTTAATTTTCATCCAATTTCTTAATCCTATTCTCTATTGGTAAACATAATTCGAGAAAGTCTACATGAATAAAGTAAAATAATGTAATGTAAAAAATAATTTATAATTTAATCTCCAATATCGTTCATCAAATTTCGCCTACTTTGTATTAACCTTATCCTCGATAAAAATTTTATCACTTTCTTAATTGTATTAGTTAGATATTATTTGAAAAAATTTACTCGAATAATATTCCTCCACAACTTGGCAAGAATCCAATCCTTGACAAATGCAAACAGAAAAATCACGTTATATTTCCATGCCTGCTGCAATTTATAATTTCCCTGTACACGGTGGTCGTGATCACACGAGCCGGAAAAACCAAAAAAAGAAAAAAAAAATTCAAAAATGCATGCATATTTTCATAGGCCTGGAAGAGCAGCCACGTCGGAAACCAAGCCGGCAGATACATATTTATTTCGAACGGAAATCCGCGAAGTCCAGCCGCTGTCGCTCGTACGTCATGTCTCGGGATGCAGGAACAAGCGTCACGACGAGCACTACGAAACGTAGTATATTTATGATGTTACGTTCTGTGCCGTGTGTGCACTGACTTGACACGACTATTACCACTATCATTAATGTCTTTTGATCTGATTCGAGTGAAACAAAATCTAAATTTATTGTCCAAATTACGTAAAAATTGCGGTCACGTGTTTCGGATAATTGGTAAAATCGTCCACGTTTTAAGGGGTGTGTTGATGTTTTCAAAAAATATAATAGCATTAAGTAAGATTTAGTTTCTTTATTACTATTATTATTATTATTATTTAACAGATAATAGCATTTAGAGATTAGGGAGATTGAAAATTAATCCCTTTACTACTTTGCATTTGTATAAATTTCAATTGTGACCGTCACCACTACATATATTTAACATTTTAAAAATATTTTCTTGTCCACGAAAACTCAATTAAAATATATGGGAAATCAATAAGGGAAATCAAATATCAGAAAAGCAAAAAGTAAAATCTTGGTAGAAAATTCGTTTGCCTAACAAGCATCATAGAAGGCGCTATACTTTGAATATTTTATACACTTTTTCCTATTACCTGCATTTTGTGCAATTCTGCACTTCCAAATTCCCTATAAATGTGCAAAAGTGCGCAGTTTATTAACGAACACGATTTCACAACATTCGAAACAAACGATCCTGCAACCGATCCTGGACATTGCATTTCATTCTCACTTTACATCTCGGCTCACAAACGCCACTGTTCATTTCTGTTTTCCAACGAGCTTCGGGGCGCATAGGGTGTATATCAAGGACAGCGCGAAGAACAAAAATTGAAGCGTTGTCGTGAGACGAGGGATGAAGCGGCGGCGTGCGTACGGTAAAAAAAAAAAAAAGGGAAGGGGAAAATGTACGAAAGAGATGGTCGATCAGCGTTTTCACCCCCTGGCGACGGGCCGTGGAACGTTTACCCTGTGTCCGCTCTCGTGTCGATGTCACGGGTAACGAGTGTCGCGGCGCAGACTGCATTAGTACAGGGAGAGGGATGCTAAAAAATAACGACGAAACGACAGGAGCGGAGATAGAGGGGGCTGAACTAGAGTGGAGATGCACGGAGGGATGGACCCGATCGATATCACCTGATACATTGTTTTCGGATAAGAAACAGGATAGCTTCGAGCATATCGATGAAATAGTGCGTGCACCACTGTCTATGACACGTTTGATATATTGGAGGATATGCGGCTGTTTAAACAAGAGGAATGCATAAATGATAAATCCCCCGCCAGTTTTTGTCTTACGTTCTGTTCCACGTGTTTTATCGAATGGTTTATGCACGAGAAGGGCGGTCTCGAGGTAGTCCGTGTCACACGGATTGAATTTCCTTTTCTTTATTGCATACGATACTACTGATACATCCTTGGGATCTGCCCTGATAAAATGATTAATAACTACGTTTGATGAAACCAATGTTTATGGAATGGTACGGGTAATCGGTGTAATGGATGAATTGTTGTACGTGGCAGCGCTGGGCGAACGTCGCGCGTGATGGATAGAGTTGTCTGGCTACGATCGGAATCATTCTACTCGAACTCTGCGCGACGCGTGGGCCATGATACCTCTTTGCTTATTTGCCTCGCTTTCACGATCGCGAAGAGTTGTAAATCGAGCTGTGTACGTAACCAGTGACTAGTTTATGGGAAAGATAATTTTTTTATTGACGATATAAATATTACTGTTCTCATGTATATGGTGTCAAAGAAATAAAGGACTACAATTTTGAAAAATTTGATCATCGAGGTGATCAAAAAATATTGTAAATGTGAGAAATTGATATCTTTTAAAGTAAAATGTAATTTTACATTTGCAAGTATTCGATAGTTAAATATTAAATGTAAATGCTACAATCAGTCCAAAAAGATCTACTATAGAATATTGTATCAGAATTGAAGATTGCCATTAGCACGAATGAAATATCGTAACAAGGTATAACATATTATTTGCTCTCTCATAAGGGTATTTAATGTATCTTCCTTTCATTCGAATACAACATTCGCCGATATAAATTATGTACGTGACATGTGTATACGATCAAATTATCTTGTTGTACAATGTGTAGTATAGATACAGTTTCTATTCATGGTTGTAATTTAGCCGCATTATTTATTGTGAACGAGTAAATTAAGCTCGTTAAATATTCCTGCAAGTAGATACAAAATTACATTTTACACCAAAATTATTGATTTGGGGACCTGCGGTGATTAAACATTACTGATGAATGAAAGAGCTTTTCGGGTAGCACATCATTCAAGTCAAGTTTCTATAAATAATCTACGTTCCCTTGGATAATAAATATTTGAATATATAAGAACACAGGAAAAAGACAAAAATGTTAACATATCAAATAATTATAATGTTCCTACTGTTGTCGTATGAACCGTTTCATCAAAATTTCAATATACAAATTATTCATCATGTTTCGCCATTACACGTAACATAAACTTGCCTGACCATAGATCCATTCTACTTGGAATCTCTATGCCTATGCTCAACGCTTTTAAACATACGTTTCCGAGAAACACACGATTCCAATAAAAATCCGAAAAAATATTAAGGCGAGAAAAACGAATGCTCCCACGACCAAACTTTCCAACCGCAACATCAGCAAACACAACCTTTCGGTGGTTATATGCGTAGTGGGTCTTCGACGAGAGAGGTCGAATTGCTTGGTCAAACACAGGCGTGCCCTGTCCAGTCGGAAATCTCCGAAAACAAAATTTCCCTAGCCAGTCTATAACGCGGCTGAATGTTGTCCGGCGAGTGGATAGCGCTTGGCCGGCACGGTTGCTCGCGTCGGCCTCGATTATCGATTATGAAATTGCACCGGATAAAGCAAACGAGAGGCTGGCCCCGGCTCTTTCTCTCCCTCTACCTCCGCGCGAGGGGTGGTTCTCGCGCGCATGTTAGCCGGACGTGTACAGGTGCGCCGGTTGGCTTTCCGATTATCGGATGACAGGCAGACGACAGTGTGCAACGCACACACGAAACACACACGAGGTGAACGTGTCTCTCTCGCGCCATCCGACTTACACATCCCTTTGTCACGCCATCCGTTCGCGTTACACCACCGATCCGTCCCGCTCGAACACACCATCTACACGTGCATACATACACAGAGACCACGCAACTTCCCATGCTCCCTGTCATACTCTCTGCCCCTGTCACTTTATCCACCTATGATGCTTCATCCAGCTCTACGCAGGGGTGGCTCTATATCGTTAGCCCTATCTGTCTCTATTTGTTATTTTGGCAGAGCTTCGGCGTTCTTTTAATGTTATGTAATTTTCTGTACTTCAGGGACGGCGAGAATATTAGGAACGAAGATCTCGCGAGATTGTTTATCGCGAGTGATCTCGTTATATTTTAGCGTTCTTTCGCGTCTTTTGGATTGAATTACGAGAATTACGTTCTTTATTACTTGCTAGAATCATTGAATCGTGACCGTTAGTGATGCATAGAAGAATCGAGTGTTTGAGACTGCAACGTGAAAGAAAAGCGTATGAGCAGCTAATGTTTTAGGGTAATTCAATTGGATGAGCATAATTTGGGAAATCGCGTAGTTACGATACATAGCGAAGTACAGTTGAATATTTACGTAGGTTGAGATTAGCGTGTGAAAGAAAAGTTCATAGTAGTCCGAGACTTCTAATATAGACGATCGAATATCTTCTGGGAATATTTAGGTATATTTATTTTAATAAGTATACATTAGGCACGTATTTCGTTTTAATACGTTTCCTAATAAAAAAATTGCTAAATAATCCATCTATGGTATTCGTGTAGCGAATTGGTCGCGTTCATGGCAATTTCTTGATGTCATCGAGGCTTGGTTAGCCTTCATGTTGCATTAGCCGGTCGTTATTGCACGATTATCCAAGAATCTGGTGAACTGGTTCTGGCTCAAGGCCTCTGTTAACTCCGTTCGTATTAAGGGCTTTCATGGCGTTAAATTCACCCCTTGCTGCACCTTCTCTGTAATTTTTTTCCGAATCACCGCGAGCGGTTGATAGAGGTCGACTTGTAGGGGGTGGTTTCTTTTATTTTTAGTTTCTTCCAATAGAAATTGCCTTCGTCCAGATTTTTTGGACTCGGAAGCTTTGTTTGTATAAAAAAGAGGCGATTCCATCAATAATAAATTCTGCTACGCCCATTAGGTGTTATTTCCGACCAAAACTCGTTTTTCTTCTTAAAAAATTTCTTATCGGAGGAAATATAATTTAGTTCTTGTTAGTATAACTACCTATATAGTATCAGTATATATATATATGTACCGATTTCTCGTTTCAATTTTATTCTAAAGATAAATTCAATTTTATAGCTTGTGATAAGATTGATCGCGTCAGCTATCGTATAATGCGTAATAATAACGTGCTTTCATATAACGTATTATTGCTGCACGTAATTACATCCACAACTAATTCTCAAAATGACCAGATAAATAAATATAAAAATTAAAATACAACCTTGCTGTCGTTTAAAGTTGCCGCTAGTACGAAGGAGTTTAAATAATGGCAAGACAACACGCGAACAGGCTGCAGAACATCTTAAACGCGAATTAAATCGAGTTAAGATCAAGGATCTTTAAGCACGCGGCTACTTAGCGTGCCATTTTGTCTCGATTAACTAGAACGAGTTTAACCAGGCTCGTTAACAGTAAAATTCCCTACTTTTCTCATTCTCTTGATACAAACTGTACCCTGTTTGTCGTAAATTCGCAATCCTCGATAATAGTCGCATAATGCACTGGCAAACGATAAATATGTGCGCGAGTGTCTTTAATTATCGCAGAGAAAGGAAAGGTAAAAAAAAAAAAAAAAAAAAAAAAGAAAAAAGGAAATAGTGGAGATCACCATCAGAGAGATAACGAAGTCTATTAGGATACGAACAATATCCTTTTCTACTGAAACATGGGGGGAAAATTCCCTCGTTTCTCGTGCGAAACGCTAACGAGATAAAGTTTTCCCAACCGCGACGAAGCGTCTGCGATCCTTTACTCGGATGGAAAACAAACGTATCTCACTCGGCATATCAATGAATTTTGCTAGTAAAAACTTCGACCACGATAACTAGGGGGAACTGTCTATCGGAAAATATCGTTCGGTCTCAATGGAGTTACTCCATATTCCCCTTGTTTCCATGATATTTACTTGTTAATCAAAAAGTATCGATGTTATAGAAGCTCCGATTGCATGCGAAACTGAAATATGTTTCAAATGGCTAAGAATCATAGCGGTGTAAATCAATCTATCGCTAGCTTTTATAAAACAGAAATTCTTCTACATTTATTATTACAAAGAGTCGATTATATCTTGTACCATGACAGAGACTAGAGTTAGAGCTCGATCAATTTCGAAATTGTTGAAAGTTGAACTAGGCGAGTGAATTTGAACTCTCAATATCTTTACGTACACCGCTGTGATCTCCAATCTACCAGATTTTCAGATGTCTGAGACGAAAGATTCGTCGTACTCACTTGATTCGATTGGAGACGAGTAGTTCAGCTATGTTCTTGCCCAGCATGGAATATAGCGTTTCTACGAAGACCAAAACTTTTGGATCCGTCCTCAAACGAGCCTCGCTACGATGATCCGGCGCCGAGGGCAATCTCGTTGCGCCTCTCAACGTCGAACACCTGATTGCCGGCTCTGGTCTAGTATCTCGACGAATCAGACTGAAACAAGATAGAAAATTTTCAGTTACGGTCGATCAATGTAAGATCTTTCGTGGCTAGACATGTTCAGAACAATGGATATTAATTTATTCCTTGTTAAAAATTAATATGGCACAAAGCATAGTTACTAATGATAAGGGTGTAGTCTTCTTTTGGGGGTTAATAACTTAGTTTGTCTGCAATATCTGGACCATCAACATACAGGGTGTAACAGAACACGACCCATTTCGGGGTTAATCAATCATCAATAAAACAATTAAAAAAGTTTGTATTATTATATGTTCCATCTGTCTTCGTTTACGAGATCTAACGAATTTTCTGTTTTGATTTTGCGAAAGATGTTCAGAGTGACCACCTTGCATTTCAATGCAAACCTGATGTTTCCCGAATTTGTTGAGAAGACTTAGATCCGAACCTTAGTATTTCAACATTTTTAATAGGTGACAGATGAAACATATGTTTATAAGAATCTTTCTCATTGTTTTTAATTGTACAATCAGCTCCCAAATCCTTGGTAATATTATAATAATATATAAATTTATGAAATAAAAATTACACTATAATATAATACAATACGTGTTTCTTATAAATTTATCTCAACAATGGAGCCTAGTTTTCTTTTTTTCAAAATTTCGCTATATTTAGCACGAACGCCTCGTTATCGAGCGTTCCGCTCGAGGAACGAGCCATTTTTTCTTCGCGTAACGAGGATAAAGAAGACCAGTGGACGAGATAATGTCGTCGTGTTAGTTGTGTCGCACAAAAGCGGCCGGATTGCTCCACTTGGCATGAATCGCGCGGCATTTTTACGATTACCGATAATCCGTCTGTGTCTCAAAGAGGCCGACAGAGAAGATTCGTTTCGTGGAGAACGATGAAAGAATTCCTTCATCGGGATCGATCGTTACCGAAGCCTGAGTAACTGGAAGCTTTTGAGAAATGCGCCCTTTTCAGCCTTTCGTCTTCAAAGTACTCCTTTTCATCCTTAATCCAGATTTCATCAATCGCATAGATGGAACCATCCGTTTCTGATATGCCTTAAAAGATCATCGGGATCGCCAGATCTTTTTAAATTTTAGTATGTAAATCAGTTCATAATATTTGGATCTCTTTGAGGGATTAAACTCCCATCGAGTTGGAAAATACGTTAAAAGCGTAGTGGAAAATAAAAAAGACGAGACTGAATCGAAAAATAGTTTACGGCATGTAGTAAAAGAAAATTGGATTCATTTGACGACGAAGAAATTAAAACTATAAAGGATTTTTATCATCCAGGGACGAAATATCTATTGGATTTTATAGACAATTAATTTATTGCAACACACTTAATTCCGTGTAATTAAGATTGGTATTAAAAGGTTCATCACTATAACGGTATATATCGATCAAACAGTACCACGAGATTTAATCCTTTATCCGATATTCTATCATCATCCTCAAATGAGATTAACGTTGATAAATGGATTAAATTCTACTTAACTATGATCTGGATTTTATCTGATTACGAAGACCAAAATTACAGTTGATTGTAGCTTCCCACTTTAATCGAAAATCTAGAAATTAATAGGTACTTGTCCTCGATACATTATTCGGTATCAACAGTGCGCTAATACAATTCAACAACGACTAGTAGATAAAACAAAATTTAAAGTACTCTAAAATATGGCTGCATAAATTCCAAGTCTCGAGGTGCTACAGAAATTTAGTTAAGAATATGAATAGCTGTTATCTATGCAAATTCATATCTTCGCGAAACGCAGCTAAAGAAGCGGAACCTAAATAGACTCAACTTCTCGATATTATAACAACAACTTTGTTTCAAACAACTTATATTTACCTATAACACACACTCTTTATCTACCATTGTTCCAATATCCCATAAATATATAAACTTTTGCATCCGAATTACAAATCTTCCATCGATTCGAAGCACTCAATTCCGCCGGAAGTTTCTGCTTATCCACGATACAGCATCCCATACGCCAGAATTATCGCGGAAACATGTTGTTCGACTCTGGTCAGCCGCTCAGCCAGCGAGGATACACCGTTTTTACATTAATGTCGGTCGTCGACGATGAAATGAAACGAACGAACGTAACAAATTTTCCGTGCCCAGTCTCGCGACACGAAACACTTTAAATCGCGACGAACGAGTCGAGAACGGAAAGCTCTCCTCTCCTCTCTCTCTTTCTCTCTCTGTGTTTGTGCGACGCTGTTTCGAGCTTAACGGTGAAACACAGCACGCCTATTTCCGTTCGCAATTTGCCCGACAAAACTCGTCTTGATGTACGTGACCGGTAGCGTAATATCGCGCTGTTTGCCTCGTAATGCCGCAGGTCCGGTTTATCGATCACTCTCGACTCGACTGTGACTTTGTGGCGAAAGGGTCGATGGTCAATGGTTTATCGGACGAAGTCTCGCACCCGACGACGTGCTAATTCCACCCCGCATAATGCATCGTGCCCTTGCACCCTATAGTTGCGAGAATTAACATCGGTTAATAGGTGAGGAGATTCTAAGATGCGAAGGTTCTTGTTAACCCATCGGAACTGTAGCTCGAGGGACATTTGGTTAAGATGTCACATGCAGAGGTTTAAAAATCATAGCAGCGTACTTAGACATTTTGAGAATTGTAATTAATTTTGCTGTAGCGATAAACGGAGAACATTATTTTATAGAAAATAGCAGATGACGATTTTTACAGTACGATTCTTGGTTCTCTATATAATAGGAGAAACAAGGGAGCAACGTAATAAATGTTATAGAATAAATGGCAAACGGCCGACGATTGTTTCCTTTCATTCTTATAGGCTAGTTCTACTATCTCTCCATTTTATCTGTTCGTCACATGTAGCAAGAGAAGGTTGTTCTATACAAATACGTATTATAAATTTCGTACCTTAAATTTCATCAGAAGTGATACAACTATTAATGTTTCTTTAAAAGGTAGGAAGTATATCTATCTTCGCGCATTTTTATTATACGTCTGAGGTGTATATTATTATACGTGTTGGTTTATTAAATAGACGAGTGATAAAATTGTAATAGTCGGTGTATATTAAAGTCACTTTAAATACAAGTACACAGATAGATAGTGTATGCCGGTCGTAATCGTTGCGCGCTCGATACTACTGTTCAACTCTACGCTCGCTATTCGACTGTATGACTCGTTATAATGATTCGTCCTAGAGAGCACGTTCGTCTGTTTGTATCGACCGGTGGTATTGCAAAGAGTTCAAATGTAACTGCGGTTGACGATTCAAAACAACGTTGGCACTCCAAGGCACAACAATATGAGTCTCCTCCGATTCGAATCTTCCGTTGACTCATGTGCCGCTACACATCTGATAGCAGGAACGCAAGAAATCTTGATTCAAAGACTTGGATTACTTCCAATTTTTAGAATAAAAAGAAATCATATTTGCCAAGAATTACGTATTGTAATAATTCATACAGTCCGATTACTTAAAAATTTCAAAATAAAAAAGAAACGAGTCTTTGACGTCTCGAGTTCCGCGCCATTAGACGGAAACGCGAGAATCGCGTGGACTTCCGAGCGGTCCAGAATGAAATCGAATCGCCACCGGCGAAATCTACATCCATAATCGCCGGTATGAAATTCAAATCGAATCTTTTGTGCGGTACGGCACTCGGCCCCGCAGCCCCGCGAACTTTCCGCACAAGTTTTCCCTTGAAAGGAGAAACGCCGCGGAAAGTATGCGGCGTACACTTCGCGGCCAGCATTCAGGGCGTCGTGAACTTCGAATATTTGAAATACTTGAGGCACTTCTTGCCCGAGAAATTATAGAACGCCCTTCTATGCGACGTCGTTCGATACACGCTTCTATAAGAGGCCACTACTATCATGTAAAAATACGAGTATTAATCCTACGTTGAAGTTCTACCGATAATAGTCTCTATCCATAGTTTTTGAAACGTATAATGTGAAATATACTGGCACGAAAATTTGTTCATTTATGAAATATTGATTTTTTTAATATATAGAATTTATCTTTTCATTTAAATTTATTTTAAATTTACCTTTAAATTTATAACAATTTTACCTCCAATCAGACGTCTTAAGACTGAAATCCTGGAGTGCAGATCTGATGGAACTTCACCTAACTAAATGTGTTTTAATAAGATTTCCGCATGGTATAAAAAATACACTTATAAATTATTTGATATTAACTTTAACGTCGTAACTAAAATCCGGAATCTTGGAGTTATTATTGGCGATACGTTAACAATTAATAATACGCTCACATTACGAACATTGTAGCCACTTCATACAGAATTCTTGGATTCTTGAAACGTAGCTGCACTGACAGAGACTCGAGAACTGTAATCCTACGACATAAATCACTTTTCCTTCCTCGCACGAAATATGGCTCATTAATCTGGCAATCTTGTTTAGTCAAACATTGCAGAAAGCTTGGAAGAATGCAGCATTAATTTCTACGATATCTATCTTACAAAACTGGTCAACCGTTATAAATAAAAGGCCACGACTATAAACCAATGATAACTGAATTTAACTTTTAGCCACTCGTTATCAGAAGATCTGTCGCAGATGCAATTTTTCTATACAAAATTTTCTAAACTGCATTGAGCTCTCGAGTTTTGTCGACTTCCATGCACAACCGTGTTTTATCACATCATCAAAGTTTCTTCGTGTGAGTACTCTCACTTCCAAATTCGAACACATCAATACCATAAATAGAATACGCGTTTAAACGATAACATTCACAATTAGATAGACTTTTGGTTCTCTACTATGCAAGGATTTAGGATTTCAACGCATAAAGTACCGGATACGCGTCTATATCTGCTTTTTTGTATACCTTTTTACGTTAAAGAGATTTTTCCGTTTATTTGAATAAATTACATTCAATGAAAAATATTCTATTTCATAAAATTTGGTTTTGAAGTACTTCGTTTCAGTTTGCATTTGGTGATTTAGATGATAAAGTCGTGGGTGATGCTTATAGAAAATAAATTAACCTTTAAGTATCTCTTAACGCCATTTCGCTATTTTGATAGGCATTGAAAAAATTAAATAATTTTTTCTAACGTTTGAATAGTTTAAAACGTTTCGTATGATTGTTTCCGAAACTTGTATAACATCACACTTAGTTGCACATCTGCTACACGTTTTACTAGCGCGTCCTTTAATCTTCCTGGTAAGCGTTCTATGTTAAATGCAGAATTACATGAAACTAGACAACTACTACTGTAACATTACACTTGCACCGCGTGTTTCTATGAATAGGTAGCATTACCAAGAAGATAGCTAAAGTACTCGTACAATCCTCACTAATTTTATCTCAAACAAGCCCTCCGATCCACTAATATTCGAAACTCCGAACGTAAACGTTGGACATCCGTTAAAATCGTCAGTTAAATAATTTATCATTATGTTCTAAAGATTTCAAGCCACAAATGAATACCTTTGCCTTCTGCTCGATTGAATTACCATCGAGTATTAATTACTGCCGAGATATTTTACCCAACCAACTCTATTCTTCATTAAACCAAACGAAAATCAGTCTCAAATATAAAAGAGAAAAATAGTTCGTCAAACACCAGCAGTGTGACTTAAACTCTACGAAAGAAGAGCGTATCGCCTGTAAACTTCGATAATTACAACACTGTAGACATCCATAATTCATAATTTCTACACTTTGACACTTTTATCATTCACTGATTCACTAATAAAATTCACCAATATCACAAATTGAACTTCAGTCACTAACTTAATTCCTCGCATTTATATCCACGCAAGAATTAAACACAGACGCGAAAGTATACCACGATGTAAGTGTATGAAAAGCAGTATACGCACAGGAGAATCAATAAGAGAATCCATAAACCCCATGGGGCCACGAGTTTGATAGACGGCGGCGATGCGACTTAAACTCGATTAAAGAGAAGCAGGTAACCCGTAAAAGCTCGAGACTCAGCTTCATATCCGGAAAGATCCATGCGCATGGTTCACGTGTAAGCTTTCGAATAGGCCACTAATCTGGTTCAAGAGATACGGAACCTCATCCTATCGTGCATCACGGTGTGCTGTACCTGGCGAGTAAGCCTATTAGCGTTGCAGGCTTATTAGTGGATGCCATCTGACCCAAATTCCACGTTTCTATCGGCTGGACCTGGTGGATATACTTAATACGAATTTACGATAACCGTATCGCGATCGAGCGGTAGACAAACGCGGGGAATTCGAATTCTCAAAGTATCTTCGAGATAGTTTGAACGGAGAAGAATCGTTAAAGCGTATTGGTTGACGCGTTATGATACGAATATTCGTTAAATGGGACACGCGCTCGCTTTTCTGCCGGCGTTCCACCATGGCGGAAGCTCTTTATTATCGTCGATGATCGATCGCTCCTGCTTTCTACCCGTAATTGATATTACCTTGATATTACCTCGAGTCGAGCCGTTTGCTTTCTCCCTTTCGCTGTTCGCTGCCTCCAGCCATTCCTCTTCATGTGCAATTTTTAACGAAGAATTATTTTAAAGAGAGGAAGGCCCGAGGTATTCGATAACTAACTGTGTTTGGGTATTTCCATGAACGAACTGGCAGGTATTTTGAATCGAATCCTAATCTTTTGCTGTTTCGTTGTTTAGAAGGCGGAATTAGAAATCTCTGTTGTCTGTTTCAATAAATAATAAATTAACGTTAACCTGTTGACGAAAGATCTTTTATTATACGTAATTTGTACTTAGTAATACAAGCTCGGTCCAATGAACTGAAGTGCAGGCTAGAATTCAAATGGAATTTCGAGAAAAAGAATTTGTGGTTTATTATCTTCTCTGATATTAACGAGGAGAAAGAACAGTTACCAATTATTATAAACAACTTGTTTGATAGTAGTAACATAGCATTTATACTGTGACCATTATTCAAGAAAAAGTTCGAAAGTCGCCCGATTATTTTACTCAAAATAACCAACGAAAAAATACAGCGAAACATTAGAAAATTCTACATGACCCATAGCGAACTTTAAACTTTGATTATCACGCGGCAAGAAGTTCGAAGAGCAACTGACCTTCGAGCGCCAACGGTGAATAGCCATGGTTTCTTGATGAGCATGTACTTACAATGTACGATTGGAATTATTCAACGTGTACGTCACGGAATTCAACGCTTTAGTTAACAACATCGACCTCGATAGTATGATTACTTAAGGTGGTACATCAACGAAATACCTGCCTCTTGGGTTGCATCAACATCCTTGTAAATCTCCGGTAAGAGTTTCCGCCGGCTTACTCGCGTTTCTCGTTAACTTTGCAGCCCCTTGTCAATAATTACCGAGCGAAGTAACCAGCGAACGGGAAATTTTCTTCTGGTCCGCTCTTCTCTGCCACGGAACGCGTTCGTGCGTTTCTAACACATTCACCATGCGTCTTTCTGTAGGGTAAGATCGTCCGAAGAACGTATCTACCGATAAGTAATACGTCGAGGCCTGTGGATTGGCATATTCGAATGTTTATACTCTGGATTGTTTTATTTTTATATTTTTGCAATTATTTGGAATTATCTGCAATTATTTTTACAAACAGTTTCGTTGGTAATTTAGTTTTCAGCATTTACTCATTCCAATGTTCTGTATAGAATATTGGTACGTTGGAATTTGCGATTTTTTCCATTTTTTATTTAGCTATTGTAAAAGGAAGTCGTGACTGTGAAAAGCATGGCGAAATATTAAACAACAAAGTATTAATACGAAACACATAACACGTCATAAAAGGGGTAACAATATTTCTGCCTGCGCTCTGACAAACACATGCCAATATTAACCCTCTGTTGGTGAACTGGGTCGTTTATGGCCAAGCGCAATTTCCTTACTGTTTCGGGCTTCCAAAAAATCCAACAAATTTTGGAATGTTTATCAATGTCTCTGCTATATTGTACTACCATCTATTAAAGTGCAATGTTCAACACATTTTTGGATAAAAACAGAAATTGCTTTCAAAGAAATTCAACAGCGAAATTTCAATAGAGTCCACAGAATTATTCGAATGTCATACGTTATTAACTGGAAGTTTTAATTAAACATCGAACTACTAAAGAAACTACAGTAGAATCGCAGTGTATAATCGTCGACGAAGTTAATTATTTGAAACAAATATTTCCAACAAACATAGAAATTCTTTCCATGAGAGACTCAAGGGGCAAATTCCACCCAGAACATCGACAACATACTGGGAGAGTCAGAACATGTTGGAAATACGACAGGAGCTGATTCAGCACATTAAAATAAGACGAAAAGTTCAAATAAACATTTGTGTTGTAATAGTTGCTTCCCTGTCTTCAGAGAAATTGCTCGAAGCGAACAGGTCCAGCTTCGATAGAAACATGTGAATGCATCGCGTAGACAGTCGAACTTGTTCGAACAACTTACACGAATCCGTCTGCAACTTTAATCGTCGCGTTGCCGAAGAGTTTCAACATTGCCAACTGACGTTTAATAAACGAGAGATTTTAAAAAATCGTTGATCTAAGCAATGTCTAACATCACGCAAAATAACTCGAAAACAAGATCGTATCAGGCATATGTTATACGAATTTTTCTTCTTGTTTCAGTACGTTGAATCAGCTACCTATCGTACTTCTCACAATTTCCCACTTACCCTATAGTACAGTTCATCGACAAAAGATTAATATTCCACATATAACCTGAATAAAAATTCAATGCAAACCGCAAAATACATTCCGATGAGATAAAAGTTTCAAATCGTAGAACTTTGAAAGAATCTACCCCGACTGTATGGAAGCATCATTTTCCTTTGCCACCCATTTGCCACCTTCTCGAATTCAATCGGGAATTCATGCGCAAACTCAGCCAAACAGAAGCTCCGCCAAATGTATGTATATTCCCCGATTTAATATCACCCCTGGAAGGCGAACGCGCGTAAAATCGACGCGGCTTCGTTTCTATTGATGCGTTTAGAGGCGAGTCAGCCTGTCGGAAACGAGGTGTTTCATCGAGATGGTAAGAGAGCCGAGCCAGGCTCGGTATATACATTCGTAGAAACGAGAAAACGAAAAAGGAAATGGCGAACGGGGGATTGATATCAGGGCAAACTGGCTGAAGAGTAATTCGATTATCCGCACGAAAAGTACGGAGGCGTTGTTATATGAGGCGGTAACTCGACGCGATCTACGACGCACCCTCGCTCTACGCCACGTTCCAAGCAATACTTGATGTAATTTAATCGGCTGTCGATAGGCGACAATGGCGTCCCTCCGTAATCTAAAATTGCTTCTCGAGGACCGCCTTTATTAGACGTTCTGTTGTTTCTGTGTTCGTCGGTATGGGCATCCTTAACTTTCTCTACCATGAAACTAATATATTTAATAAGTGAAAAGCTAAGCGATGGGAAGGGCGAGAAAAGTTGCTACATAGTTATAGCAGATATTTAGGTTGAACAGCAAATTGCAAGCTTACAAAACAGCCGAAACTAGAACTTTCTAAGACTCATCGCGTATTTTTATATTGCATTACGCTTCTTATGACATAGGTATGTACATTGTCTACATATCTTTTAAATATTTTTGTCTTTATTTGTTGCACTAAATTTTACATTCTAATTCTGTTTTTTTCTTTCTTTTTTCCCCCCCAACAGTTTTATCATTCTCATTCTTAGTCTTCTCCTGAAAAGATAGAAATTCGCGAGACCAATTTTAACACGGGTTGCCAGATTCGATAGAATCTCCGTCGAATGTGCATATTTGTCTGAAGATGTACAGTACAGCCTGTTGTTGTTCGAGGTCTGGCGATTTTCTTTGGCTTTCCGCGAAGCAATGTTACAGAAAAAGAAATAGGAGTTGCCAGGTTATTTATAGAGCTTGGAACCGAGCTTCACCGTCGGCTATCCGCCTCTCAAATTAATGGAAGACGGCGGTGTTGAGTATGAATTATGTCTAAACTGGAGTTTCTTAAACTGGTTTGCTGAAGTGGCGTACATAAGTGGGTCTACGGAGCTTGATAGAATATGATGGCTGCTGCGGATGGTCGGTAAAACGAGAATGGTTTGCACGTCTGGACTTGACTAATTGCAAGCATCAAAAGGTTTCTTCGGTATTTAGCCTGACATTCAAGGAATTTGTGATACGCTTTGCCAACATGTGTGAATCTCAGGCTTCTTACTCTTCGTTGCTCCAATTTATACTTCGGTCAATGAAATATCATTGAATATTTAACCCTTAATCATAACGAGTAATTCTAATCTGACATTATAAATTGCTATTATAAGGTTCGTTATACGTTATGAGAACGACAATTAGGACAACTAGGGGAGTCTCGTCTAAGACAGGATAAAGAAGTAGAGTAATCTAAGATCTCGCAATAGCAGTTAAGAGTTAAATACTTGTTAAATATTTTTGATTCCTAAACCCAGCTTGAAAACTAAGACCGAGCAACCGTATATTTTTACTCGAAAACTAACTCGAAAACTAAGCTCGTTCAAAATGTTAAACTATACAACATATTTCAAGACTATCGAAATCGGTGAGCAATTAGCCGTCCGACAAGTTTGCCAAAAATTCTTTTCCCAAATTTCCTGCGGTTTCGCGCGAACCCGCTGTTACGTTTCTCTGTTTAATGCTCTATGAAAAATCGAAAAGACACGCTGCTCATGGTATCCGTCGCCTTGCACATTGCATCAAAATCTAGCCGTATTTGTTCCCTTCTTATTATTATAGAAAGCTATAATGTATCGAGCAATTCTATCCTATGTTTGTGATATACTGTTGATAGCAGGATGAACATTCCCTCGATACCAAACTTTACGTATCTCTTTGAAAATTCTTCACATTAAACTGAGGTTGACGAACGACGAATCCAGCTTAATTTCGAGCAATTGACGCTGGCAGAAACAGACGGAGTCTGGATTCCACGAGGCTGTTTTAGCTTTGCAACGCACGCAACTGCCAGCCTCGTTGCACGGTGACGACATTCTCCGCTCAGGTTACACGGGGCAAAACGTTCCGCGCGGAAAGTACCGATTAGGATCCATTAGCATCGTGTCCCGGCCCGAGAAATTCTCGTGGCTCTAACGAGAAAGCATGCACATGGAAAATACGCTTGCCGTGGCCTCACTTCTACGCCACACACGTGTGCATCATTGGATAATTCGAATGATTAATCGTCCACTCCCTATATCCCTTTTCCTGGTTCGTCGTAAATGGTAAACGCGATGATACAGAGCGTACCGAGGGAATCCTCTTTCGTCAAGAGGACGGCGATCAAAGTGATTATTAAACGTTTAACCATTTATGGGAGATTGAAATGTAAAAGAGCGTACAGATCCTATGTAATATGCAAAACTATACGAGATATCGAATGCCAAATGTAAAAAGCTTTAGAATGTAAATAATAAAATTGTATTTCTCGGTACACTCTATCAAGCATGATCTGCTTTAACTGATTACTATCAGAGCTAGTGTATACGGTTCCTCGGTTTCATACATGTATAACGTTACCAGGATTACTGCACATAGTTGTAGTATCGCGGAATTGGATTAAACAAGCAAAATAGTATTGGCAAAATTTTCCCAAGTGTTTAAATTTGTCATAAATAAATTTGAAAAATTCTATATAATAAGCTGTATAAAATACCATTTTAACAAGCCATATAACAACGTATATGCGTATCACGATATATTGCAACTCGAATAACCGTAAAGTAAGTGGAGCATACTGAAAAGCTTGAAACTTTTAATAGTTCATAGTTAGAGAGCAATTTTCATGTACTCGAAAGCCGATCAAAATCACTCGAATATCTCAGCTTCAATCGCGCTCAACATCCAATAAATTCTCTATAATCAATAACGAAGGTAAACCAACGAATAAAAGCGAAATAAAACATGCAGCTGAAAATCTCCATATGCGGAACCACAATAATAAGCGTATTCGCAATCCCATCAGGCTTACGAGCTTCCCAAAGTCGTTTGGCACGGACGTCGATGGACAGCGAGCACAACGGGTACCGCCGTAAAGTCTCTATTTCTCGTTTCTATTCTGCGTTTACTGCGGTTGGTCCGGAACCGTATTATTCCAGTCTCATCGTTGTCCGCGGTTTTTACGAGCGTCCCGTACGCGAATTCCCGCTTCTATCAGCCGCATCACATTGGCACGCGTTGTTTTCTGCGTCTGAAAGAGGCCGAGGCGCGCATACGCGCGAGGGTGAACGAACTTCCGCGCAAAGATATACTGTTACCGTCACGAAACGCGATACGCAATTCGTTCGCCTTTAAAACCGCGGCAAGAACGTTTCTGCGATGCTTAACCCCTTGCTCTTGGGAATCGTACTCGTGGAAAAACTGGTAGAAGCGGTTGTTTATCGCTGCAAGTTGAATTTTCAGAACGCATCAGGTTAAAGGGATTATTTTTTCATTTTTCGCGCAGATATTGCGTGTTCATAGTTACAAACCGCTTTATCTCTAATTGGTATTCAAGGTCCTTCGGGAGTAGTTCGGGAGTACTGGCCTTGTAGTAGAGTTTGCAGCCGTGGAGCAATTGTAATGTTTCGAATTTAGGGAACTCGAGGAGTTCCACTTGATGCTAAACTCTGTAAAGTTCTTATGCTTGTGATGCACGAATTTCGAAGTGTCACTTGTTGATTTAATGAGATTGCTGGATACGTGAAAATGAGAGAAGTAATAGTTAATATAATATCCATGAATAAATGGAAGCGCACACCTTACAGCTCGGAGTGAACTCGTAAATTACGGTAAAAATGGTAGTAAAATCGACATGGTAGCATCTATTCTCGATTGAAGGGCGCATAAAACGCGATCGAGGAACGCTTTTAACAAGCATCGTCTTTCGTCCTCCACTCACGAACGGTATCGCCGGCGGAATTACGAAAGTTTTTCCACTCTTCGGATGTAAAAAAGTTTCGCCAACAATGCTCTCCTGGCAAATTACCGGAAGTACCGCGAGCATACCCACCCATCCTCGAATCCACCCGCTGTATCCGTTTTTTCGTTAGACCAGTACTCGTGCTTTTCCCTCCATTCTTTCTTTCTTTCTCTCTCTTTTTCTTTTTTTTTTTTTTTTATCTAGTGTCGATAGCTGTTCGACAGAAAACGTACGCCGACTGGTTGCGAGCTTCTAGCTGCAGGATCCTGCAAACGATGGCAACGCACGCGAGTCCACAGCTCGGCGGCGCCAGGTGCGATAAAACCCTGGCTGGACTTCTTTCCAACGACTACAGCGTTCTCTGGATTTCGATGCAGAATGGTGGAATAAATCTGGCGATTTTGCTGCAACTACACGCGATACTCGTAGATCAAAACCTCATTAATTTCTCTCTCTCTTTCGGTATGTTCGGAATGGTAAAGGGTATTTTTAGCTTTATTTTGAATATGCGAGATATTTTATAGTGGAGATGTGTATACGTGAATGGTGCGTTTTGGATGCTGCAAGTGGAAGTTTGAGCGCTTTGTGTTTGGAACGGTAATTCCAATTTGGGAATTTTGTATTTATTTCTCAATGAAATATTTCACAGTAGTCATTCTACGGCTAATTTCAGTGAAAGAAATTTTATTTAATTTCCAAATCTCGCGATATTAACTGTAACACAGCATAATATTATTATTAGCAGATGTAAAGCAACAGAAAATTAACAACTCTGATTATAAATTTTATTATAGAATTTTATCGTATTCTATTATATCGAAAAAAAGATGATAAAAATAGTTCACACCATAAAAATTCCCCCTCTTAAGCAAATATTCTGCCTGTTCTCCAAACAAAATGAAATTCCATTTAAATTTACTCTTCGACGCCTCTCGACACTGCAAAATCCACGAAATACGATACGTTAAGCAACTATTGGATGGAAATTCGTCATCGAGAGGTGAAACCCCCCGGTGAAACCTATCGAAGCCCTAGGGCGGATGTTTTCGGGTTCAGAGCCTGGAAAGCGCTTGACTTGCGGTGATAATCCACGATCGAGCCGAAAATGACTGGTTCCCTTGGTCCAACGCGGTAATTCCAACTAGTCGACAATTTAGGCACACCGAGGTTAATTCGATCTTTTGTCGGGCATTCTATCTCTCTCTCTCTCTCTCTGCTGCCGCTCTCTCGACATCGAAACGGTAGCAATTCCGCGCAACGGTAATTCGGTTGGCAACTCCGCGGCTCCCGATCGACGCATTTTCGTATACACCAGTGGCTCGAGTTATTGGATTACGGCATTTGATCGGCTAGTCGAATTACTTGACTATTTGCACAGGCTTAATCGATAATGACCCCGTAGAATTTGTCGGTCCCGGCGCGGCTTCCATCCCGAGCGTTAATGTCGCCGAACAAAAGAGACTCGCAACGGTGAACGAGCAATGGATACCATGATCCAGAATCTCGAATATCTTTTTTGGTTAGTAAAATTATTCTATCATTTCCGTTGTATCATATTTTACCATTTCTGTGCTTTGCTTTCCATCATTATCGTTATTTTTAGTTTAGGGAGAAGTAATTTGGATAATTCAAGGCAAAATCATATAGCTTTTTGATTGCAGAGTCTGTTCATATCATGGTATGGTTCCTTAATTTCCCTTTGTAATTTATTACTTCATTTTATGTCGTTGTAATTGAGTTGGATTAGGATTTCAAGGTACGTTCTATTTATTTTCATCTTTCACTTCCTCCACTTATTTCTCACTTTTATTTCCTGTTTTAATTTCTCACAATTTCCAATCGACAAATAGAATAATCAAAATCGCGCATAATCCACCCCTTTCAAAATAACGTAATCAGCAAGTATTCAAAGCACAATACAGTCACTCAATTTAAACCGCAACGTAAAACCCGACGCCCCACAGAAAGCGAATTTAATATATTCCGAATCGAAACACGATCCATTCTGCAAGATTGAAATATTCCATAAGAAAACGTGGCTCTACTCTCGCTCTATTCGAACCACCCCATCGTGAAACCACCTCGTCCTCCAAGGAGTAAGTATCACGAGGAGCTGACTTCTATATACATACATATATACCAGGAACCGACTTCAATTCTCGAGTCACGATGAGAAGCAAGACTTTCCTGTAGTGGCATAAACGGTGAGTACTGCACCCTGGAGGCAGGTCACCGCGGACGAACGAAAAAGGGGGTTCGAAGTCGAAGAAATCGAGAACGTGCTCGATGGAACCACAGAGAACATAACTGAGGGATCGTAGATGGAAGAGAAGTTCTGAACTTGTGGTAGTTCTACTACATTCGCTACCAAGGGGATTTTCACTCAGGATAAGTCTCATAAGCATTCGTTCGATTATGTCTTTACAGATACAGCAATTGACCTGGCTGTTATTCCACTTCTATTTCATTCCTGGCCCATTATGTTTCTCTCTCTCTCTCTTTCTCTCTCCCTTTCTCTCTGTTCTCCCTATATATAAAACATACATATTCATCGTTATACTCCTTATGCAATGACTATATTATCTACTACTATTTATTAACTACACTAAATCAAATATTATAAGATGTATTTATAGATACACTGAAAATCCACTGCAGGCTATCAATTATTTAAATCACGCTGTATAGAATATTATACTGCACACTACAGAATATTCAGTGTAGAATTTAAATTAGAACGTAAATTATTAGCAGACTGCGGGTATTTTTTTACAAATGAAACTGAACAAATGGAATGTAAGTAGAGATTCCGTTTTACGAGCAAACTTTCTAACGAAAAGTTTTCTTCGGAAATTTGATCTAATTTTATATATTACGCATACTCGTAAAAATAAAAATTCGTAGTTTAGTAACTAGATTAAGATCCGAATGTTCCATCTTGAGCTATAGATTCAAGAATTATCTCGACTATAACAACGAATCTTTCTAGATACGTTTCTGGTTAATTCGCTTTACTATACATCTATTGCTATAATTCTTTCTTTCTGGTACAATAAACGTATATATTTAAATAAAACAAATCCACTAATATATCTCCAACGAAACTTTCCTCTTTCTTGTTGCTATATAATTCTTTTATGCTAGAAACTGTTGTACTGAGTGTTCTTCATCTTTTTCGGTGAAATTCATGCGTAATTGCGACTTGGTTGAAAAACAAATTTCTGACCACGCTTATCCGAAGAAAAATTTTTCGAGTTACACAAAAACTCTGTTCTTCGCTAAATGTCAGCGCAATATCTGACGAAGCGGAAAGGAGAATAAATGATCTCTGTACGACGTCACCGTGTGTAATTAAACAGAGAAATAAATTTTTTAATTTTTACTCATCACCTGATATTACTTTTCAGCAAAAAACCGCGCGTTATATGCATGTTTTTTTAAATCTTTATCTCGCAAATGTTCATTCAAGTGGCCGACCATAAGACAGCGCCACAAAGTAATTCCCGCCGCCTGGAAATCAGTTTCACTGGACATCGGTAAATTGCCGGATATTAACCTCTTCCCGCTGCTCTTTCATCCCTTATCAACCCTTCTAACTATCCCAGTCGATTGCTGGTTACACGATGATTTGATCTTTCCACCGTTCTTCTGTTTTTTCTTCGCTCTTTCCTCCACCGTTGAAGAGGATTTTGAGATAAGTGTCGAGGAAAAAGCTTCGGTGCAATTTGTCGGCTGCCAACGTCGGTCACGTTTCTCGAGAAACGATGCGGTGGTTCCGGTCGCGAGAATTGTGCGGACACGTCGGAAACGAACGCGACGAAACGCAGTTGCTGAGAAGAATGAAGAGTCTACGGGTGGATAGGTCGCGACGAGACTTCCGCTGAGAAGAGAGTGAAATATCGATCCGGCGAGTTCGAGCGTGAAAATCTATCAATTTATTGAGAAAAGGGGCCGATCTCGAGGTGATCGATCATTCGGTGATGCTACGACTCGTCGATGCTTTCATAGAATTGTATTGGCTCGATATTTTGTTCAGCTCTAATGGTTTTCCTATGTGTCACGTACTGGTTTTTGTTACTGTTAAATGATACCAAATTTAATATACTTGGATCTCAATTAATTAGTATGTAAATGCTATAGTAAATGTAGAGATACTTTTTGTAGCTATTTATTACAGACAAAGAGTTTCACATCAGCGCGTATTCCATAGATTCTAGGAATTTAGAAAAAGTCAATTTAGTATCTTGTTACTGCACAATATGATTTGACGAAATAGTCATCGAATACTTATCATTCATATCTGGAACATCAATTCTAATAACAAAATTCGTAGCAATGTGAAATTTTTTGAAAGATTCTGCTGAAATGCTGCGAGTAGACCCGTGTTCGCTTAATTGATGTTTGAGAATAAATAAATGATCTGACCAAGAATGCTACGCTAAGAAAGAAGTTCTATCATCGATTAATTTAATTTCACTTTGAACTCGATGTACAAATAAATTGATGAACGTATAGCGAAGAATCTTGTCAAATACAGCATAAGACGAGTACAATGAAGAAGAAATACTCAAAGGAGTATTCATTGGATTGCCTGTGAATTGAGATCTAAGAATAGTCATCCGATAGAAACTGCTTCGAATCCTCTTCTCTATAGACACCAATTTCCTGTCTGAAAAGTCACCATTGAACGGCTTATAGTAAGGTAGACTATGGTGTCGATCTTCTATAGCTTTCGACTACCTATAATAGTCGATTGAACTCAAATTCTGCGCAGTGCTGTGCACAAGCATCGTCGAGATATTGATTTTAACAAACGTGAAATTTCTATGCTGTAACATGTAGATTACAATAGATGGTAGAATAAATTACGGTGTCAATCTTCTATAACATCGAACAGTCCATGATATGTTCGGTCTATATGACTTAGAAATTTCACAGCCGTTATACATTGATTTTAACGAAGCATGGTGTACCGTAGATATGAACTACAGTTGAGAATGGTGTGCGCCGCGCCGTGCCGGTTATGGCCCATTTATCTGCCGCTGTTTATCTTACTTACATACCATTCTATCGTCCCGGTAGAACTTTCGTTTGCATGTTGCCCCTTTATTACAACTTTTCGTTGTTAAATTGTAAAATATTTAATTGAGAAACGACGCTACGTCGATACGTATGCGCGTGTGCCTATAGATCTTGAGACTATAGAATTATCAATGGTACAATTATCGCAGTACGACGTCTCTACTTTTACAATGCCAGTAATTACATTCTAGGTTTGTAGTATTCTTCTGACAATCAATCTAATCTTGTACCGTGTATTTAGCGAAATTAGAAAAAAGCGAAGAAGGAAAAGAAAATTTGTCGAGTTATTCAATCAAATTTTAATTCTATGGAAATAGAGTGGTGTTGCTTTTCTTTTTGAATTTGGCCACGAATCTTAATTTGAATCCGGAACGATGTAAAAATTCTGATCTTGCTGTTATTATTGCTCGGTTCTCTCAAAGGTACGATTTAATACAATTGACGCAGTAGAAAAAGTCAAACGAAGCAACTGCTTATGTGGTGACAGGGCGAGAGCGTGTAACGAAGCGGCAGCATTTTGCTGCAACGTTTATTTCTTTCAATTACATTTGGCAGCTGCACCAAAACTCACCAACGACCGTTCTGGATTCTACACCGTTTGTTTATGGACTTCCATATATCAGCCTTACGAGCACTTAACAGAAAGAAATGGCCGCAATCTTTCGTCTCTAATTCAGTCACTTAACCATCGCTTATATTCGCTTAGTTGGGTAGACTCGTGTGAAGATTTTCCTGAAACGTCGAATGGCGAACGTTGGTACGAATGAAATTCGACAGTTCGACAGTTAATAAAATTCCCTTCAATTCCCAAATCCTCCGAATCCTAGATTTTGATGAATAATTGCTTTGAATATTAATCAAGAACCTTGGATTATTGAAGAATTATCCTTTCCAAAATCACTTTTTAACGTTTTAAAGTAATCTTAATATTCATTCCCTTTGTAATTCTCTTTGGAATTCTCCCTTTGTAAAATTAATCATTTATTGATCCTTCATTTGTTCTCAGATTTATAATAAAATTATCTTTTTAGAACTATATTCTTTTACGCGAACTTGAATTAATGAGAAGTGTAACGACTGTTTCTGGCAGCATAAATCTGCTACACGTGGAGAACGTTAAAGACTTTTTTCCCGTTGCACGCAAGAAAGTTTGTAGCGCGTAAATTACTTCAAAGAGACTTACAAATGAAGAAATTATAACAGCTTGGTTCTAACACTTCCTAAATTCCAAAGTTGATAATTCTTACAACATTTAGAACGATAAAACAAAATAGTCGATGAGTGTAGTGTAAAGTATATCGAACGACATGAAGATTATTACCATTATCAAATATACAATATCACCAAGAAATAATTCTTGCAATTAAAATTTTATCCTAGAAAACGACGTTTCATACGCACCTGTCTAATACACTTTTCCGGTTTTCAAATATAAGCTATCATTAATCAATTGGAAAAATAAGATGTCACTAGGCCAATCGGAACGTCAAAGAAAATTAATCGTTGGCTGGATCTGGAGGGCGAGAGACAATCGGTTTGATGATTTTCAAGCGAAAATGCGATCCGACGGCTGTCAAAACCGGCACATGGCTCGATCCAAGCCCGACTCGCTCGCCATGGCGAGATTCAACGGTTGGAAACGTTATTAACGCCGCGGTTCTGCGAGATGTATCAAAGTTGGGCCAATTAATACGTCATCAAAGGGCGCGGCACGCTGGAACGGTCGCAATTTCTGAGCTCTCGAAGACGTCCCGCTGGGGCTACTGTTACCCTGAACGCGGGAAACAGACAGACAAACGGTCCAGCGGGGGATCTGGATGCTGCACGATGAAACAATTAGGCGGAAATACCTCTAATGACGTACCACAGCTGCTGAAATTCGCCTGGCAAGATTCCACGTCGCGTTCCTCCTTAATCTTCATCTATGGACTGTCTAATGCAACGAAAACGCGACAGATTCTTTTCTTTTTTGTCTCGACGAGTCGTCGACGAGATGCAAAGCGAAGATATCCTCCTGAGCTGAAGGTGTCGTTCAGTATCTTTGAGAATGCGTTCGACAGAGCTACGATCTCTGGCTGTATTATTTATTTGAATCAGCTGTAGACATCCTGCAAGTTTTGAATCGAAAAACGTCGCGAGTTAAGGAACAAGCGTAGCATCTTTCAATAGGTTCCTAACTCGAAGAAATTGATTAAGAATTACATCGTGATTCTGAAAATTGAATGAAATCTTAAATTCTACTCTGAGGAAGAATAATCTATCGAGTTAAGCCAAGACAAAAGACACCAAAGAATTCACTTTTACGGGCGAAATCGAAACTTCAGAATCCATTGTTTGTAATAATCTGAACGAGCATTTTGAAAAGATTGGCGAATGCTTTGCTAATCTTTGAACATTTAAGAACCAGTAAAAAATGCTCGCTATATCCAAACAAGAAAACTATGGAGATAATGCCGGCTCAATTCAGCCAATGATCATCCCTCTGCGAGCTAAACTCTTGAAGAGAGGAACACGAAGAAGCAGAAGATGGACGATAAAATCGCGGCGGAAGCGTGGTGTCGTTAAAGGGAATCGCGGCAAGTAGAAGCATCGCTTTATCTCGTTAATTTATTTCGCTGTTTACCGATCCCTACGTCGCTTAAAGATTACACGGTGGCGTCCGCTTAGAAAGCACGGACGAGACGGTTGCAGCAGCGTGCAAGGTTTCACGGAGATCAGTCGGATAATTCTTTTCGACGGTAATCCGCTTGCAGCGTCGCAGAAAAGAAGCTTAGGACAACATCTGAGCGTACATTGAGAACGCTTTTCGCCCTTTAAACGGCGGATCAACCGAGTCGCCGCGATCAAGAACAATCAGGCACTGTCGCTTCGATTATGACAGCTCTGAGCCTTCACTCGAGTATCTTTAGAGTTCTCAGAAAATTCGTGGAAATGATTATTTAGTAAATGACACGTTTGTACTCCTTCTTAATGCTGTTTGTATGAAATAAAATCTTAACAATGTTCGTGTTAATAATACGCTGTAGTAATTAAATAATTCAATCTACGTTCTTGCTTATAATCCCGTAAAGATTGAGGGAGGGTCGATGATGATCAGAAGATTTGCATATAGTTTCCACCTTTGGAGAAATCTACCAGCCGAGGACGGTCACACAGTTCACAAAGCTTTTTTAACCGTCGTATCTTTGCGTTTTAAAATAAAACCAGCATAGTAGTCAGGTCGAATAGTTTATTCTTGTAAGCAATCCTCTTATCAAAAACAAATATCTACTTACACAATCATATAGTTCATTTGAAAGATAAAATCAAGTCATCATAGTAGTCGGATCGAAGAATCCGCTCTTTTATTCACTTATTTTATCATAGTACAGTAGAAGTTCATTTCTTCGAACGAACTTTTAATGGAAGACCGATCGACTGACTCTTTGCCGATTGAATTCATTTATCTAAGCTCATATGATTTAAACGAAAAATAAATAATGAGGGGAATTGATGAATTCTAATTATTTATTTATTTATTTATTCGAGCTGTTGCCAAGATGATTACGGCGAAACTTCCCTCAGAAATTTTTGAAAAGATTGATATATCATGTGAAACCATGTTAGAAATGTTATATCACAAAATGGTGTAGCTAACGATACCGTTTCCGAGATAAGAAAGTACGAAGTATGTAATTCAATATAGTTTTGGACGAATGTAAAGCATGCGTGTTCGCATACAAGTCTGCGAGCGATTATACGCGGAAAAATATTCAAAAAATGAAAAAGAACCTATTGACGGACCGGAAGATTCCATCCTAAATATTTCGATCCTTATCAAGACGCACGATTGCCGAAAATTTCCACAAGATTTCCACAGAATCTCGCGAGTCGGTTCGTCTGCGCTTTTTTATCGATTGCTCGGCGATTAAAAGCCTTTTAATCAACGCGCTCTCGACCGGTTGACTAACGCGAGATCAGCTTGCACGGGCTGCTTGATAAGCGCGATTCCGGCGACGTGCCGATAATGCAAAGTTGTGCTCGAAACGGCGAAAGAGGACGAGGTTATCGGTGGAAAGGACCAACCCTCCACGTTGCATATCGGCCGCGTTTACATCCATAAGTGCCTCGACGATCGCGCCGCGACCAATCGCCGCGCTGTTTGAATACCTAAGCACCTAAAAACGCTTCGAGTATCAACGTGTATCATTCGAAGCACGGGACGAGCACGTTCAAAGGTAGAAATCCACCCTTCCACCAATACGGCGATATGCAAGCTAAAATCGCGGATAATCGGCTTCCAGCGGACGTCGCGTTCGTCGTTAACGTTCTATGAAAGATAAAGATATCGTGGAATGGAACGGTGTACAGTTCTCCGGGGAGAGATAGAGAAGATAAAGAGGCTGCTTTGTGTGACAGAGGTGTGTGCAGATTCTGGAAGCCCGGAGAATGGGTAAGATTGATTTTTTAGGGAAATGAAGAAGGATGAAGGATAAGATTGGTTTTTGCGAGAAATCCAAGAATTGAATAGGAAATGATCGATGTAGGTTTGTGTTGGGGTACACTGATCATTGTGTACAAGAGATTTTGAAAAGGTCGACACGAGCTAATCCCTTGAGCGCATGCAACAACAGATTACAGAATATATCGGAATGCTTTAAAGTATCGCAGTATCAGAATATTTGGAACAGAGTATATAGATATGAGTATAAATAGAAATGTTTCAAAAAACACGTGTACTTTCATCGGCTGTTCTGTTGTTTCTACAAAGAACGCACAATGTGTTGAAATTAGTTGTTCAGGTAGTAGCCTGTTAACTGTGTGTAATTCAAGCTGCATTTGATAGATACTTCGTCTCAATTTGTTCGTACTCGGTAAACCATTATCAAAATCGATACACACGATGAATTTTCATGTATCCGGAAAATTAATGAAATTTGTATACGTATATTCTCAAATTGTTCAAAATATTCCATACGCGTCAAAAACGAATGAAACAGAATTCGAACTCTAGCCTAAATTATTTCCATTCTAACTTCCGAACTCAGAAAGATCCCGGCGCTCAAAATCCCAATCGATATCTCTCGTACAATGCGCACCTGCTTTTCGAATCGCATACACAACAACGAACGAGTTCTTGCCTACCAAATGCACTACTATAATCCATGCGACGTATACCTATCTACCGGTCATAAATATTTCGTACAATAGTAACGATGTACGCTTCGGGCTGCGGCGCGGATTTTCCTTTGAAAAATCCTCCATCGACTTTTTGTCGGACGTTCGTGATGAATCGGCCTTGGCGAAGGGTTTTAGCCGACAAAAACGACTTTCTCGCCCTTCTACGATCGAAAGCAAGCCAACGACTGGAAAAAGGGTTAAAACGAGAGAGAGACAGAGAGAGAGACAGAGAGAACGTTAGAGCACAGGTCGATACGTTTCGAATTGTGTCGAGTTGATGTACAGCGTGCACAGACGAGAGGATTGCGACTAGAGGGTGGAAGGAAGCCGCTGGACGATGGACAGATGCAACTGCTATAACCGTGCAGCGAAATGGAAGCCAATAATTCTTTGTGCCCGGACGGGGACGCGCGTGTACGAGCAGAGGAGGCGCGTGTGGGCGCTGATAGCAGCGCGTCTGTATAAATTGCATCGTTTCCCTTGAACGGTTCATCACGGACTAACGATCGCATTCTATTGATTAGCAGTCCAATTATTGGGCCAGGTTGTTGCCTATTTTTATCTTCGCTCGTCTCCTTTCACCAGAGATGCTCGTAAAGTTTCTATGCGAGGGAATCTATCAGAAAGTGGCGGGGAATCAAGGTGAGAATTTAGGGTCTGGATCGTTTTCAATGGAGAATTGTAAAGGTATTAGCAAGTTTCCCGATGATTTATTCATACAGAGCGAAGTATATCGTAAAATAGAAATGAAAAGGATGGAATAATTCAGAGATTTTTAAGAGAATCATTCTTTAACCGGTTATTTGAAAGCCGTAAATCGCTGGATTTAACGTGATGCTATGTTTTATGGAGCAAATGCAACAAACACGAGTATATTTACGACGAAATTCAATCTGAATTCCGACTTTAATCTTAATATAAGGATTCGAAGATCAGGCGATATAAATATCCCTCGGTGATCATTTAAGAACCACAAGATCGAAGAGTTCGTTCGTATTCATTTATATTATCGCTGGGGAACATAAAAATATATAAGACGCCCAAAATACGTGTGCTAAATTGAATTCTCGTCGAAATATGCGGTAGATCTTCGTTAATTGGAACAGGACGTCAATTAATGTCCGTTTAAATATTCTAAATTCAATATCGCTCAGTAAAATCCACTCGCGGCGAATTTAGAGCTTGCTACGTCCTAAATTGAATTTCTCGCAATGTTATCGCAAAAATCAATTCATCTATTTCAATTGGATATTCTCGTAAATTCTTATTCTAATAAAAATTCTTTTATCGTCAACAACGACGAAGTATCATAAAGAAAATAGAATCAGTCGGACAATGGCGTGCACGTTCATTGTCGCGCTAGTATCAAACGGCACGAGGAGCGTAATATCGCGCATTCATCCGCGCCTATCAGGATCGCTGCACCACACACATATATTACTGATTATTGCGACGAGCCTCGAAGATCCGCCGGATACGGCGGCTGCAGTTTCAGTATCAGCTCGCACATTAGTTGCATCGCGGCGAGTGTCAGATAGTGCGCGTGCGAGCGTTAAATTTACCAGCATGGAACGTCTCAAGGATTTTGGTCAAAGTACCAGCGATCAAGAGGCAATAACAGGATGATGATAGCGACAAATGGAGAGATTCGTGCCGAGGTCGTGATTCGACGCGAAGAAATTTTAAAGAGATGTGCCTTTCTACAGAATTCAGTGCTCTGTATTAAAATGATAATCATTTCCGTATCGCTTTCTATTTTCTACATTTTGTTGCTTGGCAGCGACAGTGGTACAATTGAAAGAGAGAAAATTTTAAGGCAGAGAGGCTTTTTCAAATTTACGAAGAATTCTTCGTGAGTCAATTTCAACGACTCACATAAGGCTGACTTAACGCAAGATATGTCACTATTCGCGAAAGTAGTACAACCTTTCACTTGTAGCGTCAGAAAACAACTGAAGACGAGCAGGTGTTGTTGTAATACTAACGTAGCTAAGGTTCATAGCGACATGGGTAATAATTTTGCCCTCTGACGCAAAATTTCAAATTTTCTCAGTTGTGTCACAAACGCTGCTAAGCAGCGAGTCAATGTAACATAACTATGGTCCGTTTTTTGTTAAATATTCGTATTAATAATAAAGCTTTGTCGACAACTGACACGTAGCCTTTTTTGCTTTTTCTTTTCTTGAACGTTTAAACAAAAGCTTTAGGAAAACAAGAAGGGCGCTGGATAGCGTGTTGGAACAGATATTTTTATTGAAAGTATTTGCGTCGTAAAAGATGGTGCACATGCAAATGAAAAAATTGCAATGATTTTTATGAAATGAATGTTTGATATATTGTTAAAGTTGTGGATATCGAAATGTTTACGAGACATTTAATAAAGAAGAGGGTGTTTTATGTAGCAACGCATAAAGTATGCAGAATTTTAGTACTCACTAAAGCAGGACGGTAATGTAGGAGTAGCGACTCGGAGCTTGTAATTATCTCTTTTATCTCTGAGTTTTAGAGTCTCTAAAGATAGTTGTATTCTTTTCATTAGCGAAATAACTTCATAATAAACCGTTGTAACAGATATAAATGAGAATAATTTAGGGCAAATGTAAACGTGTGATACCATATTACAGTTTTTACAGAGATACAGGTATTAGGAGAACTTTAAATTATAATACAAACAGGTATATGTACATATACGTATAAGAAGACTTACTTTCATAAACTTTGCGTGTATGAAACTAGGTGTGTGAAAGATACAAGTATGTGTGAGTTGCAAAACCAAGTCCATTTCCAGGTCGTAGAAGCCGAAATTAAATAGAGAAAATGACACATATAAAATATCAACTGACTTTTTGACATCCTAAATTAATTCGAGACAGTTGTATAAAAATAATTTGTCAGAATAATTTATAAAGAAATAATTTATTAAAAGAAGTTTTAAATTCGTGATAGTTTAATTTTCAAAATTAAATCTTCTAAGTCTAATGCATTATCACTATAAAATTGATAAATTTAAATATTTATATATCTTTATTATAATATATTTTCAATTAAAAACCTACTCTACCGACAGAAAATCAGGATGAAAACAAAATACGCAAGCATAAGAACCAGCGAGACTACCAAACGTCGTTTAAGTAGAATAAGATTACGTTGCCAGACAATTATTCTACAAAACGTCGATGTTTTCGAACGAATATTTCGAAGAAAGATATTTCCAAAGATATACTTGGAAAGATTAAAGTTGGAGAAATTTTAACGGTATATAGCCTCTTATGGATTATCTGATGTTATAGAAGATTGACGCTACAATCTACAATACTGTGACGTTGATATTTTGGTAGGATACTTTATATAATATCTATAGGAAACTATAGTTCGTCGAACTCGATGAACGGCACTTTGTGAACTTTGTGTTCCATCAACTATTATCTATGGATTGTCTGACGTTGTAGAAGATTGACGCCCTAGTGTACTCTGCCGTAAGTTATGTCAATCTTTTGCAAGTATATCTCTTTCGTACAAAACACTATGCTTCGTTAAAGTCAATGGAGAATAAGGAATAGAATTTTTGAAACTCCGTATTATGAACTCTTAACGATCATTCGATGCTATAGAAAATTGCTACGATATAGAAGACTCATATTTTGGAAGGGAGGATGAAGTGGAAGGACAGAAAAATTATAGGCAGATTCAGGTGTGGAAACGAGACCGAAGCGAAAGAACATTGGAAAGAGGAGGGAGAAAGAAGGTGCAGATTATGTGGAAGGGAAGAAGAAGACCTGAGACATGTACTAGAAGAATGTGAAATAACAGGAGGAGCAAAGGAAATGGAAAAAATATTGAATGGGACTGGGGAAGGACTAATGGACCTAAGAGCGATAATAGAGAAAAGAAGGGTAAAGGCAATACAAGAAGGGGTGGAATGACAGGAAGGTAGCACAGCAAGGAGGCAAAAAGACCAAAGTGACAATAGTGTGTAGGCTTAAGTTGCAATAATTTGTAGGCATAAGTTGAATAAATAATAAATAAATAAATAGACTAAATAAATAATAATAGAAGATTCATATTTAAAAAGGAAAGGAAAAAGAAATCGAAACAATTGACGATCATTATTCATCGATTTCGATTCGAAACAAGAATATATCTTTTTAAATTACTATTCCTGATTTCGGTTATCCTCTAAATAATTTACCTGTATTCGCTGTATTTACTTTATCACAGAAGAGTAATGTTAATTATTGTAGGAAGTAGAAATGAAAAATTCTCGATTCATCGAAATAAATTAAACACAAGTGAATTACTTCTCATCCTTTCGTTAATTGCCACCACGTAATATCACGGTATTATTTGCATGACTTATTGATTCATTATGATGCTATAGTTTTAGTTAACGGGATAATAAAAAGTGAATTTAGAAACTAGCGAGTGCAACTAGAAACAAGATAAAGTTAGATAGATCAGCGACACAGGCCAAGTTTTAATGGATTTAGGCACGAAGGATCTGAATCTCGATGCGTGACGGATTTAGAAACGAAACTCTAATTCCATTATAGTTTCGTACTGATGCCATGAGTTCAAAGAGTCGCCGAATTAGAGACCAACTGATATCTGCGATTTAGATTACCCTTCTAAAAGCTCTCGGAGATTGAGAGCCCTTTGATCTTCGGTTTTAATGGAATTAGATCAAAGATTGCCGAGATCCTAAACAGACCTAAATAATCTACGAAATTCAAACACGTCCAAAGCTTCGAATTCAACTTTTTCCAGATGATTAAAAAAATTATCGCATAGAGATTTACCATTTTCTCAAATATTCTAAAATATTCATAAATTATTACGAACAGATATATCCTAAAAATATCCTCGAACTAAATCTTTTATTAATTTCTCTACGAAGATCTTTTCAAATCCAGTCATTTTTGCTTCTTCAAGGGCTTAAGGTTTCCAATTTCCAACGTAACGTATCCCTTCCCAAAATTCTTTCATCAACGGTTGAATCTCTTTCAATCCCTAAGACCGGACCACCAACGAATCTTATCAGCCAGGGCTTTATTAACAGACATTCAACTTCGTCGACCCTGGTGACCGTCCAATTTTTCCACCGATTCATCCGTGCTCTTATCACCAGCGTGTCTTACGTTCCAGGCAAAATACCAGACAGTCTTGTGGCGCACAGAATGTCCCTGCATGATGAATTTCTCTTCCTTCGGGGCGAATAGAATTGAAACATTAAAATGGTAAACGATGCTATTACCGAAAAAATAAAAAGATCTTTTTGTGGCTGAAGATTGAAGTATCAATAAAATAAAAGAACTTTCTTTTTACCGACAAACGATTTAAATTTTATGTGAAATACAGTAAAAAAATTATTAACACAAAAATAATTTAATTTGTCTTTTATTTCTATCGCGAGATAGAATCATCCTGAAATTTCACGACTATATTTAATATCTGAGAAAATTTTATTGAAATATTTCAATGAGTATTAATGTGTCGAGTAGTACACGGAAAAGGTTCGTGTAGGGCGGAAATCTAATTTTGGTTTATTTTAAAACAAAATTAACGAAAACACGCTTTCTCATTCAACTAAAAATTTTCACTCCTGTCACTCGCATCGTTTGCCACCCCCTCTACCCCATAACGCCGTACAAAAAACCATAGTATTGAAATAATAAATAATATATACAAATACCAGAATTTAAAAGACACGTGTTAGTATTAAAAATTCCTACTCTTGCCATTAACATCGTTTAACATTTCAACCCATCTATCGAGGAGACGCCGTGTATCTTCTAATTCCACGATGATTTAGTACAGCGTCGTCCTGGACCGTTTTCGCGCGATATCCTGGCTGATTCGTCAAAGTCCATACGCTGAAAGCTTTCACGCTCGCGTGGGAAGCTTTGTCGAGGTTCCGGATTCCAGACGACGGCGTTTTCAATGGAGCTTCTCGTGCAGTGAAGCTTTAGAGCGATATTTGTGGACACAGGTATATCGAGAACTGGTGAAACGCGGGTAGGAAACGAGCATGTTCGTTACACGCTGCGGATAATTCATCGAAGTGCGCCTGGAGGGTTCCCTGTGGATGTATTACTGTCGTTCGCTCGGTAGATGAGCGAAAATCGTGGATTAGCCATAGACAACTTACCCTATGACCCGGAGGTCCGATAATCTCGTACGATCGCGTGTGTCCACCAGATTTGTAAGGCTTGCTGGTGCTTGTCACGCTATTGATCGAGGGGATTCTTTTTCGAGCCATAAACGGTTTATGATCGACCCTAGTGTGCTTCTCGAATTTTCGCATTACAAAGTCGTTCTTGTTTCAACGATAGAAGAAAAAACTTCTAATACATTCAATGACAACAAGAAGCATTTCTACATGTTGTATTTATTATAGTATCTAATCACTTAGATTCAAGTATATTAAATCTCGTATCATTTAGTAGTACGTCCATGCGGCTACGAAAATTTCTGTGAAATACAGAGCATCATAAAAAGAAACGCTTCATTAGAAGATGAAGGCATGTAAAAATATTTTCTGTTGCTACTAGAGAGAGAGAGAGAGAGAGAGAGATCGAATTGTATAGAATCAGACTTATACTTTAGATCAATCAAAACGTTCGTGTATTGATCGCCGTGCAGGACCCGTTGAATTATATGAAATATGCATATAGGTAGTACAAAATAATTCAAAACGCACACGATATCGGCTAACAGTCGACGAAACAATTTAGTCCACAAATTTTCTTACTAAACTAATACCATGTTGGAGACTAATTAGAAATTTTTACAATTGAGACGTACAACATACGTAGGAATACAAATTAATAATAAAAACCATAAGTAGGGCAATATTAGACGAACCTCGTGTTTGCAAGGTTTATACTTATTACCAATTCACCCTGTATATCTCATACACAATATTCTCATACAAAATACAGTTCGATCATAAGGCCTCGCAATTTCCTTCCATCGTTCGAACAGCTCGTTCACAAGATAGCTATTAATTCTTTCGAGAAGGTTATCTGGTTCCCATGAAGCTGTATTCTGTGTATCGAAGTATGCAGCAACGGCCGTTCCCTTTGTACAGTCTCGTTCCTCGACGATTCGTGTTACACGCGGTATATCTAGCGTAACGGAAATCCTGCACGGTCGTATACATGTTGCCGGGTATATTTACACCGGAATCGATGAGAGTTGCAAGTTAACATCGCAGGCCTCTGTTGAGTAGCCTCGTGGACTGGCCTCAGAATTGACAGAATTGGGCTCGCTTCTCACGCAGACCCTCCAAGAGCAACAGGACAATGTTAATGGGCCAGTGATCCGAGAGCACATTGTTCCGCGGCAAACTGATCCAGAAATGCGTCACGTTGCCGACGTTACTGTTACGTGACTGGCGTGTGTCGTTTGCCACAGTCGAATGGACCGCCATCCTGGCACTATCAAAGCTGGATTAACGCGAAACTTTGATAGAATTCCGGATTGAAACGCTCGAATTTGCCGAGGAACGTTCCTAGTCAGTCTTTTGTCTTGGTAGAAGGTTGAAGGATTTTCCAAGTTGGAGGGAATTCGTCGAGTTCATTATGCAGTTTCACAATTTTAGGATTGAGAATAGCGAGGAAGTCTGATTATGGAGGCGCCGGAATCTGAGATTTTTCTTCAATTGTGATTAATTGTTTCACTTTCAAGATGATGTTTCATAAAAAATTTTAAGAAATTTACCAAAATATCATATCGTTCATGGAAGTATCACAAACGTGTAGATGGAGAAATAAAATTATGAGGGGTACGAGACACTACTACTCAGATAGACTGCTGGACATATTATGGTGTGGCCTGTGATATATAACGTGCGATGATATTATATGAATTCTGCCTTTTAGATTAGTAGATATCATACAAGGAACAATTATAAAGAATTACCCAACAAAAGATTAAAAACTATATACGAGTGCAAGTAATCTAAAAAATAATTCCTTTCCCTACAGACCTGGTTATCGCAAATACACAAAGGGTAAAGTACCGGGTATAGGAAATGGAAAAGGAGATGGGAAAGATACCGTAATTTTGCAATCAGTGTTTGAAAGCTGGTGTACAAGAGCATCGGCTTAAGACAGATTAAAGAGAATCAAGATACAAGAGCTTACGAGTTTTAGTCACGAGACTTCAATGTCTTCGAGAACAACTTGGCAATTCACCGCAACGAAATCCCTCTTTTCCTACTTACAAATTACATCAAACATCTCCAAACAATGAACACTTTCCATTATCTTCCTCTCAACTTCTTACTATCGCTTCAAACATTCACTTGCCCTTCTTAAGTAGAAAAACTGTCCGAATAACTAAATTCTTCAAAACTTTTATAATTTTGTAATATCTCAACTTCCTTCCTTTCTCTTCTAGCGAAGAAATGTCGTTCTTCTTTCTTTGTCGTTCGTTTTCAGTAAAATAATTTGCAAATATATTCTTACTCATAACACGTATCCCGGCTGATCTCCGCGCTTGTTCTTGCCCTTTGCATCTCTCTAAATATCTCTCTTTTCTTTGCTACATTTAATCCATAAAAAGCGTGGAATAGAAAAAAAAAGTAATAAAATTACATTGAATATGAAAAGAAATTCTACTTTGCCTAACACAATTAATAACGATCGTTCCTCGTGGCCATATCTTAGCCTTAAAACAACCTGATCAGTAACCTATTAAATTATCCTACTGAATTAACAAACGACTAGAATTACAATTTCCCATAAATGCTAAATAGAAAAATGAAAAATCCTTCGGATAAAGTGCGTCACTTTGGCAAATGCCGTAGACGTTATAAATACTCGGTCTGGAAAACGTAGTGACACTGCATGACGGAACGCATCTACTTTTTGCGGCCGTTGGCATCGTTAACGAGGCCTGGATCTTCGCGCTTTTCCCCGCTGCGACGCGGAGAAGCGCGCGTGCACACGCGCGAACCAGCTGAAAGTGGATAAAAAGCGAGGCAACGGGGCCAGATATTGCGCGCCGAGCCACGCAGACACGTTTTTCCCTTGAACGTAATTACGGGCCGATTGCGTCTGCGAAACGCGCGCTGGAATGCCAGGGATCGCGAGGAACTCGTGCTGCGATTGGTGAAAAAGGCGGCGATTCCGTGGCTCGATGAATTCCTTCCGAAGAACATGTTAATAGCGGAAAGAAGCCGGAGCAGGGGTGAAGTTCCGCTCGAGTTCCCCGATAGAAGGATCTTTATTCCCTTTGGTGGGCTTCGAGTCACTTGAAGCGAACGGTTCAACGGGAATTGGAGCAAGAAAGAATTTGCGTTTCTGCATGTAAGAGGATTTTAAACGGACCTCTTAAGAGTGTACTTCGGAAATACTCTTAATTTTTCGAATCAAACGACGTCTTTGGTTTTTCTAATTGGATTTGAACAGTGTTCGTGCAATGAAAAATAAACGGATTGTCCAAGGGTGAGCGATATTTTCTTCATTCTGATAAACGTAGTTTAAAATTCTCTTGATTTTCGAGATTGAACGAGTTTTCCGTTACGTTTGATCGGGCGTGCGTGAAGACGAGTAGAAACGGTGTTCGGAATTTTGACTGGCCGTCCGTTTATGGCACGAACAGACCCATTCCCTTCTTTAGGAAATTCCGAATTACATGTCCTCCCCGAGCTGTAAACCTAATGACTCCAAGGTAAGGTAAAAATCCCCGGGAAAAGTCCAGCCGGAAGGGCACAATGGACAGACGAAACCCAACGGCTGGTAGGGAGAATCAGCAACGTAGGAGGACAGTTCATCGTCAGACATCGTACCCTGCGGGTGAAATACTTCGCTCCCAACAAGATCTTACCACCGCCGTGTTCATAACATCAACGTTACTTTTATACAACAAGTGCAAATACGGTGCTAGATCACTGTAATACTCGGTCAATTAAACCTCCTCCACCTTGAGCGCTAAGTCATTCGAGGTACGCGATATCGACCGATCGGTTTGACCTGACCGGTTGCTCTTTAGTCGATAATTCGCAACAAACGGTGTATATTGGGGTGAGTATGATTTGCATAGTTGATACGTGAATTTATCGAGAAAGAGTATAACGGTAAAGAAACTTTCCTAACTTTGCAGAGTTCGATTTGGAAATTTTCTAATTTCTAGAATTGGACAGAATTACTTTCCATTTGAATCTTGCGTTCGTGTATACAGGCAGATAAAAATAAAATGTATGGCAAATGAATGTGATGGAATGGTTAATAGACGAGCATGTACAGTATAAGCGCAATGACGAGAGAATTCTTTTAATCCTGCAAAGTGTAGTTTAGAGTTCAATGAACTTTTTGATTCGGCTTCAATCACGTGTCTATAGGAACGTAAAAATGGTCCTCTTTTTAAGGGGAAAGCGTGATTGAATAGCGGATATGTGAATTTGTGAAGTATAACTGTATAAAGAGAAACAAAAATAAATTACATAAGAGCGAGGATGGATAAATAATTAATCCGTGATGATGTGTTTATAAAGAATAATTTGGCAGTTTAAGGAATCGCCAAATAAAATAAATTAAACGATTCTGATATAAAAATATCTAATCGTAAGGAGAAATAAATTAATCGAAACGTTCATTTGTATTCTGGAAACCTTCGCGATTCCTATCTCTGTTATTAGAAATTATTAACGGTGTTATTACATACGGATGAGATATCGACCCGTTTCTCCTATCTGCTGCGATTATTCTTCGTGCGAAAGATACACAATAGCTACACTGCTCCGCAGGATATTAGACTACTGGAGGAACAAACATACCGAAATTTGCAGAACTTGGAGAATTATGTTTGTCCGGAAAGTATCGTTTCCATCCGGCTTCAAACTGTTGCCCTTGTCATATTGAGAGTATTCGATATTTCAGTCGAACGATACTTTGCCAACTTGCTTGTTTTCTACAATTGCAATTCTCCCATAGAGAATTGTATTTTTAAACGAAAATAACTGATCGATGTAGTCGGTACTATCATAAATTCGTTCTACTTTCACAGTTACCATATAAACGAAGAAAATGGAACGAATATATGTAACAAGTAATATATCAGTGGAACACATTGTCTCAATATCGTATTCAAATGAATGCAATTATTATTGGACCGAAGTACCTACATATATTTTATTTTTAAGGTATTTTAAAATACTTACTTTTTAAATCTAAAATTCTTCTGGTCTCACGTAATGGAATAAAATTAGTAATTAAATGAAAATATTGAAATTTTTGGTATACATAAAATTTAATAAAGAGATCTACCTATTATCTCGCTAACCGGTGAAATTCTTAGGATTTATTCGAGTATATTATATGAATTTTAATTATCCATAAGCTCAAGTGAGTCGTGTAGTTAACACGATTCGTCCCTTTGTTCAAGAATAATCAAAGCTAATCACTTAAATCTAATTTTGACTCTCTTAACACTAGAACCGACCTGCAATGTATACCTAACTATAGTATGCACATAGATGATTATAATTAACTTGTTAACCAGGTCATCCCTCACCTAGAAACTTTTATAATTATGGGCTTGATAGTTAATAAAGGCAAATCAATCTTACTCCTTTAGCCCTTCTAAGTATAAATATGCTTTCTTAACCTGCTAACCTTAAAATTGAAATGATACAATGATTCTATTTTAATAAAAATCGACATCAATTTTGTTCAAGGTAATCTATTTATGGATCTCTTTACATTTTAATGCAACGTTTTATTCCCGTTAAAAGTCAGTTGCATCGTACTTAATAGGACTGAAATCGATCCATTTTAAATTGATTTGTCTTCGTTAATTTTTCACTTCATTATTATAGAAAATTCTGATCAAGGTAATAATTACAGAAACAAAAGGTCCGGTAAGGTGTTCGATGTTTCTATTGTTCAACGTTTCAACGTTCGGTGGTTCCTTCTAAACGCGCGATGTGTTATCAGAAACGTATCAACATTAGAACAATTACGTAATGTTAAAAATTGTAAAAATAAAAAGTTCGGAGAAATATTTGGTAATTCTCGTGCTGGACGTTTCAACAGAACTCTGTGCAGTGTGTCTCGAGGGGGAAAAAGGAGTAGAAATAGTGGAATTATTTTTAGAAATTTAAAAAACCAGCAATTCGAAAAAATATCTTTCCTAACTCTAGCTAGCGTTAAATAGTTGCCTGTGAACAGAGTGTCATCGGAAACGTATTAGAAAACGAGGGCGCGCGCACGCATATCGAAAGCGATACATTATTCATCGCGGTTGTTCGCCAAGTTTGATTATTCCGAACATCCGTCTTGTCAAGGTAATATCGAGTTGTGTAAACTTGGAGCATAAATGTCGGTCGGAACACACCGAAATATTCAACTTTTCCAAGTTTCGCGCACCGCAGCGTCCTGTACGCAATGTATTCGCTCGCGAGGCACCATATTGTAAAGCCGCTGTTGCGGTTTCGTCGAACGAAATTAATGGGCTTTCTCCATCTCGCGTGAATTCGTGGATGAACTTCATCGAAACTCCAGTTCGAAGACTGTTCTCGCCGCTTTGTTCAAACTTTCGGCAGAACGCAATATATAGCTCTTTAACGATTCCCTATCAACTATCAACTATGGAAGGTCGCGAATGACGCATGATCGTGATTCATGATTTAATAATTTTGTTTTGTTAGTCAGAAATGTTTCATGACGTGCGTATATATCGTTAAGCGAATTCCATTAGGTCAGTTGTGGGCGATCTAAATGGCAAAAACTTTGAAACTTTTCCCTGAGATATATTATGATGCTTGGTGTAATTTAGCAAGTTAATGTAATAATACATGTGATAAGTTATGATAACTCTCTCGCAGTACAAATATATTGTAATATAATATAGAAATGTAAAACTTAGTATACATGTGAGCTACAAAATTTACATTGGAAACACTGCAACATAGATAACAAGCTAAGAAAAGAAGGAAATCTAAACGTTGCACTTAGGCCAACAAGGATTGTCCTAGGCTTTGAACTTTATTACAATAAATCTATTCAGATTAATAAATTATACTCTCCATTTCATAAACGAAGAAACTTTCAATGTGATGTTAAATTCGTATGAAAAAATTCTTGAAAATTGAACAACAGTGGCGAAATAGAATTTTAAAAATACAGGAAACCTTCTCACCTACGTTCGCAACCACGCGGAATTCAACGATCACAAGTATCGTGAAAGATTGCACGAGAGCGACAATGAAATATGACCAAAATGTCAATGTCAGAAGAAAATAGGCCTATTCACAGATCTGGTGACTGGACGTTTCCAATTTTCTTCGAATTGCCAGCTCGGCAGCAAGATGCGTCACGCGTCGTGTCGCAGAAGAAGACGCGACGACATGCGTCTGTGGCTTAGCGCCGACGTAAGGGAACTGTCGAGAGGAGAAGCTTGAATTGGCGCTGATTGGGCGTGCGACAAACATCCGGCCGCATTTCGCGTCCCACGACCGAGAATGCGCTTGCACTCTTCTTGGTGCATGGCATCTGTTGCAGAAGCATCTTCTAATCCTGTATCTTTCATCACCTTCTTCAACATTGAGCGAAAGTGTTGCGTGGGTATCGAAACAGGGATTAATGGGCTATACCACTCCAAAGAAAACAAGAAGTTGTCGAGAAAAAGTCAGCCTTAAAATTTTCTCACAGTGTCCAAATAATAGACGTTCCATTGACAGAGTGTGACAGATGTTTGCAGCAGTTTGTAGCAGATATATAAAAGACTTTTTAAAAGCTTGCAAAATATAAATTCGTTAAATCAACCGTAAAAAACTGTGGAAAGATATGTTCCTTAACAAACGTTGGGTGCTTAAGATTAGGTGTTTAAATTGAAATATTTAAAAAATATTGCAACTGAAGTATTTCAGATTATAAAGTAACAGAAAGTCCTACGATAAAACAGGTCTGTATCGTACCAATCGTTATTCTCTATTCGTACACGCAGTAATTACACTGTTCCTCTTTTAACTAAAATATTACAGTCGAATTAATTGGTAGATACTACGTGTAAGGTTTCGACGATATTCGGGCAAATCGGAGGATTTCGAGCAAGCGTGATTCGGAATATTGCACCGCTCGAGGCTGCAAAGGGCTGGAACGCAATACGGACAGATTCGTAGCCTGGCCACATCGATGCGAAATTACATGTCAATGTCCACGCGAGAGTATTAGGTTTCGTGATTGACGACGGTTTACTCCGAACCTACAATTGCTTGCAGAACGGTCATAGGTTATCTATTAAGATTGATCCGTGTCGAGGCAAAGCACTATATCAATTAACCGAAAGGCGTGTTCATCCGGCGGCTGGATCAGCCGAAGGCGATCAATCGCGATCTGAAGATATCGATCGACTTGATCGACCAACGATCCAATTTAATCTGTTACGCTCTAGATATTCAGCCTTGGAATTTGTTACTGTTGTGCGAAGTAGAACGACGTTAACATTGAAAAATTACATAGAGTTCCTCTTGTCTTTCAAATTACACGGGACATTCTAAAATTAAACCTATTTAACTCTTTTAGAAACTTGTAATGCAAGCTTTGAATCAACCAGTAATTTGGACGAATTGCTATTTAAACACGTATTCTTAGAATTTGTCGGTGTTTTCGAAAACGGAATAAAATTAGCGTTTGCGGATAAGTTGTAAGCCATCCTCAGCCAAAAGTCGGCGATTATTTGCAATAACGTAACGATGAAGATATTAAGTCGTCCGAAAAGTTTCTTTCGCTTTATAAAGAAACAGTGGATGCACAACGTTTTCCGTTTTATATTATTTTATCGAATTACGTATGATCCATTTTGTTCTATCGAGATAAAGATTACAACCTTCAACAGATTAGGTTTCATGTTTGTATAAAGATGCGTTGTTGTAAGAGATGGGTCTGTAAAAGAGAGACTATTTTTGGACAACTTAATATAATACGAAGTTATGAAACCTTCTAAAAAAAAGAATCGAAACTACTATTTCTGTCATAAATATGATTCAGGAAATTCACTTAAATTCGAGCTAAAAAGAATTACAAATTATATTGCTAAATTAGAAACTAGAGGTCCTACTCGTCACTTTAAAGATCTAACTGCAAATTAGTCAAATAACCATACACGTCGACTCTCTTAAAACGTGTATCACGAAGAGCTGATGGCGCGAAATTCTAGCGATTGCCAACAGCGTACTTCATAAATGGAAACAGAACGAAAGAGCGTGTGGAACACGATCGTTTGCAAATACTACCGGACGCGTAATTAACTTTAAAGGCTGGCCAGAGGAGAGTTTGGCTCGTCGCATACTATATTACCGCGCAATTAAGATATAGGTCCCCAAGGAAACCGAGGAGTCAAGCAACTGCCAGCAACAATTTGGCGGTACGTAATTACACCACCACGAAATAACGTGGAATTTCCAGAGAGCTCTTTGTCTCTTTCTCTCCCCTCCCTCCATTCTCTCTCTCTCTTGTTCTGTTACTAGAGGGTTTGCAATCGCGGGGCCATTGCCTTCAGGTTATCCGAACCTAAATTGGGTCCATATCGAGCCGAGACGAATAGTTCGGCCCGTAGGGTTATTCGTCTTGTCGAATTAACCGTGCAACTAGCCGGTAGAGTCCGAGAGCCGTGGCGATCGTTTGCCAAGATTGAGGAAAATTGAGGATGAACAGGCCACCGATTTTGGGAAACGTAGGATTACAAGATTCATTGGAGGTGATAAAGTGTACAGAGGGCGATTTCAAATCGGCAGAACAGATTTTAGGAAGATTCATGGTTCCAAATAGAAATTCAACATTTTGCGCTTTCTCTTGATTTGCAATTTTGTTACGGGCAGAATTAATGAACAATCGCCGAGGCAGATTTTACGAAGATTCATGATTTGAAATGGGCAAGTGAATATGCTTTGTGCCCTCTGTTGGCTTAGAATCTTGTTACGAACGAAGTTTGTGAAACGTTGGGAAAATTCGTAGTTTGGAATGGGCAATTCAATGTTTCTAGTTATGAAATATCATAATTATCCAACGAATGAAGAACGAGGTATCCAATATGTCATATTTTCTGTTGAAATTGTCTCGTTGGTAGAATAAAAATTTAGAGAAATGAAAAGAGCAACGGGGCACGGGATTTTGTGAAATACTACGAAAAGTATGCAAAATTCGTTGTGGATGATGAATTATGTGGAAGGTGGTTGATAAATGGGAAGATCGATCGAACAATTGCAAGAACAATTCTATACAATCTCAGACTTCCGATCATTTCTTAAATCCTAAACGTCATCAATCAAAAGTAAGCTTTGCAGTAGCAACGTTCTTAATTTAATCCGAAATTATCCCCAGTAAGATAACAAGCACGCGACAAGAACTTCAAAGAGCTTCAAACTCGCAATCAGCTGATCGCTGGCCGAGATATTTGATTACGTATCAAAGGAATAAATCGTTCCCGGGTGTTTAGCGAGAATCTTTGTCACGTTTCCCATTCATTACATATAATAGTACGTTTCGTGTGTGGCAAATACAATTTATCGCTCATGGTCATGAAATTCTATGGCCAGATTAACCGATCCTGATATTCCTGGTACTTTTACGTCGACGATTCCCTCTTTCATTTAGGTTTACACAATAGGAAATATACGAAAAATGGTATAATTATAATAGAATAATATTAAAAGTACGACAAAGCGATGGTACCGCAAACGATGTAACTGCATAACGAAGTTGAAACTGCGGATCGTATAAATTACATTCGATAAACCGCCGTTGGAACGTAAATGATCAATTAATACTCGCGTTTTTAACTTGTTATAGTTTAAACATAGATCTATTATCAGGAAACATTCGGTACAATCAATGTATTTTTACGAAGAAAATGTAAGAACATATTTATTCACTTTTTAAAAAGTTTCACGTGTTTTTGAATTAATAAATCTATCAAAAGCTTTAATTATCAGAGTTGCCGTGCCAATGTTTTTCCCACTCGAAAAATGAATTTTAATTCATCGAGTTTCCAATAGCTTTTAATAAACGCGGATGAGCGTTAACATATCGGGCAGAATTATACTTCAACTAACGAATTTTGTTCAAAAGTATGTAAAACAAGCAGCGTACCATATTATTCTGCAATTTCCAATTTTCTATATGAGAAAAAAAAAAACCGCTAAATTGCAATCAGCTCGACAATCGGTCGTTTATTTTCCTCTAGTCAAATAAAATATTCCGCGTCCCTTAAATCTCGATCTAAAAATTGCCTTGATGAATATTTTCTATGAACACATTTCGCTCTGTTCACGTAAGCATATCTTTCGTACGTTACTAATTATGCTCCATTATTCATCAAACAGCGAGTGTGTGTTAGTGTATTATGTAACTAAACATAGCATAGATAATTAAAGAAATAATTGATATTTTAACCTCGAAGATGTATTTTTATACGACGCTTTAAAATTCACATCGATATCTATGTAGACCCTAAAAGAAGTTTCCACGATTTCAAAACAAAACACACAATTTTCTCAAACTTCTTGGAATCGTAGGATTTAGTTCGCGAGAGCTAAATAATTGACCACGTTTTTCATAGCAGACGTATCCAAAACAAAATTACATTAATTAACAAACGCGACTCCGATGCGCTATCACGTGTGTTCATTTAAAAACGACTGTATATTTCACGCGAAGCATAAATCGTTGGAAAATTTGATAATCTCACCTGGACAGCGGGCTGCTGATGATGTAATGCGTGTAGTAAAATATACTGGCGACGGAGACGAGCAACAGCGCCGCGACGCATCGTTTCACCGTGGCCTGCTTGACGACGCAGCGCGGACCGACGGCGCTTAGTAAAGGAACGCCAGCCTCGACCGCGGAAATCTTCATCACCATCGTCTCATCCGACGAGGTAACGGTTTGTCTCTCAGATTAGTCCTAGATCGTTCTACTCAGCCCGTGGAAACGTAAAACGGACCGTGAACACGCCGAATCGTAGTCGCAGCCGCGCCGACAGTCCCTGACTTCCGGAAACAAGGATATTCTCTTCTTTCGTTGGGCATCGGCTCTGCTCATAGTCGTCCACGCTCTTTCTCGCCGATATCTCTTGAATATCTTGCCTCGAGAGGATCGAATCTGTCTGCGAGAGCCACTCGAAACCTCGATCGAATACGCTTCGTCGAAGATCAACGTGGCATCAATCCGATCTTCAAACACGATCTCGAATTTTCGAGAATTATCCAGCTAAAATCGAGGATCTTTTGGAAAGAGGAATCGCCGATCGATAAATCGAAAGTTTCCTTTGTCTTTTCTTCGTTTCAGAAAGAATTTATTCCGCGTTTCCCGCGTAACGCAATATTTATTGACGATCGAAAATACGAATAAAGTTCTGGCCTTTCGTTATTCTTCGTTCCACCTTTTTTATTTTATTTTCTTTCTTTTTTTTTTCCTTTTTGAGGGTTGCGTCAGCTCGAGGCTAGAACCTCAGTTCGTGAGCGATGGGTCCTGGATCGAATCCGACCCGTGCTTTAAAAAACATCGATGATAGCTCAAGGATAAGGAACAGATCGCCACTTGTTGCGTTTCCACGACGGCAGCACGATCACCATTTTGCGAGCAGCACGGGGTCGCGCCGTCCATCGCAGTCGTTTTTAACCCATTTGGCTAAGGTTCCTCCGATGGATCCACTCTTCTTTGTTTCTCAGCGATCTGTGCCTCGGATCCTCGACATTCTTCTCATCTGCGTATCGACGAATTTTCTTGATATTGTTCGTTCGAGAGCATATCGCGACTTTCGTCGGACGATTATCGTGAAATACGACTCTGCGCTACTAAGAAAGATTCCTTAGATAAACGTGAGAGGATCTCCAAAGTCCAGAAAGTCCAAGTGAAACCGTGTTGGAAATTCTTCAGCCGGCACGGCTGGAACGTTCGCGAAATTCGGCCTCAGCTTCTGGCTTCGGTTGTACGGTTAACTGATTTCACGGCACCGCCATTTGTTACAGCGTACGACTGCTTCAAGATATCTTTTGTCTCGTAGACGCGCGTGCGAAGCTATTCACTCGTAAATTTTCGAGACCTTCTTGCTCTTCTAGTTTCTGTGCTTGTCTCCACCCTGTTCTTAACGCGTGTCGTGCACGTCGTTCCTTTCTTTCCTGGTCTCCGAGGTGGCTCAACCCTCTTTCTACCTGTCAATTAGGGACGATGGAAAGCTACGATGCTCCCCAGTTGCAACGATTTTCGAGCGTTACCCCATCGCCCTTATCGATCTCGTTCGTGCTACGTTCCTGGCTCCCCTTGTTTCGCTCCTTCTGCAACAGTCAACGTGGAATGTCCATTGAACGAACGATGAACAACAAACGGGACGATTATGCTTCTCTACCGGAAGTTGAAGGATCGATTTATATAGAAAGATGGTGAGAATAAGGGTGAAGATTTTGAGAATTGCATCGTTTGGCAACAAATCGATACTGGGATGATTGGGTAGGTCGGTTGGTGTTTTATAAGAAACAATCGTATTGCGATTTATACGGGAATCTTTCAGAAGCGAAATTGATTAACTTTACTTTCTATAGACTTCTCAGTTTCTCAGAACTGAAAGTATTTACATCCAAAAGTCACATAAATAATGGTAAATTGCAGGAACCTTTGGAACAATCGTAATATTTGACGATTGCTATTCTGGAGTTAATCAGTACAGCTTCTAAGTAATTTATGTAAAACGACGTATATGCAGTGGTGGATAGAAGAGAGTTTAAAGGACGAGCAGTATAAAAAGCACCACAATTGTAGAAAAAAAGTTACAATTGCCAAGAGCATTTAGAATATGAATACATATAACATAGATAACTGTCTTCAACGAGGTAAAAAAAAAGCTTGGTACAATAAAGTCACCATTAATGTACTGTGGTTGTTGTACACGACGATGAATTAAAAAGAATTTCTTTTTTGTCCACCGCTGTATAACAGATAAACGCATGGTACGGGATATAAAAGATATTCCAGTACGATTATTTGTTTAAACAGGTCTAAGAATAAATATCATAAGAAATCGTGAGAAAATTTCACGGCGGATATCCGATTTTCAAAAGAGATTTTATAAAACTCCGTTCATAGTGTCACTACAAAACCGAGGGTAAAGAATTAAACAAACTTCAAATCAGTGATATATAATAATAGTAATATATTAATAATATAGCATAGTAATACAGTAATATATGATATATAAAATAAAATAAATAATTCCCAGAGAATTCCAATTTTTTTGTACAATTATTTACTCGCGACGAATCTAAAAATCTCATTTGTAAAAAAAGAAAGAAAAATTCAGAAAAAAGAAACCGAGAACGACGCGATATGACTCCAATAGTCACGAAGATTACAGAAGAACTAGGACGTCGATAACGAATAATTGATACATCATCGTGCAGTAACTTGTCTCTGGAGTCCGATAATAAACCAGTAGAAAGGGGGATGCAAAAATCGAGGCAGGCCTGGACATAATCGAGCGATCGGTGAGGCCAGCCCCGAGACCGCCATCAAAAAACGATTAAACACCGTGCAACGACAAGCGAAGCGATCAGGTCGCTCGACAACTCCAATTAATCGATCGTACTTCCGCGGAATGGCGTTGCAATTTCAACCGACTCGGTCCAACATCGCAGGTTCGTCTCTTTTCTCTCTAATTTTTTCCCGTCGATCGTACATCGGTCGTAGCAAGAAGTCCATTAATCAACCACCCCCGCAGCGATGCGAGTCTTTGTCATGGGGACCGTGCGCCACTATCTGTATCGTTTCAAAGAGAGCGTTCCCTTCAACTTTCCCCTGGAGGATAGCAGGAAAAGGACAGAGAACGATTTGGACAAAAAGAAAGAGAAAAAAGAGGGGACGGGAAAGAAAGGTAGGAAAATAAATTGAAAATGATCCGGCGAAGGGTAGAAGGATGACCGGGTTGGCGAATGGGGTAGAATCGACGCCAAGAAGATTCTCTCGAGAAGAATATCGTCCTTCGTTCGTCGCTTCCATGTGCCCCTTGAGAGCTGACCTAACATTTTTCCAACCGTGGAGTACTGACGCCTCTCGCGAATAAGAACAGAGTTTGCTATTCGTGGATGAATGTAGAATTTAATTACGTGAGCTTTTAGAGAGCGGAGAATATTTGAGAGGAAAGAAACGAGAGTTCGGGAAAATTTGAGAACGATTGGTTGAACAAGAGTTTGACTGTTTGATCGTTGTAGTAACCTTTGTGACGTAGCTCTTCTTGCTATTTGTTCGACGCTTAAGTGCTATTTATGCTCTCGTTTTACTTTCCTTCTAACTGGACAAAATCTCGTAAGAAATATTTATTTACTGCTTCTTATAAATTACTCTCGTAGTTCATTAGAGAATTGCGTACATAATATTCGATCACATGTTTACGAAATTAATTAATAATAATTAACAATTAATTAAGTTTTCATCGATATATTGTTTTCTAAGCGTTTATGTATAAATAAAATTCTATCGACTTGTCGTGTAAGCTACTACAATACATAGTATATAACGTACTACAATGTAGATAGAAGAACAAAGGAGAAATTATTATTGAAATCAATACAGACGTTATATTAACTACCTCGTATAACAAACCCAAAATCTCCACTCCATTCTACTACTCTGATTTTTCAACTCGTTCGATTCATTCATATATTTCTTATTTCTTAAAAAGCCAAACATTCGTTTCCGATCAATCTCGTTCACAATATCATTCCTGAGACACCATCTTAACACACATAAACAAATACACTGACAAAATTTCAAGTATTTCTAGGCCACGCGTAGAAATTCCAGCGTTCCAAACAATACCGATTCTCGAAATGATAAACGAGCCAAAAGGTATTCTAAAAAATGCGCCTTATTAAATCCCATCGGTGCATTCAGCAAAAATGTGCCGAGGGGTCCGGTGGAACGATTCACTCAAAAAAAAGAAAAAAAAAAAAATATTGCTTTTTCACTTCACAGACATATCTCCAGTTTGACGAGGCTTGGTCTCGCGATGGAAAAAGTTCGCGAACCGGCTCCAGCCAAAAAGAAGGAAACGACGAATCAGAGTCAAGCCAAACGACAGATGGAGAGAGTAGGACAGAAGCCTGAGGGCCAGAACGGAATGCATTTGCCAGATTAAAACGCCATTGGAGTGCATCGAGGTGCCTGTAAATATGCTTGTGGAAGGACGAACGAGCCGACGAACGAGCCGGGGTTTTCCCTCGGATGAAATTGGATCTGCGCGATTCCAAACTCTCTCTCAGCCAGACAAACGAACGTTTTCGCCTTCTACTCTGGTTCGTTCGCCGGAGCTGCTCCAAGCCGGAAGAAAGATGACTCCATTTGGAGGAATAATCAGCGGAAGCTCGCGTGATCATTTCGCGGCGATCGAGCAGCGCTCTTTTGCCCTCCTTCCCCTTATCCTCTCGCGGCGTGCAATCTAACCGGGACGCTGCGCTGCACCTACGTGCGGATCCGCCCTTTAAATCCGCGCACGTGATGCATCCGACTAACGACCCACTCGGGGAGCCAAAACGTGTCTCTTGAATTAAGCACCGCTCAGCCTCGTACGTTTCGAGGGGATACAGAATTACCGCGGTGCGATGAATTATTCAGATAACGAAATATGTAGAGGTGTGTGTATTTGCACCGGGAATTTTTGTTTTCGATTAAATTTTCGGCTTATGGCTCGTTTTGGACCGGACACGAAAGGGATGCGATCGAATTTGCATTTGAGACGTTTTCTTACAGGATGGTTTCGTCGGATTTCTTGGATTTTTCCCTTTGATAGGATTTTTGATGACAGGATGTACAATCAGACGATGGCAATTGAGGATGGTTAAAGCGATATGGTTGTTCGTACATGTTTTTTAATTGGTGAAAAATGGAGACTAACGTGTATTAATTTGTATATTGGTTGAATGAAAAGGTTGAAAGGGGTGAACGAAAGTATGAATGTAGAATTTGTTATTGCATCGGAAGCTTTTTGTGGAAAGAATATGTTTGTTTTTTTTCGATATGCACTAACATTGCTTCACTGCTCGTTCATTCTTTCATTCCTGTTTGTCTCGTTATTTAATAACAATTGTTATTAAATATTAATTAGATCATTGAAATGAGAATGTGATTATTCGTTCAATGAGAAAGTTTCACTTTCGTTGATTACTACAAATCATCAGTAGTCTGTTCAATTTCATTCTATTAATGTGAACGTCTTATTTTTCTGTACTATTATTAACCGTCAATAGTTTGTTATACCTTAAAGATCAAACAGTTTGTTGGTTCTTATTTAGGTTTAAATGAATTCCATGTAAGATGGTAAAATTCAAGAAGCATTATACATATAGGATATATGTGGTAACGATAAATCATTGTTTCGGCGAAACGAGCGACGATTTTTTCAGGACAGAGCCCAGGGACACAAAGTTCCGGGAAACAGTATTTCCGAACGATTTCCCACTGTCACCGCTATTTCTCACCACGCGGCCGAACCTTTCCGTTCCTTTCGACGCGAGACAAAGAGCCCTGAAATCAACACCCTCCCTAGAAGAGATGCTTTTAAAAATTCTTACACGTAGTAACTATTTCTCACGCGAAATAACCATTTCTTAGATCTACCTCTTAATAACATAACATTTGTTTTCATGTTCTAATTGTATTCTATTAAACGTGCAAGTACAATAATTTTTAACAGGTTATTATACTAGTTCAAATGTTTTTCTATCTTGTGGCACTTTTAAAAAGGTCTAACTTCGTGTGGTAATTTATATTCATCAATAAAACGATAAAGGAACGATTTCGAAAATAGAAAAGAAAAGTCATTTCGTCTGAACTTACGTTTGAATATGCTTTCAAAATCTCTGTTGCAATCCACAGAGTATTCTCTCCAAAAAACTTGCACCCCTTTTTCCTTTTCTTACAATCTAGACACAGCAATCTCGCAGCCAATTAAATTCCAAAACCTCTCTTTACCGCGTACAATTTCCCTCTGGAAGTCTAGACGCGACGCAGAAAATACTTCGCGTGCAACATATAGTAGCGGACAAAAGAAAGTCTAAATCTTACAAAGATACCATAACTTTACAGAATTGTATTTGACAAGAACAATGAATAAATGTAATATTTATATAGTCCAGAACAGGTAACAGCCTACAGTCTACTGACAAATATCCAATACAGAAATTACTAATATACACAGATGAGTTACTAAACTGTAGATGTTTACGTATTTATTAGAAATTTGAAAGTGCAAAAGTGTACAGAACGCGTATAACATCGAAAACTGTTTAGAACACCCCAAGTATAGTATTTACTTTATATTTAATTATACCTGCATTATATGGATATGATATTCATACAATAGCAAGTACCATAGCTTGAGTATATTATACTTTCTTACATATTATTTCTTGCATAAATCTTTTTAATTTCATATAAATATAAATAGAACAACAAGTATTACACCTCGAAGATTCTATACATTTTTGCATATTCGACAAATTAAAATGTGTCAAACGAAGCTCTGTCTAGTCGTACTCGTAAAAATCTGAATTTTCACAACTATTCTCAGTCCATAAATTACTTAGCAACTGTGAACTTTCTCTTGTCCGTAACTGTACTACTTGAGACCCGACAAACCCATGCATTTTTGCAGTTTCGCTGCGTGTGCGTAAACCAATCCGCTCTCGGACGTATCAGCACTGTGTTATATTATAACGTAACGGGATGCGCGAGAGAGAACGCGTAACAGAAACACGATGGGCGTGGATTTTATTTCACGCGTCTATCACGTGCGCTGCAAACGAATTGCACGACGAAACGCTAGCCGTAAACGGCCACAGTTTTTCCATTATAAATCTTCCTTCTAAACTTTCTGCGTTTCTGACCGCGCTCGCGAAAGGGTTTATAATCGGGAAACGATCATCCCTTGCTTGACATACGCGGAGACAGGGATGAACGTGTAGGTTTAGCAGCTGTCTATTTAGTGATTTGTGGAGTATAGCGTTTGATTGGTGAAATGGTGGCTGTTGCGCGTGACAGTGAGTGGGATTGTTCGGTCTTCTTTTGAGTTTAGCAGTGCTAGGGTTGTTTAACTCATCGAACGATAGGAATGGACATTTACGTCACGCTTCGGCTCGGTTATACGTGAAGATCGTAGGAAAGGAATATGACAAGCAATTAAAAAATAATTAGCTCCAATTACTATATGAAAATTATTATTCTCAATTCGTTGTGCGATCGGATACGTATCTTATATTCTGCTGAATATTGCGAAAAGTTCGTTGTTACAATACGTTGTTACTTCTCAGCAAAATTGCGAAGATGTATCGCTTACTTTGAGAAAACCTATCTTTGTACCTAAGGAGTTGTTCTTTTTATCTTAACCATCAACTGGCATCAAAATAAAAAAGTCGGCAAACTAGTTTATCGCGTTTTTCTCCTGTGTTTCTCACATTGAACTCTCTACCAAAGCAGAGTCGCTGCTTTTCGTTTTTACAGATGTTTTTCATATTTCATGATACCATTTAGACAATTGTATTTTGCAAATAACCATAATTGGAATTATGTAAAAAATCCTGTTATTTGAAGAGTTGTTTGAAGAAAGTGGGGCATGTAAATCGAGGATAGAGATTTATTTTCCATGTTTTGTTACGCTGTAGCGAAAACTCGCTAAGGGGCAGAAAATCCGCCGAAACTAATGTTCTTCGACCCACGTCTCTTAAGATCTTTTTGCTCGTTTTCATGAATACTACTGCTCAAGTTTGGCACCAACTTTCGTAAACACCCAGTATACCTACTTAAATGAGAAACATTATTAGTCCGTATTGTATGTTTTTACGTATCGTTCTCTGTTGATTGATCGATCGAATGCCAGTTCGATGTTCGATTCGAATGCCAGTGTTCGTGTCGGAACAATGCCGGTATTGAACCGTTCCGTGTCGGATACGGTTAACATAAATCCGCTTCAATGCCTCAAACTCTGATATCCAAGATATACCAGCCTCTCGTATCAAATGTAATGCACCTGATGAAACGAAGAAATCGATCGTTCCTGCGATTGGTAAACTAAAATCGCGTAAGTAAATCTTAGAGATAAGACAATAGATATCCGGTTGAACCGTGTCGTCGGGAAATTAACCGGGCTGTTTTCCGGCTAGCAAAGTCTCCTATTCGATAATTCAGCGAACTGAGTCTCTGGAATGGCCCGTGGAAGCCAGTGCTGGAGCACCGTGAACCGAAAGGTATCGCGATGGCGCGCGGCGATAATTGCTCGCTCCGAAAAGGCCATAACTCACGCAGCGCGCCGCGGACGCAGAATTTCAAAGGAGATTTTAATGGTCGAAGTTGCCCGTGATTGGTCGCCCGTGAAACGCGGCCGTCGAACCGTTGGACAAAAAATTAATTTCAAATCGGATTTCAACCGTGGCCGAGCTCGCGAATCTCGGCGACGTCACGTGCCGCGCGTTTAATCGATGATATTTCAGGGCTGATAATCGCGTACCCGCCAGTGATAATGACGCAGGATTCTTTGCACGCGTTCAATTTCATCGTTAATGGTGTCTTTTTGTGGAAGAATCGTTTGCTCTCGCTCGAATGGAAAGATAATCGATTAATAGGTCGAGGAAGATGAAAGAATTTGAGCGATGAAGGGCAGAAAGATTGTCGGCGAAAAAAATTGGTGGTCGGTGACGGAAGAAATGGGAGATAAAAGTGCTGGATTGACGGTTAACCCTTTCGGAATCGATACTGTGTGCGCAAGACGTTAACAATTTTATTAAACGAGTTGTTCAGATCTTTTTTTTTCTTTTTTTTCGTAACGGCGCACAAAAGAATTAGACTCTCAGGTTGATTTCTTTTCCTGTTTCTTGTGTTCGTATATCTTTTTTAAATTCGTGCCATACTATAACGACATCGTAAGAAGCTTACGGAATTTCTATTTGCTTGATTGGCGCAATAAAACCGTCCTAAACGGTTGATGCTGTAATTGTTTTAAATAGCATTATGGAAATACACGTGGAAACTTTTCACTGTTAATCCCCTTATCGGGGATGTTATAGTTATCGTTATAGTCGTTGGGATATTTATTCCAATTCGTGAATATGTCAACGAATAGTCTGGAAGTTTAAAGCGGGCAAAGCTCGATTTTTTTCACAGAGAGCAGCAGAGAATTTTATGCCCGCGAAACGTCTAAGTTTTTTTAGTTGTTTCGCCCTCGAGTACCTTTGTGCAAATCCTCGACTGTCGATTTAAAACTTTTCACGCGCCAACATATCTACGCCGGATTTTAAGGTCGCAAATTAACATGCGGAATATATCCAATGTTTCTTTTTCCCGGAGTGAAAAAGCAATGCCACCCTAAACGAAATTTAATTAAATCGTAAAGTCCTCGACTTTGATGCGAAGCTCGGATTCTAATTTGTCATTGGACCTGCGCGCTGAAATATAAGTTTCGTTTGCTAAACGTTTTATTCTGTGGTGAGAAACGTGGCAATTTTGAGATTAAACAGAACGAGCCTGCAACGTAGGGGAAACTTTATATCTGTGTTCATTTTTATAGTTCTAGAAAATCGAGTTGAAAATTTCTTACAAAATTACAACGAATTCTAAATTATTTTAAACGCAGTACCTAGGTGATAAATAAAAAAAAAGAAGAACTATTTCACGCACACGTATATCTTTTATTAAGATAAATCTCCTTTGTAACCATTTTAATTATTTCTCTGTAATTTGATATTAGTTCACTATGCATGGAATTTTAAATGCAACGCATTAATTATTTCAGCTTTGAATATTACGAATAGACTGACTGATTATTTATTCCTTACATTCCAAAAAATAATTAATTCATTAAAAAGTTAATGGAAGATCCATCCAGCCAGTGTTTAACGATAATGTTCGTTGCAAATACGAATAAAAATTATACACCGTTAAAAAAGCCACTGGTGGATTTACAGGATTCTACCGTTAAACCAAACATACATCGTATCGATTGTCTACTTCAGCCAATCAAACAACAATTATCTTCAAATATGTCAAGTACGAAGCAGCGTGTAACAATAATGTTTGTTAAAAATACGAATAAAAATTATACTCTGTAAAAAAAAGCCACTGGTGGATTTACAGGATTCTACCATTAAACCAAACATACAGCGTATCGATTGATTACTTCAGCCAATCAAACAACAATTATCTGCAAATATATCAAATACAAAGCAACGTGTAACAATAATATTCGTTAAAAACATGAAAATCATACGCCGTTAAAATGACCACTGCTGGATTTCCACGACTTTGCTGTTAGTCGAATCTTTGCAATTGTATCGACTGGTTACTTCGACCAATTAAACAACGACGATCTTTAAACAGTTGTAAGAAAAATTCCACCCCCGCCCCCGTCAATTTCCAATATTTTTCGAAGAAATTAAACAGAGAAGAGAGAAGAATTAAAGAGCTAAAAAAAGAAAAGAAGAAGTAAAAGAAAGAAGGTGGCCCCTGTCGTTAGCGACAAAGGAGACCAGTCGAACGGCGAACACGGTGAACCGAAGTTTTTTAATAAACCCAGGGACACGCCATGCAACGCTTTCATTATCCTCGTTTATCGCGCGGAGCACACCCCTTTTGGCCATCGCCCGTTTTACATCGCAATTTCAGTGCTGGTGCATTTGCGGCCAGCCAGAATTTCACCGCCATATTTTTGCCAGCCGCAAACCGGAGCTGATCTGTCATCGGCTACCGTCATTTCGGCGCCGTCCCACAGATAGACGCGGATGGACGTGCGGAGACTGATAGCCGCAGCGTTTTATCGACGGCGCGGCGACGCCTTTTTATGATTCCATCCCTCTTTCACCCTCGTGAAATCTAACTCTGCTACCTTTCAAATTCCACCGTATTTTTAATAATACTTTCTGATATTCTGCGCTTTGTTCCAACGTTTGGCCAATTTTTTGGTTCATTTGTTCGGGATGAAAATAGTTGCAGGGCTGCCCAATGTATTGAGATTGGGTTGTATCTACTTAAATCGATCGTTACTATTAGAATATTCCAATCTTCAAGTTTCGATCCAAAACCGACAATTTCCTATAACTCCAATAAGCACAACCTCCGCAACCTCCGCAATTACAAACAATAGCAATTAATAAGATTTCAAATACTATGTTCCCTGAGCACGAAGCAATCGCTACGTGTCACTCTGTGAGAGTATTTAACCTGCAAGTTTCAGTCCAACAGCTTCTTACAAGCCCACTTAGCACACACATTCTACGATCACAAACAGTAGCAATTAATAAGATTTCGAATATTATATTCCCTAAGCACGAAGCGATTATTATTATATGTCGCTCTATGGGAGTATCCCACCCCCAAAAGTTTCGCTTCAGAACCAAAATCTCGGCACAACCGTAATTTCTACAGACCACGAACGATAAGAATCAAAATTTCAAGCATCCTTCAAACACAAAAACAATGCCTACAAAATAACTACTACTCGTCGTCGCTTTATCAAGATGTTCTCAAGCCCCAAGTTTTACCCTAAAATCAAAATCTCCCTGCAAGCCCAATTAACACAATTTCTACAGATTGCAAATAATATGAATCAACGCATTGATGACGGTATGGTCTGATAAGCACATAGCCTGAATTCCCGCGTATTTTTTGAATGATTGAAAAACTTCAAAAGCGTGTGTAGCATCTAACAAGTGTAACATTTTATTAAAAATCAACGAGCATATTTGAAGATACTTCTTCGCAACATTTTGTTTATAGCCAGCATTGCTCTTTTCTACTGTTTTATTTAACGTTTTGTATATTGGGTTGGCTACTAAGTAATTGCGGATTTTGTCAATACTATCTAATGACTATAATGATTATCTAATGACAATAGGATACCGCATGAAGTATGCAAGACGCGAACCTTCTGTCAGGAAACAGTTGAAAGATGGAAGAATTAACGTCTGTTGATCTCAATGCGTTAACAATATTTCACGTGTTCTTTACGTACGAAGCGATCGTTGCAATAATCATCAAACCCTATGAAAATATATATGCAACCCCTAAGTTCTACGGTAAAATGAAAATCTCGCCACTAATTTTAACGCAATTTCCACAAATTACGCTGCGAGACAATGAGAATTAACAACATTTTAAATAATAATCTAATGCGAAGCAGCTTTTTGAAAATTGTTCTCTATAGAAAACTTTCACGCCATAGTCGGGTCACGGTACACGGATCACAAGGTGATTCAGCGAGCGGCACACGTTTCAGAAGAAAGTTTCGCAGCCAGAAGGGGAGTCCGCGATAATCCTCGCCTAAGGGATTCCCGTTTTCCGCGAAAAGCTCCAAGTTTCCCGAGGTTCCAACGGCAAGAAATTGAATCACTATCGTTAGGGAGGGCAACCATTTTCATAAGCAGCCGCGCGAGCAGAACTCCCGCTCTAAACCGCATTCGAATATTCCACCGGTTACATCCTCTCGTCTTCCAGCTGATGCACGCTTGTCCCGACGCCCGCGCCGCGCCATGCAATAACCTACAATTCCACGGTAATACGGAACTTCATAATGTCCGTAATTACCCAGGATAATCTCACTGTCGTGTTCTCCGCGTAATGTATGCTTCCGCCCTATCCGGGTAATGAAAATATCTGCCGCCGGACGTATTTGACCGGAATTATTAACCTAACGGAACATCCTCGTCTTCTCGATTCTTCATCGATGGGAAAACGATTTTATTAATAGATTAATTTCCACGAGCGGACTGTGGATTCTTGTCTGTTTGTGGGAAATTTATAGATGCAAAAATGCATCTGTAAAATGCATGTATAAAATATGCAAAGTGCGATACTCGTAATATCTAGAAAGTGGAGCGAGTCTTTATATAGGTGCTAGTTCTTTAGTTGCTTTCCTTCATGAAAAAATCAGATAATAAATTAGAAGGAAAATTAAAATTAAGATTCAACGGATATCGCTAAAATTAATTAAATACCCGCAGTTTATTGATAAGATATCGTTGCACAGGTTCTTGTGAGCTTGAGTGACACGACTAATGGACTTGCTGCTTATATACTGTATGCGCATGTACTGTATACCGTATACATACTTAGATATTCTAATTTATAGCGACGTTAAGAGCTCCGAAGCAGAATATCTCCGTATATTAAAGTACGACAGCTGTATTTTATACTTGCTCAGGAATAGGTCGAGTTTGAAAAAAACAATCGCTCGCGAGGGTAAAACGAAAAGAAATTGAATTTTTATCAAGTAGAAAATCGTGTTACGGAGATGAAACCGTACTCGGTTCGTCTCTGTATTAGACGAAGTTTCAATCGCCATAAGAGGCATAAGAGGGTAGAAAAAATTAAGGAAAGGGAGAAGAAAGGGAGAAAAAAAAATAGAAGCAGCTCTACAGAACATAGGGATGGCAGAACCTGGTGGAATACCGCGTGAATCAACTCGTATTCCGAGTGACTGCCACGTCGAGGGAAGTAATAATATGAAAATCCATTCGTGATAAGCGTGCTACGCCGAAAGAAACGGGGACAGGCATCGGGGGTGGATTGTAAATAAGCCTGTCGCGAGGACGAATAGTTTTTCCATAATTCTCTCTCTTTGGAGAGGAAAGGAGGAGAATAAAGAGAATGAATGGAGCACGTTGGATTACGTAGGAAGTCCATTCCGCCTCTGAGATTCGATGAATTAATACGACAAATCTCGAATTCTTGAACCAATCTACGTATAAGCAAGGAAATTATTTACATATTTTATCCTTATTATTTCATATTAAAATGTATAATAATGTAAATATTTAATTGAAATTATTTCTGTTATACTAATGAATTTTCAAACCGAACGAGATATTTTAAATATTATATTTCAAGATATTTTGTATTGCAAAATTTATTTTGTTCGTATGATTAATCATTAATTAAGAGAGGATTTTAAATCCTAATTATTTATAGGATTTTACTATCAGAGAAATCCTACTCACTGATTGATTCCAAATATACGCAGCTTAGTGCATGTAACAGATGGAAGATATATGTTGCATGGATTACAATACGGTTCTGCTTATGGTACTAACTTGCTCTACTACACGCTATAGAAGCCGATAATTGGTAATGAAATAAGAATATAACAAATTTAGGAACTTTCCGCTACTGATCATAAGTATTAAGACACCTGTTGATATTTATTATAAATGGAATACTTCTCGCTGTTTTTATTTTCTATTTTTTTATTATTTCATTCCCACTGCGCGTGCCTTCTCAAATATAAAATGCAAAATATTCGATAAAATCAAAATTCTTAGAATTTCTCAATAAACGCAACGAGTGGAGGTCACTCGTTCGTCATACAATCACGCATTCGTACAACGTCATTTCCAATTGTTTCTATCTCCATAAGGAATCAGCACAGTATCTAGAACCTCAATAAATAAATAAAAAAAAAAGAAGAAAAGAAAAAGGTAAAACTAACCCCACTGAGAGAGATACGATCGATTCGTCGGTTTCGACTTGAAATTCCAGACGTCCGAAAGGTGGCAGGAAATCCGCCCGCGCTATACCGTCGTTTCGTTTCGTTTCGTTCCGTTCCGTTAATTAAACATCGACGTACTCGGTGGCTGCACAGTCTCGAAATTTCCTAGCGCAGGCAAGATCCTCGACGACTCGCGAAAGACACTCGAGCGTTTCGAAGAGGAAGCCGCTGTCTCGACACACCGTCACCGTTTCTGTCCCTTAAACGCTCCTCGGCAGTTTTTCCACCGAGTGCTATCCGCAATTACAGGTCTCGTGACCAGTTACGCGAGCGTATTCGCGCGCGTACTCGCGCACCGCGGGGCCAGAGTGCTTCAAAGACGTCGTTCAGCGTCGTCATTAAGTCGAGTGCGCGTCTAACTACCCGCATGTGTGCCACTCCGCGACGTTAATCGCTCGAATGCGCGCAAACACGCGCGGAAAACCCGCGGCTATTTCACGCTATCTGTCTCGCGCAGTTTCACCCACGTGCGCGTCGTCTCGCGGCTGTTTGCGTTTGAACTCGGCGTATGGTCGACGCTGTGATTCAACGAGTGCGTTTAAACCAAGGGTCGGAGCCCTCGTTTGAACGTTCGGATCATCGGTGGTATTTGCGACTAGTTTGATGCTTTAGAGGAAAATTAAGTTACATCTCATTAACGCGATAAGGGTAAATGGTTGGAGAGGTTGAAAAGCTTGAACCGAAGCGTTCTAAGCGTATTTAAGGTCTTTTTAGCTTTTTATTTTTCTGTCCCTTTCCTTTCTTTCTCTCTCTTTTTTTTTTTTTAGAGAGAAGTGAAGTGCGTTGTTGAAGTGCTTGCTTTGTTTAGTAACTCGGTATATTGTCTTTTAAGGTTCGTAATGATTTTTGTTATTTCAATTGTAATCGGCACACGTATGTGTAAAATTATCATTGCTGATGATATACAAAATAAGTAACATAGGTGACTAGCAATTTTCAAATTAATAGCATGAAATAAATATCGAGTAGCTGGAAGCACAAACAGCAATCTAACGATGAGTATAGGAATTTCGTAACGTCGAACGTAAGAAAATTAGAAAATATGCGAGATTACGAGACGTGAAAGATATGTACATATACCTTGAACAGACAATTAATTTCACACGGCGTATAAAAGACAAGTACCTCCTGACAAAATTTCCAATCAACTTTCAAAAGAATTGAATGAAGATGATGAATAATGCTGTTTGAACGATGTCTTCGACCGTTATAGCGACACACGTAATTTATAGTCCAACAAGTAGTTACCGCTCCTTTATTCTCATGTTAATAAGAGGCAAGAAGATTATGCCAACGATGACTCGTGCGATTCAGCCTGAGCAAACTTCAGATCGTCTTATACGTGTAGGATGACTTGCACGAGATGACTTTCGATTACGTTAATATGTATGTATTTCCTTAATCGCGATCGAAATAACATAGAAACGTTTGTGGCAAGTCGTTTGGCTAACTGATCGCCTGTCGATAGTACGAGTAGAAGATCTGTGCAGATCTAATAGATCCGTAGTTTCGAATTCGAAACATCACACCGGAATAATAGAAATGGAACACAGTTTTCATTATTAACTCGCGCCTCATTTACCGTACATTATTAACTTCCTCGTCGCTCGATCGTATCGATTCGGGCATTCGGGCCGTGGAAATTTAAACGCGTGCGTCCACGATAAATTGTTAATCAATCCTATCAACGCCCTGACTAATTACGATCCAGGAATGGAAACGATACACGCCTCCCTTCCTCGGAAATATTATTTTAATTCGCAGGTATTCGCTGTTGGTAATTCGATCGAATTAGAACTGCAATACGATTATTTGATGAATAGATAATACAGGAGCGCTAATTAATTATCTACCTAATTCCGCCGCGTTTTTTCTTCATCGAATAAGATCTGAATTAAATTTGCGCTTGAATTGTACGCTCAGCATGTGTGTGTTAATACTAACGTTTATAATTGCTACATCGTTTAACTAACTTTTGTCACGAATGATTATCGCGATTTCTAATTCCAATTGATCGTGTCGACGATCGATAAAGTAGAAACTCGAAAGTCTTGACAGTTGTACTAGAAACATTTATAAACATATTTTTATATCTTCAAAGAAGATTAGTATGTTATTATCGTATTAAATATATATTGTATTCTATAATATATAGTAATATGCTGTTATAATACATGGTATATAGTGTATATTAGGTTGTCCGAAATGTTTCTTTCGTTTTATGAGGAAATAATAGACGCACAACGTTTTTTGTTTTATATTATTTTGTCGAATTACGTACGATCCATTTTGTTATGTCGAGATAAATACCGCGACATTTCACAGACTTGGTTTCACGTTTATATGAAGGTGCATTGTTGTAAAAAAACACGTTTGCGAAAGAAAGACACCTTTCGAACAACCTATACAATGCTATACTAAATATGTAGCAGGTCAAATACTAAATGGAAACGAGACATTCCAGGTATTAACGACAACTCTTTCGCATTTCCCTTAAATTCACGTAATTTTCTCACGACAGAAACACTCGATTGGGTTGAAAATGGTTGGAAGAAACGTTGCAGAGCTAATTATTATTGTAATCAATCTTGCCAGGCCAAACAGTTAATTTTCTACATGAAGGAGGAGTTAGCGAACGATTTGCATGCCAGTTAACAAGCATAAGAAACGACGGCTAGTGTCGGCCGCTAATTCGTACGAGTTCCTAACACACGACAGATGTTAACAGTGAATTAACGCGGTAGAACGTACGAGCGACGAGGCGAGAGTTAACACCGTTCCCAGGCTATCGATATGATCGCAATTTCAGCTTACAACCATAATTAACGCGTACCCTGCGCCGGTACACCTGACCAAACTTCGCTAAAACGCACTTTTGCCCGCCATTACTGCCGTTAAATGTCGGATCTAATAATAAATTGAACGACGATGCAACGTAAAAGTGCATCCGCGTTGTAACTACCTTTGATTGTAAATACCTGAGAAATTGAGGCGACAGAAGTTTCGTGACCCGAACGAAATGAAGCGATAGTTACGAGCAAATTTAGGCCAATACTACTCCTATAAAATCTCACGATATTATCTCGTCTGTTTTTAACTATTTGCGCCGTCAACATTTTTATGACGAGGTAAGTCAGCATTTTAAGGACGATTTTATGGAGAAAATTTTTGAAACCAAGGGTTTTCTTTCTTCTTTCGTTTTCTATGGGCAAAAATAACATGGGGGAATAATTGTAACGCTCAATGGCATTGTAATGACGCCAGTAGAATAGAAAATGTTAACGTGAAGTACAATTTATACTTTGTGAGGTGCGCTTTAAAATACCTGGCACACTCATTAGAACGGTACCGTCAATCAAACACACGGCCAGCAAGAAGTTTTGAAAAATCTCGTGGAATTTCATAGAATCTAGAATTTGAAAAAAGTTACACAAAATTTATTTACCTTAAAATACCTTTTAGTCAAGAATCTACAAAAGTAGTAATATAGAACTATAATGAATATATATAAAAATACTAACGATACTGATTACACAAGTAATCGAAATAATTCTCAATTCCTATAGCTCTTCACGACTATTCACATTCTTCCCAAGATCTGTAAGACAATATTTTGAACCGCGCCGTCCAGATATCGTCAAATAATCGGACTACGTTCTGGCCAATGAACAATCGAACTTCTCCAGTTCACAACGAGCGGACTTTCTCGTCGTCCCCAGCGAGAACCGTGCAATACGATCCAAATCCAGCCCGTAAAAAAGGATCGACGTTGTAAGGGATCCTGGAAGCCATTGCAGGTCGCAGACCAAAGTTCGATTCTCCGATGATGGATAGTTCCCATGTTTGCCATCCTGGTTCGTTTTACCTTGTCCCATACTTTCAATACACCTTTCCAACATATCTTCCAGCATTGAGAACGTATACACACGCGTACACACTAACTGACACTTACTGACAAAAGTTAAGAAACGTAATGATCGCTTGGAAATTACTGTACGTTCTTTATCTTTTGAGATCCATTGGTTGGAATGAAAAATATCACGAAGAGATAACACGTTATACCTGAACAGACAACAAGTTTTAACATTAAATATTTAAAACGATCAGTGAAATTTAGTTTACATGATAACGCGATGGCGTGGAATTGTTCCTCACGAGATGGTTCTGGTCCGTTAACGCAAATAAAAGAAACTATGCATAGATTCGTGTATGGCGATATTTTACAAACTTATACGTTGCCATTCGCAAACGAGAAAATGCCGATATATTGGTCATTTCTATACGATGATGGTTCTAAATATTTCCCTAATTAAGGTATTTAATTAAGGCATTTCTTCTGGACAAAGTGTCGATATAATTAAGCGGTCTAGTCGATCTCCTGACTTGAACCCAATTGGACATTTGTGGGATTACGTTAGACCGTCAATTGAGAAGTCAATCTTTAACAAATATGTTGAAGGTCACCACTTTTAAGAAAACTCTACATCTCATCTTTTTAGCTTTCTAAAGCACCGAAGCCATCGACAGCGTATAGACAAAAGACTGCGACGAAGGCAGGCCATAAACAGTGGACAGGCGACGTTGGCTTCCGGGTTTTTCAGTTATAGAGTAACACTGCTAGCGTGCGGATCTGGACCAACTCAAATTATTATTTCATTTTTGTACTTTTCACTTCTGTATTTAAAATATACTTTTCTACCTTATAATTTATCCACGTGTCTCTCTCTCTTTATACATCTAATAACCTCGACAAAATAAATGGGAGCTAATGCAGAAAATTACGAAAATATAGCGTGAAATATCGATTATTAACCCTTAGAGTGCTATGGATGCATATATGCGTCTGGCGAAAGTCATCGGTGTGGACTAAGGACGCATATATGCATCTGGCGAAAGCCATCGCTGTGGACTAAGGACGCATATATGCGTTTGTCAATTTTTCCAAGCACCTACGCACAAGTAATACTATTACGTTTGTGTGAGATAAATATAAATGCATTTCAATGTTAATGCCGCGTTCGAAGAAACTGTCTTTTCTTTTCTTTTTTTTTATTTAATACTTTGTATTCACAATTTGTCCAATTTGGACATTTGGTAGAATAATCGTGCCGGCACAACACAATTATCAAGAAGAAAATGTGTTGTTTGTGTGAAAAATAAGAGAAGGAACGACAGAAAATGCGATGTCGGATTATGTATCGATGATTGTTTTAAAATTTTTCATGCACAACTGAATTATTAACTTGTGTTGTATTTACTAAATTTAGTTTTCTAGTTTACTACCCAAATTCTAGTTTATTGTAAATTTCAATGTTTATAATAAATAATTAATACTAAAAAATAACGCTCTTGAATCATTTAATCTCGCGCAAAAGAATTACTATAACTTATTACGATTTGCGCTTTGAATAGTCGATCAACAGAGTTCAGTATAGCGAAAAAGTATTCGGTCCACAGCGATCGTCAGCGCTGGCAGCATGCCGTCCGTACGGATGGCATAGGCTCCGAGTATTCAGCACTCTAAGGGTTAAAAATATAGTGTGATTGTGGCAAATTCGCGGTGTACGTTCTGAGGTAAATTTCATAAAGAGTACTGTGTTATAGTATTTTCTATTATCACTAAGGTCTATTGGAATCTACAAATGTTAATAGAAGCACGCATCTCATATTGTAAATTCCAACGAATCTATTGATAAAATTAGTTTTCAAATTTAAGTATATTATAATTGAAAATTACAATGAATCTATTTAAAAAAAATTTCTTTCGAATTTAAATTTATTATGGTTTGTAGTATGATATGATCGTATTTTCTGTTCAAATGAAACCGCCTCGAAAGTAAAGTGAATTCTGACGTGATTCGGTGATTGTGTGAAAAATTAACTGGGTTCGGTGGTTAATGGAACTAGTACAAGAAGAACGATGGTTGAGCGAAAACTTGAAGAAATTGTAAGATTGACTCGATACTGCTGACGTTACTCTACAAGATAAATTGTTTCTTCCTTTGCTGACTTAGAACTTTGCTTGAAATCTAACTACGTGCGATTCGAAATATAATTTCCATGCATCAGCAAGTATAAAATAAACTCTCTATCTGACACGTGGATTCGTTTAATTAGTCATAGAAACGATTTCATTCCAATAGATAAACCCTTATTCATTGTAATCTCATACCCTTTCCAAACTCCAGTGATCAGTTCAGATTTCAGTAAATCCATAGCCAACTAATATTCATAGTAATAAACCTTTACGTTGAATACGAAACACAAAACTTTTATTTAACGATGTTTTCAATACAAAATCTTTATGTAACTATCTCTTCCACTAAACGCAATTGAAATATCGAAATTGCTCATTTATTGCTGCAAATTTTTTAAATACCAATGCTGTTGCTAACTAAAACCTAAATAAAAAAGGAGAAAGGAGGAGAGTGTTATAAGCAAATTAGACTCGTTTCCCATTCGACGATCTCATCCCTTTCATGTCATCCCATGTACCATCCTATTTTCAACGTGATTAATTTAATGAACTATTTAATCGCGTCCCGTTTAATTAATTAACTTCTGGCCTGGTGACTCGCGCGACATATGCGTCCCAGTTATTAGCGGTATGGAGGGTCGCCAGACGAACGAAAGTTCCCTGGAAAATGAAAATAATGGTCTGAGAACAAAGAGGCGTACCTCTCACACAGTCACGACATCTCGAAAATCTTCGACCTCGGCTGCGAGCCTCACGCGATACGCATGCAAGAAAAGAATCGATTTCTCTCCTGTCGTATACTTGGCTTGTGTTCGAACTAATTAATTTCCTACAAGAAGAAGAGAGTGTAATATGAGGGTGTTGCAATTACCACGTTGTCGATCCAAATCCAAAGTTAGCGCGAGCATTACCTCGCGATAAACTTCGTGATAAATAGATTAGATTAATTGACGAAGAAATGAGAAATTTTGGTGAAATGGAAAACTTTTGTTGCAATGGTTCTATAGGGATTACAAATGGCTACGTCAACAATGAAGAAATAAAAGATCGATACGTTTGGGTTCTTAAAATTACAATTGTTTAAAGAGGACCTAGAATTTGAATCAAAGATCGAGGAACGTTAAAAAATATTTCTGTTAATAGCTACAGGAAAAATTGGCGTTGTAACTGTCACGGTAACAAAAAAAATCAGATTTTTAAAATAACTAATTCGAGGCTTTCGAAAAATTGAACTATGTACGCTGCAATCGTACAACAGTAAACATTTTTACACAAAAATTCAACAGCCTATAAAAGTTGAACTCTGCGAAATTGAACTCTACAAAATTAAAAGCCCTTCTATACGCACAAAAGTTTAGCTCTCGCGTAACAATTAAACTGCTTTTCATTATTTTGAACAATCATCGTAGCACAGAATGCTTCGAATCCTTCGAATATCCAAACTATATCCATAAATATATCCAAACCGCCAGAGATGTCGACGTCGCGGAATGCCAAAGAAATTCTATCGAAGTATTACAATCTTTTCCAGTCAACTTTTAGCAAGCAAGAAACTCGGAAGTTAGAATCGACGAATTTTACCCCGCGGTTACAAGAGAGCAAGAACCTATTACATTTTTAATCTGTAAACGGTACAGATTTACGGCGAGTCACGATCTACGATGGCGAAAAACGCGAGGCTGGATCATCAAGAAACGTCCAGAACGTCGATACGAGCCGCTCGATCGTAAAGCTCGTTTATTATAGTGCTCGTCGTGGCTTGTCGAGTTGTTCGACTGATTTCACCGAAGGGCATTCTGCCACAGACATCAGAACCTGGCTTCCCTTGGCTTCCATACAAGCCCGCGTATAATCGTCCGAGCACATGATCGATCCACGTCAGTGGGTCGATGACTCGCTCGGTTATAGTTCTTTGTATTTTTAACAACCTGGATAAATCAGGAAGAATTACCAGCCACCGTGAATTTTGATAAATCGACACTCGTTTTTCAATTGAATTGGTACCATCAATGGGTGACGAATTGGTTTGATCGATTATCTGCAACGAATTAATTTGGTATTTGGAAAAAATTCACTTCAGTTTAATATACAGCTAGTGATATTTTATTTTTGGACAGTGATGCGAATTTATAGTGTGTTCCACTGTGATGGAAATTATTGTCCCTCGTATATTTGTAAAATAAATGTTACGTTAATTATTACGTGGACGTTAGAAATTTTTTATTGGAAAATATTTCACAGTTACCTAAATAAAGATTGAATAAATTATGGAAGAAATGAACGCACGTTTATCCAACAGTGCAAAGAGATGTGTAACGCGGATGTTATCCGATTTAAGAGACGTTTCAGTTAAGAAGGTAAAGGATCTAAATACTTGTGTAATTCTAATTTAAGAAAAACAATTGTCCTGTATTTAATGTATATTATTAGTAAGTATAGATCCTATTTAAACACGTTTGTGCTCTTCGCGAAATATATACTTGCGCTAAAATATTTTGTAACTTCTATATACAATTTCAGATCGATTTCAAACTTAATCGAGTCTCATTACAGTGTTATTGAAATTTCAAAGCGTTTCATATAAATATGTAACGCGTGTAATACAAGTAATATCTACAAGTGTTCGAGTTTCGCGAGTCTGTGTACACCAGCACGGTTTCCTGATTTCACCAGGTCCCACTGTTGCTTTATATTTATTGCCTTTCGTTCTATATTTAGTCTCGTTACACCATGGCACGCCCATCATCGGTATCGTTGGACAAGTTTACGAAATCCTCGCGTTCTTCTCCAAGCATCTCGAAGAAGAACACAGCTCGTTCCATCCTGAAAAAGTCGTATCTCGCTCCACTAGAGAGGTTTTTAATTAATTCTTAATGATCGCTAATTAAATTTGAAACCTGTCGACGGGCCGCTAGGTGTTCGAAAATGTTTTTCAATTAAGTTTTAAGGGCTAGTTAAACCCGACAGCACCCTCGATGGAATATCACGAAACGACTTTTTAATTAAATTTCATGAGCTCCCATTTCAAGGTGGTTGAGTGAGAAAAAGAGAGGAACAGTTTGAAATGACGTTTTATTTCATTTCGGTACCTGCGGACGTATTGTAGGTTTGTATGGTAATTTCGATCAAATTACCTTTCACTTTGCCACGTGAAATTTCGTAATTATAATTCATATCTGGGAAAATCTCGTTTAAATATTTCGACCAGTATCGATGCATTAATTTATATATTGAAAAAAAGCAATGCAAATGGATAGGAACTTTCATCATGATTTCGATAATATTCGGTCGTTTTTAGATTACTACGTTTCTAGAATATTAGTAATAGTAATAATAGTAATTAATAGTCATCGATAGTAACTGTAATCTAAGCTACGGTTTCTAGAATATTCCAATTCTAATAAACGAATGTTTTAATTCCATTATTTCAACGCTAGAGAATAGTAAGAAAGGCAACAGAAGATTCACGCAGAAAAAGAAGAAAAGTAAATGATGTTTCCAAACTTCTACAAAATTTTCTCCTACGATAAAATCATCTGCCACTGATAGACAACTAATGCAATACATGGCAATCTTCTTTGTAAAATCTAAAATTCCAAACATGTAAAACAAAGAGCAACAAAACACACAGTTAAAAGAGTAATTTTAAAGGGTGATTTAGAAGCGGTGCATTTACTTTAGTGGAAAGCATAATTCATCGGCCGCGGAGCGAAAATGACGGCACGGGGCCCTGGGCAATTTAAGAATGAATATTTAATGGCGATTTACGAGGCAGTTCTATGAAATTCCGGGATTGCTCTATGCAAAAACAATTCTACGCTGATAGGACGATGATCATCATCCAATCACGATGATGGACGTTCAATGAATGATTTTTCATTTTTGATGAGTGAACACGATCGAACGGTAATTACCTTTGCGATTTCAACATTTCCAGGGCCGTTTATTTGGAAATTCTATTTGTTCGTGACTTCCGCATAAACACGCGAACCAACCCGGTAATCGTGATTGCTCTTAAACATTCATGCGTCAAAACATCACCTTCTATAAACGTGCTTGATGCAGATATTGAAGATTCAACGGAATGCTATTTCACGATTGCATAATTGCAAAAAAAGGTTCGCTAATTCTATATTGCAGCACATAAAACACCAAGCCGTTGTACCTTGTTTTCGCGATTATAATTCCTTTTAATTTTGCATACCATGTTTTAAATCTTTGCTCTTTCGATTTCTCTTAATATAATTCTACGTTCTAATCTCGTTCGCGTGCATGCAAAGCGTATACACCAGATTTTCATAATTACGTCGCTTTTATTCTTGATTCGTTTGTCATCCTCTCAGAAGGATAATTTAAAGGTAATTTTATTTTAGGATTTATGACAGCTCTGTCCATATTTGATTGTTTTTTCTTTATCTGGCTGGTTGGAATAATAGACAAAGAATAAATGTTGATACAGAAATGTAATTAAAATTTTATTTGCTTGTCGAGCGTTCTGAATCTGGGTTAAATATCCAAACGAACAATCATAGCAGACTAAGACTACGAAGCACTGGGAAAACGAGCGATCTATATAACTGCACTACGAATTTCTGCCGACTATCTCGATTTTAGTAGCAGTACGTGCGATGCTTGATTTCTCTAGATATTTCTATATTTTTTAAATATCAAAATATTTCCTATAAATAATTTCTTAATAAATACGATCAACTCGATTACAAATAAATATAAAATAGACCTTATAATCCTCTTATCCATTTTTGTCTATATTAAAAAATCGAATTTCTTTATTCTTCCCTGCGAAAAAAAGAATGAATCTCGATCACGAAACATGTTCATCTGAGGCAGGACAAAGGTGGATATCACGGACGCCAGCCGATCTATCGACGTTATATGACGTGAACGTTTCGCGCGGCATTATTAAACACCGGGCCACCTCGATTTACCTGCACCGGTTCAGCGAGCAGGGTAAATATTTGCGACTACCCGGGTGGGTGGTGAAACTTGTGAAAAAAAATCGGAAAGAGGACACCGAGAGAGAAAAAGAGAAGGAAAATGAAAAGCGAGGAAAATATAGAATAATGGAGAAGAGGGTCAGTGAGGAAAATGAGAGAGGACGGAAGAGGGGGGGAAAAAAGAGAAGAGGACAGAAGGGAAGAAAAATTGAAACGGACGCGAACGTTTCGATTCAATAAAATCCTATTAGGGGGGCCGCGTGAATTCGTTCGACGAACGGTAATTACAATCGAACCGCGACGGTTAACGGGCCCCACCGAGCTTCCAAACGCGTTTATACGAAATAAAACTTTTCGAAACTTCGACCCGAATCCGTGGAATAGCACAGGCCAGTGATTTTCGATTAGGATAATTAGCTGGCAACCGACGGAATATTAAGTTGAAACGTTACATCGTTACGACGAGCGAAACTCAGAGGACAAACTAAACCACACATTTGTGTTAAATTGCAGAGATATTTTTTTCGATTTACAATTATCCTTGTTCCTCTTTTTCTCGTTTTGTCTCTTCGTACATATACGTGTGTGCCACTGGCCAATAGTTTTGGTACCAACTATTACTGCATTCATATGCCATCAAACTTCTCGTAATTTTAATAATATTGTCCGACGTATTAATGTACTGTGTGTGCTAACAGTTACTTAGCCTCTGGTCCCTACAAAAATTCGTCAAATATATCTTTGGATCTAACAAGATCTTCTCACTACTAGGTGCTTCATAAAAAGCGTTATAAAGCGAGATTAAAATGAAAAAAAATAACTAAAAAGCACTTGTCACGTTGTTTCCTATCCACGCTTCATATAAAGTTAATATATATTAAATATTAATTTCAAGAATGTGGAAGCCGTTATAGGAGTTTGAAAAATGTGCGAAAAATGTATGCAACATGTTCTTCGACATTTCAAATATTGTAATTCGTGTCGACAATTCTCGTGTGAATGTGCGTCGATAAAAAGAAATAAAATAACGTTAAACTAATCATACGATTGCACCAATAACACGTTGGTACGTGTACCCAAACTTTTGTCTAGCAATGTGTGTCTTTCTCTTTCTCGTGGTCTCGCAAACTGGATCGAACGGTATTGTAAAAATAAACACGCGAGAAGAACGGTTAGGAAAAAATAAGAGGAAAACGGAGAGACGGAGTGGTTTCTGTATAAACACGGTGCGGATCGTCTGGTATTTTAAACAATAACGCAAAGATACTATTATAAACGTTTGTACTGGCTGCACGTCGGCGAATTGCTGCTCGCAGCCGCGGAATGTTCATCCGATAACCCGATTCGCAGGGATCCGCATCGCGCGCGAGTGCGGATTTCGCAATAAACGGATTACGTTTCTGCGTGCGCTGACTGTCTCGTTTTAATCTATAAACGGCACCGTTATACGTCGAAAACGAGCAGACCGTTCAACTGAGAAAATTGAACGCGTTAGGGCTCGACTAAATCTTGAAGGGTCATTAGAGTTGCAGGAGGAGGGCTGAATGAATCGAGATCTCTGCTTTTGAGTTCAAACGTAAATGCAATACGTGAATTTCGTGGTAAATTTGTAGAACGATTAAGCCTGAATGTTGGATAAGATAAGGTGGCAAAAAATTAATTTAGAAAATTCTTCTCTCAGTTTTAACGTGTATATCGTTCTAAGATTGCATCGTTCGTTAGTATTGTTTTAAAATTTATATCGCGTGATACACGTTACATCGTAAAAATTTACATATGCTGTGTATGTAAGAAGCGTGAATGACATTCAGATGAGACGTGGATGATTACATAGTGGAAGAGATCGAATCTTTATGCAAAGTGTCGATTACGAGAGAAAAGTGATGGGTTGCGTCGCACTTCATAAGTACACGCATGTACGATTATACGTTGCATACATACGACTGTGTACATGAATCTTTGAGATTACAGTGTAATTGAAAAGAAATAGCATTAAATTAAACGTCTTTAAATCTCCTTCGTTTCACGAGATACAGATATTTAATAGTCTCTATCGAAACAGTGTTCCTAATATTGTGGCAAACCTAAAATTCGTGTAACTTAACTTTTCGCAGTCATCTGCAACAATAACTTAACGACATCAATTTAAGTTCGCTTGATCTACTAGTCTATTGATCTACTGATCTATTGATCGTTCAACTATCAACCTACTGTACGTACATGCATACTAATTAAAATACACAGATAGATAAAATAAATATACAAATTTAAGAAAGCTTTCGACTAACGGACCATTTCAATGATCTTCTAAAAAGTCAAAAGCAAATCCATCAAGACTAAAACATCGATAAAACACTGAGAAATATTCCAAGTTTATATTACGGTCGAGCGACGTTTAAGGATCTGTTTGTTAGTTTGTAAGCCGTTGGTCTTTTTCATCAAGAACAGCTCGTCATAAGGAAACGTTCACGAAGTCGATGTTGATAAGAGGCAGTCGCCTGTCAGCTCGGCTAATTTGCAGGCGTCCTTTATACAGCGAACACGTAGCACACGCTCCACTCGTTACAATACGAATTACGTTTCTTGCCTCTGTGTCTCGTAGCGCGAGAACGCGAAACAAAACTCCCGGTTGCTTTGTCGAACCGGGACACAGAAAAGAGGCGCACAAAACAGCTAGCCTTGACACACGCTGAGCGCAAATAAAAGATGCATCAACTATTGTTCCCTTTTCTCCGTAGATTTTTCATATTTCTCGAACATTCATTCCTGGTCTGGTCGACGCATCGTTTCATACCCTTGAAACAATCGGTTACGTTCGTCGTCCGCTATCTTTTGTTCGCGTCTCTGATCACACGCTTTGACAAATTGGGATCGACAAATCGTCACCTTTCTACGATTTCGCAGAAATTCCACGATGAAAGACGAGACATTTTCGGTAATTTTCAAGAAGACGAATCGTTGACTTTTGAAGAGTAAATCGTTGGTTGGGATTGTCAGGGATTGTTTGATTGTCGTGAGATAATTTTTATAGACAAAATTGATCAATCGAAGTAGACAAATTGATCTACATTATCTTTCGAGAATTACTTAATTGATTTGTATCACTTTTGTGGAAATAGGATATTTGACTTTTTCTTGTTAAAGATGATTATTTATTTGCCATGAACAATTTTCATATACTATAATTGATGAATGTATGAACAAATTAAAAGTTCAATGAATTTGTTTCGTTTTCTGAGAATTTTCTAAACAAGGGGATGTACAATGAATCGTTGATTTGTACTACTTTTGTAGGAGACGGCTGCTTAATCCTTTTACTATTGGAAGTGACTATATTTGGTTTAGATGGAAGTGATGATTAATATTTATTTCGAGGAATATACATCGTATAGGCATATTTCAAACCGATCAGCTTCACTTTTCATGAATCTTCCGATTTTTATTAAATAATTATTGGAAAAAATATTCTATTTGGTTTCCATACGATTGGTATAGCGAAGAGAAATACGATGCATTATAAATTCGAAATATAATACAGCGTATAAAAAGAGGTACGATAAACTAAATTTCTCATTTTTCACAGGAAAGCAATTTGGAGTTTAAAGTACTCTCAATCAATCTCATATTATTAAAACCACGTTTTTATTTCGTTCTACCATCAAATATATGTTTTCCACATTCCTTTGAAAAATTCATGAAAATTCGATTGTCACTACAATAGCCATTCTCTCGATCTGTTAGAATCTTCTCACTTTTACAATTATTACGAACTACATGGTAAATTAAATATCAACTGAAAAGCTATACAAATTATAGAATGGAATGTTCAAGTCCGTTAAAAATCTAACTACCAACATTATGGAAAGTTCCTCGGACTAAGGTATACGAATGAAATATTCATTAGGATTAAATAGTAAATGCTCTAGCTCTATCTCAATACTCGAAAACAAAGAACGTAATTTCACGTGATTCAGTAGGAAATCCTAAATTAACGCAAAGCTTCCTAATTTGAATTGCACTTTGAATTATGCCCTCCAACGATCATATGATACTCTCGTCTTATCAATGCCATAAGTCTGGGATGCTTATTAAACGTCGCACAATTCGTTTCTGAGATACCTAGATACGTGCAAAAGATTTTTTAGGAAATTTCGCGAATGAAATTTCACCGAGGACGGTTAAATTACGCTTCCCAAAAATCACATAATTTTTTCATTTTGCCAATCCCATTACATCGGCATCAATCTACGTTCTTAGTCAATCGTGGCAAATCGATCGAACAAATGGAAGGTACGGCACCTTGCAGCTTTTCAGCGTCATCAACGGTGACAGTCATCCACGATCCAGGACGATTTGAATGGCAATTGATGCCGGCAAAACCGCGCGCTGACGTATCGCCATAATGTGGCTCGACGATAAAGCGTAGCGTGCACGTTTTGCCGTGATAAAGTGGCGGCTGATCGATGCCAATGCCGAGAATATACATATATATCGAACCGGCAGACGGAGGGAAAGCAGAGGAAAAAAGGAAGGAGACGAGTGGAAATGAGCAGACTAGAGACCAGACAATTTCCGAGGAAAAAGAAGATCGAAAGACAGAGAGAGAAAAATTGGCCGGAGAAAAAGGATCGAGACCATCGATCGAGAGAAGCCGGAGAAATGACCGTCGCAAGTTGGTCGAATGAGTCAACAACGACGACGTAATGATTTCGATGAGGCGGTAAACACAGAAGTCGATCGCCTTTGTCCATTCATTCTTGATGATGGAACCTCGAGTATCCTTTGAAAATTTCCCTGGGCTTCATAAAATATTTTCGAAGCGTTCGATTTCCGTATGTTTGGTACTCGTTTTTGAAGAAATTTCAATGTTTACCTCTGAAATATTGGAAGCTTTATAATGAAATATTATTTTCATAAATTTAGAACGCTTTTTTTTTAGAATCTTTATACAAGTGTCGTAACTCGTAATCATTTAATTTACATTCGAGCAGATTATATTTGAAACGAAAGATTGAAACTAGGGTTTTAATTTGTAATAATAATCGACCAGAGGTAAGCGTTGTTTGAAAGTTTTTCTAATCTATAGATTATGTGGAGCGTTTGCCAGGCGTTCGATGTTTGATCACGTTCGTTTAGTTTAATTGATCGCGAAGTTTAATTTAAACTTCAACTTTGGCTTGAATTTTTAATAATAATTTTGATGGGATGGAAAATACAAAGCAAAGGTGGAAAGTCAATCATATTTATCGATCCGCTTTTAAGTTAAAAATGAATTCATTTGTAAAACTTCTAGCCAAATATCACAATTCTTAATCCCTTGCCTCGTAATACCGAGTCACATTCGTAGTACGGATTACAGTTTGCGTCGAATCACAGTTGCATTCGTAATGAATTTTAATTTAAACTCCGACTCTGGTTTCAATTCTTAAGCACCGAGGATTACAAATACAAATTGCGCTTGATATTTCAATATTTTACATCCGACGCGATACGAAACCAGCAAATATCTAAGGGTAACTTACGTAGCTATAACAAAAATCACAAGGCAATTTATGTTGAACTCAGCCACTTCCTCCGCGTTACTTCGCGTCTTACAAATTGTCAATCAAACAGGAACGCTTTATTGTATATATGGTGTGATCAAAATTGAATTGAAATTACGCTAACGTAGCAGGTATAACCCGATGTATTATCGATGTATGAATGTGTTCCACGTTAAAAAATGAATTCTGTACTTTCGAGTTTTAATTAAAAGAATACAAAGAAAATAAAGAGGAATCGAAAAATTGAGTGCATGCGAGGGATTTAAAAATCCACATAACCAGCTGTATAGTAATAAAAATTTGCAAAAATGCGAAGCAATCTCGAGACTGTGAGAAGATTAAAAAAAAAAAAAAAAAGGGATCAGATTTTATCAATGCAGTTCATTTACGTACGTCCAACTATACAAGGGACTGGTATTATTTTTCAATAGAGTAGCTCCGATCTAACTCACGCCAGCCTGGAACTATGAATGACAAAGCCTTACATGACCCGCGACATTAGCATCGAATAAACGCTTGTCATGCCGGTGGTCGCATTCTAATCAAACGCTTTAATCAGTCATGATTACCCCACGTGGTATGTATGCGAGTGCCTCGCCTTTGAAGCAATTGCGCAATCCACATCGAATCCATCTCTTCCTCTTACCGTCGCTTTGTATATATCTACAAGTTCAGCTGATCTTCGAACTACGACTCTAACGCTAGAACTACCACGCCAGTCAAATTGACTGGTTTTACAATTTTATTTTAAAATTCTTACCTCATGTTATTCTTTTCCCCCGCAACGATAACTAAAAGAATAATATAATGAATTTTATTTTGTTTTTTATGTATTCAAACTGAAAATAATTTCGTATCAAGGCTACTTATAGCAATACCAGTAAAAATGTCTGGTACTTGTCAAAGTGTAAGAAGGTGCTGCAATCTGTTTATCGAACCCCAATTAACCAGTTTCCTCGTTTTGTACAACTTGCCACAAGTTTTGAAAATTTTTACGGCGTATCATTCGATACGATGATATCAGTTATCAGGAAAAATTCCAGATCGATCGTTAAATCGCTAGATGCTAGCACTAGAAATGCCACGCCAGTCATTTTGACTGGTTCTACGATTTTATAAATGTGTCAATCCTCATTTAGGGATCACGGTCCCAGATGGATTAATAATACCAAAAATGTACTACATAACATGGAATTGCTTCTGTAAGAAAGTAATAAATATAAATATATTCTATTATTACGTATTTTTTAAAAACCGGTCATTTTGACTAGCTTTGGTAGAAATAGCTTCGTGTCAACTATCGGTAGTTCTAGTGTTAATTATTACCCTCTCCTTGAAAAATTCAAAAATCCCAAATTCGTGCTGTTCAAACATCTTCGATACAATTCCCAAACGGATAATAAAAGTTAACAATAAAAATAATAGAATTAAAAATTGTACAACCGATAATAAAATTTTCGGTCGAGCGAAAACTCCCAAACCCTCTCGTCTCCGGGTATTGCCCCCGATATTCATAGTACAACCCCGAACTTCAACCAGATACAATAAAAAAGCTAATTGTAAGTAACTTCCGCGGGACATTATGTGAATTGAAAATTCGCTTGCGTTCAAGATCCTCATCACGCTACACTTACTCAAACTTCAAGACTTCATCTTAAACTGAACTAAAAGTTGAACTAAATTCAAGACTCGATCCTGATCTTGCGAAAGCGATAGTATCGTAAACTGAGCTTGTTCGAAGATCTGCAACATAATTTCCAAGCAAATCGTCAAACAACATCGTTCGTCTCTTCATTTCCACGGTCGTTTTAATCGGGCGTTAACGGATGTCTGGATCGGTCGCCATCGGCGTCTCGTTAACGCGACACACGTTCTCATCCACCCCCGGCGGCGGCGGTACTTGAGAGTTCACGGTGCCCGTTAATGGTGTGCACACCCGGGGGATCGATTTTCGCGGATCTTCTATTAAAACTTGCGCTAGGGATGCGCGTCTGGATCGTAATCTCTCTCCCTTTCCCAGAGGACGACGCGCGGTCGCGTCTGGCCGAGAGTGGTTCGTCGTCGAAATCGAGCATTTCGAACGTTAGCCCTAGGTGGAATCCGTTCGAGTGCGACGACATCGATTTGTCTCGAGTACCGTCCCGCTAATTACCAAAGGGAAAATATCCAAGGGGGAAGGATCTGTAATTGCGATCGAATGCAACGAGATATACAGTAGTTCGTGAAATATTTATACGAATCTTTGGTGAACACGTCGTGTGTGTATGAAACATGCGTGTTCTAATAAATGTGTGATAAGAAAATGAGTTATATGAAACATTTTGAAGTTTCATTGGCAGTAACGAGACTATATTATCGTGATTATATTGGTAAAGTTTCTAGATACAATTTTCGAGATACTGAATCTCGCAACTGTCTTCCTGTACAAAGTAGAAAATGTAATATATCGCGTTCTTCTCCTGTACTCTTCATATATCAATTTTTCACACGCTTTCTGATATGTTTCCATCATGAACTTTATGAAATTTCTCCAATTTTTTAAGAAAAAGGCTGTGTAAAGGAGACCATGGGAAATGTGTCTGTTTCAGCGACCTGAAATTTTCATTATTTCATAAAATTTCTTCACTATGAAATATAAAACCAGTCTCCCCCATTTTTTAAAATCAGCCCTATATGTATTCAACTCTGAACATGTCTCCCCTCATCGAGGTTCACCCTATTCACGGTGATGGTGAACCTCCAACAACACCATTCCCGATCTTTCCTTTTTTTTTTTTTTTTTTTTTTGTTGCTCTCCCATCGAACCATCGTATCGTCAGACACAAAACCGACATATGGTGGACGCAACAGGGCGATCATTCAGGCCGATGGACCAAAACAGAAAAAAATCGTACAAATCGATGGGCCATCGAAAGATTTTGATTGATCGTATTAGCTCGTCAAAACGCGACAAGAGTGGAAAGCGGCCAGGCAAATGTACCTAACGATGTACGCGACCGAGCCGATTAATCTGCGCGTCACGTGTCGCCACGTTTTCGACCCATAACGCTGGCAAGCAGATCAAAGCGGTTCCATGCGATTTTACAGCCGAACCAGCCGATTCATTTGGCCTTACCTATCGCGCCTAAAACAATGACGATCCGTTGCATCGACCACGCGAATCATTTCCATCAGACAGCGCTATCAACGCGTTCTTTATTTTCCATTCGTTCAAAAGACGAGCTTATTATCAACTGTATATATTATGTATTCATTTCTTAGTTCCATTACGCAAGTACGCGATTAATATTCAATTTTCAAGTTGTAAATCATCTGTTTCTACATGTTTATTCATTACGAGATGACACAGATAATAATAAATTCTAAGATAAATCCAAGCAACGATGTTTGTAACCTCATCACCTTTCATATTTTCGATCGATGTAACTTCTTATATTTCTTAATCGGAACAGACTTGAACAAACTGAAGTTTCTTAATTATCGAGTTGATCGGGAAAGATGTTACAATACTTCCAGGGCACAAAGAGTTAGCTTACTATTGGGATTTCTCCAATGTTCAGTTACTTTACTAGACTCGATATTATATCTCTTTCAAGGTTCCAAACAATACCAAGATCGAATTTATTCGTACGGAAACCATTAACCAGCTAAATATCCGAAATATCATTCAGCGCTACAAATGGTACCCTATATATCACACTGTATAACGACTCAACCAAAAGTACTTTTAATATTATCACTGTTGTAAATAGTCAGGTACTGCGCGTTTAAAAAAGTATGTGGCAGACTGATTGAAAATTACGGGGTTAAAGGCCGAGGCCACACGAGGGTTAAAATGACGTCCGTTGCGTGACGTTCGTTGTAGAAATATATTCGGTCGTGTGCATAAAGGCCAGTAAAAGCTTTTATTAATGATTTTTCAAGTAAGTGCTCGGTTCCGTATCCATAAAGGATGAAGTATCTACTTAAAATAATATTTACTTACGATATTCCACCATTTACTATGTAGTACCAGTAGAAGATTATGTATAAGAAATTTATCAATTGCTTTTGTTTATACTTCATACTTATGGGTATTTGCTTATTTTTGCATACGATCCATTGTCGTATATTGCAGTTCACACACTGGGAACGTGCATCACTCCAATTTACGGACAGGTATATTTTTACAACGGACGCCGTTCTACGCTCGTGTGGCACCGACCTAAACCACCGAAAGATGAGAACAAAAAAAAAAAAAAAGTATTCTTGTTGGTGTTGAAAAGGAGTCTTAAAGCAGCCGCTCGACGTTGAAACGGTTCCTCTTCTGTTTCTTTCTGTGCCATATCGAAGGCATTCTTATCCATTCTTTTCGAGTGGATCGAATAGAAGCTAGAAGAGGAGGAGCTGGAAAGTTGAGAACGTCTCTTGCCGGTGTTTTCTGGACCGTGTCAGTGGGTCAGTTTTCCGCGTTACTTTTGCCCTCGAGCCCCTTACACCGAGTTCCAACGAGCACATGACCCGTTTACCAGCGGCGCGTACGCGTCACCGGTTTCGAGCGATTCCTGGCAAACGTCCAGCTCGATTAACGCGTAAGTCAGGAATTGATACCCCAAGCCGACCTGGGGACATCTCCCCGGGGAACTATTCAGCCTCTCCGGAGACGTGATTTACTGCGTCGTGCCGCGATCGGATTAAACGTTTAGTATATCCAGACTGTCGATACGCTTCCAGTTTACGCGCAACGCGTCCACCGAGCTGCTCTACGGACTACGTTTCGTGAAAATGTTGCTTGTTACTTTTTTTACACCGTTCTATCCACTACCTCTTTGTTCTCCTAATTTATTTTAGCTCTTAGAATTTCTATTTACTTTCTTAAGTCTTAAGTCTTTGCAACGTGGTAAAATATTAATTTTTTTTTGCGACATTCCGAGGTGCCTGAATGAAAGATGTAGATTTCAAGCTGTAGATTATAATTCGACGCTTACGTAAATTCACATTTTTATCGACGCAAGAAACGGTCGTTGCTTTTTTCACACCATTGTATTTGTTAACTCTCTCATTTTCTCAAATAGCTAATAAATATTGGGCGTATAGGTTCCCAATGGAATGAATTGAAGAACTCAATGGAAATTGTAATAGCAAGTACAATTTGTCTTTTTACGTTCGTTATTTTTCTTCATATTCTTACGTTCGGCTTACTTTTATCTTAAAATTAGTTCCTAAGTAAATCAAACTTTGCTAGTTGATATTGCGATGGCCGAAGATAAAAGTGCCATCTAAGTGTTTCATCTACAAATGCATTAACTGTAGACTAACAGATCCAATTAGAAATAATCAGTCTTGTGATTTAAAGAAAATTGAGTTTCTCCGTTGCCCGACACACATCAATTCCCCGGCAATTTACATTATTGGTTTGTAATTACGATTATTAACGGACACGTATAGCCAGATTTATGAGCGAGACAAGAAATGTATATTGCACCGTTTATCTTGGTATTTTTACGTTTAACCTGTAAAGCGTAGAAAGATTTCACGGTAAGAAACATATGATATTTTTAACGTCACTTGTACAACTTTATCTTTGATACTTGTGACTCATATACGCGCGATAGAACACTTCAATTTGCAAATGGACGAGCTTGAAAAGTGCATTTAGAATGTGAAAAACCGAGTGTGTCGGAATCGGCGAAGGTCGACGAAAATGCAAGCAAGGCCACAGTGAAACTCATTGGACGAAGACATGGAGATTAATTCAACTCGTCCAATGTTAAACTCTTTAAAGCTACTCGACCGAGATATTCCAAGTACAACTAAGATAGAAACACGTGCAGACCTTGAAGTCTTTCCTCTAACGTTCATAGATTTCCAACATTTTTCCTTGATTTCATCACGATCAAACCAATCAGGAAACAAAATCAACGATATGTACTATCTTGACAGAGTAAACATCCAAGACTTGATTACTTTATACACGAGCAGCGACTTACGATATTTGTCCACTCGATTCGCTCACTGGTTACAGATAGTTCTCTCCATATCAAATACGTAATTTTATTTCGTGGAAGCAAAGCGTATAAGTTATCTTTTTTCTTCAATGACAAGTATCAAAACTATCGTTGCCTTGCGTTGTTATAGAAGCTAAATTACAGCGAAAAAATACCGATTTGTTTCTTTCAGAAGGCTTGGCGAAAGCTGCAAAGTACGAGTTTCGACGTTCGCGAAGAACCGTCTTGATTTGTATTCATTTTTCTACGAGCAAGATTTGTTTGACTGTATTAAAATCGACTGCTTTGCCGCACTATCGATATTAGACTGATTTCATCTTAAGGAAGAAGAAATTCAGAAAGGCGGAATGAATGTAGATATTGGAAAATGAAAAGTAATCGTCGTATATAAAGTACTGAAAATGTAAAATCTGTTGACGGAAGAATTGACGTAGCTGTCCTCATGCACGAATTTATTAATACTAGGAAGATATTTGAAGTATATTTGATTAATTTATAGAAAGGAGCAGAATAATTTTCCATTCGAGGCTCCTCCAACCTGCGACATCGTTCCTGAAACGGTCGATCAACAACGAAGAAATAAATCGACAGAGTTGTGCGGTCTAAACGTTTTGCAAATTTTTCACAGGAATTTTCAGCAATTTCGTGCGGAAACGGTTGACCGACGTGTTCTCTTTCGCGCGATGCTGCCTATCTCCTGTCGCTTCGTTCATTTTCCATCGTATCGCACATAAAACCATAGAAATCTCGCAACTATCGGCGCCTGGATCGCTTTAATGCCGAACGAGCAACGATTTGCAGTCGACCAGCTTACAATTTACAGGTAGTTTTATCGGTAACCGGCTTGAAAACAGCCAATCGGATACACCAACAGCAGATACGATCGCGCGTAATAACGCGACGATCGATCAGATTGATGCATAAGTCACACAATTGGTAGGAACGGTTGCTTGTAATCCAACGAGGATGAACTAAAGTCACGGGGATGTGATTCACGCGGTACGACGTGAACGGATTAAACCTAACGGTCCAACAGCAATACCGACGACGAGCTTTCCTATATACCAGCGCAGAAGTTACATCCTGGATGGGACGATCCAACTGTTATCTCCTGCACTCTGTAGACGTCAGCATCTTCCCTCTATATATAACTATATACACGTCCAATATACAAGATTCCTAGATATATTGTGATCAGAGAGAATTTCTCGGCCGTTGATGGCCAAACTCCGCCAACATTCTCGATTTCACATAACGTATATCGTATCTTCTCGCGATCGATCATCAGAAAGTCTGCAATTTAGTTCACGATACGGTGTTGAAGTCTTTGTTGAGCGAATTGTCGATCTGTATGGTTGCTTGGAAAAATTAGCCAACAGATAGATTAAATAAATACGCGTATTATACATTAAACTTCATATGACACTAGGGTTAAATACGTACTGTTAGTGACAGAGTTGTTATTGACGCACTCTCGATATCAATCGTTTTCGAGGAAGCAAAGAAGCTGCTGTTGCAAGCGCTGCATTTTTCTCTTCCTACGTCTTTGCATGAAGATAAGCAGATCGATAAGCAGCATGTTGTTGGAACAAGCATCATTGCGGAAATTCTTCCATTCGTTTCTAATGAAAAGTACGTGCAACTTGTGAATGTAGCAAATGCGATTAAAGCAAATTATCGGTAGATATGTAATAAAAAATGTTCACCTATGTGATTTTTTGTATTTTCATATGAAAAATGCAGAAAACTTGGACCACAAAGAAGATAATTATTCCGAATTTTCTGCGTCATTTTATTACACTAGCAAAAATACAAACTCAAATGCTACGAACTTTTAGAGGGTTGTAGTAAAGGGATAGAAGTGGTTGGTCCAAGGGGATGATCGAAGACTTATTTGCGTGGCGTTATAGTAGTCAGCCATGGTAGTAGGCTATAAATATGGAGCCGGCCTCTTTATTCCAAACAAAACAGTCTACGTTGAAAAGGTTCCCGTCTTGTGCACAGGGTGGTTCGAGAAACTGGGTCTCTTATTCTTTCCTGAATGAAGGGGAAATTGAAAGGGAGAATTAAATAGTTCGGTTAGAACTAATCTATTATGAGTCTTTGGAGTCTGGGAACGTGTTCAATACGTATCGCGTTCAATACCATCTACGTATAACGATAGGAAGGAGAGAGACGAGGAAGGAAAGAGAAGTGCAACTCGATAGTGGGACTAACCAGAGAGTTATACGTTTAACGTACAATTTCAAATAAAAGATTCTAGTTGGTAAATTAAGAAGAATGCGATATTCTAACACACCTGACGCCACCTTGCATGGCAATCAACATCTCCACTCTGCGTAGCGTTTCTCTCGAGAAATTCCAAAGCGAAATTAGAAGCTACGTTTCATCGTACGAAAAGATTTGAACTTTCACGTTATAATTACTTATTTTTAAAAAATTCCTAACTTTGGGACATAAGATGTTTTGAATTTGGTTGATTATTTTAGCCACTGATCCTCATAAATTCAAGAGCTATGATATCATATGCAATAAAATATCTATACATCTGGTAAAGAATATATCGTTTATCTATTTACGCTACAAATTGTTTTTCGTTATAGAAAATTTAATAATTCTCATGAATGAACCGAGGAAAAATTTACGCGTTAAGAAGCTAGTCCATATAAAAATATCAAAAGAAAAATCATCCAGAACAAAAAGGAAGGATGACGCCGGGTTCCATAAAAAACCTTGCCGTGCTACTACCGATACGAAACAGTTTCTCGAAGAACGTGGAGAATCTAAATAAACGGAAGCGGTGGTGTACGTTCCGGAACGGAAACACAGTCGTCCGCCTGTTAATTCCCATTTGCGGCATCGTGTCAGGTCGCATCGGTGTAGGGATGGTGATCATTCCATTCTAAGAATTCAAACGTTCCGTACGCGTGCAATTAAAACTTGCCCTCTGGATAGGATTAGGTTTGTCCCGGTGCGACAGCCACAGAAGGTGTTGGCTCTGCGTGGAGCAGCTTTCGTAGAGTCAAGCGGTGGCAGGCGAGAAGGAGACGTTGTCGCTGATTCCAGAGTCTCGAGACCGCGGCAAGATTCTTGGTCAAAGGCCGGGCCAGCCAGCAGCCGAGTTCCGGCGAATTATGAAGCTGACACGGCCGACAAGCGTTCCGAAGGCAGCCCTGCTATTTGCATACCGCGACGCGAAACTATTGTCCCTGGCATTCTATGCTTCGAAAGTTCTGCAGGAAGACGAAGACTAAGACGAGCTTGGAGAGACGTAGCGTTTCGACATCCGCGACCACGAACATTCTTTACGTACGTAAGTTGCAACTATCTACCATGTTGGCTCTGATTCGGGTGTCGCTGATCGACGATCTAAAAGATTACAACGATTTAAAAAAGTGCTGTGATTTGGAGACTAACTACGTTTTAAGATTCAAGATATAGTCACTTTAGTTCTTAACTGTCTCTACTAATTTGTAAACTGAAAAAACTCGGTCTAAGAACTAAATATTTGTAGTTTTCCAAGTAGAACTTTCATCAATTTATTATAAATTTGTATTCTTTATACCAACGAGAGACGCGTGAATTGATTAATTACATCTTTTTCAAAAACTGTTAAGAACTATGACAGTGATACGATTTATGTGGATTTTAAACCTCCGATGTAACGTGCGTAAAGGAACGGAATCTAAGCAAAAATTCGTTAAATCCAGTAAACCATCAAGATTCTATGTCGAGTTTTTAGAAATTCTTCTTCGATTAATTATTATATAATTCTTTGCGGACTTCTTCCTATCAAAATCATCCAACGAGCTTATGAATCCTCCGCTTCCAATCAACTTTCGTAATTCCTCGCCAATAAAACGTCGTATCTCGCGTCCACCCATTGACCGAAGTAGACGAAATGAAAAAGCCTTGAGCTCCGTGTGGGTTCGAAGGAGGAAACGAGTAAAATCCAGGTCGCCGAGATATTGGATAAGAAAGGACGATCACAAACGGAATATCGCGGCCGGTGGGACTCGTGCCCGCAGATTAGCGTCGTAAATCTCGAGCAAGAGGGGCGCGTGGACCGCATAGAAAAATTCAGCTTAAGGGTGGCACATTTATTTATTACGTGGTCGTAGCTAGTTTATCCTAATAGCCTAATACCGTCGTAAATCCGTCGTGGTTACGACGCGTTCGCCCATCTTTTCAGACGTGTGCACGTAAATTACGCGTAAAATATATAAAATTCGCACGATAACGTTAAAGAATACATTGAACCGTCCCTTAGCTCATAACAAGTTAAACGTGGTATTTCTTAATCGGTGTCAGTAATACAGTCACGTAGAATCTTGACACGCATTCCACGTGTTTATACGCTGGTTCTTCAACTTTATTCTCGAGCAACGGTCGCGTGATTTCACACTCCCGCCGACTCTCCTCCTTTTCAAGCTCGTGCGTTAACGAGAGCCAGAGAAAAACCCTTTGCACGTGTAGGCGGATCGTGTCTAGTTAGAAGCGGTACTCGCGAGTTGAACGAACGTGACTAAAAACTCGAACAGAGAAACGTTCCTCGGTACTCATCCCAGGCTACGATCTCTAACCGACTTTGTCTAACTCCCTTCATCCACTATGGAATACCGTGTACCCGTACAATCGATAAAATTAATCAGAACTCCCATCGGAAGCTCAATTTAGCAGGACACGATGTAAAAACGTCTCTCAATCGTATACAGTCTATCATATCCATATCTCGTCGATTCACCCGTTGCATCGCTTTATCGTACTTCATTTTCCAGCAGAGCGACGAATGCCTGGTAACCTGGCCAACTGGTAGTACAGTCGAGTGATTCTGTGTGAGAAAATAAGTGGGAGGCGCGAAATAAAATTTGTTCGTAGGAAGCTTTCGAGAAAATTGGCTTCGAATAAGCTTTGCATCCAAATTGTATTTATTAATGGCAATAATGAGGATTGGGTATAATCCAGAAGGGGCAAATTGTATTTCCATCTTTCCTATTGGGTTGTAACAGAAGCAACATAGCAATCGATAGACATTCTCTTTACAAAGTACGTATTTATCAATACAAACTCACGGACATTGATGATTGGCAAAGAGAAAGAGAATATGATCAGAAATAGTAATAAATCGCTATGAACATTTTATTATCAAGTACAATAAATAGAAACGTAGTTAGAATTCCTAACGTCTAACGAAATAAACTGTAACACGGTATCGTAACATTTAAAGTCCATTTTCTCGAAAACAACGCTGCGAAGAGAAAAAAAAATCTTATTCCACTTTTTAGACTAGTTTTATTATCTTTTTTTTTCACGTAGAATCACCGTGTACTCAATTATAACACCATTTACAAGACACCGTGCATGATCTCGCTGTAGAGTAAAGCACGGCCAGCTCGTTAAGCCGATCTTTTTGGTAACATGCGCTTAATTCGACAGACGAGGTAGGCGGACGCGCGCGAAAACCGATCACAGGCATAGTTAAAACCATCGATCTTTCGTTTTGCTTTCGCGGTTGATTGATTAAGGGACTATTCACAGCGCGTTTTATACCTTCTATTTCTAGCACGCGCGTGCCGATGAGCCCGCGTTACGAAGCACATCCATCAAAGCGGTTCATTTCGAGCGAGATCTCTGCGGGCGCGAAAGAGAAACAGAAATGAGGGAGGACGAGGCATTCATAAAGTCCTCCTACGCGAACGAACAGGTCTTTGTGCTCGTAAACGAGCGTTATCTTTGGTTATTGATTCACTGAGAGACACGATGGTTACACACGCGAGTGTCTCGATGCGTCTTCCAACGTGGGTATTTTTAATAAAACCGCCGATGTAACCTATTGGATGGCACGAGAATTCGATGTATCGCTACGTGGATGAAGAGCTGTCTATATACAATGTGCTTCGATTCGATGGATTTTCACGAAACGATATTCCAATCCAATCAAATCGGTTTCAGAGACCAATATGATCGTGACAGTCGTGTTCCATTCTAGTGCTAATGAAATTTCACAATGTTTTACATACCGAATAAAGTACGAAGATAAAAGTTGAAATAGTATTGTACGATATAGTAAATAATACAAAGACAAAAGTGTTCGGAGTGTTACTTGAGTCAGTATGATACATACAAACGCGAGGGCAACGATAGAGAAGAAATTAACGATAGAGTTGCCTCTAGTCGAAGAAATAATCGACAGACAGAGAGAGTAGTCGGAGCGATCGATTTGGAATTTTTAGGAATCCTTTAAAATAGAAATCTTTTACATCGACAATTATTTATTTTCGGGAATCGGGACAAAAAAAGCACATCGAGTTAACTTAATATCGCGAATGCAATACTTGAAAGGTCCAAACAAATCCACGCACAGGATCAACAAATTTATTACCACTGGAGACTGTTAACTAGCTAAACATTCAAAATTCAGCGCTTTCAAATATACCTCGTGTATTGTACTATACGACGACTTAAAGTCAAAGGCGATGGCGATCGAATGGACAAAAGCAATTAAACAGAAAAACGCGGAGTTGAAGAGAAGCAACGTCTGAGAAATCCAAGCTAACAAGAAGTTCTCCTTCGTGGAGTTCGTCTCGTCGAGTGTAGATTGTCGCATTGTCGTCGGGACTATATTCTCTAGTGCAGCAACGCGTTAGAAACAGCTCCCTCGGTAGTTTCGTCCAATGGACACGGTAGCTCCCGCCACTTCCTCTCTGTCCACGAAGCGATCACGGTCTTTCTCTTCTGCTCCCCCCAGGAACAAAGAGGACGGGGAAAGAGGTTGAATTGCATCGTTACATCACCGGTTACTTAACCGTGGACACAGTAACCCGACCGTCAGCATCGTAATGCTTTTAAATAGACCAGCTTGCCAGAAAGTCCCCATGCTTTTCTCTTTCTTTCTTTCCTCTCCGCCTTTTCGGTTGACACAGTCTTCCCGTTTCGTTTCTTTGTTTCCTATCGAGAGCCTGATAGAGGACTGTCTTTCCACTCTGTACACGAGACCACTGTTCTTCTCTGTCTCTGGTCTCCTTGCACATACATCTGCAGCCGAATATCCGGCCCTCTAGAACACAAGGCCCTTGCGGTTTTTCGATTTCTTGAAATCCAAGCGCTTTTTTACCAAGCTTTATCCTCTTTCGTTCTTACGAAAGTAAAACGGTTGATGTTATGTACTTGTTGTTTCGTGATTGGGGATATTAGTTTGCTGTAAAGTGTGATTCGTTTTATCGAGGATAGCGAGAGATATTCGAAAGGTTGAGGAACTAAAAAGAGGATTATTGCTCGAAAATATTCCGCGATTAGTCCAGATAAATGAAGCAGCATCCTTTATTAGCTTCTTCGAAATGTCGCAAAGTTCGTACCAACAGAAAACAACATCGCATCGAAACTATTACGAACGATATAACAAACTTAGCTTTCATTCTGTACATGAAAGCTATAAAAAGGGGAAAAAGGAAAATATCAAAAATATGGAAAAAAATTGAATAAATTTCATAAAATTCCTCTAAGCTCAGAACTGAAATGTATGCACGAATACAGAAATTCCCACGTATGGCCGATATTCGTGGTAAAAAATATATCGATAAATTTGCAGCAACGATGGCAGCCGGGAAAATTTAACACGCGCGAGTAATAAACCGCGGGTCTCATAAAGAAGCGAGGGGAAAAGGCGGGATGTGTTCATTCGACGCGTTTACCTAAGCGAGACTAAAATTCGCCGACACCCAGCCTAGCACGCACCTATTCACATTTCTAGCCTCGTAACGCGCGTTTTTCCTCGTAACGCGGAATCGCGGGTCCCCGCGTTGAATTACGGCGGGAGTTTGTACACGCAATATGTAACGAGACATCACGCTGCTCATCCGAAACGTCGAGATAACCCGAGACGAAGCACATTCAACCATATACGTACTAAAAATAACTTTTTTTCGCAGATTCGTTATAACCACCAGGGTGTCTTTTTACCAGGGGAGCGTAGAATTTTACTAGCGCCAAAAATGACGCTATTTCGATTAGCGAATTGATAAGTTATAATTTATAAATTTCTACTGTGTGGACAAAATTTACGGTTATAGAATTCTATGACAGACACAATTGTCAATTTAAAATTTATTGTTGTCGTAGAACTTCGCTTGTATTATCAGCAAATTTGTTAACTGTACTCGTATTCAATTAATTAGTATTGGAGGTTGTAGGATTCCGAAATCTCTGAAACATCTATCGCGATCACATAGTTTCTGAATGATTCATTACAGAAAAGTGTTTTTCTTTTACAGACACGTCCTTTACAACAACGCATCTTCATACAAACATGAAACCTAATCTGTCGAACGTTGTGATCTTTATTTTGATATTATTTTGATGAACAAAATGGATCATACGTAATTCGATAAAATAATATAAAACGGAAAATATCGTGCCTCCATTATTTCCTTCTAAAACGAAAGAAACTTCTCGGACGACCTAATACTTACAGAAATTACGAACAGTTGAAAATTTAATTGAACCTACTGTATAAAACAATTCTGATAAAATATCGAATTTTTCCTAGACTAGAAAAGGTTAAAGGTTGAAGAACGATAAATATTTCGAAGTTTGAATGTTCATCGATCCATAGTGTGTCTCGAAAAGTGTTACAAATTAATAACGCTGCTACGAAACTAAGATTGCTTCTTCTCAGCTCAAGTTCAGAATGATAGTAACCACTGACACGGTGCCAAATGCCGGGCATTTTACTCTATTGCTTGCTCGCTTCGAGAGTGTGATGTATTCGTGGCCAACGAGGGAGTGAACTTAATTGCGAGTGTCATCCTGCGGGTACACAGTGCTGTAACACCGCAACGTGTACACGTGACTCGGGGATATTGTGCCGGTGGTTGCCAACGAAGCAGCCTGATCGAGAATCCGACAAACCCAGAAACATTAATATCTATCGCTTGTCTAGATGACCGAGGTGTAGTCTGTTGACTGTCAAACCATCAATTACCAATATGTATGAGTAGCACGCAAAGATTCTGACAAATATATGTTGAGACAGTGTGTCGTTTAATCAGAAATTTCAATAATTAGAAGTTAATTAAGGTGGTTCTATGTAAATGTTAAGCAAACATTCTGGTAGATTTTCAAATAACGCATTCTTCCACCAAACGTTTTAATTAAAAGTTAATCAGTAACGTATTAAAATTACTAGAATTAAAAGTTAATAAAGTCAAAGCAATTTCAATCAGGTCGATTTTATAAATATGGAATTCTTAATGAAAATGAAACATACATACATACACGTACACATACATAAGCGCGCGCGCGCATTATTCTGATGTATGAAAAAGCAAAGAATTCACGAACGAAGAAATTAATAGACCTCAGAAATCGTGAACTCGAGTACCAAATTAACTCTCCTCTCCACTTAAATAACAACTAAAGAAACCATAAGACAAAGGGTTAATTTCTTGTTACGGAGATCAAGCGAGGGAAGAAAGTCTTCGAGTATTATCTGACGTCGTCGCTTACGACTAATTCATTCAGGCAATCTCATACATCTCGTACAATCTGTTCCACTGGAACAAAATGAAAAATTATTTCTTTATAAAACGGAAGAAACTTTTTGGACAACCGAATAGAAATGATTACCGGATGCTGTCAATAAAAACAAACAGCGATAGAAGGACACTCACGTGTTTCTATCTTCCCTGTGATTAACAGATACAAAAAGCGTGATATCGGTGATTTTGGTTGATTTGCTGATAGTTCACGTTGTAAAGTAATTTTGAATCATTACTGACGCAGCTGCGAGTTACATATATTTGTAACATGAAAAGGCGCGAAAAGTACGCGAAGAAAAAAATGAAAAGAAATTCGCTACGTAAAAGTATCTCCTTCGTTGTTTGTGGGAGGAGAGCCAATTGGAAAATCGAAGTTAAGACGATTACACCGGTGGCCTATTACGTACGCTCGAGCAGTCGGAACGATTTGCCTAGAGCGTGGGCCAGCTATGTAATGGATTTTGGCCGTTCTCCAATGAAATCGTTTATCGATCGGGTCGATTGGTAATTTCACCACGCGTCGTGTGTATCGACTCGCGGTTAAAAGAGCAACGATTACCACGATTCGAATATCCTAACCCGCTTTTCCAAGGCAAACATCGGGTTTTTCGCCTCGCGAGTTCATTAAAACCGAGGCAACAATTTCGCAATCGGATAAACTGTATTAATGGAATTAACTCTCGTGGATCGTTCGATTACGGTTTGTGTGCAGCACAAAGTTACGTTATCACGGATAACGTGGGAAAATAGCTGTCAGAGATCAAGGAGAATCTACGCGGAACAGGCGTTTGTTTTCTATTTCGCCATTGCCTTGGTATTTTCCACTGATTATACGTAGCGCCGAGCTGTTATGATTTCGCGATATTTTAAGTGCAGTTGGATCGTGAAGCTTCGAAACGATCCGATTAATTAATTAATTAATCTTCCCACGATCCTTGTATTTCTCATCGATTCCATTTTACTCGCGATTTATTAAAATGGAAGAACTTTATAATTTTCGACACGATTAAAAGAGAAACTTTGTAATTAATCTGTGATCGAAACAATGGAATTGAAATGAATTGAAAACTACGTATAATGCGCTTAGCGCAAGAATGATACAAGAGCATTTATCTAATACTTGAAACGAATAAGTGAAGAAAGCGATATATAAAATCTGTTTTTATCTACATAATTTTCTTTTAATTTCCCAGGGCTACGTGACGTTCTTCGCAACATAGATCTACTTCTATCTACATTTGCATGTATTTGTATGTAATTAATTACGTAAAGTATTTAAGTGTTCGCACGAATATAATTTTTTTTTTTCATCTTGACAAAAGTAGCTTCGATTTACATATATTTAATAAATGCCTAGAATTCAGAGAGGTGGAAGGTTAAGACGCTTTAAATTCGCTCGTGTCAGAATGTAAAGGAAGCAAAACGACGAATTGGAAACCTGTGGCCGGGAAACGGAACGGGAAGGAGAATTTCGAGGGTTTGCTGTGCAAAACGTACCGTTTGTCGCTTAGAAATAAAAACTGCCACCAGTGATGGAGTTGCAACGTTGCGGAAAGAAAAACGGCCGATGTCTGTGCAAAGAGGAAAAAAAGAAACGGAGCAAGAATCAAACCAGACCGAAAATAGGTCCCGTGAAAAATTGACCCTGGACGTTTTTCGTTTTTACCGTGACGTAGGTAGGAAAGGGCAACAAATTACGTAGGGAAGCGAGAATGTTTAATAACCTTCGACATTTCGACCTGTTTTCCATTCCTTTTCTCTCTGCTCCATCATTTATTATACTCGAGCCCGAACACAGGGCAAAACAATGGAAAAGCAGAAGGTCTGTTCCATAACGTGTAATGAATCGGTTCTATTGTAGAATTTAATTACGTTTTCGATAATCGACAGCTCGAATCGATTGTCCTGGAACCAAATGTAATTTGCAAACCTAATCGCTTGTTGCGGTCCGCGAGTAAGGCATAATGCCGATTTGTCAACCACATTACCGTATTTGATAAAGTTCGTATTAACGTGTTCATTAATGCTGCTCGTCGTACTTCGATAGCTATACAACGATCGTTGTTCCTAAATCGTCGACTTAATCGTCTGTATATCGTCTATCTGTATATCCCATAATAACTCTGATTCAAGAGAAGCTATGTACTGCATACGGAAAATTGTCATAAATTGATTGATAAAATTTAAATATAATAATAAACTTAATAAGAAGACGCGATTGATTATATATATATATATATATGTACGTAATCATCGGTAAATTTGTCAAAGTACGTCGTCAATGCTTATTTTTATTACTCTTGATTATTCTTTGCATCATTTTCCATGCAATTACGCTTTGAAAAATATATAAACCAATTATTGTTAACTTTTTTGTTCATGATAGTCATATTGATCATATATTTCGAACTGTCTAATAGAATATTAATGGAATGGGATATGTATATTACTGTATTTCTAAAAAATTTTATTTTCGCATCTGTGTATGATAATTTTCTCACATTTCGCTGTATCATTGAACAGAAGGATACATTACAAACGTGAAATTTCCCCTGAAATTCCAACGCAATTTGAGAAGTCGAGTTACCAGCTCGTTCCCTTCCATGGAGGATGGTAATTACAAGCATTTCGAACGATGCAGAATCGGAAATCAGGTGAAAATAGACAGAAAATTCCGACAACTTTCGATGGTTTCCGTGCAAATTCCCAACAGAGGAACAAGTGTACCTAAAAATACTCGGAAAACGTGCAATTTTGACGGAGAATCCCCGATCGAGCAACAATCCGCGGCTCGCGTTCGTTCCAACTGGAATCTATGATTATTTAATTCAAGAAAATCAACATCATACGATATACACTACACGTATCACAGTTTAAATAAACTGCACCGCATCTCAATCTTGAATTTATACTCGCGTTGCTGGAGTGTGTGTGTGTCGTCAAGGTTTTACCCGCCATGCGTGGAAAACTTCTGTTTTTCAAATGATTTCCACGTCTGCAAGAAGAAATCACAGACAAGCTATGGAATAAACTTGTCATCTTATTAACATAATCACTTAAGTCGATGTGAAATAGCCAGGGACGTAGGATCTTTCGACACGATTCACGAGCAAGAAAAAAAGCGTCACGTTATGTGGAATGGATTGAGAAATCGTTCTTGTGCTTGCGATTATATTTCAATAAGAATGAGACGATACACGAACGGATAGCACAATTTCTGCTAAAGTTCACGAATCTATAGATTATAACATAAATACCGAGATTTTATTCCGTAGTATTATTTCCGTACTCTAATTTTTCACGACGTACAATTTTTATTTATATCACGGCTATTCTCGATCGATGATCATTGTCGTACTTCATTTTTGACTGCTGTGTATATACTCTCAGAATAAAAAATAGTAAAAATATTTAGACATAGCTATAAGATGAAAATTATATAATAATATATTAAACTTATTGTTACGTTAAATAAGCGACGAACATTTTGCCCGTGCAATATAAAATTTGAAGAGCCAACAGGATCAAAAAGAGCTCCGAATATCACGACGAATATCTTGTTGGTGAAATTTCGTAGGCAGAAGGCGGATGAGTGGCCAGGTTAGTCAGCGAATTCTTCAATTCGACCCTCGGCGAGGGCCAACGACCCAGAGAGAGCGACGAATACAAGCTAAGAAGCAACGCATTACGCCTGCTGGCGATGGAGTTAACCCAGGGCAGGTAGTCGATGCACGCCAGGTATGCGTGTTACCCTCGTGTTCCTGTTACAGCTTCCTTTGTCGCTCTCACACAGCCACTCTCTGACCCTCTTTTCTCTTTTTTCTTTTCTTATTCCCTGGCCTCCTTACCAAACCTTTTTTCCGTGTTGCTGGAGCTGATCACCCAGCCAGGAACTCGTTCACTTCCCGATGCCACGAGCCTATCGGGCCGAATAAGCGTCTCAAAAGGGTCAAATCGAACTGGCGGGATACAACTTCGATACTTCATCGGCTGCCTTTCGAATTAAGTGTCTTTCTGTGGCTCACACGCGAACGAACCTTTTGTGATCGATGGAAGGAAAACGTACGATCGAGATTACACGCTTCGTAACCTGTGCCAGTTTCGAGGAATTGAGAATCTGAAATCGTCCCTAGCATCTTTCTTCCCGAGGGCAGATCGTTAGAGAGGATTCATGGTTCGAGAGATACAGTGTGTTTCGTGTTTCGGAATCAATAGAAAATTATCGAAATCGGTACTACGGTATTTCGATGAAGTTGTGAATATTTACAGAATATAATAAATTAAAAAATTCTTATTATATCATTTGAATTCTTCGTCATATTTAAACTAATTATTATTGGGTGTACTCATTTGTCTTAGTACATAATATAAAAATACATCTTTTGAAAATGCTGTGGAATAAATTTTTAATACATTCGTGCAATTTCTATCGTTTCATTCTTGATGTACATTTCAAGAAAATAATTTACCTCTTTTATGCAATCTCTTCTTCAATCAAATAATCTCTGTCTCTCATTCTTTTAATATCATTTTGTATCGAAATTCTATTTTGCTACAAAATCCTCGATCGCTTTAGACTGTGAAAGACGACAGATTATAACTTTTGCAGAATACTGTACTGTGCCTGGTACACGAGAAGATTGATCTTGGCGAAACGATAAAAAAGCATTTACGTAACCATAATTCTTCAATTAGGCGAGAACGACGAAAACGCGAGGACACGGTATTCGTAGTTTCACGATGATTTTAATTCACGGACAAAGAAAAGCTAGCTGCAAATCAATTCAGTGCGTATCATTATATCTCATTGTTCATAATTAACACGTTTTATGACTACTTAATTGGCGTCACGGGTCTATTCGCTTTATGCATACACTTTCGCGATTCCTTCTTCGATTATTCATTGTCTCGTACGATGTAACTGATTAGAAGATTCAACTTCCTTAAAAGTAACAGTGAACGAAATTCATTACGAGATTATGAATATTTTTGCAAATTTATATTTTTACAAACTCATGAGTAAAAAGGTAGGATATTTGAATATTTCATAAATGCTTGCGTGTTCTTCTTTGCATATTCATATCTGCTATTCTATACGTATAAATTTTCTATAAATGCATAAATATTCCTAGTCTGATTTTGTTAATTGCTTTTAGTTGAAGATGAGTTAATTCGTCAATTGAATTGACAATGCCTTGAATAATGAAAATTCCTTTAGTTGGAGAAAAATTACACGCGCAAGGACTAGAACTGATACAACTGAATTTTTATATTATTCATTCCTAACTCCATGACTGGGGAATCTTCCAACTATGATCTGGCCCAGTTAACACGTTAAAAAATGATTTTGCTCGTTGTATATTCGAATTAAAAATCTTGCAAATGCTTGTTAAGAGGACAAAATCGTTACGGTCAGTGTACTAATTTTTATTTAAAGTTTCAAAATTTTTAATAATTATTAGAAACAAATCGTTTGATATAATACAATGCATGTAATGATATACTAATACTATACAATAATACAGAGGCAAGCAGATAAAATACAACGTTCCAAGTATAAAAGACTACATGACTTCCAAGTCGCACAGCATTAACTTTATTTTAAGGTTAAGTATTAGAGTTTCGAAAGATTCCAGCTGCTAAACTTCTCTCCTATTTTCAGGAAACTTCCAAGACTCTGTTACCTTATCCCCCTCCCCCTCCACTTCTCTCTCTCTCTCTCTTTCTCTTTCGATCTTTTTTCACTTTTTTGTTAGAGACACATTTCACGTAGACACAAAGTAGGTGGAGAACACGGGTTGAAAAATACGCTCGATGACAGAAACGTCAGGGCTCAAAGCGGAGGTCCATTAGACAAAATGCGGCAGCTGCAGAAACGGAATGGCTACTCGTGCATCTTCTTTGAGCTGGCTCTCTTTCGCTGGCACACATTAGTTAACGCGATTACATCGGCGGAGGTAATATACCGCCTCGGGATCCGCGTCAGAGATGCAAACGTACGATTCTTATTAAGCTGATTACGCTCATTAACTAATGTACGCTTTGTAACACGTCGTTGATCAAAGTCGCTAGAGAAAGAGACCCACTGTACTGGGAATATCGGGAAGAAAGATAAATCAGTGCAATGCTCCAACACCGTCAAGATCGAGTTGGCGATTGGAACCGCTGGAAACTTTCCTGTTTCCTCGTAACACCTTATGGCGAAGGATATAATTGATGGCGCAGGATATGACTCCAAAGTTTTACACGGGGAATATGGAAGTGTAAAGGTTTCAAAGTTCCAAAGGAAGAATTAGTAGTAGTGATTTATATAGTGTTAGCGAGTGTACACGTATTTTTTATTAGGATGGTCGAAGTAGTGGAACGTATGATAAAAGGCAGTGGTGACTCGTAGGTTACGAGAAAAGTCATTAATTTATAGACATATTATTAACAAATGTACGCGTATTTTTATCAGGTTAATCGAAATAATGGAACGTTTGAAAAAGGACAGGGTCGTGATTCTAGGATTTCAAAAGAAGGATTAACATCGATGGTTCGCGTATTTTGAGCGAGTGTACGCATACTTTGATTAGAATAATCGAAATAACAGTTTGTTAATAATAGTAGGTAAAGTGTACCAGTTTGTTTCACATTTTCAATATACAAGTACAAGTTTGCTAACAGATCTAAACAAATGAAATAAATACAATGACTGTGCACTAGTAAACTAAGAGTTTCAACAAGGATCTTATCAAGAAGCAAACAAGAATTTCGAAAGTTTCCTCATAAAATCGTAACCTAACGAGCACCGTTCTCAGAGAACTTCTAAAAGGAACTTAATCCACGACTCAGCAAAGTTAATTAGAAAATCACTTTCGTCTAATAGAACGAGAACAAAGTGCAACTAATCTCCATTCTTCTCTGCATTTGCATAAGCTATTTTTCGCAGCGTGAAACGGATCAGTTTACAAAATAGCACGATGAACACAAAGAAGTCAATGAAGGAAATTCAAACTGAAGAAAGAGAATGGACTCGCTTAAGAAGATAGAAGCAGAGGACTCGATTACTTCTGGTGGAATCTCGTGCTCGAGGGTCAAAAGTGGCTGGCGAATTCCAAGCTGAAACGCGCGAGCAACGCTGAAAATTTGCATGTAGCGGATAAAACGACGCGTGGCAGAGATGGTCCGCCCAAAGAAAACCATTCAAACTTTTCGTATCACGCCGCCGGAAACTTTCAGGCACGAAGATGACCGTGAAAGGAAGAACCGTCCTGCCAGGCAAGGAAAAAACAAGAAAGAAAAATGGAAGGGACCGAGGGAAAACCGAGGTGAAGAAACCGAAACGAGAAGAAGAAACGAAGCTCCTCTTGAGGAAGAAGTTCGAAAAGCGTGTTACGACAGGCTGAAAGCGTCTAGTTATTGGCACACTGGGCTATGGATTCGCTGAGATAAAGAAAGACTTAAGAAGAAAGTGCACTGGTTTGTTTCTTTGTAATCTTGTGTTGAAACGCAATACTGAGTGTTTCGAAGAACGCTCCTTGTTAATAGAGAAAAAAGGGAATATTCTATCTAAGTACTGGTTTGAAGAACCCGAGGGATAGTCACAGTGGTTGGTTTGAAAGCAACATATTTCTTACTAACCATGAAGTTTCTACTAGAGATATCTTAATTGACTGTTGAATTGAGCTAATAATAGAACGTCTGTTACATGCAACATATACATAGTTTAGGTACTATTTAGCAATGCTAATATAATGTAGAATATATTTTCGCATACTCGGTTTGGGCAGACTATGTTATTTATCTAGATATAGTTTATTATTCTAGGATTAACAAAAAAGAAAAATTCGAGACCTATCAACGTTTTTATTTGATGCAATTACATATTCGTTAAGTTAAACGTTCGAGACTTTTCTCAATAAAAGTAAAAATTTAATGGTGAAATTTCGCTTGATTCGTCAATGACCCAGTTGAAAGTCACAAATATTGGCACAGTGCAAAAATTCGTGCCCGGTTCCAATAGACGTCGCTCAATTATTTGTCCGCGAGTCGCATTTGTAGTCGTGCGCAAGCTTTATAGCGGATAAAAAGAGCGATATTCAGGTGTTGCTTCAACAGAAGACTTTTGCGCGTTGATAGTTTTTGCATTGCAAAAAAGCATTCCGAAAATGAGCGAAGAAAAGATTCATTTGCGTCGTGTCATGCTCATGAATTACGGAAAGGAATCATTCTTTCATACACAATGACTTGTGCTTAATTTATTGCGAAATAATTTCCGATTTCCAACTGAAGAAGTTGCAGGGAAGGTCTTTTATCGCGCGAAGAATTGATGCGCCGTCTTGGTAAACGTCCTGAATGTTTTTTAGTTGTCACCGTTATATTCTTAGAGCGCGACATTTTCAAAATCTTTTTTTTTTTACATTGTAATAATTGTCAAAATACCATCTGCTGTTGGGATAAGAATCGAATATCGCTCTTTTTATTCGCTGTAAATTTTGCATGTGCAACAACAAATGCGTCTTGTAGAAAAATAATTTAGTAACATCCATGGGAATCCAGCAGGAACTTTTCCGCTGATTTAATATATATACTTCAATGTCTAGAATCGATTTAGAAATATTAATTTTGGTTTAATACTTCTCAAAATATTCAATCTCGTTAAGTGATACGTTTTAGAACAGGGAATACGTAGTTGGTAATGTAACAGGCGTCGTCCAGACGTTCTAAACTGTTAAAGGGTTAAGCATCAATTAATCAATTTCGAACATAGCGAAGTTTTTTATTTAACTACAGAGAAACTAAGTAACAGAAAGTCTAGCTTGACAAATATACTTCTCCTGTCAACGATAAGTGTGTCGAGTTAATTACTCAAGTGCAAACATACTACATGTTTTCATCTCGGCAAGAAAAAGTTAATCAATAAAATATCCAACGCATGCTTCTAAAATACATGTATTTCTGTCAACAGCGTTGAACATTAATTAATCAAATTCAAACAAATAACAATTTTTAAGCTAACTGAAAAAAGAGATCTAACATTTCTAATTTAAGAAATCTTGAGTTTCATAAACTTAACCGAAACAACGTGTGCTTCCTGGAAAATATACTTCCTGTCCACAGTAATCGTCTAAATACAAACACATCGAAGTGTTTAATCTAGCTAAATAAAAAAATAATAAATAAAGACAAATAAAAATAATCCACACAATATCTAACTTAAAAATACACTATACTTTACAACTTAGAACAAAGATATATGAATTCTTCCATCCACAACATCTCAAAGCCAAGTAACGTATTTACGAACATTTCATTTCAAAATCTAATCTTCTTCAAAATTTCATAATATGTTTCTATGTGATAAAGACCATAAGCTAACTAGAATTTCGGAAATGGATTCTAAACACGGAGCAAAGCTCCGAAAACGAGATTCGTCGACAAAGACGCGTGGTGCACGCATCATGACAAAGAACATCGTTTCTGGAACTCGAAGGGGAACTCGAAACACGTCTGAGTCGATGACACGCGTGCCGTCGAATTCAAGCCCCTATGGTGAACGGGAGATAATTTGCCGCAAAGGGGCGAACCTTTCGATTGCATCGATAATGAAATTCGCTAAGTTGCCTCGACGGCGAACTGAGACACACTGACTAACAGCGATCTTGGAACGTAGTTATTAACCCTTTTACATACGAGTGCGTCTTTAACTGTGTTTATCTAGCAATCGAGCATTTTAGACGAGAAATATGTAAAAGAAATCTGTAGCAAAGATATTGAGTATTAGATAGATGTTGAAGGGAACATGTTGTGTTGCGTGCAGATTTGATGCGTGTTATTCGGATAATACCTTACAATAACACATTTCCTATTTGGGAGAATATTGCATATCAAAGTTGTGAAAATGTATTTTATGGAAATTTTATTCATGCCCTATCGGCTTAATAATATATTTTCTGTACAAAATGAAATAATGTAGGCGAAATACTGCGTTTCGTGCAAATTTTTCCGGAATATCTGATGGTAATAACATATTTTTCATTTGAACGAAATTACATAATGTAGAGTGCCAGGGGAAATATAATTTTATTCACATCGTTCGAAGATAATAATATATAATGATATTGTTTCATTTCTGTGTTCACGTTCAAATTTTGATATTTGGTAAGAGCAACTCTTGAAAATTATTTTTCTTCTGATCCATGAATGACGATAAAATAAACTCAGTCGTATAAAATGCGATCTGTAGAGGAGACATGCATGTAATTAAGCACAATTGAAGCAAGACTAACAACAAGACAGCATTAAGAGCGAAGACGAAACGCAGTGAATACAGGGCAAGAAGCAAGAATATGACAAGTACTTATAGTTCGTCACGCAAGTATCTTCCCACAAAGATAAATATTCACAATCAGTAAAATTTATAGCGTAACGATAGAAGCTACAAATCACTGAGAAATAAAATATACGTAGAACAATAATAAAGATAATAAAATTATTTATCACTTATGATCTAATCACACATTTTATATTTTAGCGCCGCTTACTATTTTTAATTCTATTGTATATTTTATTTTCCTTTACATACCATTTAACTTCATATTTTACTTTTTATCGGCAAAATCTTGGATAAATTCGCTGAAATAAAGGTACGATGTCATTTATTCGACGACACTTGTTCGTACAGAGTTAAGATTTAAAGAGTGAGATACTCGCGATCGATCAATCGTAACTACCCAAGATCCACTATCGAGAGAGTTGGAGGAACTCGCGAGCGTTCGCCTGTCGTCTTTCATTGAGAACGAATGCGACCGGGACGAGGTTATCGGGGTCGAACGTAATTCACGGTGACGCTGGCACGAATATCGCATTAAGAACGCCGCCGTCTAGGCTCGCTTACTGGTCACTAGGCCAGGCGAAATAAACGCTTCTTGCTTTTCGCTTTCTCGAGTCGGCGAGTCTGACTGTTTGGGTGCGTAGGATGATTCGAAGTAATGACTTTAATAGATCGCGTTTGATGGATTCGAGAGAAGTCAACGATCGTTTATCGTCGATAAAAGGAAGACGTTCGGGGCTATGTGGTTTATTCGCTCCAATTTCGGTGAACGATGTACTTGTTTAGATCAAATATTAATTATACAGATATTATATATACTATTTTCTGTATAATGTATGCCATGTGTTATTATATCCAGTGAAACTTATTCCACGGATTACGGTTTCAATAAAAATTTTGTTGTTATTTCTGTATTTAAAGGTAGGATCACAATAGCTATTATTTTATTCTTTGGATAAATCTATCACACCGTTCCGAGCCGAAAAACCTTTATTGCACTTTCTTACATGGACTAGGGATAAAAACGAAAGAATATCTGAAATCCATCGATTATATCTAGAACTATTTTCTAGTTACTATTCATTGTAACTAGCGCATGTGCATATGGATGGCGAGCGCGAACTCGCGTTGTCATTTTCAACAAATTTTGTTCATTTATAAGCGAAAGGACTATAATCATTTAGATTCTTAACTATCCTAAGATTAATTCTGTACTTTCAATTTCGTGCTACGATCTTTCCTAAAAGTTTAGGAATATAGAAATTCTAAGATGATTGGAGAGCACGGAAGAGTTAAACGACTCGTAGGAACATTATAAAAGAACAGTTCAACATAGCGAAAAGTGAATTTACGTTACAATGGATTCAGAACAAACCACATATAAACAGAATCAATCATCTAATCGACTGCACCGATGAATTTTTGTATTTACAATCCAGTAGGGAAATCGCTTCGCGATAAAGTAGTTTCTTTGAAACTCTTCGTTCGATTTCTATTAAGGAGATAAGTTTGTGCTCATCGTTCTAGAACAGCCATCGTATATTTGCATTTCGAAGACGCTTCCCAACGTAAACGGCTTCCATTTCGAAATTGATTTCGCCGGTATTGCGGCTTCGTCAGAAGCATATTGATACAGAATTTTAATTCTTCGAGTAAATAGCGATTCGAGCCCATAACTCTTTATTATTCCACCATGCCTTCCATTTAAATTCTACATTTGATGTCGACTAGCTTTCTATAAACAAGTACACAGGATCATGAGACTATTCAAACATTTATATGTGACCTTTTATGAGCCTACTGCGTGCGCTACAGAAACGTGAAATTCCATTAGCGCTATAACGAAACTCGACTGTCGTCATTGTATCGGTAACGTTGAAAATAAATTTGAAAATGTAAATAGAAATTACAAGACACTTAGTGGAAGTATATGTGTCGTACAGATATTCTTAAACCTTAAATATTCAATATTCAATATTCAATATTCATCCTTAACACATATTATATGTCTAAGATATGTTAAGACATTAATTATTTTTCGTAAATATCTTGTGTTGCCTCATTACAGTGCTAGTAAAATTTCAAAATGTTTTATATAGCACACAGTATACGAACATAAAGATTCTGTACGGTGAGTGTTTCATGATTCAGTGTATCCTTGGCGTCTCCAACCTCGATATATTTTCTTTTCTTGCCGACTGTTGGCTAGAATTTCAGTTTCGTCAAATTGAATCTCCGTAGCTGGACGACGTTCTGCCACGGTAAACTTCGCACACGTAGTTCGTTTTATAGGCGCATCTCTGTTCTCTTGTTTTTGTTACCTGCACTGGATAACGCGGTGCAAAAACAAGTCGAACGGTATCAATTCGAGCGCGAATTTCCGTAGCTACCAGGAAAATCCTACGAAACGAACGACCAGCTCTCGTTGGTTCATTAAAACGTGAAACGGTAAACAAATAAGATGTGAAATGCTTGTAAAACGATGCGAGAAAAAATATTGGAAGATCCCCTGGATGGACGCGTTAAACGTGTCATTGGAAAAACTCGTTGTTGGTTTTTTTGTGATAATGAAATATTTCCACGTTGATAGATTTATAAACGGCTTAAAGTATCGATGATATGATTAACAACATTATTATGTTTGAATTAAAATTTTCCGCGCCTTGAAGCAGACATGTAGCATTATCGCGATATTTCAATTTCTATAAAATTTTAAAATTTCAGTAGAAGAAAAAATAGTGACGGAAAAATCACGAAACGATTATTTATGCGTAAATTACAAAATGAAATTATGAAATAACGAATTATGAAATGAAAAACTGAAACTAAAATACTGTATCAAGACAACGGTTAGCTCTTAGTAACGACCGTCCTTAAATTGAAAGAAAATACCCAATTTCTCCCGGAGTGTGAAATATTTTACATCGGATTAATACACATTGTTATTAATAAACTACTTTGTATGCACAGAAATAAATCGGGACAAGGTTCCTAACCGCAAGGGTGGCTATGTTACATCGTATTTTGTTTCGAAGCAATCCTCTCTTTTGGGGCTGATTCGAAAGCTACTGAATCTTTGATAGGACTTCGTGTCGTTACTTGGGATACAGAAGGGAAATAGATTTAATACCATGCCTAGACGTCCCTCCCAGACTACAAACGGTGTCTTAGAGTTCCCTTCCACGCCTCACTATTAGTATTCTCTGCCTTCAACTATATCCGCCTTCCTTTCTGTCCTACCCTTCGCGGACTATCCCGCAGATGCGGAATTTTTACTACATCCCCGCAGTGTAGATCCCGACGAGGAGGGTTCGTACGGCGTTGCATTAAAGGCGAACGCTGTTTAAAGCCGACCTAACCACCGAGAATACCCATCGAACCAACCAAGTTCTCGTATAAGAAAGTCGTCGATCGACTTTCACACCGTCACGCTTCACTTTGTTCAACTTGATCGTTTAGGATGTTCTTATGTGTCGTTTGAATCTTATCATTTAATTCTTTAACATTTCCTAGATGGGTGTTTCGTTTAACAGAGACCAGAAGGATACAATAGCATGGACTGTAATTTACTCAAATTTGAAAAAAGACAGATTAAACATAATCCTTAGAGTAGAATACGAAGAAGAATATGGTAAGTTAATTATCGTTGATTTTCTGATTTTTGTATTTTATTCGATGATTAAGAGAAAGTATCGCAATACAATGAAGTTGAAATGGGAAATAACACTTTTTAGAAATGAGTGATAGATTTACGAAGGTTTATAGAAATTTAATGGTATAATTGATCGTGTGATGGATCAATATTTTTGGAACATTCGAAAGGGTGGCGGAGAATTGTTTGTAATCTCAAAATGAAATAAAATTACAGTTTTGATAATGTGCGAGTGTATTGACAGGACAAATCATTTAAAATCTCAAATTTAGGAATTGTTTCACCTGACTTCTTACATTTTTCATACGTGATCTGTTTCATGATATGAACGTTTGATGATGCATCTAAGACTGTGTCAATATAATAAAAAACCTATTACAATGCTACAAGTTTATTGAGTGTACATATGAACTTTGCTTGCGAAGAAAGAACGATTATCGATTAAATTGTTAGTATAAGTGACAATACAAGAAAAAACATGGTTTCAAATCAAAAGAATAGCATCTTGCCTGTCTGAACCATGAAGCCTGGCATTACCCAGATAAGAAACGCCAGTAAAAGAGAACAGTGCTCGAAAACTAGAGTCCTTGAAGCTTTTACGACTCCGTTCTTAGTGAAACTATCGGGAATTTCAGTCGGCGCTAGAGATCTTCGCTTCTCGCAGTTAGATCAACAGCTAAGAGCCGTGTAACTTAAACAAACGACACCTGAAAACACACTTTGGCATTGTCGTGTGTCTCGACGAGGCAGCACACAGCGACCAGCTACGACTAGGGTAACAAAAATCGACTGGCAACCTGAGCGTAAACTTCGACACGCTCCTCAGACACACTCGAGCTAACAAAAGGCCAAAGAAGCTTCCACGAACATCTCGTCGATTTTTCCACGATTTTTCCTTCCATAAAAGAAATAGAAGATCGCCATTCGCGCACATATTCTACGTTTACATACTCTCTCTCTCTCTCTCTTTATCTGCCTCTCTGTCTCTGGAGTTTTCTACGTTAGCTTCTTCTGATGCATCTTTCATAGCCAAAGACTTAGCGTGTGTCCCGCATTAAAGCGTCGCGCGCCTAATTTCGCATTCAGATTGTCATTTTCGCGTTGCAACGCAGCGTCTCGCGACACTCGTAAATGGAACCTATTACGGGTCTGAGCAACGCATGCAACAAAACTCTTTAATCTTGACGTTCAAAGGCCCCTCCTCATCCTACTTTTCTATGCAAAATACGAAACAGCAACCGTAAAACCGTTTCCCGTTTAATGAACGGACATCTCGGTCAGCAACAAAAACAAAAGAAGAAAGAGAAGAAAACACCTGGCTTTAAAAACGTAGCAACAATCTAGAGAACGAGAGAAAGAGAGGCCAGGCAGAGGGTCTAATAACGAAATTAATATCCGCGTTTCCAACGGATGATGGCTCGAGTATCGCGTTATTACGTTCAATTGAACCGCGTTACGTGGAACATCGCTCCGGTATATTTTTCCTTTTTTTTTTCCTCTTCGTTTTTTAAGAAGCTCGTCCTTTAATGGGTCTACGATGTTCGAACACGAGAGATCGGTCGGAGATTTAATAACTACAGCTCATCCGATGCACCGTTATAATTATTTAGTTCTTTATGTAGAGATAACGAGCAAAGAGATAACGAGATTATACTGTTTTGGTTTAAAAGTAAAAATCGCATCTTACACAGAAGTTAAAGGACAGGTTATCCAGGACATTTTTCTTGTCTCTGGAATGGTATTCTTAGTTTGAAGAAAGGGAAGAGGACGGTTACCACGATACGTGGAAATAGGTTCTCGTATTCCCTGGGCGATAAAAGAAACAGGTGAATTCGATTTCCCATAAAACTTTAAATTTCCATGTCACACGGCTTTCTTTCCTCGGAATGCTTGGAATGTTTGAAAACGTTTTTAGTCTTTCATTGCCTAGGCGTATAACAAGTGGGCGGTAAAACGAACCGGTAGTTTCAGGATTTAATGTGTGCAAGTTTCTTTAATGGCTAGGAAACGCGAGTTGTGCCTGCTCGAATTCAGGAAGTATTTAAGGAGCCATCAAACACGAAATTCGCACATAGAAATTAGGGTAAAAGTGGGAATCTCGAATTTTATTAACAAGAAACGTAAAGTTTAGAAGTTTCATCACGAATTGGGAAAAGATTAACGATGACCAGGAAGTTATCGATTACTTTGATAAGTGATTCTTTCTGAAACTTTTTTTTTATTATTGCAATGGAATTTATATAGGTATTTTAATGCATAAAGATATGGTCCATCGTAGAAGAGAATGATAATTATTCAGAGATAAACTGATGGGTTGAACGAACACACATATATAATATTATCTACTCTTTATATCGCTAGGCTTTTTTAATAGATGATCACTGCTGTATAATCATATCTTTGCTTCAATAAATCTTCAATTTCATAAGCTCTGCAAAAGTTATCGCGAAATGTCTTTTACTACGAATAACAAATTTCATTATTTGAATATGAAACACTTCGATTTTAAATTTCGTTATAGCTATCATGATTCCATTTCACTCGAAACGTTTGTTTCAATTTTCCACATAATAATTGAACGCCATATACACTATATACGGCATAACATACACAAATAGTTCAAATATAATTTTAATCTGAATATGAACAAAAAATATTACTTATTCGTTTATAAGAGTCTTACATTTCATACCTCCGTGTTTCAACAGCATGTAGGAATTCTACGAGCACGAGAACTACGTGTAACTTGGTAATTCGACCGATAGGTTCTATCTACAAGAAGGCAACGATAATCACGTGACCATACGACACATGCGTGGCATTATCAGTTTCTTCACAGACGTATTTTTCTGCGAACAGTCGAATATGTATACACATTATCTGTACGTAATTTTAAAGAGACAGTGCATCGAGATGCAATTACTTTTCATGCTAGTTCCGCCATCACGTGACATCATCTTCAAGTAAACGATAGTATATACCAAGCACGTAATGTGATCATATGATGTACAAGTGTCTCATTACGGTCTTCAAGGTTTCTCTATTCTAATTAGAAAGAAAGAAACTCCATATATGGAGTTATTTTTCATTTGCGAAAAAATTATATTAAGTTTAAAACCTTCAAATATTAAATATAATATATATACACATTTGGTGAATGGTATTAGTGTAATGTTTGCTAATCTTCTCTTTTGCGATAGACAAATAATTTACGATTAGATACATTTCATAGAAAGACATTTTTGATAGGATTAAAATTATTGTTATCAGTTAGAGCGCTCTACTATAAAGAAAGTTTCCTGTTGAAAATAACTGTGATTTTACGTAGTAGAAACGCAAAATAACAGCTCAGAACTATACGTACCATTTAATTAACCGAATCTGAATGTACTGCGTTCACTAATTCGAATAATTTGAAAATGGATTAACATTTTTCCGTAATTAAAGTACATGCGTCTTAACTAGATTTTCCGGTAGCACATTTTGTTATACTACGGTTAAATATAACATACGTATGTCAAAATGTACCTCTAGAACGAGAATCATATGATATGGAAATATATTTTTTGAATATAATAATATCATCGTATTTGGAATAAAAATGTTGATTTAAAAATCTAATTAAAACATTTCGTGCTGTACATAAAATATCGTAAGATATCACGTATTTTCTACAGGAATATTTGAACCTCTCAGAAATCAGACTGATTAACTCTACCTTCTGCAAATTTCTCAATCTCCATAAGCTTTTTATTGGAAAAAAATTCAAAGAAAATTATTTAAAAATTGTAAGATTCGACATATTTTTCTTTATTTTCCAACCTATACAGTTAATCAATATTAATTCTAAGCATCTCGATATTTTGTCTTTCGATTCTTTTCATTTTGAACAAGTAGAAGATAGTCGTTTATGCTACAAATCAACATCATCAACTGTTAAAATTTTTCCATCAAAATGTTTCAATCTTAAGCGATGGTATTCGTTCTACCGCATTATACAGCGAATGGATAGAAAACACTTTCCCAAATCATTTTATCGAAACGCGCAAAAATCAAAATGCAACTATTCTGTTTGCACGTAGCATTGCTTAAACAACTCAATCGATACACCATGTGCGATAACAGTAGCGAATATATTAATCTAATATATAGCTAACGAAGATACTGAAACGCACACACGTATTATATAATCAAGCGTCGCAAATAGCTTATTGTATATGAACCACTTGAAACAAAACGTCGAATGGCAACCGCGAAGAGTTAAGCCCGGGAATATTCAAACGATCGCGGAGACTAGCTACCAACTGCTCGATATTATACGCATTCATAATTCCAGGAATAAATTTCAGTGAGGAAAGCGGGACGAAATTGCGTCAGACAGATAACAACAGAGCGCGATATGTAGGCATTTAAAAGGACCGCGCTTGTTTACACTCTGGCCGAGCCGACGTACACACATGGCTCTTGTCTCTTTTTGCCAGGCGAGAATTACGCCGACGGCCAGACGCTTCATGTAGAGACATCTCTACACGAGTTTCATTCAGTCATGCGACAACACGGAAATTTCCTATTGATACAGTTATTTTGAATTTTTCCTTTCGTTAGTCAACAGGGATAGAAGATAAACAATAGATCATTTCAACATACCAGTGAAGAAAAACAGTCGATTCCAAGAAGCCAGCAGTTGAGTTGATACTTCAAACCAAACACACGAACACGTAACCTTCAACGGAACAGCTTTCTAAGAAATGTTACCCTCGTTGTTGGGACAAGATTCGTTGCTGGATGGTCAAGTCCGTTTTCCTATAAGCCGCCCACTGATCTTTCCTTTCTTCCCAGATTCACTATCTTTCCTCTTCTCTCTTTACCTGTTTCTTTCACACGTTCACACGGAAAAACGTCACCCAAATGTTCATGCCAGGACGCATAGTAGTTTTCCGCTCCCTTCTGTTCTTTCCACGCGTCCCGTCCTCGTTCCGTTGCAAGACGCACGAGCACACACGGCTGTCACGCGACGCACTTTAGGCGCGATCACGACGAGAATCACGGTATATAATACGCGCACGATCAACAACACAACTAAGCACGTTCGTCTCGATATTATTACAAGCTTAGAGTATAAACGATACGAAAAGAGACGAGATTCTGCGTCACCGCGGTCACGAAACGAACAGAGTTACGTCTCGGCTCATCTTTGTCTTTGGAGGTTAGGTTCGAGTATCTGGCGTCTCTTTCGCTCGCTCGGAAATGCACGCGTATACAGACACTTGGCCTCGCGATTAGTTTCGAACGGTTCTGACGACGACACTCAGACAGCATGCACCACCGCGACGCGAGAACACGACCGACTGCGCTCGTCTCTAGCTCGGTAGAACCGGCGAAAAACTACGAGAAAATCCAGCCATGCTGACTGCGCGACCGGCGTCAGACTGCCGCGAGGACAGAGCGGGGATTCAGTTGAGTGGCATCGCCCGACAAGCGGGGTCCCCCTCCTACTGCTTCACTCGACCGCCGGACTCTCGTCCCTTCCCTCTCTACGAGTTCCACGCGTTTCTCCTCTCGTCCCTACGACCCTTCCCGCCCCACTACTTTGTCGTGTGGCGCGCCCCTTGCGTCGCCTCGCGAACTTCAACCGAGCTACCTATCCCCACCAAACGTCTGGCCAAGCAGTGAAAGAGAGTCAACGCGAGGAAGAGAAGCACGCACACGCCACGTATAAGAGAGAGATGGATGGAACGAGAATGCGGCGCATGCGCAGTACATCAGTCGCGGCACGCGGTCGCGCCCAAACGCATCTTCTCGCGATTCTCATATTGATGTACTACGCGCTTGCACTCACGGCGAAGCGATTGGGTGCCTCGCGAATACCGAACGTCTCGTACGTGAAGGATGAACGAAGCAGCATCTCGTTAAGAAATCGCTGCCAGATATACAACCGCTAAGCACCTTCGGTTGAGTTACTTTGAAAGCGTTCAAGAATTCGATCAGCGACAGATCACCGACACGCGTGACAAGGAGTTGAATATCCTGTTCTGTTACCGTCTACGCGCGGTAAAGTCGTATGTTATATAAAGTATCGTACATATAGTGTAACAGCAAAGGTATCAATGTTATCGTATTTATTTCTTTATCGGGGTTCGAGTGAACTCGATTTGCGAAAGGCGTAACTGGTTCTATATGAGCAACAGCCTTTCCATTCATTTCTTATTTTTGTTAAGATAAGCGATATTTACTCGAGAACAAACTAACGTGCCGATTCACATGCATCTTTCACGCGATAAATTGCGATGCATCCAGTCACAGACAATTGATTACACTTTCGAAGAAGATACACTGGAAGTCTCCACGTATCCGCAGCTTCCTCCGAGACCGTACTCTTGCACGCCCCGAACCGTACTCCAACCCCTCGGGTCGTCCTTAGAAAACATTTTTCCCTTTTCCATTCGAAACCGGAGCAACCCTTCATCCTCCAGTCCCATCGTTGAATTCTTCAACGATACAATTTCCGGCGCGGTGCACAGTGGCCTCGCGAGCTTCGCGCCGCGAAACGAGTCCATGGAAAATGACGCTTCTAGAACGGGGTTAACTAATGAATTCCGGCGCGGTTCTATGCCGGCTCCTCTGCATTTCGAGGTCTTATCACCGGTTGGAAATCAGCCTGCTTGGCAGATGTTCGCCGAAACCTCGACCTCTCTCTCGTTCTTCTTGCGTTTCTTTCGCGGCCAGACGCGTTCCACGTCGCCTCCACCCTCGTAACCTTCGTCGTTTACGTTTTACAGACGGAGAAACGTCGGCGCACAGCCGAGGGACTCGGCGAACTCGAGCCATCCTCGCCTCCTTTCTTCACCCTTCCACGCCACTAGCTGGATGTGAGTTACCGCGCTACGGAATGGACTCGTCGAATTATTTTCGTTGAATGCCGCCGCGGTATCGGTTTCGCGATCGCGGTACTGCCAGAGGGATGATATTAAAATTGAAATGGGCTCGAACGATGCCTCGATTCTTTGGAAAGGGGCTTTAAATAAAGGGTAAATTGTGTTTCCTTGAATAAATGAATGTTCGATTGCGGAATATTGCAAGTGGTTGGTTTAAATGGTATTTAGTCCGCAATTGAAATTCTCGTATCGTAGGTTGTAGGTAACGCAGTTATTTAATTCTAGAATATTTCATTTTGATTTGTATCTTGCGTTTCACGTGATAACAATTGTATAAAATTGCCTTGCATGTTTAAAGTCTAAAATAGTCTAAGATTGAATAATCTAACTCAAATTACCCTCATTTAGATATACCAGTCAGGTCTTGAGAAGCTTTTATTTGTAGTATAGCATCATTTGTTACACTCATATTTTCTTAATAATGAGAAATATTTGATTAATTTGATCAATCTTCTAACGAAGATTAGCAAACGATAAGAATCGAAAGAAAAAAGAAGAGATCTCGAAGTACCTATGCCGAGTTTCCATTTGCCTCCGTTAAGTAGCGAGCTGTACCTACAAGAAGTATTCTAAAGGACGCATCCGTCTTTCTCCCCTTTGCTACATACGTTTTTCTGAAATCTGTGCCGAACGTGATACCGACTGGCCCAGATTCAACCGCAAGTTCGCTCAAAGAAACTTGTTTCCGCCGCGCACAGGCATATATCATAGAGCTCCTTGTCCGGGGGGTTTACGAGAGGAAATGAAATTCTTTTTTACTCGCTACTCAAAGATACAATCGTATTTCTCCTTGGCGACGGAGGAAATGAAAACTTTCTGGGCGCGCCTCTCTGGCCGTCGCTTTACCATATTGCGCAAATAGAAACATTATTGAGATAAGAATTCCAAATTATGGCAAACAGCTTTTCAGCGTCAAATTCTCTTATTTTAGCAAAAGAGAAAAAAAAAAGAAGAAAAGAAAAGGAAAGCAAAGAAGTTGAAAGAAATTGTCGATGAGGTTTCTATTGTCACGTGAAATTTTCCCCAACGATTGTTGGATTTTCTGTTATAGAACGATCATGAATTTCCGAACCGATAATAGTACGAATCCGAACGGTTACCGCGCTTTCGTTCGTTCTTCCTCTTGAACGCGATACCGACCGCGTCTTACAATAGGCGGAAACTGAAAACGTCACGTAGCAGAATGAAATTCAACCACGTATTCCCCAGGAACGTCAAACCGGTCTGATCGCGCGTTGTCCACATTGCTCGAGTACACACTGCCTCACGACGCCTTTGTCACTAGGCGACTAGCTCGTCTTATTTGTCATTTCTTTTATAGGAGTCGACTTCTCATGTCCTTAGTCGCTTCGAATCGTCGATCGAGCAACAGGAAGACCAAAGGTTCTTTTGACGAGACTCGCTTTCTGTTCTGGTGTCCTTTGTTGAAGTTTCTAATTTGTAGGGATTTTTATTCGTCGTCATAGTGTGCATTCTTTATTAGCACATCGTCCATGGAGAAATCTCACTTTTGAACAAACATGCTTCCATGATGGAAGACCTGTTAATTGATAATTATGAGTTATACGAGAGATTGATAATTTATAAAATTGATAATAAGGTTGTGCATCATTTGCACAAGCGATGACATATTAACAATCCGAAGCTGTTAATGACTATAATGTGTAACTTGTACTTAAGGAATCAAATTGAAAGTTCATGTATTTTGTAAAGGATCGTTCAAATTCGAAAGACTGCATTCTTCCAATACTCTGAGATTCCTACTAAAAATTGGGAATTGATTATTTCGTCTACTTCGATAACTTTAATGTTAATATTGATTTTGTTTGCAGGCATACGCTCTACTCTGCATATACTTTCCGCTGCATTCTCTTCCTACTCGTATCTTTCGTTTCCACATCTGCACAAATTCTACAATTTCTTATCTTTCATTCGTCGATCATGCGATACATTCATGTTATTTACTTTCGATTTGCTCTTCTGATCTTTATATTGACGAAGTAAGATTAGAAATGCAGGGAAGGTGATATTATTTCTTACGCAAAAGTCGCAAAATAAATAAATACACGGACAAAAATGAATTCCCATAGCGGACATACATCACTTAACCATTTTATCTTTCGTGAATTCTGATCACTTTCATCGCGATGATTTTTGTCAACGCTTAACGGCTATCGTCTGTAGTTGGAACAGTTACATACTTCGTCGTTGAACGTATTTCACAGTCAGTGTGAGTATCACGATTGTGTGATCAAACGACCATGGTGAGATCTGACGCATCGAAGGGCGCGATAGGTGCTAATTAAATGCGCCCTTTGACGCGATACAAGACCCACAGACCGTCTAACAATGAACATGCCCTTCGTAATATTGATCGGTGGCGTGGTGTTTCACAGTAAAATAAAGGCGACTGTTACACGCGGCGTGATTGACGGCGCAGCCTCGAATTCTACAAACAAAATAAATTGCCCGTCAATCATGCTTAATTAGAGATATTTCCCTTGCCCCATGTTATCAAAGACATTTCCCCTTTTTGCACCCGAACGCATCGTGCACGTACCGTAAATGCAAGAACATCGTTTGATTTTCATTTTCTTCCATTTTTCCCCTACCGATACATTGTACTCGGCAAAACGAGTTGGAAACTAATATTTAGAACTATACCAACGGCGCCGTTAGCAAAAGTATACTGCTGGGAGTACGTTAACGTTTAACCACATGGGGTCAACATTACACGGTGAATTATGCTTCTAATATCGGTTTACTTCCGTAACCCTCTTTATTAAGCTTTCTATTGCATTCTGCTACGAGTGTTATGGCGAATCAACATTTTCATCGATGTTCTAATGAATAATATGTTTAGAGGAACTGATAACGCGGCTCGGTTACATAACTCGGAAAGAACGAAAACCATGCAGTATATTCACCAGAGATTACAGATATTCGACCGGTATCGGATGCAATTCTTGTATCGAACGGTGCTGTGTACATTGTACATACATTTTGATATAAAGCACCGTTAAAATCTCTGCTAGTAGTATCGGGGTAAAATGCAATCTAGCAAATCTCTCTTTTTTTTATTCGGCAACATCAACCACTATAAATTCTTCCGTTAATCGTCCGCGTTGCTTAAATTTCATTACGTATTTTCAGATTTCAATGGTCTTTGCTTCTCTGTGTTCCGGGGTTTAATCAAGAAATTTGCAGTTGACTTCTATCTATATACATATGTATAGAATATCGTTCAAATGTTCGTAATCAGTAATTCATTTCATTCCATTCGTGACATTTATGTAGCTTGCATTTGAAAATTGTAAAACGATCTTATTTGCTGTTCATCCTTCAAACCCGAAGTTTCTCAATTAAATATACAATTTATGGTACCGTCCAAAAGTAATTAAAATCATTACTCTTCGTTCGTAACACTCGAAACCAAAAGTTTCTTTAAAATTAACTCGATCCTTAATTTGCAATTACTTATCGGCCAACCGATACGAGACGATGTGTGACAGCAAAACTTGGTTCGATAGTTTGCAAGTTGCGCTGCATGCGGCATCGAGAGACTCGCAAGCTCGACGAGCATCTACGCCCGAATTGCTTGCAATTTAGCAAATCTATCAGAAATCACGACTCCTTAAGCGGCCGTCGATCAGCGTTCACCGCGCCGTTTAAACGGCTCCGCTTAGATTAGGCGACGTCTCGCGTCGAATCCGGGCCATCAGCCGAAACGCATCGCAGTCATTAAGCCGGGTATCGATTAAGCAGCATCGCGGGGATGTTTGTACGTCTACGGTGGGCCGATGGTGTCTGATTTATTAACGAACTCGAATGCCTCCGCTGGAAATTAACCTTGTCTATCCAACATGTTTCTGCACGCGGTGCAGACACGATCGTCAGCGAATTCGTCGACCAATGGTACATTAACTAATTACCCCCGAGCGAACTTCTAGACACTATTTGGTTATTGGAAGCTAGATATACATTATGTTAGTTAGCAGTCGATTTAATTAAGTTGCACGCGCCACGAAACTCGGGAGTATCACGGTGACAAGGTGAATTGAAACATGTAGATAGAATTGAGGTTCGTTACGTTAGAAATGTTATGACACTGGTGAACTGGGTCCTCTAGCACTAGAATTAGTAGAGTGGTCAAAATTATTAATTCGTAATTTTTTCACAGGAATTTTATAGATTTACAATGCAGCGTTTCTAAAGAATTGAACGATTTTTCGTAAAATACGCGAATGAAATATGTTTCTTTATTGTGGTATAGACTTAATCCTATTCCTTGCGCTTTAATTTCTATGATACAAGTTGTATATTGTAGTCGTCGGTAGTAATAGGTTAAGATTAGGAAGGATAGATATCGTTTGGTTATTGGGAGCTGGTTATAGATTATGTTAGTTAGCAGTCGCTTTAATTAAGCACAGATATGACGGAACTGGCGAGTATCACAGTGACAAGATAAATCGAAATGTGTAGATGGAAGAGGATTGAGCTGAGGTTCGTTACGTTGGAAATGGGCTAGGATATTAGTGAACGAGTCCTTTAATCCTAGCACTACCGGTATAGTCAAAATTACTATTTCGTAATTTTCCATAGAAATTTCATAGATTCACCGCGGTACATTTTTAGATATTTGAATGATTTTTCGTAAAATATATCAATAAATAAAGAAGCTTATATTTCTTATTGTATTATAAACCTTGCCCTATGCTTTGCACTTTAATTTTTTCGATATAAGCTGTATACTTTAACCGTCGGTAATTCCAGTTTAAGACTAGGAAGGAAAATATTGCTTGGTTATTGGAGGCTGGATATACATTATGCTAGTTAGCAGTCGCTTTAATTAAGCCGACGTACGACAAAATTCGCGAGTATCTCAGTGAGAAGGTAAATCGAAATATATAGACGGAAAAGGATTGAGGTTCGTTACGTTGGAAATGGCGTAAGAAACTGGTGGACGAGTCCTTTAAGACTGGAAAGGATAGCCTGCAAGCTCCGTGAATCGTCGGTTTCAATCGTTTAGACATTTATCGATTACGGCGTGCAGGGTTACCTTCGTTAACGAGATATTTAGTTGAGACGCTTGAAGAGAAAGAGGAATTCTCGTTGGTACGAGCCAACGAACTGAACCGAGTTTACTTGGTATCGATGTAAACAGGGAAATTTCCTGCTGGATAAAGCCGATCCCCTGATGAAATTGCGATTAAACCGTCCCTTGTAAAGCGCTTAATGTCTAAGTATTCTCGGTGCGTAGATTGCAGTGGTTTTTATGGACGCGGAAATGTTCTAATAAAAATAATATTAATAAAAAAAATTATATGTATATATATATATATTTATGCTGTCATTACAGTAATGATCGTGCATTTATTAAAGCTCACTACAGTATATCTATATAGAATCACATTGGTATCTATTATTTTAAGATGGTTTGTATATCGAAGACGATCATAGCAGATTTTTTAGTCAAGTGAATAATAACTTTCAATGAGAAATAATTTATAGACAGATATAAATAAGAAAAATTAATCTCAATCATCTCGGTGGTATTCCATGTTTATGAACAAATTGAAGAACTTTTTAATTGTGATACGAAGATTCTGTCCGCTATTCTTGTGGAGTAAAAATAGAATTTAGATATTTGAACAGCATAACTTTGCGGGCGTAACAATCATACAAAACAAGTTTAAATCTATCACAAAATACTTAAATACTTCAAGTTACCTCGTATCAAAAACTGATCGAGGAATATAAATAACACAGTCTTTTATTGTTCCTACAAAATAAGTAAAACTAAACTACTGGAAAATGTAATACTCGCTATAATATTCCAAGAACGAAGAATATCCACCTTTATTCCGCGGGATTCGTTCTCTGTCATCCCTAAATTGTTCGCATCATTAACGTCGATGAAAACGAACAGCAAGGATATCCGAGGTGATTGTATTACAACCTCGAAGAGTCATATCCATGTATCATAAACTCGAACAATTTCTCGTCTGGTCTCTTTGCACGGCACCAGCGATCCCGTGTCTCGGTTGTTTCCGATACAAAATTGACTCAGCCTCGTGTTCTCGAATAACGTTCCGCTGCAACGTTTCTCCGAAACAGGAAGACGGAGCAACCTACGTTGCCTTGAAGCGGATACACGTCGATATGCCGTGCTAACGAGTTCTATTATAAAACGAATTTCTCATGCATTACCGTACCACGTTCGTCGTAAGCTTCTTTCCTTCGCGATAGATTTTCGATGCTGCAGCATCAGATAGAAATGAGAGAAACAGGGAATGTTTTTGAGACAAACGAGCCGCTCACAGGCCAAGGTTCGCTCTTTGAAATTTTTGAAATTTTAACGCGGAAGCACTGGACTGATGCGGATTCTTATGCATTTATGGGAAATACAAAAGATACAAAAATGCGCATGATACGCCAAGATATATAAAGAACACGGTGCTCTTTATTACATTCAGTAGATGAAACAAATTTGTAACTACCTTTCGTTTCTTTAATTACAAAATATAAATTTGCATTAATATCTAAAGTCTACTTTATAATTTCATGAAATTTGTCCACTTTTCATTTCGCGGAGTTAATCGATTTGGCAAAGAAGCAAGTGGCTCGGTTCCATTGTGAAATTGATGAAACTGGCCTCTCGACAAGCATCTCGTCCTCCGATATCGTCACGGTTACGGTATAAATCAAAATGCCTAGCCTGACTGGAAGAAGCCCGAAAGGCAGAACAAAATCCATAAATTTCCGGTTTGCCGCGGCCATCGTGGTTTCCGTCAGAAGTTCGTTCAAGTTCCGAAAGTAGTATATCCGGCGGTCCCTCTCGACCCACGAGCCAGGCGTAAATAATGCGAAGGCCACCGCGGCCGGAGGATAGCTTTTGAGGGGTAGTTACCCTCTTTCGCGGCGCGAATAGTTGAGACGTTCGTAAACAATACGAGTTCGTTTGAAGGATAAAGGTTCTCTGGGATTTTTCGAGGAACTTGTCGGTGATGATAGGGATGGGTTTGTTTTACTGGAGGAATTTCATTATCCACTCTTCTTTAAGGAGGTTGCGGTTTAATTTGATAGCTATACACGTGAAATCTTTTTAAGTACATGTTAAAAAATTTGTTACGTGGTACAATAAATTTTTATGTGTTCCAAGCATAGCTATATATATGATACCGTGTATGTGTATGTGCTCGTAAAACATGTGTCCAACATATTGCTGTTATTCCTAACGTATGTTGTAGGTGTTTTACGCATCGATCAATCGATTGGTTCGAGCATATGAAATATTCCATAAATATGAAAAATAAGCAGTTGTAGATAACAGTGGACTATCGATTTCAATGAAATTAAACATTTTCCACGTATTCCTGTATTTTGACGTATAAATTGTCGCAGCAGTAAGTTCACAACGTTTTTCAAATACACCATAACCCATAATACAATATTTTGAAAAGACTGACTTCTTAAAATTAGATAAATCGTATGTCTGCCTCAATTGTCTTCTCTTTAAAAATTCATAAAATAATACCTTCATACAGGGCAATGAAAGCACAATGTCTTATTCTAACGAACGCTCAGTTCTCTGGAGAACGACCGTCATCGAAAAATCCCCGCGAGTTCTCGGACAAACTACAAATTCGGGTTAAAAGTTACCGTATCGACGAGCGGAACGTGCAACTCGAAATGCGCGAAAAACCGCACGAACGAGACCGTTGCAGAAGGGATGTGTAAAACGCTCGCATCGAATTTACGAGTTTCCAATTTTAAAGCAATCGACGAGCAGAGAGCTGCTGCGAATCACGAGCACAGAAACTCACGGCTCTTCTAGTTCCTCCATTATGAAACTTTGTAGCGTTGCCGCGCAGCCGGAAACCGCGGAACATCACCCTTTGAAATTTTCGCGCGTAACGTAAGTACAAGCGCGTGCTTGGTAGTCTTGTTTCACCTACGTTCGTGATTAGCGTTGAACATTTCAGAGGAATAAATTATTTAGTTCCTTAGGTTTATTGATCAGGTTCACAGCGAAATGATGTAAGAAATTATAGAATTCAAGATATTTTATAAAGAATAATATTTGTAACATAACTATGACACTCTTTTATAAGCTTTGCACCCTTTTACGTCGTACGGCAATTTAAAATCTGCTGCATCCAATTATCCTAATTATAATAAAATAAAAATATTCGTCTCAATATTATATAATCCATTTCATAATAAAATAAATTTAGGTGTAACACGTAAAGTATAGTGCATCCTATTCTCTCCGTATCGAATCCAACAATCAATGTTCCCATTATCGTCAACGTTCCTCCAGTTCATAGTATCGTTCGCGACGTAGCGGACTTTAAAACCTTCCCATCCTTTAAATCTTCTCGGTGTTTTCCTTTGCGCGATTCGCTTTTATTTCCCTTCGTTGCCACCCTTTCTGCCGGTTTCTCCCCCCGATCCCACGCCTTGGAACGAACGACTTTTCCGCGGAGTCGATCGTTTCCATTCCGGAATTTCTCATCAAGGTTTCGCGCCGCCGCCGCGTAGCTAGCGGCTGACTTGCTCGCCCTGGCTCCGCTCGTAATGAGTTCTGCGCTTTGTGACTGCTCGCCGCTCGCGCCTTTTGTTCGCCATAATAAAAGGACTCGGCGTTGCCGACTTCAATTAGGCTGCAGGTCGAAAGTCGCGCTCGGAAGTATCGGCACGGTGTGAAGAACATCGACAATTACGTTCGACTTCGGTTGACGAAGCGAAGTCGGTTCGATTGCCCTTGTTCAACCGGTAGCAGTCGCTTGTGGTAACCTGTTCGTCGATCGAGATGAATCGTTCCGCGAAACTACTCCCTTGCAGACACGTTTTTACTTCTCAGGTGTAATAATTTCATTCTGTAACTTGGTTCTTTTGAACTTCCTCCCTAAAGCTAATTCTCGATACTTCAACGATCCTTCAACATCTCGTGGCTCGATAATAATTTATAACTTTTCTCTCAACTTTCCAACGATTTCCAACGATTCGCATTAGACTTGAACTAATCGCACATATATATGTAGCATCGGAAAAGGAGGGTATACGCTTGGTCTATTGTATATTTAAGTTCGAGTTTCTCGGGATAGTATAAGTTTAAGGTATAAACTAAGAAGCGCAAGAGTGCTGGGGAAGAGAGAAAGAGAGAGAGAGAGAGTGTAAGTAAGAGTGTATGCCTTGGTGACGCCAAAGCTAAATGAATAAAGGAGTGGGAGAAGGATGCGAGGGTTGGGGGTCAGCAATTTTCGACCTGATGAGTCAGAGGTTGAAAGTCCAGTGTTAGGGTAAGACGTACGAAGATATTGTAGTCAGTTTTTGTTTTAGGTATTGCTTGTACGGATAAAACTAAACTTAACTTCAAATAAACCATCCTTTCTTGTCCTTGCTCTAGACCATATTTTGATACTACATATACATATACATTTGTTATGTGCAATCAGATGTCCACATATACACAGAGATTTCTTCTTCTCCCGTCATAGCAGGAACATCTGCTTGGTTTTCGATTACGTACTTGTCAGCCACGCTAATTATCACTCACAAAATCTGAAGTTCTTCCTATTCTTCTTACTATGCTTGAAATGTGGTAGCATAAATTGTAACTTGACGAGATACGGAGTTAATTTTTAAAATATTGGAAATACGTCACGTTATGGGATTGGATTTCTGGCACGGCATTATTACATTATTACTCAATCGATGAAATTCACAGATTTTGGCCCTAATTTATGTTTATTTCATTATTAAATATCTAACCTGTTGATAGGTATATATAGTACGATGAGCTTTCCGATGCTTATCTATATCTGAATATATATATGATGAATAATTAATCAAAAATTTGTTGTAAATACATTACGTGTATAATATCCCGAGACAGATACCGAAATTTGATAAACAATAATTCTCTAACATCTATACATGCTACCTAAAATCTGTCTCTGTGTTATTTGTATTTATATAGTGGCATCAACTGCGAGGTCAGGTTCCTGAAACTGTCACCGTCACATTCGATCATTCTTACCTCGTTCGACGATAATTAGCGGCACGCACGATGCAACATTTTCGCGGAAATTAGGCGACGATTCGAAGCGGATCGTCGTTGCTCGTTACCCGACAGGATTTTCCCGAAAATTTCGAACAGTGACGCGTCTTCGCGGTGGAATATCCGCGGATTACGCGACTAATATACGTCAGCGGGTTCAGCCTCCGCAGAATTATGACGAAGATGAATTCATTGTCTGTCCTCGCGCGGATTGGAGTAGGTACACGTAATTCATCAACGTAATTGAGCGCTGCTCGGGAGTTTAGCGACGACGAAAGAGAGCGTAGTCTCTCTTTCCTCCCGCGAGCCATTTCGTAATGGCCCGTTAATTTCAGCCCTTCTGCCTTCACAGACTTTGCTGCCAACTTTCTTCCGCGTGGATACGCCGCGCGCGGCTTTCTTTGCCTTTCAACGCACGACACTGACCATCCCTGTGTCTCTTGAAAAATTCAACGAATCCAGCGGAACGATCCTGGCTCACGGTTAATTGGCCTCCGACACTCCATTTCGCAAATTGCAAAAAGCAATGCCAGGATACTGTTGTACGTAGGTGCTGGCGTCGAGTGGCTGCAGCTTGTAACTAGAAAATCGCTTGGACGGACGAAAGGAATTCGAACGATGGACGCGCTTACGCGTGTGACCAAGTGCATCGTGCAGGGAATCAGAAATTAAGTCTGCTGGCATGGCTGATGTTGAACAATTGTTAGTTTCGGTGAGCACTCTACTAAATTATTCTATTTTCCACGACCTCCGTGCAATTCGAAGAATTTCGCAGTTTCGGAAAATTCATGTTGCGTTGCTTTATGTACAGTCGTTCCCATGAATGTTTACTATTTTAACGACAATTTAGATATGCATAATATACGTTTAAAATGATGATTATAGGATACATAGTTTTTCAACCCCGTTCGTATTAGCTGAGATCGCTTTGACAAGATGGTGGTCTATGAGTCAAATTATTAATCAAATCGAATATAAATTATCGGATTAAGTGAAAGAAAAAGGACATTATTGCGGAAAATAAATGGGGAATTTCAAGCATATCTGAGTCCATGATCATGAGTCCATAGGAGGATGTTCTGTTACAGAAGATGGTATAACGATGACAATAAATATTTCAAGCATCAAATTGTTATATCTGAGCAAGTACGATGCGATTATCTCTCGATATTACGAGATGAACTTCTCTAAAGCCTGATATTCGACGTTCTTTACAAGCAACGTGGCAAGTCGACGCTATATTAGCCCTCATCGAGATCCTCTTTCGCAGACGAGATCATCAGACGCACCGGTTCACGGTCGTCGCGTACAAACAATGATTATTAAGTTTGAGATACGGGACTAGATTGGCTGGGTAAATTAGGCACATTAGCCTGTATGCACAAGGCCGAGATAGTAACGCTCGTTGTTTCGAGACAGCATCTTCGTTGCAAGGGAACGAAGAACGGTTGGAACGCGAGTCGCGCGAGAGGAAAAAGGCCAGGAACAAGAAAACTCCATTACCCCGCTCCTTGCCAAGCATTCTTGCCGGTGAAAGATCTTGCTTCAACGATCGCTAATTTCTCGTAACAGAATCCTTTCGACGCCCTTTTAACATCCACGTCAGGAAAGATCCTCGGGTTTCCTCGCGTACGCTGCTTTGTGTGAACGATATGATTGCCGAGATACGATCGCTTGAAATGTTTCCTCGGCGATATGACAAAATGAGAATTAGGTGAGAGAAAAATTGTTGGTTTCGATCGAATCGATCGACGAATGTTTCATTCGCCGAGAATTTTTTATACTTTGGTTACCTAACGTTACCATCAAATTTAATAGAATTATGAAACGTGTGTTTAAGAAAGTTTTTGATTGGTTTTAGAATATTTTTTGGTTTTAGAATATATAGTCTGATCTTTGGATATTTTGGATTCTTTTTACTTCAATTTCGATTAACGCATCTGACGTTATTAAAAGTTTCTTCTACCTCTGGAGTCGCATAGCCGTTTCATCAGAAACGTTCTTAATATGCATGACTATCATTATTATTATTATTATTCATTTGTTTCATGTCCGGAATAAAATCCAGTGTACCTTAACCAGTTAGCTGATTTTGACGAGTACACTCGTCGTCGTTTATTTTATGCGGCACATTTTAGGTAGACGCCTTTCGAAGAGGTCGCAACGGCTAACTGGTTAACGTAAAATACGTAAGAAGGTGTGTAAACAAACCGATCTCCAAACAATCTCAACCTTATTTCGTATTTTCCTCTAAAGAAACTCGAAAAACACGCTCGTAAAGCAAAACCCCAAACACCTTTCTCTAATTCGTACAGAGCCTAACTCTTTCACCCTCCCAATCTGTTCCAGTTGGAAACACGGAATTCTCTGTTTTCATCTCTTCCGAACAACTTCCTGATAAAGTGGCACGTTCCCAAGTGGAACGCAGTCGACGAGTCCGAAAACACGAGGCAAACGTTGTGTCTGGCGAGCGGAAGGCACGCGTCTCCTTCGGCTTCGTAATCTAAGCGGAGAGCGAACAGTGCCTAATTCTCGTCCAATTTCCAGCGTAGGGAAACCGGTTAACGGCACGACGCAACTCGTAGTATTCGCTGAAACGAGTTTCGATAAAGTTAACGCCGACCAGTACCGGCGACACTCTGCTCAGACGTTTAGATAAGTTAACTGTCGCTACGAATATCCATGTATTAACATGGATGTAACAGTGTATTCGTTTTTCAGCTCCCTTGCACGATTGGGCTAATATCATTAGAGGAATTTCATTAGTTCGAAGTATTAGCGAATGCTAATAATAAATTCTTTTATTTTTACTATGCAAAATATAGCGTCTTGTATATATTATGCTATCCAACTTAATTCAATAGAAATATATTAACATACAGATACCTCATTAGTTGAAAACGTAGAAATACTAAATTATAAATAGCTTCTGAAAATATCATATTGAGTATAAATTAGTTGGAATAAAATGTTCAATGGAATTTATTACGCAAAGGGTATTGATATCATTTTCTTAATTATCGACTAATCAGCAAGTTTGTTATTTATATCATTAATTTAAAGTCAAGTAAAAATATTACGGTTGTATCTATCGATCAATCATTCTGTTACGATCGTTCGTAAAATGCATCAGTAATGTGAATTATTTAACTTGTAACTCGTAAAATTGTGCAATTATTTGCACACCAGAATTCTATAAGCTGTAACGACCATATGCACAGTAACTTGTAGATTCACTGATATTAATAACCACTAATATTATTATTGAGATATGTGTAATTTTATGTGAGACTAGATTAGATGCGTAGTAGTGATACTTGTATGTGAATATCAGTGTGTGGAAGTATGTGTGTGCGCGGCGTCTCGAAAACAAATGAACGTAAACTGTTCAGTCGGTTAACAGTCGGATATGGAAGAAAGTGCTGAGACGCGTGCAAGTGTGTATCGATGAATATCTTTGAAATCGCTTATCAAATAAATATATAACTATTCTAATATGAATTCTAAGTGTAAATTTAGTGTTCCTATAGCATTATTTCGGCTATTAAGAACCAAAATTCTCAACAATTATTGTAGAAAAAAGCGCGGCTTTCGACGCTCGTGGCTTGATCCATCCCTTCGTGCTATCCTTGGGTATGTTTACTCCGCGGAACAGTTGGCTCCGGCAGTGATATCCGTCGTCCTAGTCGTCTACGACGCGAAAGCAAACTCATCACGATCGTCGTATGCAATCTGCCGGAAAGCGAACCTCCCGGCGACTCGCGGAATTGCTTGCGACGACGCAAATTGTGTTGACAGCCCGGGAAAGCCTCTGGCTTCTTTTTTTTCGCCCTGCTAGCCCTTCCGGTACTGCCTCTGCAAATAACGATTCCTGGATCATCGAACGTCCCCGGAATCGCCAGTGTCTCTTGGACAGCTTATCTAAGATCATAAATCTTGGATTCTAATACGTATGATAGATAAGATTTTTGTCGATTTTCCGATATTTTGAGATATAATTTAGATAAAATATAGGACGCTGTGAATGTTTTTTGGACAGCTTATCTAGAATTTTGAATTTTAGATTTTCGTAAATGATGGACGAGAGGTTTTGGACGATTCTCTAACATTTCATGATGTCTCAATTATTCAATGATAGTTGAATGAAGATCCGTATTTTCATAAATCATAAAATGAAGTATATTTGGTTGTGTAAAATTTAATTTACACCTGTTTCATGATAACCTGTGATTTTGAAGATTTAGTAACTTGTACGAGAGCGTATAAATTTTAACGTACCTTTATTTTTAACCTTGATATGGATTAAAAGTATTAAGACCTTTTGTAGCATTCAACGTATCGGTGTATAAGCTATCAAAACGAAAGCGATCTGCTGATTCAGCCTTCTAAATCGCGATGCGCTTCTAAATCGTCGAATTACGAGCCTCTGTTTGCACCTCTACGTCAGCGAGATATAAATAGTGATTTTCCTAAGAATCAAGTCGAACACCACTAAATTGTTGAAGCAGGCGTTGCACAGAAGCTTTGCAACCTTGTTGCTTCGTATGTAAATCGAGCATCTCGCTCGAAAATAATTTTCTACCTTCAAAATGAAATTCTCGGAAACGCGTGTTTGTGACAAGCTTCGATATTTCGCGAAAGAAATAAAGCAATAATATATCCTCCGTATGAAAATGTAAATTCAGTGATATCCGAATTAAAAGATCGAGCCTTAATAGCATGGTAAATTTGCATTTGCACTGAACCGTGGTAAACTAAAATTCATTGCGGACACATCCGGATCGATACGAACAGCCATCGAGACACCTGTGAGATGATTCATCGAGTCGACGCACGTGCGATCGGCCACTGGATAATCTATATTTTATAAATCAACGTACGCGATGCATTCAACGCGAAACAACAAAAAGATGAAATTCCTGCAAACATTCCTCTTTCGCTTCGTCACGAGTTACAGCAATCTTTTTCGTGCGACATATTTCTACTCTTCCTTTTTTATCATCCAACGTTAGAAAATTTCAAACTTCCATTAAAATGACGTTGTAAATTCCATCCAAGAAATTTTAAATATTTGGTGTGCATCAAATCGTCGTTCGTCCGAGTTTCAGTTTGACGAGACGATACCACCCGTTCTTGTTCTATCGTTGATTATCAATCACATTAGAAAGGGAAACATTTACTATAAAACGATATAAAACTACATAACGATAAAAAGATTTATAATAAAAACATGAAAACTCCCTTACTGATCGACGCGAATAATCAGAATAGTCGTGATGATTTTCTTATGCGAGTTTAAACTGGAAACGATAATTCTAGCATGAAAGTTGTTATAAAACATTTAATAAATATTTGCATAAAATTATTTTGTAATTACCACAAACCTGGTACGATGAAACAGACGGATGAAAATAACTTTTGATGAAGTGAAAATCAAAATTCGTATTTCTACTTGCTTAATACGTAATATAACTTTTTGTAAGCGAAGAATACGATTCAATGCAAAACGATTTTATCAGCGAATATAACCGATACCATTGTCGTGGCATCGACTTCAGCTGGGATCGACATTAAACGCACGTAGAGACGCGTGCAAACATCGCGGTTCATTAAATTAATCCGAACACGGACCGACGTATAAACGGTGGACGTGCGAGTCCGTCGCGACGTGCCGCGTCGTCGTAATTTCTCTCGGACGTTCCACCGATTTCGAATCGTGCTGCGAATATCCGTCGATTCCCGATATATTAAATTACAACTGTCTCCAATGCCGATGGGATTCGGAAACGATGTCTTTGTCAGCGACCAAGTGATCCGTGTTTGCCGCTATAACGGCACTGTTCAACGTACAAATCTAATTCTGCACTACCTGCCTAAACGTTGAAATTGTTACGCGGTTTAGAAATACAGAGAGATCAAAAGAAAGGTAGTCGAGAGTTCTACCACCATGGAAATTTTATTCAAACGTTTATGGAAATAAAGGACAATACTGTTGCCATTTGTGGTATTAATTTCGAATTAATAGCAAAATTTTCTGGAGCTTTCGTATAATCGCCGCATGGAAAGCAAGCGATTCCAAATTTTCAGGATAGCTCTTACTCATTTTTAGATTAACCTTTAATTATTGTAATTTACTTATTGTTAGATAAGACCCATCTGATCTCTTTTGTAAATATCATACCACAATCAAGAAACGAGAAAATCGCATCGTCTGATACATTTCTAATTCTTCCACAACGTATCGGGAAAGAAACTCGAAGAATCTTCCAAATGTACAGGGTGTCCGGCTTTTAGTTAGCGAAACTTAAAAATCAACCGAAGTATCTTCGTTCAACTTTTCATCTTCACTTAATTTTTCACGAATCCTCGTAACGCATCCATCAGCTCAAAGAGAAATCTACGAAACGGAGCGGCTTCTTCTTCGTCGATTGGCTAAATGTTAAGATCAAGTCGATGGACAAATCCATCGGACAGATGACTCTACGCAGAAATTCTCTGTAGTCTCGATAATTTTTTCCATTGGATTTATAGCAGTAGGCAAAAGAGGACGGTTTATTTCCATGGACACAGTCTGCTGCCATTGGTGGGTGCTCATTGGGTATTACAGCAGCGCTACCCCTAATGGGAAAACGGATCGCGAGTCGAGGCTGGCCTGAATGTGTTGAATGGGGACTCGCCGGGACAAAGGGCGTCACTTCGCGGTCCCTTTGTCCTCCGGTGGTAATCGGCGCCGTCGATACCAATTTCACCGGTAATTAGAGAGTTCACTTTTCTAACGACCGTCTCGCCTTTCCTCATTGTCGGACGAAAACGATCCTCGTTTAAGTCTGACAAAAACATTATCGTGGCCTGGAAACTCGACTTCTCTTCACTGCAAGGATGTCCCCTCTACCTCATCGTTCGATTTTCTTATTAAAGATCCCCGGGCCTTTGAATAATTTACATATTGACAATATTAATAAATTGACGAGTTACAAGTTGCAGACTGTACAGCTCTTTTCTACGATATTGTAATTCGTAAGGTTTGCTTGTAAAAGTTTATTTATTTGGAAAAATCGTTAATATTCCGCGGGAATGTTTATTAATATCGGTAACTTGTAACACGTGGCTGATACAGTTTCGCTGATAATATTAATTGGCTCGTACAAAATGGTTCGGTTGGAAAAAATTGCGAGATAAAAATATGGAAACCATGGCAGGAACTAACGTGTAAGCCTGGAGCAAACTATTCCTTGCCGCGTTTCGGCCGATCCGTGGCGCTTCCCTTCGACTTCGAAAGGCTCTTGAGAAAGTCCCCGCGGGCTGGCGAACTCGAGAATACTTCTGGAGGTGGCCCCCTCCAGGGGGAATCGATATATTGACAAGGTAGGGGAAAACGGGTCTCCATCGAGGACGAACCGTGGAATTTCGCGAGACACATTTCTCCGGACGCTCCGAGGCGAACACGTGAGAAACGTGTCTCTTCTACGCCCTCGTGGCCGACGCAGACGTCGACTCTTTCGCTGACTCGTCGAATATTTCTGGCAGGACGTTTTTCATCATCCTCCTTTGCCGCCTCGTGAATTTCCTGCGAGATGGTTCTCGCTGTGCAAGTGACTCTTCTCGAATGATACACTACGTTCGGGGATGGGGGATTTTTCGGTTCTACGACAGAATTGGATCTTTTCCTTCTTATCTTGGAAAGAAAATCCGCCGCTTTGAGAATTGTGATATCCAAAAAGAATATCAATGGGTTGAGAAGATACATAGCCTCAGACAAATTATGGTTCGTATTGACTTTAAACTCGCGGATGGTGGACGTTTGTAATTGAAATTTGTTCGATTAAGTTTGATTGTGGAAAGAAAATATTTGTTTGGTTTTTAAACGGAATGTTTAAACGGAAAATTGGAACAGACTATTGCCACGAGGCACGAGATATAATTCACTAATTCAATGGCTCATAATTCTTAAAATCAATGCCTCTTATCGAATGCCAAAATCATTCTTCAAACATGGTATCGTAATTCAAACACGATATCGTAAATTCAGCAGACGAAGAAGGTTATGCTGAGAAAGTTTCGATCATGCACGAAGTTAACTTGGAAGGGTCCACGATATTTTCGTGATTTTCCTTTCGGATTAAAGCGGCACGATACACGACTACGACGAAATTGCGAGGCAGGTCGGTGGTTTCTCGTAACAGCGGAATTTGCAACGGACGTGAGAACGATAAGGAATGTCCAGAACGAGCCGGAGGGTAGGTCCGTGGAACGATTTGGTATGCGGGCTGCGTCCGCGCGATTATCTATGAGTCGATAACTTACTTGCCGAATTTCTGGTCAACCAACTCCAAACGCACGACCCAGCATCCCGTGCCTTATTATAATCTCGTCCAATTACCAGCCTTATTTGCGAAATCCGATCTAGCGTAATAATGGACGATCATCAACTGCTATCAATCATTTATCAGCTACGACTTTATTTTCATCGGCTCAAACTGCAACGAAGAACCGCGAGTTTATCTACTTATGGATTATTTTTAGCGTAATTGTTTTAATTTGAACCAAGTTCAGATGAATACGGTAAGAGGATAAGAGACAATAAACTGTTGTAACAACGCAGAGGATGGTTTATTTTCCGTATACATTTTTACGCCTGTATATTAAATTTAATCTCTCTTCAGGTACAATTTTATTCTAGCGAAATATGAATTCATATCGTATGAAACAACTGAAAGATTCTTCTCTCAAGAGATTGAATCACCTGCAAATGTATTCGTAATATTAATTTGCGCTTAACAGCTGGAAGTCCTAAGGCAAAGATTACGTAACACGTTAAAATTCTCAAACTCATAAACCTTCGATATGATACAATTTCGACTACTTCACGCCCCTCGTAAACCACCTAATATTTATCAATGGGAAAATTACATCTCGTAATAACTCATTGCCAAACCTGGTCGTATCTTCCCAAAGAACATGAGGCCCGGAATCTCCATAAATCCTAATCAAACGGTCCTAATCACGCCGGAGAAATCCAATCATCGCCGGGTCGAAACATTCGTATCCTCGCCTAAAGCTGCCATAACTCGTTCCAGGTTGAAACGAGATTCGTTAGAGACCGGGTGGGGTATACACGTGATCGGTCTCTGTATCCGCGGTTAAATTTAAAGCCGATCGCTCGGCCGGGCATAAATAACGGCTCGGCGGCCATTGAATTCGCTGGCGAAAAAATGCCGCCGAGAGGCGCCCGAGCTCAAAAGAAAGCGACGCCAACGCGTAAGCGTATCGCTTTGCCTTGCAGCGTGAGCTGTCGCAATTCCTTCGCGGAATAAATTTTCTCCGTTGGACTGGCACCGCCCACGCATCCACCGCAGGAGAAATAATACGCGCGGCACCGTTTTCACTCTATCGGCCGGCCTTGATCGCTCTCCGAGTCTTCCCCCGTGTTCCTCGCCTTTCCATCGGGTCACTCGCGCCACCGGTAGCTAAAACGACCAGTGTGGGCGTGCAGTTTGCAGCTGCATCCCGGTTAATTCGCGCGGGCAGGCTACGTTGTACAAGCTGTTATAGTCACCCTGACCCCTTCCTCGCTTACACCACCCGTTTACTCTCTTTCTACCACGCCGAAATTTACCCTGTTTCCTTGTCTCTACTCGATGGAACGACTACCGGATACGTATAGGTAGTTCCGCTATTGCAGAAGCGGTTCGTGCGAGGCTAAATCCACGTGAACGAAAGAAGAGGGGATTAGAGAAAGGAATTGGTAGAAGGAGAAAAGTTGGAAGGGAGGAACGATAAGCATCGATGGACGATGACTAAAGGAGCGGTCAGACAATCGACATTATTGACAATATTTAAAATTCTTAACATTGCATTCCGTAAGGGGCCTCCTACACGATCAATACATATATATATATATAAATTGTCAATACAATGTTGCGAGCCTCAAATAATGACGATAATATCGACAACAATATTGATGGTGTGAACGCTCCTTAACTCATTGGGATCAATGAACCGAGAATTAGTGATGCAAGCGGATTCCTTCGATAGGTAAGTTGATTGTTATGTGTTCAGTTTGCCTTAGTTCGGCGGACGGATGAAAGGGTTTAGTGTTTGAGAGTTTTTGTTTGCGATCTTTCGTTTGAATTTGATTGGATTTGGTAGTGGTTAGTTTGCTTATGTTAATCCAATGCGAAATGAACGATTTCTCTTTCTCTTGGAATTTTTTCTATTATCTGTGAATAGATTTAAAAGGGGAGTATTTTTATGAAGAAGATGTCTGTGTATATGTGCACTTTCTTAGTAGAAATTAATGGAAGTAATAGAAGAGAATAGAGTTTGAGTTCGATTCTGAGTTTTAATGATTATTAATTGAAAAAAAGGATTAATCTAAAAAAGGATGTAACGTTCGTATACGTACGTGTGTGTGTTTGTTCTATTAAAATTGATCTAGATTGAACAGAAATTCTTTTGATTATTATAATTCCCGATGAAAAAAGGATTCCTTTCCCAATGAAAGGCTGTGCTTTAATAACTTTTTTTTATAACTCTAATTCAGGATGTGTTTTCGAATGATTGAAAACCAGTGTTTGAAAAGATATTTTACATTTAGCTGACATTTTTCATATGTATTTTGTTAACCATGGAATATATTCATTCTAGATGAATATATTCATCCTAATATCTTGTATCTGGAGTTTTACATCGGTTCGGAGATAGTTCTATATTCGAAAGGTGAGAAAGACACGTGGTTTGAAACGTTCGTCATTTTATACTGGAAGCCAGTGTATCTAAAGAGCAGAAAATACACGGATAAATTAGAACCGACGAATTTTGTTCGTTATTTCCGCAAAAAATTCATGGCGCAACAGTTCAATTAAAACAGTTCGTCGTACTCTTTTTTCAGCTTTCTTTGGCAGCCACCGAGAAGGAATCAAGATACACCAGCCCGGTTTAATCTAACCAAATTAAAACTGACAAAATCCGTTTGCTAATCCAACGAAAATTCCGTATATCACGGTTCGAGCTACAAAAGAGGAGAGAGAGAGAGAGAAAGAGAATTCATTTCTTTTTTAAAATCGGCGGAAAATTTTATAATTCTGTTTTTCAACAGAATGGATAGAGAAACAAGAATGTACTAGCGAGATTAATTCTATCGATTTACAAATAACAAAAAATTGGTGATCCCATGGGAACAAATTCGTCAGTCCCGTTTTCCTAAAGAAGAAAAGAAATAGGAAAAAAGGAAGAAAATTCTCATAATTTCATATCTGAGTAGAAGCGGCAAAGATTAACGATACACCAGGCAAGACAGACAATGTCTGTTGCAAAATTTGGAGCAAACTCCATGTACATGTAACTGATCATGTAAAAATTCATTTCAACAAGAAAGCAAAATGGTTAACCCACTATAAAACCAAGCAATAATTTACCCTAAGATTACGAATACTTCAGAATTTTTATCTCTAGTACAATCGTAGAATCGAAGTGTAAGAAATAATTGCATAAATATTTCACACACAATTCTTAAAATTTCATTACGCGATCGTAAAATCCGTATATAAGAAATAACGAAACAAGGAGAATATTAAGCGAATCGTGGAAATTCGTAGTCACAGCCACAATTAATAGTATTAATTAAAAGTAAAATTCGATAATATAGGTCAACTGAGAAAAGAGGTTTCAAAGGAAATGTTCCGTTAACGCGAAGTTGGCTTTCAATGATTTAAGATGCCGAGGGTGTTTAAGAGATCGCAGATCTCCGTTGGTATCAGAGCGAAGAATCGTTCATACTGTCGCGAGGAGGAATATCGAGAGGTGTTGGCAATACGGGGATATCGAGACGGAAAGGGGTGAACGTACGATGCATCTGATGCATACACGCGTCGCCCTTTCCACGGACAAGCGCGCGATGGCAATACGTGCTCGCTGGCTGAATCGCAAGCAGCATGGTCGTGTTTCGTGCGAGCGCGTGCGGCCGCTCCTACGAAGAGTGGCATTTTCCCAATATCGAAGTGGCTGATGCGACTCGATGCGAGAATGAGTAACCTCTTTTATTGGATGTACACGCTCGCGCCACCGGTTCCCCGCTACCGGATTATTCGAGCATCGATCCGCTTTGTTCCGCCAAGGGAATTGACTTGCTCGAGAGCCTCCTCTTCCTCTTTCTCTGTATGTGTTTCACTGATTTTTCCATCGTTGTTCCGCTTTTCCCATCATCTTTAAGATATCCTGCCTTTTCTTAGATGGATTTACAGTCTGCATGTATGCGATATTTATTTAAGATGTATTTTATTGCATTTTGTTATATCGTATTGAGTATCGTGTGTGATATGTATGTGTAGAAGCGAGACAGTGTAATCCTATAAGGAAACCAACACAGATATATTTACATATGTATATATGTGGATACACGTGTTACTGTTAAGTTTTATCGATTCAGGACTTGTAAGATTGCACGATGGATATATTGGCTATGTTAGAATGAATAGCAATGGAGTTCAGTTTAGATCGCGGATGTTTATGCAAATTTATGCTAATCCGAATGTTATGTTAAGAGATCTTTCATTTTTTAGATTAGCAAATTTGTAAAATTGATTTGTAAAATTTCGGAGATCGTAGTCCACAGTTCGGAATATGCGATTTGCAAAATTCGCCCTATTATATCCCACCTCGTCTTTCCCTCTGCAGTGACAATTGCGCTTACGAAATTTAAACTTTCTCCTAGCCATTATACTATATAAACTTCTACCATTTTGTTACTTGCCACTTCGCTCAACTATCGTGGTACTCTACCCAGTCACGCAATTTCAGATATGTTAAAGTTACTGTTACGCTGCAACACGTGACGCTTGCGAGGACGGAAACTTCACTCTTATATTTGATCGTAATTCTTCGACTGAGCACCTAAACACCGCTGCACCCATCAAAACGTCGCATTGCTGGAAAAGAGTAATTTTGGAAAATCAAAGCAATCTCTTCCGATATTTCTGATATTTCACCGTTCTATCAACACGTATATTAATTAGAAAAAAATTATCAAATTTTCTACATAAAAATGACTTGCTATTGGTTTTAGGATGATCCGAGTTAAATTGTTGTAAGCAAAAAAACCAAAGTTCTACCATTTTCTTCGTTATTTTATTCTGTATAATTTTACTCAAAACAGTACAGGAAGAGTTTCAAATGTAGTGGCACATGAGTCAATGGAAGATTCGAATTGGAAGAGACTCATATTGTTGTGCCTTGGAGTGTCAACGTTGTTTTGGTTTGCTAGGTTCAAAGGTAAACAAACTGCGGACAAAACATTCTCGCCGGAATATTTACAATCGTGTTTATATTTGTAATCGTCAACCGGAGTTACATTCGAACTTTTTATAATGCCACCGGTAGATACAGATAGACGAACGTGCTCTCTAGGACAGTCAGTATAGCGAATCAGTATAGCGAATCTTTATAGCGAGCCATAGAGTCGAATAGCGAACGTAGAGTTGAACAATAGCATTGAGCGAGCGACGATTACTACCAGCATACACTATCTCTGTACTTGTATTTAAAGTGATTTTAATATACACTGACTATTACAATTTTATCATTCGTCTCTTTAATAAACCGACACGTATAATAATCCACCTCACGAATATTTCAGCTCGTATTTATCAAGAATAACAAAAATTCTAGCTTGCTGTGACCAAGGAGAATATTACTACTTGTTACACGAGTAACAAACAAAATTGGATTCGTCCACATCCTGGAATTTCTATCGTATTCCGTATTTCGATACCGTACACTGATTAGCGATATATCATACGATAGCGATAGTATCATAACCGCGGCGCTCGCGATTTCGTCATTACGTAAAACTAAATTTCCGCTAGTCGAGATCGTCTCACAACGAACTAGCGGAACACGAGATTGCATTTACAAGGCCTGAACAGCAGATAGGAAGATGGTAGAAGCGAGAGAGATCCGAGGCAGAATTTTGATTGTAAAGCGAAATAGTTTGAAGTCGAAGCGATGCTATTATATGTATAGGCGACCGTGTATGGTCGCTAAATACTCGCGGATGCAGGATAAAGTTGAATCGGGAGCGTAAACACGGCTAAGCTACTTACTACGTATTTCGTGGGTGGAGGGGTTGCGTTGTTACGCTTCCGGGCGCCAAGTAAAACAGTTTATCCTTAAGCAGCCACCGTCCAACTTGCCCAAGCCGCCGGCTTCCACGCTGTTTTCCTATTTAAAGCAGCCACGATTCGCCTGTTATCGCGCACGGTTCTTGTTCCTAATGGACATGTTGCATGGACATTGTTAAGTCGTGGAATATTTGAAGCTTATTTCGATAGCCGGAATATTCCTCGAGATGGTAGTTTACGGTTCAGGGCCGAGAATGGGCAAGTTGTAAGCACGGATTCTCTAATCTTCGGAATAATCCTGTGATTAGAGTTTCAGTTTTGATTAGGTGATTTTAGAATGCCGGGGATTTCTGGAATTTTAGAAATGATGGAGAACACGAGTCTGTACAGGTCAAGTCATTTAATTCGCGCGAGTATTTTGAGCGAAGTAGTTCTTTGTACAGGAAAATGTTTTACGAAAAGATTAAATGGTGTTAACACGCGAAAAGGTTAAATGGTTTCTAACACACTTCGTAATATTAGATTAAAATATCTGTTAAACCAACAAATTTGTACAGACTTATCGTTACGAAATACATATCTAGTACACGACACAAATTTCTGCTCGAGTTCCATTAACTTAACTGCATAAATAGGTGTAGCGGCACATGAATCAGAGACTCATATTATTGTGCCTTGGAATACCAACGTTGTTTTGGTTTGCTAGGTTCAAAGGTAAACGAACTCCGGACAAAATATTATCGTCGCTATTTGTAATCGTCAGCCGGAGTTACATTTGAACTTTTTATAATGCCTCCGGTCGATACAAATAGACGAACGTGCTCTTCAGTACAGTCAGTATAGCGAGTGATTATAGCGAGTCAGTTAGTCGAATAGCGAGCGTACAGTTGAACAGTAGCATTGAGCGTGCGACGATTACGACCGGCATATGGTAACTCTGTACTTGTACTTAAAGTGATTTTAATACAACTGACAATTACGAATTCTTCACTCGTCTCTTTAATAAACCAACACGTATAAAAATCTACCTCATATGCACAGTTTACTTTATCATGTTCTCTAGTTTCCATATACATTCTGCGCATGTTTGCATCTATAAATTTCCTACAAACGTATAAAAATCCACGATCTCCTTATTGTTATTCAAAATACAAAGCAACCTACCTAACGAAGCTGTAGTTTAAAACGCAAATGGTAGAACAGGTGGACACCTCTAGCGGCTTATCCGCCTTCGAACCTGTTCCCGTGCCTGTTTTTACCTCGCCATACGACGAAAGTATGCTGAATTCCCATCGAGCGACGCTTTTGTCACCGGCAGCCACCGTAGAATATCTAAATAGTCGTGGAAACGCCGACGAGACGTCGCGATACATAACCACGATCCTCGATATTCTTATCACGATCCCCTTAACGAGCTATTTTCTTCAAAACGAACTTTCCAAATTGCTATTCCCGAGATGTATCCCGTTTCTGAGTTCCATCGTTGAAACAAGATTTTACTCGGTTTAATTGTGGACTTGGTTTCGCATTGTCGTCCCGATGGTACACGGTTTTATGTGGTATGGGTGGAGCCGACGTATTTTTTTTTTTCCCAGGGAAAGAGAGAGACGGTTATCTTTTTTATATTTTTATTTTATTTTTACAGTATCGGTACATTTATATAGTATAGTGTGTACCAGTCTGGTTTTATCAAAATAGAAAAAAAAAGGAGGAAAAATACGTACGATGAAATATGGCTTCCAACGAATAAACTGGAATTTATTTCCGCGAAATTTGAAATTCGATAGATGGAAATTCATCGATATTTCCATTCAATAGGGACGCGTGAATTTATACAGTTTCTTGTATAATCAATTATTCTAAAAGTATTAACAGCTTTCATCGGATTTTTTGGAAATATACGTGTGTACATATAGAAATTGTATTATCGGAGGGGGAAGGGATCATTGATGAAATTTCTTGCACATATTGCACACGTGTATCATTTTCAGGCCGTTTCTTTCGCACACGTGGGTAATATAAAAAAGGACCGAACCCTTTTTTTCCTGGAAATGGGGACGATATTACGAGAAGGGTCAGACCTTGGCTAAACGGATATGGAACAGCCGGAAGGGTCGATGCAGGGTAAATCGCACGTAAGATGAATCCTTGCCCTCCGGAAACCTTAGCAAAGATATGCTGGAGAGAACCTTTCAATCTACACTTGCCGGTATTCGCATTTACATTTCACCCTCAGACTGACTTCTCTGTATTAAACCGAGAAACATGGAATCGTAAAGTATTCTGAACAAGGTTTCGATGAGATTTCGAATTTTTAGAAAAATATATACATTAGTCTGGTGCCCTTTTAAACGAAATTAAAATTTATAAATTCCCTTGTTCGATATCTGTTACACTTTTCTTCGGATTTCTTCCAAACAGGAGGCGGAGAATATTTGAATTGAAAATAAAAAGAATCTAAAGGCACAAATTTAATTTACTACGAGTTTTCTCGAGGTGGAAATCAATTTTGTACCTGAATCTCCTGACCGATCATATACCATTGATATTTTGAAATTATGAATCTTGAGTTAGTAGTATGCAGTCCACGCGCCAATCTGACCAGTTGCATGCAGAGTCAGAAGGAAGTTTATAGAAAATTTGCTCACGGAATAAATCAACTGCATTTTTTATTCGAGAATCTAAAAGCACAGTCTTCAAGCAGTATATCTTCGAAGCCAGCGAGCTGTTGCAGGAAAAAATAGAAGCTGAACGAAGCAATATAGAAAGATAAAGAAATTAAAACAATGTAAATATTAAAGACAAAGAGCTTTTGACAGAAATATCCATAGACTTGGTAACGTAAGATATTGATCCAAGGAGACCGAGCGACAACACTTCGTGTAACTACTTTCATTACAGTATGAATTATGCACGGCATTTAAGATCTCAGAATAATCCACGACTTTCGCGAAAATGAAGTTATTCTTAGGATGATTCTTATTATAAACGTTTACAGCTTCATCTCGGTTGGTTGCTAAAGAATTAACGTAACTCCTCGACTATCCTGCAGATACTGAACTCGTCGTTAAAGTAGCTTTTACCATTCATGAAACAGGGCCAACCCATACATTCATCTTACCAGCAACGTTGAAGACAGCGTAATATGAAGCGAAGAATATAATTCTCGCTCCTCCGTATTAAAACAGAAAGGTAACCACTGGTTCATTACGACGCGACTCTATCGTCTACCAGTAAGGGAAGACGGATGACACTGTGACTTTTTTTTTACAATTTCTCTCCAATTTCTCTTTTTTGCCAGTTCGGTGTCTGTTCTTCGATTCAGCGAAAGATTAACAACCGTCGACAATTTCCTCGCGAGTCAATGCGCCAATGACCGCTATACGACGCTCGTCCCATGCAGTTCTATCGTTGTTTATCCACCTACGCAAACGGCATGAAAAAGGTAGCAGAACATTTTCCTCGAATAAACAACGTGTCTCGTAGTCGATCGTGAATTTCACGCGACCCATTCCGACCCTCACCTCGTACGTGACCGAATATACGTATTCTTCCCTCCGAGGAACATCGAAGAAACGATGCGCCCCAGTTCACGTACAACAACCGTCGCCGTATATTGGGCATCCGTTTCTGTTTAGCTGATCGCTACGCGTCGCGTTGATGTATTTGCACAGAAGAGTTACGCGCGCTTCTACCGAGAATTAAACGCCGTTTCCGCACCCCCTTTGTCTCGTTCACGCTATGTTCACGTTCCACGCTGATAAAGAGGTAGTTAGTCCAGTAACGAACAAAATTTTCTTTAGGTTGCTACTGGTGAATTAGTGGCAGTTGCCTTACGTTGTAGGGAACAATAAATTGGGAAGATATTAGCATGTTAAGAGGTTAAATTATATAAAGCTGTCTAAAAATATATAAAATATTCAAAGTACAATATTCGTTGTAATATTTGGCGAATAGCACTCGATGAGGGGCTATTCTTTTCTTTTTTTAAATTTGCATAAATTTCCGTAGTCTGGTTATAAGAGATTTATTTTGCCAGAAAATATCGTTGCCTGGATTGATAAAGATCGATAAGTAAAATAAACTAATTTTCAAGTTTCTGTCTGTATGACATATACGTCTCATGAACGTGTGTGTTGAATTTAAAAAATAATTTAATCAAAGATCGTTCGATATAGTAACGTATATATATAGCGATAATATGGAAAAATATAGTAAATATGAAGAACCTTTATCGTTAGGATCAAGTTACTTGACTTCTTTTAATATAACTGTGAAGAGAGACGGTGAAAGTCTCCAGTTGCGCTACGTAAATAAATATATAAAATAGTTCGAGTTAAGTTTTTCGTCGTAAGTGCTGCAGACTCGACGCTAAATTCGCTGCACTGAAACAACCTCGTCCCGCAAGTTAGCGCGTCGCGGTAATTCAGTTAGCGAAAGTTGTAACGTTACCGCAATCCAGCTTTCGTAGTTGCCGCATCAGCGATAGCCCTCCTAACCTCCTAGTTACTTTCACGTGATACCTGACGTTTCCCTATCCATCATTTGTTAAATTTCTTGTTTTCAGAAATTCCCCAAAACATAATAACGTATACTCGTATACGAGTAGCTCGTTAAATAAAAACAGACAAATTCGCGAACATCGTTCGACGAAACATCGCCGTGGGAGAAAAGAGCGATCGAAGAAGGGGCATGAATATCGTCGAGCAAATATTTGTCGCGAAGGACGTCAGGACAAAGTTAACTCGTCTTCGTGCCATTAAAGGGATAGCAGCCTTTAGCAATCCACACAAAGACGAGAAAGTGGCTTCTAGCTATCGCTCTGGCCCCGATAACTTCCAGCTCCTTCGAACAGCAGGAACCCGATCGATTCGGCTCGACTATAAAATTTATTCCCATTCGCTGGCTACCCAAGACATTGCGGTTTGGCGTGAGATGTCACGAGTACTCGTGTCGTTTCGTCGACGATTTTATTACGACGGCTTACGTAACGAGACGAGCTTGATATGGTGAAGAAACTTGATGGAAGATTGGAGTTGCTGGTGTGAAAAGATTTTCCAGTTATACGAGTTGATTGGCTTATTGTATTTTGAGAAAATGTTGAAGGAGAAGTTGAAGTATGATTGACTTTCCACTGTATGAATTTTGTGTCTTTCGGGCTGTTCTTTACGCATCCATTCTACTGTCATAGTCTTATCGAAGTAATATATTCCTAGCTAAGTTGTACAAGTTACGAGATACCAGTCATTGGTATTAATACATTCTCTTGTATATGTAACAAGCAAGTTTGGTAATGAGACAAATATAATTGTACAGTTAAAGTTACAAACTATTACCATTAACAAACTTTCTCATATGTTGATAACGAATTTAGCTAATGAAAGTTAATTTTAGAAACAAATTTTAAAGATTAAAAGTGATTTCACTATCCTCGTTGATATGAACTGGTGGAAGAGAGGTCTATAAGCAACTTGTAACTTGTCAGTTCGTTAATATTATTACTTTCTATTTTTATCTTACTTTCTATTAAATTATCGTGCAAGAAGTTCCAGATTATATGGTTCCAAGTTTCATAAATTTCTTTCACTGCAGCTCTACACGAAGACCATCTTTAAAATACAATGCGTGATTTAATCCAAGACAGCAGAAAAATTCAAACGTATCGTACGATTAATTCTTTCCATTATCCTAAGTCTTCATTATTCAAAATACTGCTTCAACGTTAGGAATTCTTATTCAAATATAAAATTAATATTCCAGTCGAATTAACCAGCAAAAATTCTTGTTCATGATACAATATTTACTCGGAATCGTTAAATATTTAAATTTCTCCTCTAATTCCGCACATTCCGGCAACGTTCTCGAATCATTTACAGCGTCATATTCCAAAGAGTCGTATTACACACGTGTCGCATTCCGAATTACGAGCGATCGACGACTGGTAGTTTATCTTGATCGAGAATCGATTTTCGAAAAGCATAAAAACGAATGCCAGGAAACCGCACGGTGCCAAAAGGCGTGAGTTTTGTGGGAATCGAGCAATTCGGAGCGATACTAAAATCGCGAGCAACGAGATCTTTGAGTTTTCGTTACGTAACACGGGATGGAAGGGGATGGAGTAAGAAGATAGGTCGCGGTGCTTCCGATATCGTGAAGTTTCCACAAGTTTCGAACGGTGTCTGTACGACGACGTCGCAGGATTCGGTTTGTACGCGCGACACCGAGTGTACCGCCGCTCCGGAACCGATGAAAGTGACGCTAACTCCTCGTACGTGGCCCCGGCGCACATCCCTTATAAAGTGAGATTTATCCCGTCGTTCGTCCTTTTTACGACGAGAACGACAACGGCGAAGTTATATTCTTCGGGGGAAGATTCGCGTTTTATAGCTGGTTCGAGGGAAAGAAATTAGGTTTCATATTTGGATGATTACGGAGATGTTCGTAGGGGAAGGTGAGAAGGGCTGGTAATATGCAAATCGCAGGAGAAAAGTTTAATAAGTCGCATTCTTCGTGTTCCGCGCAGGTACAGCTTTCAAATTTAGTGCAATGTCAGTCAATTTTATGTCACCTAATTTTCTCTCTCTTCATTCGACTTTAGAATTGTTATATCTTTGCCATTTTCTTGAACATCTTGTTTCTCCCTTTTTTACTGAATTAACGACTGAAAGAAATATCGATAATTTTATGTATTTCGATTATATGATAGAAGCTTAGAAAAATTGTGCGATATATACAGGAATATACAATAGCGAGAAGATTGAAAGAAAGGAACGCTGGGTCGTTAGAGGGTGAGAAAAAAACGCGGAACATTTTCAGTTCGAACGAACTCGCACGAAGTCGAGGCAATGCCTAGCAGTACGATGATTTGAATTTTCCCTTACGTATCGCGAATGAACCGATAAGAGGGGAAGAAATAAATGGCGGGATGCAGACCTCGCAACCTGGAGAGCTGGAAACTCTATTTTATGGTAAATAGACGTTGCCTGCGAGGGTTTGCTGCTTTCCTCCACGCGACTGCCGATCGAAACCTAAAGGAGGGATGAAATACAGGGGTTGGAGGGAAGTTAAAAACGATATGTCGGGCCACGACGATTTTCTCCTACGGTTTATCGGTTTTCAAATGGTCTGTGCCGTAATATCTAGGTGGTCGAGCCAACTCTTCTCGCCTTCTACTTCTCTAACATTCTTCCTCCTTGTAGTTTATAGCGTATAATGTATTCACTGAGCATTATAATTAGCTGAGGTATTGGAAACTGTCTAGGAAGGAATAAATATCGTACAGGAAAGTTTCAGTGTTCTTTGAAGCGTATAATAAAGTGTAAGGAGAATTACTTCCGACGATAGGTAGGTCGTGCATTTATGGCAAATTTAGAGTGTATATTCTATGCGTAATATGCGAAAATATACAAAACATTCAAAGAAAGATACTCACTGTAATATTTATCAGCTAAAAACGGAATGTGAAAAACGTTTCTATAAAGAAAGACATTGACAAAATTCATCGATTCATCTTCAAAGAGGAAAATAAAAAACGACGTAACACTCCGTCCTTCCATTTACCCTTATCTAGGTCGAACTAGCCAGCCACCTCCAAAAACCAAAAATAAAAACACAACACGACACTCCATCTCTCAACTCGCCCTTATCTAATTTAGACTATCTATAGATTCCGAAAAACCAAAAATAAAAAACATAACGCTCCATCTCCCAATTCTATCTTATCTAATTCGAACTACCTGCGCAACCTCAAAAATAAAAAAAAAAAAAAAAAAAATAACGCGACCAGTCCCTTATTCAATTTGAGCTACTAATTCGAACTTACGCGTCCTGAAAGTTCCAAAATTCAAAATACTATGCTATTCTAGTCCTTCACCGACGATTCGCTGGTTAAACTCCGAGTCACAAGCAAACTCTGCAACGTGCGTTAACTCGCTTAAACCATCGTACGCAATCGATACCATTCTGAATCCTCAAAGGAGAAAGTTTTCTTCGTCTATCGAACGCTAACTATCGCTAACAGAATTCTGTCCCTTCCATCTAACGAAAGGCTCCATTGATGGGTACAAACGTTGTTGCGTGGCCAGCCGCAAATATTCGCGCTCGGGGACGTGGTACCGTTTGGGTCTCCGGACCGTCGCGTCAGCTTGAATTGAACCATTCGCGAAGAACGCGCGCGCGAATGAGCCCAGGCCGCTTATTTAGTGGACTGAAGCGGTACGTACACGTACAGCGGCCGTGTATACACACGCGCACGCGAAATAAGCCCATTTCCATGGTACACTCGGCTGGCCACCGGAGGACAAAAGCCGCGTTTATACGTGCAAACTGGCGAGAGGACGCAAGGAACCCACGGGCCGGACGTTTTCCTCGCATAATACTTGCAATATGAGGGACGCTGAGCCGGAACTATACGCAAGAACCACCCCTTCTGTACGCGTGTTTATATGTGTGTACATCAGCGACTTCCTGGTCGGGGAGGAAGAACCATGGGTTGCAAATTACACAGAAACAAGCCGGGTAAATAAGACTGACGTTTTCTGAACCCTTTGGCGCTTAATGGACGCTTCTAACTTGACTTCGACTGTTCCTTTGAGGTAGCCTTTTGATGGTGATTTTTAAAGGTATTTTAAGCGACGTTTAATAATTATGGTAAATTACTGATGCGTTCTCAATAACGAAAGAATGTAAAATCTTTTTTAAATTGGATATTGTAACTCCCGTCCGTATTTTAATGGAAAAGTTTCATAGTTTGCTACTTTCTCTTTGTTCGCGGTTTTACACTGACAGCGATGAGAGAGCGGTTTGAAGTATATTGATCGATTAATTAGCAAACTATTTGTGTAACATTCAACCGAGCTTCTTCATTAATTACAACAAAGTGACAGCTTTGATTCGTGACGGACAAATTCTTTTCGAACGGAGGGAACATTTTCGGTCACAATCTCTCATCAACCAGAAAATTGTCTATTCTTAACGTTAACCATGCACTTCGTTTATAAATAAATGTTAAAAAAATTGTGATGTACCTCGGTTTTAATCCGCGAAGATTGGATCTTGCAGCAATACCACAGGCGGATCAAAGTAACCTGAAATATGTATACATACATATGTAGGTTTTTAAACGATTAAATAATTAATTAAATTAATAATTAAATAATTGTTGAATAATTAGTTTTATTTTACTTAAATAATTAAATAATTATATTTAAAAAATGTAGAAAGTATTATATTTCTAAAGCATATGTGACTTCAAACGATATATTACACGGTTAATAACAACAATAAGCGGTGAAGTTATGTACAGGAAAGCAGAAAAGGTTTACAGAGAAAGCAATCGCGTAGTAATTAATTACAACTAAAAAGTTGTATAAGTACAACTTCTAAACAATATTTATAGAAAGAAACATTTTCGTATTTTCGTACGTATTTTCTAAAGTTTCTCGAAGAATTATTGATAATTAGGGAAACTAGTTTGCATTCTTTATATAAATCTACATACAAATTCACGAAACATTGTCAAGTCAAAAATGGCTGAATGCTTCATAAAACATTTGGACTTGACAGGTTAGACAAGTTAAAAGCGCAACAAAATTCCACGGTTTCTCATCTTTTTCTCTTCTTCGCTTCTAAAATTTCGTTTGTAGAATTAAATCACGCGCAGAAGCGTTCAGTCGTGTAGTATAGGAGGTAAGTACACCGACGGTATAGTTGTTATATTAATTGCCGTTTGCAATGAATGACGCGCAATATTTCTCGCTGTGTTCGGCGCAGTCGGCCAGTTTTGAATACAAATGGTACCATTAAACGGTTCGAGCTGCTTATTCGGCCAATTGTCCTCGCGAAATGACGTCGTTCAATCACACAGAATTCACTATTATGTCGAGTTATGTTAACCTCCCCACCAGAGGAGGGAGTCGGATCTTTCGGAAACCATGCTCACAAAGCCGAGCGGCTTCTTGCTACGAATTTCGATAGCCACCCCCTTTCGTTTCACGCGCGCGCCACGAAATACGCTGTCTCGCGTCCCGTGAAAGCCGTGCAAGATAAATACGTCGTATAAATACGTCGTGTAACTGCCCTATGAATTAATTAATCGTCGTGTTGGCCGTTGGAAACGAACTACCCTTGCGAATAATGGCCCCAGAAGGGGGTAGTTTTTAGACTCGCTGACGTACCTCGAAGAATATCGCGAGAGATATTATTCAGTATTATGCCCTATCCTTTTCATGTACACTCATCAATCAATTTTCTAAAGCGTAACGTTAAGCTTAGACATTGTTTCATTTAAAACAGATGCGTTTCATAAATAACTTTTGTTAATTAGATAACCAGGCAGAAAAAGAAGTGGTTTTACGTTTGTCTTTCACGACGCGTTCGATACAGGGATGTGATATAGGGATTTAATTTCCGGAAAGATCAATCACAACGATTAACTAGCAAGATTTATTTGTTTGATTAAATGATTTTTATTAATTAAAAAGTAGGAGTTACTGACGCCGACAGAATGGAATGCTTGTCAGCGTCATTTTTACGGAATATTCATCTCGATGCTAACAACCCTTAATTTTCAAACATTTCAACAAACTAAGCTCCGAGAACGCCAAAACATCAAAGCTCAAATTCAATTCTCGTCGCTCTATCCATTCCTGTTACAAAATTTTCCCCCCCCAAATCACCCTAAACCTGCACCCAGACATCGAAAACGATAATCAGAAGCTTCGCAGAAATCTGAAAATCGAGCGCGACTCTCCCGCGCTGCGTAGAGTTGCGCGTACACGTTAGCGCTTTGCTGACGAGCGACGGCGACGCGTTTAAGGATTAAAGTCGAGCTTACGAAAACCGGTCGGGAACTCGGTTCGCTACGTGTGCACGTAGACTCGAGAGAGCAGATGTTCGTAATTGCTCGCCCACCCCCGCGCCTGGTCGTCGTTAGAAGTGGTGCCCGGCGCGGAAAATCCTCCTAGAGAAGGTTACACAGACGTAGGCAAGTTTACGTGTGCACGTGTGCCGACACAGTGTGTGTAGTGTACATGTCCGCGGGCTGTGTGTGCGCGTGGTGTGGCAAGCGTGTTTAACTTAGCCTTCATGCGCCCTCGAGGTGTAAACAATTATTGCTGGAACGATGCAAAATGAAAATCGTAAACACCCACGCCTCGGCTACTGCCCCGCAAGTCTACGTCGACTCCGCGTGCCATCGATTATAAATGCGGCCCGGATGTTCCCGCCAGAAGGTTGCCCGCACCCCGAGGAGCCGCTGTCGGAAGTGCACTTTCGTCCGGATCAATGGAAACTGAAATATGGACGTCAGCTTCTCGGGGAGTTGGGTCTGGTTGAGCTGTGTTTCGACTCGTTCTTAGTTCGATCATATTATATGAGATGTTATAAGAGTCGAGTTAGATTCGGTAGGAGGTGGATTTAATTTCATACATTTGGAAGAAACTACCCTACTTCTAAATTTATTGCTTGGTAGCTTGGTGCGAGATTATAGGACGTGGGATTAGTTGGGCGTTCGTTCAATTGGATCGCGCATTTGGAACAAACACGTGTCTTTTCGTAATTCATTGGCTGCTGCTTGGATAATATTACAGAGGACACGTTGAATTGGATTTATAATTATTTGGGGGTTGTTTTGACTGGATCATGAGTTTGGATGAAGTACACCTTTCTGAGTTTGCTGGTTATTAGCTGGATGTCTTTATAGATAATACCGTAAAGGGTAAGGCGAGTTGAGTATAGTTGAGCGTTGCTTTGATCAGGTTATACGTTTGACCGAAACAGAAATCCCTTCAAAATCTGTTATCTGTCAATTGGATCATGTATTCGATGGAAAGAGGTGTTTCTTAAACTTGTTACTTGTTAATTAAAGGATAATGAGAAGTGGTTTGAATTGCATTCATTTGGAAGTTGTTTTAAATGAATTTGATAGAAACAAATATTTTTTTAAGTTTGTTACATGTTAATACAAGAATTGTCCTTGTTTATTGATAGTAAAGAACGATATAGCTAGTTTCTTCCAGAGAATTAATTTAAAATAAAAGTGTATGTCATTGAAAGTTCATTGAAAGCAATTCGCCAACCGGGAAAGTAATTGTTAAATGATTATAAGGGTTCGATGAACATTTTTAACCCTTGGTAAATAGAGTCGTTGAGAGAACAAAGACTCCTATAATGACTTCTTGACTCTAAAGTGAATAGTCCTTGCTTCTACGCACTTGGAAATATTCATCGAGGAATTAAGGGGCAGAAAATTCGAATCACGAGGTCAGAACTAACGAAATACGTATAAATGACTTGGTAATCCTGATTAAAAAAAATACGTCTCTCGCAGCGATGCTCTTACGACGACTTAAAAAAAAATACGACCTCGAATGCACAATAAACTGTTGGATGTAAGACATAATAACCAGCGAGTAAACTTCTCCACGGACGTATATACCCTCGTGGAAAACGCGAATGTATATACCTCTGGGCTTCTATACGGGGTGTTTCATTTAACTTTTATCACAAATATCTTCGTTATTGCGGTTAATGATAAACTGCTTATTTTATGCGTAGCTCCGAGATCAGAAATTAACATTAACCAGATTTACATTAACCAATATATAGAATGTTAAACGAAAATATTAACGTTATTAGCCAAAGATACGCATCTGAACTCATAACCTCGTGAAAATAGTTGCTCCAAACGGATGATAAGAAATTGAATAATTCACCTAATTATCTGACGGAGAATGTTAAATTGGAGAATCCATATTAGTAATCGATAAATTGATACACAATACTACTAAAAAATACATAAATACATAATAAATAAATAAATACATCTCAAATACATAACCTCGTAAAGACCATTCTATTCCACACACAAGATCAGAAATTGAGTAACTTATTTTAGCTACCTGATAGAAGATGTTAAACAAGAATATTAACACTACGGTTAAATAAACATTACCGGCGGATACACAATGTTCGCAAATACACATTAGCTGTTAAAACTCGTCAGCCGAAATCCTAACTTTCCCTAATTCATTACCCCGTATCAGCACCCTGACGTACAAAATGTCATCCCCGGATCACTACTTCCATACCAGAGCAATTCACTGAGACGTCAAACAACCTTGTTCACGTCAGGGTCCACCGATACACGTATTGTCCATATCACCCCAGTGTATCATCACCATTATATCTCCATCAGCGAAGGAACAGGATGTTCGAATCGAAACGAGTCACCCTGTACCACAGCGTGACCATGTCGCGTACTCGGTCCCCGGTTGTAATACTCGAAAATCCACGTGCGCACACCTACACAAACTCGCGACAAGCACATTTTGTTTCGAGCGTGTTGGAGTCTGATGGGAGGTAAAAAGCAGAGGGAGAAAAAGGAGAACGCCAGAGGGGTCGGAGGGGCTGGTAACGAGAAGAGAAGCGTCGTTAATTTCTACGTCGGCGGAACAAGGCGACGAGATTTACTGATATTTTTTCCACTGAGCTTTTAACGCCGGCGATGCACCCCCGCGCCAGCCCCTCGCCGGCAAGCCATTCGCGAATTACAAATGTTTATTGCGCCGAGTGGGTTATAACGGGCAGCCGGCAGGCGACTAACTAGGGAATTATGCGGCGCGGCTCTTTTCGAAATCACCCTGACGTACCGGGCACGCCCCTTCTGCCACGGTAATATAACCGCGCGGAACGCTCGTCTTGATGGCTCACGCCGACGATCACCATCGTCTGAGGATTCAGTCGACGAGAGATCTCGTCGCGTTTTCCATGATTAATATCGGACTCGGTGCTCCAAGGAAAGAAGGAAAGTGGCTGGACCCTCTATCCTTTGAAAATAAGGATGCTGGATTTCTGACGACTACGCGAAAGCGGTTGAAGAGTTCTTGGAATTGCTAGGCGAATTTTTCGTTTAAGGAGATCGTGGAATCTGTTGCATACTGACGACCGTACTTGGACATTTCGTGGTGTTAAATCAAATGCCTTTCATCGCTTTCGTTTCTTAATTATTTTCATATGAATCTCGTAATTCGTTTGTATCATTGTGCCTGGCAAAGTAAAGTTTCATTCGAATTTTCTAACGATTTTCTTACGGTCAGCGATGTATCTATAACTGATAAGTCCATTATTTTTCTGTAACTGTTACAAATAGTCTTGAATCGTCATCTCTCTGTTGTATGTATATGAAATTCTACTTTATTAATTATTTCATTAATGTCAGATAACCATCGCATTTTCTAGGGAACCGGCAGATATTCTGACACTCATGCGCAAATATGTAGATATAAAGTGTTTTCTGTACAAAATTCTAAAGAACAGTGAAATTATCGTTGCTCGTATTGTGAAGTAGGAAAAATGAGGAAGCTGCTCGACGCGCGTGTTGCGATCGAAACGGATGAATAGGACGCAAATCGATCGAGATACAATGGAAATTCGGTTTGAAATGATGACCAGTTAATGGCGGTTCCATGATCTAATGAATCGTGTTTATCGAAGCTTGACCCGGCGACTTGCGAAATTGTTTGGAGAACAACTCGCCACACCGATGCTCGAGTAATTTAATCGCACTAACTGACAAAGTCAATAGAGATGGGTCAAGCTTCGACTGATATCAATACGAAATGATTGCCAGGTCGTTCTTCCTGATAGTGTATAAAATTGGAATATCGGCGAACCAATGAAAAGAGCGGAAGAGTTCTATATAAATTCGATTGCTTGAAATTTAAAAAGAGAGAGAGGGGGGGATGAATCAAAGCATAGAATAGTTTAAACGATTATAGATATTTTATTTGCGAAAATATCGAAATTTTCGAACGCCTCGTTCTAGAAAGTACATAACTCGTTTCTGGATTATCATTCGACGAAACGATGTATGAAAAATCACAGGATTCTTTTTATAACGACAGAAGAATTCACACTTCACGAAGAAGGATTCACATAGGTGGATCAGACGAAGTGTTACGTGGTGTTTTCTTAGAAATTAAATATCGTTTTCATTTTCTTTTCATAATTCTGTGAGACGTATGAGCTAATCCTTTCGTATACAACAAGTTTCTTTAGGACTATTGTTAGGAAGGATAAAAGAAAGAATTATTCGCTTCAATGAAGTTTAGTGAAATAAAAAAATGAACATCTCATTTCATTTCAAATCAGAGGAGATAGCTGCCTTTACTCCTCTAGAAAACTTTGTTGCGCATTAAATATTCAACCCCTCTATCTCATTTAACTTGAATAATAAGAACATGTAACTTCAAAATGAAAAAAAAAGTGAAAAAATATAGATACCTGCAATGGTTTCTGAGAAATCAGGTTATACGTACGCTATATTCTGTTCAAGCTGTACAGAACATATTCTCCAAATTACTATACGTACATTATTATCTATGAAATTATAAAGACACATTACAATTACTAAAAACTTTTGAAAATAGCCCATCGAATACTAATTAGTTGTACGTATGCCACAGAATATTGAATGGTTACAAAATTCACAAAGGTTTACTCCCCTAAACGTAATCCTTGCCAGCGAAAATACAAGGAATTCTACCAAGAGAGTTATAATAATATCCCTAAACGGTTATTCTAACGAAATTTCCCCACGCTCCATCGTCTGCTTTGACGATATTCCGTTGGAAAAGCCACGATTATCGGATCTATTCTAGGGTAGAAAAAGTTTCCCAGTCGAAGGGTAGGAGGATCCCTGTCCCTCGTAATCCACGTCCGATTTCCGTGTTCCAAGCTTCGACGAACGATAAAAGTAACGACCAGCCTCGCCAATAACATCATAGTTACGTTCGTCGTACGCCCTCCTTCGAGGGGTGGGGTCGTCTGTTTCCCTCTGCTAATTGATCCACCGCATTTTTCCTACAAGGAATCACCGAAGCCACCCCTGAAATTTACCCGTAATTTCGAGGTTTACACGCAGCTCCGTAATCTCTCGGTTTCACGGGGAAAATTCCGAAGACTCGACGGAAACACGATTTCGACTGGCGTCTTTTATTTCCGAGCGACACCTAGACGCACGAAAGGGTCGAACAACGAACTTTGACTTTGCATTCACTGCGAAATTTCCGTCGAGGGAAATATTATACGAGTTTCCGCGTTGTTCGAGTGTCTAACTAACTACGTTTAAGCCTCGATCGTGTGCAGTCGACGGACGATGTATATAGGAGTCGTATGGGCCGGAAGGTTTGAAATTGATGGAATTTTTTCGAGTGTGTTTTGTTAATGAATATTCATTTGAAATAGGAGAATTATTCTTCGAGTTTTCGATATCCCTTTCTATGGCTTTTTTATGATTTTTGTTAATCAATATTTCAAGATCACAGGAAAAAATATCAGTCACATTTTTCATGTTTTATAGAGAAACAATTTTCAAGTTGAATATATCGTCCATCGATTTTACATTCTCCCTTTTTGTTTTATTTTGGTATTAAATATATGTATGCCTGCTATTTTTTTCATCATTTCAACAATATCGATTTGTCATGATATTGGTTACATCTTGTACATTTGGCTTTAACGAGCCTTCTTCCCAATCATGTAAGTTTTGCAAAAATATATCACGCTCAAGAATGTACAAAATGCTCAAAATAGTCCTCATAATATTTAAAGGACGAATTAAATCTTCAGTTGTATTCACGAATATCTAAATTCGTATAAATATTCGCGATCTATCTATGGCCATCGACGAATATAAACGATTCTGCGTATTCCAAACAGTTTCTACTATTTTTTGATAGAAGTTAAATATAATTTGCTTAACCTACCCGTTACAATTACCGTTTTCCCTCCGTATATTTAGCCCTACGAGATTTAATGAAACGCAAATACAGAAATACAAAGTAGTGTTTCTTTTTTTCGAATTGCTCGCGTCACGACGTCATAGATCGAGTTTTTAATATTCAGCGTGCAACGGTGGCGAGCACATTGTTAACAAGATTTCATTCACCGCTGTTAAGTCGAGGAAATTAATTCCAGCCGGCTTTCGCAGTAACGCTGCTGATGAAAGTAATTAATTAAACGGCGTCTAACGCGAACTTTATAATCGCGCCGTTTAATAGACTTATAGGGCCGATGCGCTGCATGTTAATTCAGAAAATACATTTTCTTGGACGGTGGCGCGTTCAACGGCTTTCTCCAGCAACCTTTCATCCCTTTCTCGGTAAACTTGTTTGCCCGGCAAGATTTCCCGTCAGTGTGCTCAAGAATTTTTACAAAGTACAGTGTAACCGTTAAACATTGATGAATCGTGAAATTTATCTTTCATACGGAAAGTATCTTCTTCAAACTATCTTTTCTGTTTGTTCGAAAAACTTATCTTAGATTTTAGTCTCGGAGAGATTCCATGTTTCGTTTTCCTTTTTCCTATTTTTTATTCTTATTGTTAGGAAGAAATTGCTCGCATTTTGGGAACAGTGCATTTCGTAGCCGCATTTGCTACAGAGAAACCGTGGAAACGTGGATCGACGTGTGGTCACGTGGCAAGGAAATGCACGGGCCAGGACTGCCGACCTCCAGAAAGCACGCGAGTTGAATATTTATCGTGTCCAGCCCCCGACACTGCATCGGGACAAATTAACGCCGACCAGCCGGGGTCGTGTGTGGCGAGCCAACGTAGCGACGAGTTTTGCCCTTTCGTTCGCTTTACTTCAATGAAACCAGATCGATATTTATGTCTGTATTAAAATGTCTAATCGGAGACTCTTATTTTTCTGAGAATTATTTTCTAATTTAATTGTACACTCTATATATACGTAAATATTAAGTTGATTTCACTTTCTCAATTCTCTAAATCTTTCTTTACTGGAGAAATAACTTTACCCTTTCATAGATCACTTTATATGTCGCTTTAATAACGAAAATTTTCTTTTTCATATAATATGATTGTTATTTCCCTCGTACAAATGTATTTTATATACAAACGTATCTCTTGGTGACATTTTTCAGAACGTTACATTCGTCATGTACAACGTGACAGATCGGTCTCTATTGATCTCCTCAATTTATGGAAACTTATTCGCGCGAGGATTACTTTTATACAATTCGTATACCATTTCTATAAATATTTTTCCAGATTAATTTACCGGAAAAAGACTGGTCAGGGAACAAGTGGCGATTTGTCCAGAGTTGCCTGAAATCCCAGCGAAGGACGCAATATTCTTTTATTCGACCTCAGTGTGCCCAGTCATCGCGTGATCTCTCACTCGTTCAACTTTTGTTACAGATCGCCACCGCGCCGAGCAACGAACGTGATTCGCGTTCCAATGTCACAAATATGAGGACAGCCACACACGTTGAATCGCAGGTTGCAGGTTGAAGCTAAAGAAAATGCAACCACCCCCGTAACAATAAAGCAGCAACTTTTCTCCAAGCAAAAATATATACAACCAACGTGAAACGAACAATCAAGCTAGGCAAATAAAACGAGTCTACATCTCGAAAATTAGAGGTAGTTTCCATTTACAAATCAGCCTCGAGGGGACAAGGAACACGCGTCCCCTAGCGTATGTAAGCCGACTCGTTTCGCGCCGCAATCCGACGCGTTTCACGCTTCCGCTCGCGCGTGTACAAACACATACAGAGTCCAGCCTTCGTACACCGCGCATTACATATGCATAGTTTCATAAATTCGCCCGCGATATTCGCTTCTTCTCCCGTTTCCCTCTTGGTTGCCTGTGAAAGCCAGCAACCGCCAGAGCTTTTTAATATTACGGCACCGGGCCAACATATCCGCCTGGTTTGACGTAGCGAGCTTCCGGAACTACGGAGTCGGGTGTCGGCTATGGTTAATGTCGGATACCGATCGCGTATTTAGCATTCCTCTTGGTGGTGGCTTACCTTACCCTTACGCTTATTCGCCGAACGTCGAACCTAATATCGTCCATTAATTGGCCTCTTCGCTTTTGTCATAAATACGAGGGGGATCGCAACGCACACACGCTCCCTGTGTGTTCTTCTCTCTGGCTGTGGATTCTAGGGAAGCGAACGAGGCGGAGTAGACAGGATTAGACGTGTGGTTTGATTATAGCGTAGGAATAGGGGTTGATTTGTTTGGACTGAATTAGGTGACAATGGTAGATGGTTGTTTAATTATATATACATATAGATGTGATTGTGCAGAGCGGGTGTGATAGTAAATTTGGGGCGCTTTGTGAGAGTTGTTTGGGGAGAAGATGGGACTCGAGATGTCGTTTGATTATGGTATACGAATAGCGATTGATTTGTTTGGACTGGATTAGGTGGCAGCGGGCGTGATTGTGGACAGTAATGGCCAGTTTGGGGTGGATTGTGATTTGTGTATGATATTTGAATTAAGACTAAGTGATAACGATTAGACTATAGTTGACGTTTGATTATATCGTATGATACATTTCCTACTTTCATCGTATCATTTCTTTAGCCGCAGTCACTGTGGTATAATTTATACTTAATCATTTTATATAACCATTTATGATATGTTCACGTTAGTACATCTAATTACACGTACTAGATTATTTATTCTCGCGATAATGTTTGGAGATTCGTAATCAAACGCTAACCAACCATTTCTTGATCATTCCTTTCTAACGGAAATTAAGTCGAAGCTTCTCGCTGTATTTCCAAATTCTTGAAAATCCTGCCTTAACAAGCGACAAAAAGGACCATCAATCAGAGTATAGAAAAACGCAACACCAGACTCCATTCAACAACCGAAGCTTGCCTAATCTTGAAGTAGTCTCGTGGAAAGCGGTTTGTATTCCAGAATACCACCGCTAAATGGGCGTCAATGGATCCCCTGACGAGCAATTCTCCGCCCGGCTCCCTTTCATCCGCGACACATCGGGTCACGGTGTATTGGTTGAAATTAATTTCCAACGTGGGGATCCGGCGCGTGGAGGCAAGCAAAGAGAGGGAGAGGATCGGGACAGACGGCGGGGAATGGGAAATTTTCGTAATGAAGTACGGGGGGACTAATGATACGCGGATAAAAGCCAGGCTGCGAAATGAGGCCGAACTGAAGAGCAGGAGGGCGAGAAAAAAAGAGGATAAGCAGTGGGCACACAGCACATTCTATCGAGATTCAGAACCGTCCGTCGGGGTCTATCTCTTTATAAACTGAAAAGAAATCGAGCTACCATTCTATCCTCCTCTTCTTCTTTCTCCCCACTTTTTCTCTCTCTTTCTCTGTCTCTACGATATTTTTCTTTTTCTTTCTTCCCAGTCTTTCCGTTCTTCTTTTTTTTTCGGCGATGGAAGTGGAAAGCAGGCAGGAACGGGATTTCGCAGATAAAAGCGCGGAACGAGAGAGAAAAAGAGAGAGGGGGAGAGGGAAAGAGAGAGAGAGGGAGAGGTCGTGCGGTCGTAAAAAGAGGATTGAAATTGCGCAAGACTTTCGTACGGAAATGGAGGTCCGGTATAGAAAACCGCGATTTTCATCATCGAGAATCTTCTCCCGGGCTATGGTGCATGAAATAATGTTTCCACGGAACGACGGGTAGCAGAGGAAGAAAATGGCCGGGACCGCGGGGTGGTTATTTAAACGTCGTCATCCGGTCGAGTGAATTTTTAATGGATGGCTACCCTTTCTCCCCGCTCTGCTTTTCAACAGTTTCAAGATGTTTCTTTTTTTTTCTTTTTACTATGTGCAGACCAGTCTACAGATTGGATACGTGGAATCGTTTCGATGCGTTCGACGAACGAAATTTCCTAGCGGTAAACGGTATTCGGTGTCTCTCCCTCGTATCGCAGAACATTTTTGTTCGCCTTTACGCAACGTTGCTTCCCTTTCGCATATCGCAATGAGCATTCGATATTCTTTCAGAAGAGACTTTACTTTCGTTCCGTTTGAGAATTCTCGTTGCTCTGTGTCTCGTCAGTTTATCGTACGCTTCTTCCGATTTCTTTATGGTACTGTCTAGTTTGCTTGGAACATTCCGACAGTCGTAGAAATTTTTCTATCACGTTAGAACTTTTAATTGTTAATTGAGTGGCTCGGGGAAAAGGCATGGTATAAACGGCAGGATCTTTGAGTTTGAAAAATATGGACTCAAAGTGGCGAGTTTCTTATTATTGTTAAAAACATGTAGGAGGCTTTTGGTAGAATTAACATTAACATTGCCTTTATGAAGATCGAGATACAATTGCGTATATCCATATTATTTTCAATTTACACAGTTTCAATGATAATTATCTGCACGCAGTATATTTGCTTATGCACGAGAAGTTGATTGTTCTAGTCAACTTAACGTTGACTAGGTGCGATGAATATTAAAACGTATAATCATCTGGATCCTCCAAACAGAAAAACAAAATTCTTTTGATAAATTCACGCTACTGCACATCCTTTTGTATCATGTCATATATCTATCTCGTCTTGTAGAACAATGAGCTTGTACCACTTATCCATTGAACTTCTCAATTAGCACTTTCGTTTTCCTATTCCTTTATCTCTTAATTTATTCTCTAATCAAAATCAGTTTCGTAAAAGATAGTGCTGTTGGAAATTTTCCTTTCCAAAAAGAGGAAGGAAAGAGATAATCGTCTAGAGGATAAAGTAGGCGGTGGAACAGAAAGTTACTTGTGGTATGACTTTCCGAGTGTCAGGCCTCTTTTGTCTCCGCACAGGTTTCACGAAGTAGACGGATCTTAAGGAGAACGTCATTCGGTTTCTGGAGGCAGGTCTTGGAGCATGAGTAATGCGAATACGCTTTCCCGAGAGTACGTCTGCCGCGTTATTTCCGTCGATACACATTTCTTTCTACTACAAAGTGCGCCAACCCTTCATCCTCTGTATTCTCTAGCTGTTCCGCCTTAACGTTATTTTCCTTTTATCTCCGAATCTCTCCTCGTCTGTCTATTGTTACACGATTTTTTCACCATTCTCCTTTTATTCTTCTCCACGAATTTTCACCGTCATTTTTGTTCGACACGGTATATCGAAACACGGACGCGAATAAGTTTTCCGCTCGACCAACGCTGCGATCTCGCTGTCGATTTTCTTTGTATCGGAAATTGGAAAACGGCTACCGGGGTCAGCTTTGTCTTTCCAAGCTTTGTAACTTTTCAAACCTCGAAACCATCTGGTCGGCTAGGTCGTTGAACGAACAATAAAAATTTCAAGCCCGCCAATCGTAACACGATTCAAAGAGATTCCTGCTATTCGGTTAATTAATAAACATCGGTTCCGCCTGAAACAATTCAGTCAATTCCTTTTATCGCGATTTTCGACATTCCGATCGTTTTAATAATTGCCTTCCCTCGATGATGGATTCTATCATTTCGCCCATCTGAACAATTCTTTGCTTCTGTTACGACGAATTCTGTCGTTTCAGTCGCTTCAACAATTAGAAAATTTATCAATGCGATTCGATATTTAATGAATGATTAATTTCATTCACTGATAATGAATGAGTCGAATATTAATTATACTAAGGAAGGACCGAACGCTGGAAAGTAGAGAGAAAGGAAATGTAAGTGTTAACGTATAAAACATCTAATCACACGTAATTATACTTTTCTTGAAACCGTTTCGTTTTTGTCTAAACCATTTTGTGGTATAATTTCGACAATATTTTATGTTTCCTGTCTTAACACTTTGCAAACAACGTTGGTCCCGATTTTTAAGGAATTTGATAAAATAACTGATATTTCTCAGCACGTCAGGCTAAAAAACGTTACTAGAAGTATCTTTAAATATGCTCGTTGATTTTTAATAAAATATTACACTCGTTAAATGCTGCTCGGAAAGTTCGTTACGATTTTTAACTCTTTGATCGACGTAAAAACTCATATTGAAAAGTTTTTCGCCGAAAAAACCTGACAGATTCTGGAAGGATAGAATATTCAAGTTGCGTGAAAGAACTTATATAATTCAATAAACGTATATCGAATCGAAACTTGAAATAAACTCGAAATAAATGTAACTCGAGTCAGAACGAATCTTTTCAATTACTCCAAAAATGCTCGAGAATTCAGGCTGTGCGCTTGTCAGAGCATACGATGCTTAAAGTATTAAGTAAGTCACTCTGTATTTACTTGTTTTACAGCTCCTCCTTTCCTACTTCTCTAGAGACAGCGCAGTAAAATTCACACGAGATCTGCTCTTTACTCGTACGCTATCGCATGTTTATTACAAATAACGATAGAAAAAAAAAAAAGAAAAGAAAAGAGAAAAAGGAAGAAGTAAAAACTTTCAAAGAACGGTAACGACCTACGTTCCTCCATAACGTTCATATTTTCGCAATCCCACTGCACCATCGGAATGTCGACATTTCTGCGATACACGTCCAGGCAAATATTTGCGTCGCTATCTGCCCGCGATTCTGACGTCTTCGATATCTCCACCCCCCGGTCCCCTTCTCGATTTCTCTTTTCCAACGATCGTTCCCATGGTCCGAAGAGACTTGGCAAGTTTTCTAATTAGTATGGTGCCTCCGGGTAAGTGAAGTCGGCCGGCTCGATAGTTTAAAATGGGGGAAAACGGGAAAGGAACGCCTTTGAGTTCTGCCAGGAACTTTTGGCCCTTCCTTTTTCCAACCCCCATCATCCATCCTTCCTTTCTCTCTCTCTCTCTCTCTCTCGAGACAAGTCGTAAAGTCGGTCCATCGACTTCAAGATTTCCTCCGCTCTGACATCGTCTTTCTAACCATCCCGCCTTCTACATTTTATTATTCGTTCCTCTGTTCGAATGTTCTGCGTTCGGCAAGTTCAACCCAGTGGGTGGTACAAAGAGAGGGATGAGAGAATGGATGGTAGGATTATTCCACGAGGACGAGATGCTCGTGTATGCAATTAAAGTCAACAGGTTCTGCTGTCGGAAAATAATGGGATGTGAAGTTGACTGGAAGTCTGAGCAATTTTTAGCTGCATAGTGAGCACTGTATGGCGTTTTTAAGAGAAATGCGCGGAGTGTATGGTCGCAGGTAAACGATGTGAAATGTATAGCCACGTAGATTTTGCAATATAATTTTTCTGTCACGCGTTCTCCAAATCACTTGGCTCGTGATAAATGCGATATTGAAATTATTTCGTTCAGAATTACACAGACTGATAGATGTCTCCTATTTATAATTTAGTTCTATTATTCTCAACTTGCAATTATACATTAGCATACGCGTATAAGTTTTCACATGTAACCGAATCTAGACACAACACGATTAGGTGCAAAATAAAATAGCAGTATGGACAAAATGCTATCGTTTTACATCCTATGTGCACCGTCTACTCTCTATTGACCTAAAGTACAATTAATTTACTGTCTTTGACTGCCAAAAAAGTAAAACAAGCAGACAAAATTCAAATAAGAAAGAGAATACTAAAATTCAAACAACGAAACAAACATATTTTTCTAATCAAGCATCGATCAAAATCGAATCTATTCTCCTCTATCTTTCCAGAATTCATCTACCTGTTGAAAAAAGTGACAGTTTCATCGCTGATAAATTTTAATCAGGACTAGACGCGTTCACGTCACGCGACCTCTGTGACAGTGAATTTTCTGACATCTTATTACCATCGTCGTTAACAGTCGTCTGCCGTGAAATCCCTTTGAATACAAGTGGCCGTGTTTAGGCACGGGCACGTAAGACCACTCGACTCTTCTCGTTTCACCCTTTTGAACCCCGTCATGGCCATTATTCCGCTGTTTTACGACTTACCCAAAAGGGTGACGCCGACAGGAAACTGTTTACGTCGCCTCGGCCGTTTTATTTGAATATCAATTGTTCGACGAACTCGACGACGTGTAATATGTCATATCGTAGTGGGAACCTGTGTTTGGTACTATGGGGTGGCTCGATCCCTTGCGGCAAGGGATGGAGAATCCTTGTCCATCTGCGAGAACGAAGGTTGCGTCGTGGGGTGACTGTGACAGATTTGGCGGTGAAAGATCAGATATCAATGAGCGTCGAGCAAAGTATTTAATTTCTTTATTTTTCTTCTCTATTATTGATACTGTAAAATATATTTTTCTAAGAATCTAATTTTAACAATTGGAAACGATAATATAACGAACAAACCTGTTACATTCACAAACATACATTTTTTGAAAATAGTCGATGAATTTATAGAATTTGATAAACAATCAGACGAGGAATCAACATTTTGGGAATATTCAATAGTGTGTAGCAATGCATATTTAACACAGCTAAACAAGAAAGTTTTGGAAACATGGAATTAATTATTGAATTGAAAAAGTATTTCGATCATTGGTTCCTAGAATCTATGCTTTCTGTCAACATTATGTGTTTAATAAATAATCGTTTGTTAGCTTTCAAATAGCTTCCCGTTTTCCCTTGTTTATCTTACTGTTGAAATACACGAGTGATATGTTAAACTAGCAAATGCAGATCTGAAATTTTTCCACGCTGCACATCCGCAAACCTTCTATGCGATACTAATTGCTCGATTCGATCGTAAACATTATACAACACGAAGCCACCTTAATGACACGATTCATCGCATTCACTCGCATTCACAGAGAAACGTGTTTACGAACCAATAAAAGCGGCTCATCGATCATCGATAAACGCAGCGCAGAACCGAAACGTTGGTAAACCCCGCGGTCGTGTTTAAAACTGACAAATCCGAAGCTAAAAAAAATAGCCTTACAGATAGGTTGAACCATCTCCAAAACGCGTAATGAAACGCGTGCACGGTCGAACGGGCGGAAACAGACAGGCGGGAAAACGAGGCGATCGGTCGTTTCGCGAGCGCGGCCCGATTCTATCCTAAATCGATTATCCGGCGTTCCATCAATTTCTAATTGACGCGATAATAAATTTTACGTCCGCCCCTAGCGTCGGCCCGCCTATTGCCGCTTCGAGCCCCCGAATTTCCAGCCTGATTAAATTTAAGCGCTTTGCTACACCCGTCTACGTCGTCCTCTTCTCGCGTGGGATGACGAGAAGAGAAAAGGGGAATCGGTGGAGGAGAAGGAGGCGAGACGCAGGGAAATCGCGTGCCACGTTTCGGTTGCTAGCAGACCAACTTAATGGCTGCCGATGGCACCGTCGCCGAACACCTCTTTTGAGAATTGATGAGCATTTTCGAGCCGGATCGCTTCGACGATTTGTATGCGCCAACCATGCGTTGGATCGGGTCGTTCTTCTTTTTCCACGAGAATGAAGCATGGTGAGTCGATGATCCATTTTTTCGATTCAACGATGTTCCATGTTACTAAAATTGCCGTTTTATTTGCTTGTGCAGATAAATATGTATGTTTGCACGGTATTGCACATTTCAAACATGATCGTTGCTTGTTTGTCACGTTTGATAGATTTATCAGTTATTTTCGAGGTACATGTTTGCGATCCTAACAAATTCTTCAAATGATAATCGAGATATTAATGAGAAATCAGTAGATTTTTAAAAATTGAAACTGATTCGTGTTATTCTCACAAAGTAATATAGTTTCTAGAGAAATTACGAATTGGATACATCACTCTGATAATCTGAAAATGTACATTAAACGATCACCTTAAAATCGATAAGGGACGTTTAAACAAACCGATTTCACTTTACCAAGATGGAGAAATTAAAGAAGATTGTATGAATTTCCAAAATCTTCCTCGTAAAAGAAATAAAAGAAAATGAAAATAGCATGTACAATAAGTAAAATTTATAAGAGAAAAGGAAAGAATTCATTCTAGAAAGCGATCTTTCAATCTCAAGTATCGTAAACTTGTCAAAATCAATTCATCGGCCGTGTCTGTCCATGACATTTCCTTTCTACTTAACGCGACCGTTGGAGGAGCAGCAAACGAAGTACATCCCGCAAAACTCGCAAAGTCCGTTAAATATGAGAACTAACGGCGAACACAGCGCGTTTCCATTAAACACAGGAACACTTCCCCCTTCCTTTTGCAGCGGAATATAACTATTTTCTTTATTTGGAGCATTGTTGTTTCGAGAAGCGCAGTTTCGGAGTAGAACGTCAATCTTCGAGCGTAGAACATCGTGTTATTCCGTCGAGAACGATGTTTCCGACGCAATTTTACAACAATACTACGTTCTCTCTTTCGTTCCTCCACTTTTGTTTTTCCTTCCTTCGACCCAACCACCAGTGTACGTGGTGCGCGTTTGATTTTTCCTTCGTTCGTTTTTTCCTCCTCATTCGTGAAAAATGTTGAGCATAAGCTGCCTGGTTGAATATTTCAGGCAAACGTTTTCGGGGGAATTTTCGAGGAAACGCGAGCGCTTTTGAAGCGGTTCCCCGGATTTGTGTGCCGAAACGCTTTTCCCTCACGTTCGAGCGGGTTCGCGTTCCACGCTGGCGGACCAGACAACGCGACGATTGCCTTCTGCTCTGTATCACGTTTGCGCGCCACATTTCTAACTTTGTGCGGTTGGCTTGTACATTTGTTGGTAGCCAAAAAGAGAGAGAGAGAGAGAGAGAGAACGCCTGAAAAGATCGTTAATTACGGACGCTTGAAGGAAAACGAATAAAAGAGAGGATTTTGGTAACTGCGGAAATTCCAGAGTCGATGAGTCGATTGCAATTATACTATGTGAATTTTTGTGCATTTATAGGATATTTAGAAATGCAGTAACGCGCATGATGTGTAAAGATGTCTAAAATAGTCGAAGTAGAATATTCCTTGTAACATTTAGTATCAGAAGTAAATTTTTGTTTAGGACGTTTCATTTCCTTAGTTCATAAAAATATACATTTACATAAATACCTACAATCTATTAAGATCTACTTGAAGCACTTTTGGTTGTTGATAAATATTTTATCGTTTGAAATTCATAGTGCACGATCTTCATTTCGAATTTGCAATTAATTTGAATTATTTAACTTAATGGAATAGTAGGTTGAATTCTTCAAATGGACTGGCTGTTAAATTAGTGCTTCAAACAGCAAGACGTTAGATCAGCTGATATCGGGAAACTCGATAATCGAATACATCAATGCTTAGATAGCAGTTTCAGTGGGAAATTACATACCATGTCCAGAATAGTCTGTCCACGTACTGTATCTGGAATTAATGGCCTCTATACGTGAAATTGTACCTCATGTTCCTTAATCTTTGAGCATGTGCTCTGTTCCAAAGGGGAATGCAGGAATTAAATAATGCGTGTGCTTACTTACTATATTTTCGAAAATACTAACTTTTTAAACGACCACGTTTCAACTTTATCGAATCCGCAGAATACTTAAGTTTCGTAATGTTGAAATTCTTTTTACGGAAATCTTAGATTGCATCAGACACGCAAGTGTTTTACATTTCAATGCATCGAATTGGCAAAACTTGTAAAGCCCATCGCGCCGAATCCGCAAACGTCGCATGTTCCAAAGTATTTAAAACGCAAAAATCTGAAAACCTTTTCAATTTGCGAACATGTCAAATTCCAATTCCTTGAATTCACAGAAACCTTAAATCCCATCGCGTCGAATTACAAACATTTCACATTCGAATTCATCAAATTCTCAAAAATCCTAAATCCCATCGACTATTTTATGAACGAATTTTCACACGCGCGCGCGAATATTTATCATACGAATGTTATACCAACAATTCGCATTACAGTTTTTAAATCTATCGCTAGGAATTTACACAAATTTTAAACTTCATCTTGTCGAACAAATCAAAGGAAGCCACAAGTCAAATTACGAATATTATTTTCTATATCAACGATTCGTACGTAAATCTGAAAAGCAGATCTCTAGAAATTCACAAAAAAGCCAAATTTACGGCTGTCGAATAAACAAGAGGCCCCATATAGAAATTCCATCGCGTCGAATTCGCCAACATTTCCGCACGCAATGATTCACGCGAAAATCTTAAAACGCGTTTCCAGAAATTTGCAAAAATCGCATACTTCAATTATCAAATAATCAAGAAATCTCAGACGGAATTCTGATCAGGGGGTTGGCCATTCATCGGAAATCTAAAGAACGAAGCACAGATCGATGCGTATAAACATCTGAAGGTGTTCGCCAGTAGTTTTTTCGAGACTCACGCAAATCGCGTTCGCATTACTATGGACGGCTGGTCACGGCGGCCTGGTGCACACGCGGAAGCGCATTGTGGATTCAGTGCGTGTCGTGTACAGGCCGGAAATAATATCTATCGATCCAACCCGTGGCACAGAGGGGGAGAGCACAGGATAAAAGTGCATCGCGGCTCTATCCAGCGTGAGAACGGAATCGTCATAGATCGTCGTCGTCGTCCTATCGATTCGATTCTTCATTTTGCAACGAATATCAGACCGAATCATCGACAAAATGCGCTTTAACGGAGACGCAACGACGCTCTGGCCCTATGAAAGCGAAAGAGGAGGGAAAAAGGGGATGAAAGCACGTGAACTTGGAAAACATCGAATATGAATCGAGTAACAGATATCGATGAACGACGAGAACGGTTTACATATTCTCGAATATTCTCCGGTTTTATGTTAGATGGTTCGTATGTAGAATGCTAAGTGTAACTGACAGTTAATCTATTAAGTCGACGTATACACACAGTGACTCGTGCAAATATTTCAACGTTCGCGAAAATTTATTTATGAATAGCTTGTCGAAAGCATTTTGAAATTTCATTACCACTGTCTTTGAACACGACTATTATGATTACATTGACTAAATTTGAAACAAATCCGAACGAATATGCATTGGTTATTTGACGTTTAATCGGACATTTAAATTTGATAAGACAATTTCTGTCAGTATGATGGAGAGGATTGATAAGAAAGTGGAAGAAAATTGTTGAAACACTTATAGACGCATAAGTATATTATTTATAAGTTAGATAACGAGAGAATAAATTAAATCTCAACGAAAGAGATGATTTCAATGTTAATTATTCTTTGACGACGAAACGAGTGAGCTATATATAATTACTGATATGACCACTGCCCTTAAACACGACTATTATGATTATATTGTTTAAATTTGAAACCGGTCTGAACGAATATTTTTATTTTTATTTTTTTTCCTTTTTTATTTGGATGAATTCTACAATCAATTTTCATTGAGAATTACAGGTAAATTTTTCTGGCGTGGTACTACGTTGTGTTTAATAAATGTTTATCGTGTGTTTCATTCTAGTTGAATCTAGTGCTTAAATCTAAAGGGTAATGTCTTTTAGCCTGCGTCAAGTAATTGAGCAACAGTGGGTTTTGGTGGTTGTTAACTCTTATGTTATATCAATTACTGAATTTGCATATTTCTTCTTTGACTGTAAAGTCTGAACGAATATGAACTGGTTATTTGACGTTTAATCGGACATTTAAATTTGATAAGACAAATCTAAAGGGTAATGTCTTTTAGCCTACGTCAAGTAATTGAGTAACAGTGGGTTTTGGTGGTTGTTAACTCTTATGTTATATCTATTACTGAATTTGCATATTTCTTCTTTGACTGTAAAGTCTGAACGAACATGCACTGGTTATTTGACGTTTAATCGGACATTTAAATTTGATAAGACAATTTCTGTCAGTATGATGGAGAGGATTGATAAGAAAGTGGAAGAAAATTGTTGAAACACTTATAGACGCATAAGTATATTATTTATAAGTTAGATAACGAGAGAATAAATTAAATCTTAACGAAAGAGATGATTTCAATGTTAATTATTCTTTGACGATGAAACGAGTGAGCCATATATGATTTTGTGCAGCCAGTTTTGTAATCTCGATCTTATTACATCATCGTATATCAAAGAACCCATCCTTCTTATCAAGCGAGTACCAAACACTATCTCATTCCAGCATCTCCTATACGATCCTCATAAAGTTTCTCGTCAGACGGCAACGAGGCTAGTGCATGGTCCACAAACAAGCGAACCAAATAAGCCTTGGTAACAAGGTAAAACGCTCGGTCGCGGTTCATGGGTTATTTATAACTCAATTCAACAAGGCTGGTGTCTCTGATTTTCCAGAAAGCAGCTTGAATAAAATTCCACCAAACTCTTCGTACAAAAGAATGTAAACTAATAAGCAGAGAAAGGTAAAATTCGGAGAAAAAATTCGACAATACAAAGCGTACCATTGCGACATGTGTAATGTAAATGTTTTCCATAAGTATGGAACATAAAAATAATAGAATACATTCTTTTCCACGAAGAAACAACAATTTTAGTTGTACACAAATGGCTAATACATTGACTGCCACACAAATTTGATATATTTTGCACCGAGAGTCACAATAGATTGAAATGTAACATACCATAACATTTAATTTTTGCGAAATAGCATATTGTGTTTCCGCAGGTTTTTCTCACGTTGTTTGGAAATTTGTCAGTCCATGGAATTTAATCATACGAAACATTTTTTATTCCATTAGTTTAAAAACTCTACAACATGGTGACAGTCAATCTGTTAAAAAAGGCCAATGGCCATTTTTGCAGTGATAAATTTTATTCGAAATCTCAAAGAAACACAGATATATAAAAAATCAAAAACGAAACTTCTTTTTCTCATAAACGAAACAAACCTCTAATTCTACATGCAGAACCAAAAAATACAGTGGCCGTTTTTCAGTGATACATTTTATCGAGAACCTCCGAGAATATTTTTATATCAAAGGATCCAGAGATATCTAAAGTGCTTCAAGAAAAAAAAAAAAAAAAAAGAAGAGAAAGGAAAAAATGTTCACTAGCCATCAGGATCATTTCAACAAATAGATAAACCGAAAAATTGATACACTCAAAGAAGCCGTGCAGTCTATTTGTCCGGTCTGAGTTGGAAATCCTGCAAGGGTGGACGATTTCCAGTTGCGATCGATACGATGGAAATGCAACGTCCGCAAGGTGCGGCGGCGGAGAAACATCGAAGACGAACAGAGGCTTAAGAGCGTGGCCGAAACCGTCAGCGATTCGACGTTTTCGGGGCTTGGCCGGGAGCTGAATTTCTCCGCGAATCGATTCGCGTTTTCCTTCGGATATTGAGCCTGGCGAAATTGAAACGCGAAATGTATTTCTATGGACAACGATCGCGCCCTGGCACGATCGACGTTGCTTCGAGAAAATAACTCGATGCACCGTGCCATTTTCCAGGAATACCACGGGAAGAAACCCGATTGCTTTTTGGTTTCATTATTTTGTTTGGTGAAAGCGTTAACATTCAGTAGAATTGGTTGAGTTGAATTAAATTTGGAACAGTTTCATAAAGCCGGGTATAGACAAATTTTTGCTGAACATTTCCGATTAAATTTTGCGACTGAATTTATAAAAAATGCATAACGATATACATATGTGACTATCTATACAGATTTTCCAATACACGTGACGCAGGGAACAGGTTTCTGTTCATAAATCATGGGACACTTGCTAACTTTAAACGCGAGCTTTAATAAGATATATTTGTAATAAAATCTTGAAAAACATGGTATAATTTACTTTTTCCTTTACTACATTTGTTTGACATTTATAATATTAGTTTATAATAGTGTATTAATTGTACCGTGAATTATGAATGTTAATAAACAATCTTGAAAAATTCCTCTTCTTCGTATAATATAAAATTAAAATATCTCTAGTGGAAGTTTTCTTTGTACTCGAAAAATCAATAAAAAAAATCATTCTAAAAATGTTAAGGAATATAATCTCAAAAATATTCTCCTGCATTTGTTACACTGTGTCGAGATACCTAGAACTAAGAAATTCCAAGCCCTCGTAATTAAAATCCCTCGAGTAATTAAGTTGAAAAATCCCAAAACAACGGAGTCAACAGATTTTTAATTCTCCAAAACAGCGAGCAGTCACGTTCGTCCCGTAAACCACTGCGCACACGAAGCATCTCGATAAAGTTTCACGACCAAACAATCTTTATTTACTTCAGCAGACCGTCTGAAAAATAGTACAGTCGAAAAGAAGTGAAAAATTCGGCCGATTTCGATGTAACGAGACGACCAAAGCAAAGAAGAGAGATTTCTTTATTCAAAACGGAAGCGGCGACCGTCTCGGTCAGCGGAAACGACGGGGAACCGTGGTCGTCGGTGTGACGGAGATTCCTGGAAACCGTTTTAAAAACGCGGCCCCGCCGTGGACCAGAATACCGGCAGTGAATTCTGTTCCCCCTTTTTTTTTCCTGAACGCAAGGAACCGGTACGTTGTCACGGGATGCGTTTTGTCAGGCTCCGGGAGGGGGTGGGTTGGTTCTGGAAAGGGAAAGCAAACGCGAGGGTTTTCGCCGTTCTGCGCTGACCACGGGGCGAGGGGGCTAGACAAAAAGCGCAAAAACGGGGCAGACGTTGCGGAAAAGGGAGCACCGGACGTTTTTAATGGTGGCTGATGCGTTGGAAATTTATGTACATTGTTGTCTTTGAAAAAAGGAGACATTTGCTTCGTTGTTTTGCGAGGAGGTTCGAATTTTCTGGCTTGAGGATGAGCTGGTACGTGGTGCTGGAAAAATTATAACGAAGATCGAACATCCAGACTGTACGTATTTTTGATTCTATTTATCGGAGATGTCTTTTAGAAGAAGATTATGTGATATGGTAATAATGGTAATATGGTAAATGTACTTTTGTTCCTGCAATCTTTTTTTCTTCTTCTTCGTAACATTGTTTGGCTATCTCATTTTGGTTATTGAAATTCCCTTTTCTGTACCCTCGTACTACCTTTTTATTGCTGAAATCTGTATGGCTGTAGGCTACTTGTTCTCGTCTTCACTTTATAAATTCTTTTTTTTTTATTTACGCTTTCAAATCTTGTACAGATTTATTCGCTACATCCTGCAACCTTTTTGATGCCCGTCGTAATTCATCCTTCATTACTGCAATTCCATGTTCTTATCCCGATGCTCATGTCGTCTTTATATCGCTGCAACTTCCTTTCGCAGTATAATCTCACTATTGTCCTCTTCATTCCTGGGATTCCCTATTTCTGGCTTTTATTCTACTGTTTTCATTGCTGAAATTCCTTCTCCCTCGGTATCCCGCATGCATTATTCATTCCAAATCTTCCATCACATATTTTCTCAAATAGCAAACAGATAATCAATAAGTCCACAGATAAATACAATAAGCACGATAATTAATGTATTAATCAGACTTATGGACTCATGGAAACTTATATCTTAATCTTGTTACATTTACATTTTTCACGCGAATTCACATTACAAATTCTTATGCCAATTCATGTTATGAATTCCTATTCTGATTGTCTTTATCTTCCTTCAGTTTTCATCACGAAAGATAAAAAAAAAATAACAGACTATGTAGGATCGTCTATATCGCTAAATCAATCACCATCGCTATATGATACTTTAATTTAGAACGTACCTGTAGAAGCTACTATATGCGAAAAAGAGGAGGCTCGAGCAAACTCACACGGCAGGGAAATCAATATGCATTTGCGCGTGCCGGAAAATAAATGAATCGGCTCGTTTGCTCGTTGCTTTCGATTCCCATATCTGGTGCAGCGGCGCGTGCACCCCATCCGACGTTTCTCCAATAGCCCGCCGTAATTTTCAGCTATCATTTTGTCTGCTCACGCTTTTCGAGGTCTGCCGGAACATAATTGCGATCGCGCGAGTCCACGGATATTCCTACGCATTCCGCCGCTGTTGTCCCTATTAAAATTTCAATCGATCCATTTTTCCGCTTCCCTTTTCTTTCACAGGAATAAAAAGTAATTTTACTTCAGAGATCCTTCGCGTTTGGAACATCAGAGATATTTTCATGTGATTCTTCTTTGCTGTTTTCTTTACTCAGTGATTTGTTTTAGTAAAGAATTTATATTTTTATAGTGAATTTCTTTTGTAATTTTTCTGTTATCTGAACATTATTCAGTTACGGTTGTGCAATGTGGATTTTTTAGTTTTCACTGGAATATCCTCGTCCTCGTTTTTATTCTATCCACCACTTAACAATGAACTACGACTTTTGCAGAGAAATATTTTATATACACTTCTGCTGTTATTCGGAAACTATTCAACCACGAACCAATTAAACAACGTGAAGTTTCTAGTTTCTACAGAAAACTCTTCCATTTTACTCCCCGTTTTTATTTAACAACGAACTTCCATTTTTAGTATAAATCTTTTTACATTTGCTGACGATAGAAAATTATTTAACGTCGAAATATATATAAAGTATCGTAAAATTGTGTTATTAGCGGACAGGATTGACAATATAAAGTTTTCAAAGATCTCTTACGATATATATGATGGAAGCTACTGAATCATAAATTGTTTTATATAGGCGATCAAATTTAAGACACAAGTCTATATTATCGTGTAAATTGGTCTTGTTATAGCCATAAAGTACTGATTCTTGGTAATTCCACAAAGAAGGAAAGCTTATTTTCGTCCATTGTTGAAATTCAGGAGAAGACTGAACGATCGTTGGAGACTTTTAACGAAGCGGAATTATCAAGAGCCGACACAAACGAAAAAGCGTGGTAATTAGCGTGACCAGAGCAGATTGAACTTGGTAATTTCGCAGCAATTTAACGAGAGATATACAGAGTATGGGAGAAACGGAGGCAGAGCTAGCACGTAGCATCGCGTTCACAATGTAAATCATTTTGTCCGTTTCTGACGGTGCGCCGATGGCACTTGCCACGCGGCCATAAATGTCCCTGATATTGCCGTAATATAATCCCATCTCTTTCCTAAAGTATCGTTGAAAATTTCACGAGAGATTAAATTCAATTACTTCCTTGATATATATGATAGGTACGGAGCGACGTGAATATGCGAATCTCGAAAAAAATTCACGATTCCGTGCCAGTTCGCTATGAAATTGTCCCAAATTGCCTCACGTGTTTCTCCATGTAAAATGAACGGTAAAGGAATTTTTATTTAACATGAATATCCTACGAGAAGCAAAAAATCTACATACTCATGTGTCTCGACGTTGAATAACTTTCTAACAAGAGCAGACACTTAAAAATGTTCATTATAAAATTCGTGGTTAATTGGAGATATAATAAAATCGTAGGATCTAGAGAATAATGATGAAAAGGATACGAGTTAAATTCTTGAAACTTCCTCTATTAATCGCGATGTAAGAAACAGAATTTCAATTCGATGATATAAATTAACTAAATAGAAATTATAAATAGAATATCGCTTTCACGGAATCTTGCTCATTAAGAAGTTAACACGTCTACGTTTAAAAATGTCGCATTTCCAATCCTATTAACCGATAACAAAGTCTCTGGAAATTTTCCACGACGACTTTATTCCACTGGTAGAGATAGCGCTGCAAACGTATAATTGTCCTAAGACAATGGGTCCTCGTTTAAGAGCAAGTTACCAAGTCTTCGTTTAAAAGTGCTGCATCTCCAAATGTATTAACCAATAACAAAATGTCTCGAAATTTTCCACGACCATTCCTCGTCTTATTGTTAGAAATTTTCCCCGGACAAAACAAGAAAAAGAAGAAGTCGAATAAATTGCAAGAGGGTTGCAGGGCACGTTCTGGCGACCGGAAGCGCGACCCAGCGCGGAAGACATCGCAGAAGAAAGCACAGCGGGGACCTCACGATCCCAACATGGTAATTTTTTTTTTTTTTCTTGGCATCGCGTGGCGAACTTTCCTCTTAGCGGATCGGCCGAAAGACGCTTCCCTTCGGAGTCGCGCGAATACGAAGGGAGAACTTCCGTCGCCGAGTAAATGGCGCTCCATCCCGACTTCTATCCTTCATTTAGCTCCTACATAAATCTTCCATTTACATTCTTGCTCCTCCTTTCCCCTGGTTATTCTTATTTTCGTGTCCCGGGATTAATTGGCCACGATATCAACCCCCTCGGAGCTTGTTCCCACGTGGAACGTGACTTTGTAACTAATAGCGCGGCGATATGAATAATTGTCTTGGACGTTTGCGTCACTCTTCTCGAAGCTCGGATTAGCATTTCGTTAGAGGGTTGGTAGGGATTTGGGTATCGATTGGGCTAACGTCTTGAGAAAATATGATGAATGCTAGATGGGTTTTATAAGGGAGAGGAAATTATTGTATAGGATTGTATGAACGAAAATCTAGATTTGAGATATTTTAGATTTTCTACATGAACATGGATGTTAATGACGAAGTAGAAGTACTTGAAGAAGGAAATTGTACATAATTTAGTATCGTTAACGGTACAGCGAACAAAGTTTCTTTCTTTGAAAGAGAAAATAAAATAGGATTGACTAGATAGAAATACGAAAATGAAGATTAATAGTATAGAATTGATACGGTAAAAATTTGAGTTCCAATATCTCGTTATTCTTGAATACATCTTGCGACGTATGAGTCATGTTTCGCGATTAAATAAAAATGTTAGTACTGGAGTAAGGTGATGGGCAAAGTACACGTAACTTAATATTATTCTACTTTATTATAAATAATTCTGATTGCTCTAATCTTCATAAAACCTCCTGACCCCAAGAACTTACCCTCGATCCTTGCCACTCGCCCTCGAGACTCGCCAGGAACTCGCATAAATTCTCCAAATTTATCGTAAGAAATTCCCGTTTCTTCCCCAGCTTCTAACACATATCCCTCCGTGTCGTAGAAACATCGTAGAAACCACAAGAAAACTTTTATTATATATTTTACTCAAATTCAAAACTTATCCCAATAAAGTCGCCTAATACAGCCATAGGAATTATTCATGGATATACTATGATCGTTGAAAAAATATTTCATTTTCGAAGATTATGTACATAAACTCGATCAAAAACTATTTCTCCAGTGGCAATCAAAGTGTTTCGAGCGTCACGGTATCGGGACGGTCCACATGGAAGCAATTTCGAACAGTCTTTATCCCCTTTCGAAAATGAGGTCACTGTCCCAGAAGAAAATCATGATAACTAGAAGAGGGTTCCAAGCAGCTGCTACTGGCCACTGTTTGAAAGTCAGACAAAAGCTTAGCAACTACAGAAGAAGACGCGCGTCCACCCTCTGGCTGATATATTCTGTCGCGTGCGGTTGTCACGCAGCTGTTTCCGGTCCGAGGTAGCTTCTTTCGATTACTTCTTTTTTTATTTCTTCTATTTTTGCATTTTTCTTTTCCGATCCTTTCGGTGAGAAAGCGAGGTGAAAGTGGAGAGAATTTTAGATAGCGACGCGACCGCCTTTTACTTGCAAATTAGCGGTTTCTCTTCGTTTTTACCCTTTCGCGTTCGTGACAACAAATTTTATTGCAATTGCTCTTACTTCTTTGGCTTTCTTTGTTGCATGGGCTAATGGGCCGGCGGCATTCGTGCTGCTGTGTTTCCCGTCCTTTCCTCTTTTTTTGCCTTAGCCCACCCGGCGCAGGGAATTATTCTTGGAATTCATGGAGTAACTAAAAAGGTGAACTGAATTCTATGCTCTAGTTTCCTATGCAGAGAGACCCTTTAAAAAAGGATATCACCTTTCAGCGCCACTTAAACCCTAGATGAAACGATCATCTAGTGGAGATTCTAAAACCTATCTGTACCTGTAAAAATGTATAATATTAAGGATAACATAATCCAATACACAAAATGTTCACAATTACACAAATAACAGAAACGTTATAAAATTGCACATTTTTTACAACGAATATATTATGAATGATCTCCCTAATCAAACACATATATGAGATTGAGAAGGATATAATTTTGTATGCAAGATATATATAACCATACAAATGGCAGAACAATTATAATTATAAAAATTATATATCCTGCAAGCTTGATTCTAATGGAACTATTCTAGGACAGGTAAAATACGTACTACTTCGGAGTATCGACGATTTCGCGTTAAGAATCGCGAATATTTCAAGACTTGATTTCAACAGAATAATTCAAGCTTTCGTCCAAGTGTCCACGAGCGAAATAACGATGTCTTCCGAGAAAGATAGAACGTCTCGCCGTATTATTTGGAAATACCAATGGTCAATTTTTCAAGACGAAAATACTACGTATTAGAGGGTTGATATTTATGGAATTATTCGAGTCAATGATCGAAGCATCGAAGAACGAAATAATAATATCTTCCAGGAAGGGTGAAACGAGCCACGGTACCATACCAAGTTATCGATGGTTTCGCGTTAACAAAACGAGCCTCCGTCGCAATAGCGACACAGGCTGTCCTTTCTCGGCTCGATAAGACTTCTCCCTGTTTGCGGACACGCATCGCGTGCATCAAAGGCTATCAGGCCGCAATACGACACCACGGAAACCCTCAAACGACACGGCAGCTCCAATTTCAGTACAAATCCATCATAGGCTGCAGGCCGAGCAGCCATCACGAAGCTTGCAGAATATTTCACGATATTGCAGGACGATGGAAATTATACGATTAATTATGCAACGCGAAGTGAATTTCTGGAAATTCGTTGATACGCAGCGAATTGTCAACGAAGTAGGATTTCTCTTGTATAATGATATTTAATTTTTAAATTACGTTGAATTTTTTTTTACACTGCATCTTTATACCGTTATTCGTATATTTTTTTATTGTCTTTTTTGATTTTTCCGATTTGCGTTGTATATTATTTTCGTATTATGAAAAACAAAGTATAATAAAATTAGGAATAGAATACATTAATGGATATTGTAAATGAGCAGAAAAAATTCCTTTCTGAGAGATAACTTGGATGAATAATAACACTTTTAATGTTATTTATTTATTGGATAGTACGAATTTTAACATATGTAAAATGTGATGCCATTTAAATTCCTTTCTGTTACCTTTCCACGCTTTGGTATCGATATCACAGAAACATGACAACAACAAATATTTTTGTTAGTTGCAATTTGCATACATTATTTTGAAATCGGATATCCGAATTTTATAATTTAGTAATCTCAATTAAATACGTGCTGCTATTAAATCCGCGACCGTGTAATTGATATTTAATATCTTCCCCATCCGATTCCCTAATTTTTATACTCCCGTGGAAAATCGTTGCCTCTCATCCGAATTCATATTTAAATACATATGCACGAAATGTAACAAATATTTTTTGGAATCGTAGTCGAATCACTAAAAAACATAGAATTCATAACTAAACGAAAAAAGAAGATAAATTAATTAATCTATTTTTTTCAAGATGAATCCCTCAAAAAGTGATACATCCCTCTTTAAATTCTTTCCCTTTACATTCAATTTCCTATTACTATTCTCCACTTATACAAGGTGAACGATATTAATAAGTTTTCATATATCCATATGTATAAAATTTTATTATATTAAATAATTATATAATTTAAGTAGTTGATTTCCTCTGCAATTCTGTTTATTCTAGAACTTTTGCAATCTTTCTAGACTTACTCCAATCTTCCATAAAACTATGCTCAGACCTACATCAACATAACTTTCCAACACTCGGATTTAAGAAGTCAAAGAAACGTAGTCGCCACGAACAAGAAGAACAATAAAATTAAATGCAATATGTCAGAGGAAATATTGGAGCGACCACTATAAACACCTTTCAATTTCAGAAACGACAATGGTCAACAGACGAGTTACGCGGAATCAGATTCTCGTTAAATGGATCGATTCTGGGATTATCGTTGCGGTTAATGCAAAGAATTCCGCAGCGTATCGTTGTGTGTCTGTTAGACGAATCACAGTCAAGTTTCTAGCAAGCGGTTTGGCACGATTCCTTTTCATATTCGGCCACGGTGCCCGATCGGCGATTTTCGAGAATTGATCGTCCAACGATAAACCTTGAGATCGGTCTACACTGAGACCCAGACTCGAAACGATAACGCACGAACTACCAGAATGGTGCAGACTCGAAGAATTTTCGTCGGACGTGTGCAAACGAAAAATGGGAATTTTCTTTTGCAAATTTTGCAAATTTTCATCATTCCGTTTACACAAGCGAATGGGATTGGTTAAATCGGTAGACTGAATTCTAGTGAATACTTTTGCAATGAAAAAGGCATTGTAAATTTACAAGTAATAACGTTTTCTATTTTTCACATAGATTACGTAACAGGGCTCTTTTTAATTGTTTAAAACGATTTCGCAATATTCAACGTATATCATCATTTTATTAGAATTCTTTAAGTTTTATATATTTCGTGCCTTTAATATTTACAAAATATATTTCTATACGTTTTTTCTGTAATTAAAATATCAATCTCTGTTATCTCTCTACTATTCGCTTCGTCAAACATTTGAATTTCCAATAAACATTTAATTCAACAGATTGTAAGCGTTACATTCAACATTTCTAAATCAATAACGAAAAATGTCATAAATGCGTCCCATCGAATCAATATTGTACAATATTTTCGCTCTTCCAATTCTTGCAGAACGGAACTGTCTGACCAGAGACGCGCCGAATGTTCTGCCAGCGCGCCGTCCGTTGACTAATTCTCCTGAAATCCTCTAACTAAATATAGTAGCCTACTACGGTGTTCCAGAATATAAAAGAAATGCTTCACCAACACTCAAAAATTCCATAAACCCATCCCATCGAGTGAAAATCCTTCGATTCACAATATTTTCACCACTCCATCTCTGAGCTAGGCAATCGTCTGACCAAGTACGCGCCACTACTCCTGTCCGCGCGCTGTGCATCGACTAATTCTCCTGAAATCCTCTAACAGCATCAGATGGAACACTCTGTCGCGACAGTAATACGAAATGTTCGCTGGTCGTTTGACGAGCGGTGCAGGCAGTTTCGACCTCGTCACCAAGCAACCTGAGGCCTCCGACTCCGAGGAGGATATGGAAAAATTCGCTGGAAATATATTCTACGGTGTGTACCCTCTATCTTTCCGCACACGTACATCCACTTCCCTTCTACGTCGTCGCTACGATATATCGCTCGAATCGAGTCGATGTCAGTGACCCGGAATTTGCATTTCCCCGGAAAATACACGAGGAGGAGGAGACAGGGGATGGCTGATGCACCGAGGGATGGGAAAGGGTGAAACGTTGCTCTTGCTTTCTCTCTCTCTCTTTCTAACTATCTATCTTTCTCTCGCTGGTTGGAACGTTGGTAGAGAACGAAAAAAAGGTAGGAATTTCCGAGCAACGCTTTTTAACAGGCCGGATCTACCAGCCAGAACGTTTCTCTCGGGGGAATGAACATCGACGAGCCAGTAATTAGGCGCGATCTGTCGCGATTTCGTAATCGTCACACTGGACAGCGGATCTTCCAACGATCTATTACGCTCGTTAGGCGACGAGAACAATTCTGCACTCCTGCGAGATTTGCGCAGATTCGATTTGAAGCTGAAGCCGATTGAAAAAAATGGTTGGTAGTAAAATCCTGTGTTTTTAGATATTTTTATTAGATTTTTTTTTTTTTTGATACCTATATCACATTTACAACTCGCTTTGTTGAGCCAACCAGCAAATTTGATAGTGTAGATATCGCGTGCATGTGGATAACATTTCATAGCGTTTCCACTCTATTTGCTTATTTTTCATTCCAATAACTCGTATGCTTTCGTTCTCTTTAATCTTCCGACCTTTGAAATTTGTGCCAGTTTTTTAGCCAATTCGTTAGGATGTATCCTTCGTTTGTTAAGTGTGTGCTGTTGCAAATTTCTAAATCTGTTCTTTCGCGTACTTTATTCATAGTGTTATTAGATGCAGAGATTGAGCAGGTCTAATAACAAGGACTGTGCTTGCTTGGTAGATGTTTCTTTGCAGATAAAAGGGAACTTTTGTTAGAAGTAATTATGTTTAGTGGCGCATGTTTCTCACGGATAAAATAGAACTTTTATTCTCAGATATCGTTGTCGGAGGAAACAAATGAGATGTTTTACAGATTTCATACTGCCTGTAGAAGGTGTATTATTAAAGGAAGTTATGTTTAATAGCATATGATTTTCAAGAGAGTTTACTGAAGATAATTTATGAAACCAGAATAAGTTATCAAAACATGAAATGTTAAAGCAATATAGATGAAGATCAGAAGAAACTTTTTCAGGCTAAATTTTAAATATAGCGATAGTAAGATACGAATTTATAGGCAAATTATAATATTCAATTTATAGTATCTTTATTTAATTATAGCATTTAATTGTGCACTTCCTATATTCAGGTTATCCAAAAAACGCTATATACGCTGTTAACTTAAACAAATTCGTCATTAGATTTTTCATATTTCATCCGTTTCTTTCACTCCTACCTGTTATAAAAAAGTATTCCAAAAACGATTACTACTAAATAATACAGCAACTCTTTCCGCAATATCATCAATCCCAAGAGACATCCCAAACCTCTCACCACCTTCAGCTCGATAACAAACCGAGTAAAGAATCCAGCAGAGTAAAATCACTGTCCTTCTTACAAAGTAGACTGATCCCCGGCTAAGAAAAATCCTCTTTCTTTGCAAGTAGCATCGAGGAACGATCCATCTGTCGTCGATGCTAACTTGCTAGTGCTCGACTAGTAGCGTTGGTACGTCGCGGGATAAGCGATGAAAATCGTGGAATGCGCTCCTCAGCTAGCCTATCCCGATCTAAACGTTCTCCTTTAAATGCAAATCTGGCAAGATTACGCAGGGGATGATCCCCTTTTTCGACTCGGCCGGCCTTGGATCACGTATATATAGATATACGTCAGCCGTCTTATCAAGGGAACGATAGCGCGAGTTGGAGGAGCATTAAGCAAATTGTTTTTGGCCGGTCGACGCGCTTGTTCTTCCGGCCAATCGGAACCTGACGACGTTGCCGTTCTTGCGCCAGAGACTTCTCATAATTTCGTCGGCCATTCCAGCCATCGAGTTCGTTCGAGTTCGAGGGCCAGCGACTCGTCGAGGGTGAAGATGTGGGGACGAAACTCAACGAGAACCGCGAACCACCCGGCTTTTTATTACCGCCGCTAATTTACCTTCCGCAAAGTTTCGCCAATTTCCGGAGGTAACCGCGACCGCTTCGCTGACCCGCGTTTCTCTTTTTTTCCTTTCTCTCTCTCTCTCTTCCTCTCTGTTGCCACCGTTGTGCTCCGTGTCATCCCTTTTCGATTCGAATGAATCTCCACCAGGTTACAATTTAATCTGGCAACAAACCAGCCTACCGGTTCTCCGGCTACAATTCTGGTTTCACTAGAGAATTCGCATCTACGATGAGGAGACTGCTACTCTTTTCAGGTGAATTTAGGGCTTAAATTTGGGGAGAATTTGAAAGATTGAGGTACGATTGAGTGATTGCGTTGAGAAGTAGAATACTTGAGACCAATGTATCGCTTGTCTTTTAAACTTTCTTTTGTCTGATACTGTAAACCTTCATAGAACATTCTGATGGGGAATTATAGCTTGGATAAAGGATGTTTCGCATTAATTTTAGAACTTTTCGAACAAATACGTACGGATATATAGTCGAGATTATGGGAGCAATTCGAATTTGAACAGTAAACTTATAAAGAAGTTAAAATCTACAGAACAACTATTCTTTAGAGCAATAAGAATCGTAAAGCAGTCAGGATGAACGAAGTTGTCAAGCATCTGACATATCTATAACTAGACTGTGGATTTTTATGCAAATTAATATTTTGGGGAATAGTTATAACTAAAAAAAAAAGAAAAAAAAATAGGATCTTGGTATAAAATTGTTTTATCTATTATATATAGCATCACGTACTATACATTCTAGTTTGGATATTTTATATGTATCTTCATACCATGTACATTGGTTGAATTTTGCAAATTTCCTATAAATACATAAAAATTCGCAATATAGTAATAACCAACCGTAGGACAGTCAGCGAAGATAATGAAATCACAATTAGACAGCAGACAAATTAACAAAAGTCGTAGGCCATTCAATATTAGGTTTCAGGAAGACCAGTCTCAGAATAATCTCATTGAAACTCTCAAAATCACAAGAAACCCTCTCATTATAACAAAACCAGTCGCACAAAACTTGGTTTGACGATGCATCGTTTACAAACAGCGCAGGTTGTGCCATATCCATTTGGTTCTGATTGGCAATGATTTGTCAGACGAGAAACGCCACGCCCCAGCAGATAGGAAGTACGATGTTATGGAACGGTCGTTCGGACGTTTGCTAGCATGCAACGTCGACAATTCGGTAGTTTTCGAGAAACGACGTAGGGCGACATCATTACGCCAACGTCATTTACGTCACGGCCACTTGACTGTGCACCGATAACGACCGAGGGAGGTGCAACTTGACCCAGTTGTCTGATTCGGCCTGTATAATCGACTCCTTGTCGATCCCCTTGGACATTTACTTCCTCTCCAGCGGCCAATCACGCGGGAAACTGCTGGTTTACAGGCTTACATGAATTCGGTATAGCGTGCCCGTAAACTTTATACTTCGCTCCAATGAAGACCAAGTAGCGTACGCTAGTCTGTGCTCCCACGAACGACCGAATTGTTTTCAACGACGTTTCGATGAAATTCCTGCACGTTTAAGCAGAGAATATCGATGATTATTACAGTTGGTTTCGCGTGCAAGATACGTAATTCGTATCGGTTAATTTTTAAGGAGTAAAAATTGTACGTAACGAGTGAGAAAGTGTGTAAATGAGTGTATAATTGGATAATCGATATTCTATCGATATTCATGTTGCGATTGAGAGACGCTTGTAATATGAGCGAAGATTCGATTGCGAATATTTATGCAAATTCAAATTTTTATCAATTTACAGAAATGAAGCTTAAATAAAGTTTCGTTGCGCTTACTATTATTCTTAATCAGGATATTTTATATGTTTTTACACATTATATGCATTCTGTATATTTTTCCAACTTTAAATTTTGTACAAATGCATAAAAATCTACAGTCCAGCGATGGCACAGTACCGAAGATGATGACCTTTAAATGAAGCTTGATTTTATGTCTAATTATGGTTTCAATTTATTTACAAGCATCACGAAATACAAATTGTGTATAATTCTTCGATGTTCTGCACGGTATAAGAGTATCGAATAGCTAACGCTCACGTAAATAGCTACTAAAGCGATTAGGTGGAAGATTAAAACTTACTATCTTTATTTTGTATCTAAATACATTAGATTATTATGATTAAAGTAATATCATAAAAATAAATAGGCGTATACATGTTTCTGTCTTAATAAAAGTCTGTATTAATTTGGTTAAAATTAGTGGTATATTTTAAGTAATCGTAAAAAATATTTAATGTATTAAATTTTTCTAGCCAGAGCTTTGTCGAACTCAATTTTAATAAAATAATCCATCGTTGTAAAAGAAAAATAGTAGATTATAGTTACAAAAAAAAAAAAAATAACTCAATTACTTTTCATACTAGAATTATCCACATAATTATGATAATCAATATATAAATTTTCAGACAAATTTTACATACTTAAAAGTATTAACACTACCAGTCCCCAACTAATAATTCTTATTCCATTTAGCAATTCCTTCGCCATATGCTTCGTATAAAATTTCCAAACCATCGCCTGCCATCGTAATTTTACAAATTTCCCAACGCATTAAGGCCCAACAAAATATAGCGACCAAAAGAAAAAATATCCAAGTTCCAACATAAACCTCGATCATGGAGGAAATTGCGCCTGCGAAACGACCACGTGGATATATATCTTTTTGCCGCGAATAAAGCGGTCTTGCTTCTTTGCCGCGCAATGATTGATACGATACAACGGCTGGGACTCGATCGCCAACACAACTGGGCCGACATAAAGGTGCATCGTCCGTCTTCGTGTTTTATTAAACGAACAGCCTCGCGAGCAACGGCCGAGGAATCGATAAGTCGTCGATGCGACGGTGGTGCGTTGCCCTTTTGTGGATACAGCCACCGTACACGCGACGTAAACGACGCTTCGGCGTCGTCCCGATGTACGCTAGTTTTCGAGAAGCGTTACACACCGGAAAGAAAATTGCATCTATGGTATAAACCTCCACCTAGGATCGATATTTCTCACGAGAAGTTGTTGTAAAAGAGAAAGACTGTCGCAGGTATCAGTTCGTCGTTATTTTTTCAAATTGCTATCGTTCAATTTTATCGTGACTTTTCAAAGGTCGAATGATGATTATGTAAAATCACAAATGAGAATTCGCGTGAACGACGAACGATTGAGAACTCGGTGAACGTTTATGTTGAGTGGGTATCGTAGAACTGCATCTGTGTGTTTTTGTGCAGGCTACAATAGAACTCCATTTATCTGAACTTTTTGGCGAACAAAAAGTTTATATAGTTCCTGTAACAAAAGCTCACCAATTATCAGCGCTATCTATTATTTTTCGTTCACATGGTAGAAGCTCGCGTTCAGATAGAGGAATTGAAGCAGTAAAGATTCAGTTAATAGTTCATTAACTAAAATTTCATATAAATTTAACGTAAAAATTCCACTGCGTTTATGATGAAAATATGTGTTGTGTGTTTAAGATATTTAACCCTCTTCAGGTAGTTTCTTCTTAAATAACGATCTCATTATAATTCACTCAAATTTCCAAACGAAATGGAATACGCATATTACTATCATTAATTACTTGTATTAACATGAGCCACAGTTTTTATAACAGTTAATACGTGGTTGTACTTACCATGAAATGACACGTTGTAGCACCAGCCTTAAATAGTCTAAGCGAGTTGTATAATCGAGAAATGGAAGGACTCTGTGTGAACCTTTGATGAATCGAGAGAATTGAAACAGACAAATTTTAAGACAACTGAACTACATTGAGAGTTAGGGGACTATCAGAGTAGAGTTTAATTGTTATTATAACGTTTGTATTTCATTGCCAAATATAGTTTCCACTATTTTATGTTTATATTTGATGAACAAACATCTGTTAGCAACGCTATACTCCTACAATTGTATAAATTGAAGCTTTGTTCAGAATACTGTACATTGAGTTTTACATCATACACAAAGATTAATGGTATTAGTTAGTAGAAGAACGGAGAAACATCGAGATAGTGTGATAGATGCGTTTAATCGTGAGATTATTAAAATAACTTGAATAACGACCCGTCGATTCGAGTATAACAGCAAGGGTCAGCTATTGTCTGCATTTAATTAACGGTCGGAAAACTTGCACAGTGTGGCTCCGGAATTCCTTCGATGGATCGCAGGGTGACTGGGTTCAAGATGGAAAACTTGGGAAGCTTCTGTGCCATGAAATATTCGGCTGCAAGAGTTCTTCATTTAGTATACTACTAGTCTGTGTAACGACAGGAAGTTCTGCTCGATAAATGGAAAATCATGAAAAGAAGGATAGTTCTTCTCAAGAATTCTAAAGGTTAACTTGTTGCGTTTGTCTAAAAATTACTCTATTAAAACAAATACTAGAATACGTTACAACGTATAAACAATCAGTGTAAACACTCATTTCGTATAATAAATAAAAAATGGCACATAGGTCTATACAGTCTAGAGATCCCAGTAAGAATTGGAAATTTAAATTATTCATAGAAGATTCAAATCCATTTGATCGAAGTTCCACTATGCTTTAAACGACTACGTACATTTTTATGAACGATTCGAATCTGTCTCATTCAGATCCAAATCTATTGAAAAGAATATTTATTTTGAAAATTTTATATTTGAACTCGACTGTACCTGATTCGAAAACTACCGTTTGACCCTAATCTTATAGAAACTATCCCAGGTCCAAAATCCCACGGAGGCAGGCTCATTGTAGCTGGCGATCATGATGTATAAGTAATAGCTGAATTAACATCCCAGTGTATCCCCTGAGCGTCATCTGCTATCTACAATCCGTTAGCGCATCGACGAGTCGCAAGATGTAGACGAACAGCTTACGAGAACGTCGCGAAAATGCCTCCCCTGCTGACGCCAACCTCCATGTACCAGTTCGACGTGTTACACCACTCGTGCGACCGGTTTCCGGTTTGTTCGTCGCGTATGGGACTGAAACACGTCGAAACTGGGGTTCGCTGATAATCGACACTTCGTATCTCTGCGGTGAAGAGCCGAGAATGGGGATGAGAATTGTGGCTGTTTCGAGATAGGGTAGAATGATGGTACGATGAAGAGAAGGGAGAATGTCGAGAAGGGTGGTTGTGTTTTCGAGGATTATTTGGCTGGATCTTGCAAAGTGAACTGACTTTTCTGGATTTTAATTCAAGCAAATAGGTTTGCAAGGAGTTGAGGGTTGTTTCGAAATGGTCCGTTGACTTTTAATCAGATTAACGCGTTCGCTGCAGATTTGACATTCACGAATAGAGCAAATGACGATGGGATGGAAGAATAAATTATGTCGAAAGGGGTGTGATCGTGTTTCGGATGATTATTTAGGTCGAGTTTAGGATGTAAACTGATTTTTCTGGGTTTTAAATGGAGTGGGTGTAGTCCAAAGTAGTTGGTCGAGAGTTATTTCGAAATTTCAATGGTTCGTGGACTTTTAATCAAATTAACACGTTCACTGCAGATTCGATTTTTACGATGGGGTAGATGTGGTCCAAAGAAATTAATTGACGGTTGTTTCGAAATTTCACTGCTTCGTGGTCTCTGAAATGACAAAGAAACTTCCGTATTAGCAAGCTCTTGGAATTCTGTTGAAAGCAATAATTATACATTCAACGTTTGTTAAATAGGAATCACGAGAACGTATATGATGAAACCACAACGAGGTATTTTCACGAATGCGGAGGAATTCCGTGGCGAACTTCGAGCGTACAAATGAATTTTGATTCGAGATATTTAATTAACGGTCGGAGAACTTGAAATACCTCGGAAACTAATAACCAAATATGGTGAATTTTTATGAAGATTCTTTGCATATATTTAATATAAATGCACCACCTTTATCGATCTCTAAATACTATTAGACGAACTCTGATATGCAATATTTTTACTCTTCATTTTCGTTTTATCTCGATTCTTAGAATCACCCCTTAAATTTATCATCATCTTTATCCAATCATTCTGTATATTCCACTGAAACTGGAACAATAGAGGATCGAATCGAACTCGATAGATCACTTCTAACAGTGATTTCGCGTGTCATCGACTACTTTTACACGGTTATCGGATATCTTTGTAAGAATCTAGTCGAACGTTGGGATATTTCGACAATGTTTCGCGGGATTTCGCAAAATTACCCTCAGAGAAATTACGGTGGACGTGGTTCTACGTGCACGGCTGAACGTGACAGGCGGCTTTCAAATAGGAAATATGAAAAGCATATGGTCCCGAGATGAGTGGATCGTGGTATTTCGGTGTGAATAAAAGTCGGCCGGAATTAACGTGGCTCGTACGATTCGCGCGAATATTTTTCTCTTTTCTCCTATTTTTTGAAGAAATCGGGGCGGAGGATTTTCTTTCTTAGACGTTAATCCGTGAAATTCTCCAGGTTTTGTCTATTCTTACGACTAAACCGCAGATTTTCATACAAATTCATATCTTTGTGAACATGACCGTGGTAAAAGTATTTGTTTCGTTCTACGAATGAAAATTAAATAAAGAAAAAAGACATCCTCTCTAAGTTACATGAAACTCCGAACAAAAAGCATTTCTGAATCGATATATTACGATAGAGAGAGAGATCTATCTACATATTTACGTATTAATATCAACATATTGCATTAAACTCGATCCAATCTCTGTGAGATACAGTAAACTGGATGCAAGGACTACGATACTATCGATTTATAGCGCCTTCGACCCGAAACTACTCCGGTGACATAGTGCGCCGTACGGTAACATTATTTGAAAAGCCATGGAAATCGGACAGTCCGTTTTACGATCGAATAAAGTATTCCTTGGCACACTGAGGTTTTTGGGTCGGGTCATCGAGCTTCTTTCATCCTTTTCCGAGGATCAGTACGCAGTTTCGAAGTTCAGTATCCATTCGGGTACGGTAAAAGGGAGTATGGTTGCTGAGAAGGGGTTTGATTACAGTTTGATGTTCTGGCGATAGTATAGAGCGCGGATCGGGGAAAGTGAAGGATTGCGGATAGTTTCGGAATTTTTAAACAGACGAGGATTTTGAGTGTTCTTGACAGATAATCAGCTTAATGGTAATAAATAAATACAAAGGTTTGGTATATAAAGGAGTAAAATGAAATAAATTCCTGCGTTGTTATATTATTCGATGCAATTGTATAATTATTTGTAAAACAGTCGATACGTGGAAACATTTACAATGAACATATATATATATATATTATTTTGTATACATTGTTCAAAGCAAGAAAGCTTTGATTTTTATGTTTACTTCTTGCGATCGTACATCTTGTTTCAATAATTATCTTGAAATCAATATTCATCACAGTATCGTACAAATAACATCAATGTATCAGGCTTATAATAGGATTTCGTCGTTTCTATTCAAGATAATCTTTCACAGCAACGACTCTCTAAATTAAAAATTTAAAGATTTTGATCGCCTATATTATTACAAGAATTTATTTCTAAATTAATATGTTATGCGAAACACGCGACAAAATTATTTCAATTATTTTATTGTCTCTATCGGCAAAATTCATCGAAAATCATCGCTAGACCATTTTAAGCGAACTAGCGTCGTTGACCCACATAAGGAATCGTATTTTTAAACGAAACGCGGCTCGAACGCAGACTTGCAAGTAATCGCATTAAATATACATTCGAACCGGGCTAGAATCGTCGTTTACCCTGGCGGCGCCGGCGATTTCTACGAAATTCGTGATTCAATAAAGTGCCAGTATCGAACTTCCTTCGACCGGGTTTCCGTAAAAGGGGCTCGTTAACGTCGTTGGCCATCGTAACGACCACATGTCCACTTGGACGCGACCTTCTTTTAGTTCCTTATCGTTCACCAATACACGGAAGCATCTGTCGCTATAGGTAATTCCCAATCGACTGCCAAAGGACGTTAAGGATCGTCATAGTTCGACAGAATGACAGAATCTATATAGTTAATCTGATTTTCGATTTTATTAACCCAGATATGCCCATCACTTGTTCGAATAGATTACTAGAAGGTAATTTTCTGAAATTGTGATTTTTGCTGTCGCATTCGATATCCTTTAGGGTGGATGACCTTTTGTCGATGAATTTCTTTGAAAAATGCAAAGAGGACGATCGCTTTGCTTTGAAGAACAGGAAATAGGAAAATAGAAGATTCCTAATGAGTGAGATTCAGTCATTATCTCGAAGCTTTATTGCCATAGATTATTACTCTAAAGCTAAGAAGAAAAATCTCCATATGCTTATAACGCCTCTGGGTTTATAACAAAACTCCAGGAAAGAATAGGAGCAACTCTCGTTAAATTTCAAATACATCACTAGCCGAGGCTGCTTCTTCAGCTCCGGCACCTACTTTATATGGAAACACGTGGAAGGGAGCAACAAAAGGTAACGACAGGAAGAGCGAGGGCTGGGAAAAGTGTCGATTTGCACACGCTACAAAGGACGACACAGGTTCAAATTGCAACGCCGCCGGATCCAAGAGGGTGTTCCATTTCCCGCAAATCTTACGTGCTCGTAATCATTGCGCAGGATTCGCCAAAGAACCAAGCCCAAGGGTAGGGGCAGCCATTTGGTATTCAAGCTGACCGTGTTCCGTCAAAAGCAACAAACAAACGAAAAAAATGTGAGGAGAAAAATAAAAGAGCAGAAACATAAAGAGAGAAAAGGAAAGCGTGGCAGTGCTGTGTAGATATCTCGTTGGTATTCCCTCGCGTTTTCTGCGGAGGAGGCAATTTTTTCCCCGAGAGTGTCATTTGCATAGCAGACGCGCAACCAGCGGTCATTATAAAAAGGATCGTTGTCGATTAAAATACAAAGCGACCAGCGGCGAAATAAGTTACCGCGACGTTTTTAAAAATTCACCGAATTAATACGAACACCGGCTACTCCTTCGATGAAGAGGGTGGAAGAAGCTGTTCCGTGCTGTAACGAGTACCGCTTGAAATTCAATCTGTAAATCATCTCCCTTGAAAGCGACGTAACCGCTTCGCGAACTTCTCAACGCGGTATAGACGTCTGGGACGATCAACTTTGCAATTACAACGGCGAATCAAGTTGTCGGTCGTGTTAACAGGTTGCCGTTATTTGAGGCGAACGTGACGCGTAACTTTCCAAGACTGTTTCCATGGTATATGGCATTCGTGGTAAGTAACGGTTATGGTATTTACCCCGTTTTCTTGTATCGGCGAATACATTATCAGTGGATTCGAGAAATTATATTGCGGAAGAAGCTTGGACTTGGTGAACGTGTTTTTCAAAAAAGGGTTTTTTATCTTTACTTTACGATATCCGGAACTATGAACCTAATTCTATTAGACATTTCATACAATGTCTTGATACAGAAACTCTGGCGTGCTAGACATAAACTTCAAATCCAGGATATAAACGAGGTGAAGCAGAAATTGAACTAACCGTAGCATGAATTAGTATCTCCACTGTTCATAAAGTACTCTACCGTTGTTAAAACTTCGAAATATTTCATCAACCGAAGAATCTATGTCTTGGGAGATCATCTATTTGAAACGTCACTGTTTCCTAATAAAATCCTTTTCTGTTACTCCCACTGTCTATAACGCACTACACCCTGTCAGATTTATTAATATTTTGTCTAATAATCAAAAGATCTACTGTCTTTCCAACGATCATTTACCACGTCAAACTCTACAGAAATATTCGATCCCGAGTAAAGATTTCTCTTCAGGTCATAATACATTCTACCATTCGTAGAAATTCAACATTTTTCAGGTAACCCCAGATGTGCTTCCCTCACGGAGGAAGTCACTTCGATCGAATTAATCGGCGGCGAACGTGTACTCCGCGGGCCAGCCGTAGCACCGATTAAATTATGAACGCATTAGCAAATGAGCCGCTATTACAGGGTCCGGAGATATGAACAAAGTTAGACGCGGAGGCTCTCTCAAGCCGGTGAATTTTCGCGACGAGAAAACTGTTAGCGGAATTGGCGGTCGAGCCGTAAAACTCGTTAATCATCCCACACACTTCGTTCGACCGACTCTCTGCTGGCTGTGCCACATATATTTTCCAGCGAGGGTTGTCTCTCGTTCGACTCGAAACTTTCTGTGTCTCGGGGCCAATGTGCTCGACTAGACTCGCCTCTGTATTAAAGCGATGAAATACACGCGCGATCAAAAGTCTCGCAGACGGGCCGAGTTATTGGACCGTGTGCAGCGGTGAGTGCGCGTCCGTGTCGCTGTTTGTGTGTTATACTGCGGCGCATAAACGGAAATTATGTCCCGTAATGTAATGTAACGTCGACGAAACGCTGCGACCCACTTCGGCCGTTCGTTGCCGACTGCGATACGCCCATGCAACCCACCCCCGTTAATTATATATCACGATTCGCTGCAATTAATGCCGCATTCCCGCACGCGTGCGCATCCTAGGATAATATTATTAAATTGTTTGCGGAAATTGTTCACCGCTGAAACGAGCGAGAAGTCTTTGTGGGAGCCCGAGGAAAGATTCGAGGGGAAAAAGTACTGCTTTCACTTTGCAGTTGCTCGTGTTTTACTGTATAATTGAAATGAATTGCTATATCTCATGCATTGATAAAATGAAATCGTGAAATTTAATATTTGCTACGATCGTTAAATTATTTATTATTCGTAACGTTTTTTCTTTCGCTAAATATTTTTTCATCTTTGAAAAAAATTTTTCTTTTTTGTATTATTATATTTGAAGGCGTAGAATTTTCTTTCTGATGTACGATTTGAATTTTTTGACACTTACAAGTGTATATGAGTGTTGGTAATTAGACATTTCATATAGAACAATTTAATATTTATATCGATAAATTAGTTGAACTAATTCTTTCTTTCTTTGGTGTCTTCTATCAAAGTTAGCAGATCTTGCGCTATAAAGTTTTGTTGCTATCCATATAAGTTGCTATGCATATTCGAATCTAATCGATTCCCTCTCTTCACATTTAGCCAAATTCGTGGGACGTAAAATAAGGCGAGAATTTAAAATGAAAGACGGAAGACCCTTCGAAATTAGGAAATTTTAGTTAGCTAAGATAATTAGCGTTCCCTTCTTTAAGAAAGTATTTCATCCTCTTTGCAATCTACAATCCTTCAACTCGAACTCCCATTCACAGAATTAATTAATTAAGGACAGAATAATAAAACAAACGAAATTCTGTAATAGAAGATAGCTGTGTAGAAGGCGGAGAAAGTCCTTTCTCACGAGAGAATTTCAAGTTTACTAATAATGAGATAAAATCAAGGAAAACAGCGCGAGATCTCCCTTTCCAAAGAAACTATCACAAGATTTTCCACTGAAACGCCGGTCTCCCTCTTTTTTCCAATGAGAAACCAAGTTCAAGGTTGCACCGAAAAAAGAGAAAGAAACCGAAATTGGTGGAAATTTTTGAGAAAAGGTACACGGTTGGCCGTAAGCAGCGTGAATTTTTCGCGACACCAACTTATAATGAAGTAAATCAACGACAGCAGGAAAAATTGCAACAAAGAGGTCGATGGACCATCGAGACCTGACCGCGAAACCGACGATCGAAGCTTGGTGGCTGTTCGACCGCGGACTTCCGGTTCGACGCTGCGATAAAGCGAGCCGCGATGCACCGTTAGGCAAACGGTGACATTGAATGGAGAATGGAGCCGATGAAGCGACCGGTGCGGTGGCAAGAAATTCTGCATTCAGGAAAAGAGAAAAAGAAAGAAGTGGTTGGGCGTTGGAAAGTTTTCTGCCAGCGCGGACAAGCGACGGTGGAAACTGGTAGAAAAGTAGCAAAACTGTGCTCCGCGATCAGAAAATATGGGAAAAATTGCAAAGCAAATAGGGGTATTGAATTTAGAGAAAGTTCAGAATAGGTTGTTGAAGCGTGGACTGATAAGTTTGAAATTTTTTGAATGGCATTTTATTTTGAGGAAAGATACGAATACATGTAAAACGACGCTTATTTGTCCTGTTTGTTTCGATGATAAATTTATCGTTTTGATGTATTATATTAATAGAAGATAAATGCACCGAGACATATAATATTCTAATTTTTGTAACGTTCTAGATGCTCAAAGAAATATATCAAAAATATATTGAAATATTCATTGACGTTTCTAGTGCATTATACAATCATTGGTACAGTCAAACGTTTGAAGTTTCCTATAATAAAAATAATAATAATTTGCAACAATTTGTTATAATGGTAATAATAATTTGCAAATTCGAAAGAAGCTTATCCATTTCGTCTACGGTGGATCAAATAAACTCATACGATTACCTACGTGATTATCAGGTACGATAATTTTTCGTTCAAAAACCAATGCCTAGAACAAGCAAGAAAATGAATAGGAAAATATGTAGCGCCCGAAGCGTATATCGAGCATCCGTTAGTCGAAAGAAGCAGCGAAAGATTGAAAAGCAAGAGGCAAGATACCGGAAGTAGAAGAACGTCTACCAGCTCATCAGGTTGAAATTTCCCGAACAAGAAAGACGAGTCTCAAATAGCAAGAAACGTAGACTTGAATACGAACCGGCATCCATTCAGAACCTCATTTCCCTGTGACAAGAAATCGAACCATGCCGAATGAGGTAGAAGGGAGAGGAGTCAAGGACGACGGCGACCAAAACGGGCTGGATGTCTGAAAGCGAGATCTCTCTTACGTCTCTGAGAAATTCCGCCCGATCCCCGGGATCAAGAAGGAAGAGGTCGGGGCAGCCTGGAGGGAATCGAGTCTCATCTGCATCCGGTAACATTGTTCCACGGCTTTCAGAGCCGCGAGAAAGACCATCCTGCCGCAACGTGGAAGCGTTAGGTAGCCTTCGAGACGATTTCAATGCGGCTGAGGACGGGAAATGAAGTCGAAGAGGTTGGTTTCCGAAAACCAGCAGGCTACGTCGCACGATAATTGACCTGGGAGTTGACTCGTTCCATCGATTTGCACCAGAGAAGAGAAGCGGTGTCTGGATTTGGCGAGACACGGCGATAACTTCCGGCGCTTTAACAAGCGTCGAACGGACCTGAGAGGTGACGACAATCATTAGTTTCTGATTAAATAAGCTTGAAACGAAACTTAAACTTTCTGTGCTCACAAAAGATTGGTTATATTAAGAGATAGACTTCGATCTTTTTCTGGACGTCGATACATAGATATTCCATGATTTCAAATTAGATGATTTGATGGATTTCAGATAGAACCTATTTTGTAGGTAGTTCTCGTATCCTTACATTTTTCATGTATTCCTTCTCCTTTTCTTCTTGGAAAGATCTAATTTCTCTGCTCTCACGGCATAATGAAAGGATTAAATAATTCTATGTAGTAGAAAAATGTTTCAATAGATGTAGAATTTAGATAGAATATAGAAAATGGAGAAGTTTCCTGTAGAGTCTCCCAGTAGAACAGCGGTCATTCAACGAGTAGCGCTACTGATCATTATTTCACGGTCCCGATAGATCGACTTCCGAATAATTAATACGAGAAATTATTCAGGAGCGATAAAAGACTGTAATAAAAAGTTTGATCGTTTCATAGATTTGCATCAGACAAGAGAACTATAGTAGATAACTATAATATGTAGGTTCTTTAACAGGTGTCAGGAGGATTCCAGCTACTTGCCGCTTACGGCTCGTAAAAGTTTCACGATCGCTATTCGGAAGTCGATCGAGGACTCGATCTCGTTCGTCGCTTCGACCAATTACTCCTCGCGCTTCTCGATAGCCATGCATTTAATTATTTCTTTCTGCGGAAACAATCTTGGTGTCGTGAAACTTTCATCGGCCTTTCTTTCTAGCAAATGCTAGAAATGGCCACGGGGAGCTACAGGTGCGATCGCTTGAATGGAAACATTGAATGGAAAACACGAACGTCTCCGTCTTTTTGTGTTTCTTTAATGAGCTGCGATTTCAGGCTGATTTGAATCTTGTCGATGGCGGATCGGCCACTTTACGGCGACGATCAAACGTAACCTATTGATTGGTGGATGCTGCGCGGGGAAAATTGCTTCCAAAGACGATTTTATATGAATATGATTGTATTAACATGAATCGTAATCTTTTTTTTTTTGTAAAAAGGTAAAGGAAATTTAGATTTCTATAGAAATAGAAAAGAATACTGTGGATTGCAATTTAGAAGAATAAAATGGAATATAATAGAATAGGATGGAACAGAGTATAGAGGAACAAAAATTTTGGTTTAATTTCATTTTACTTTCTTTTTTTCAGTAATTATCGTTATAACAAACGATATGATTTTATTTCCTTCCAGATGAATAGAGGAAATTTCTATAGAAAGTCATGAATACCGAACATAACTTGTATATATTATATTTCAAACCTGCATCTTTCCATCTTCATAGCTGAAAGTAAAAAACTAATTACTAATCTTCTATATGACTGTGGTCCAGGGTAATGGAAACATTTAAAAACACAGCGGTTGTGCATGTCAGAAAAGATAAACAATGTTTCAACATTTGATAAAAAGTTTTAAAGCAGCGTCGGGTGTCAGGCCATTTGTAACATTACAATGAGGATGGTGTTTCTGGTAACGAGGAGGACACGCAAAAAAGACACTCCAGATGTCTCACGATTAAACCTAAAGGTCTGCGCAAAAAAAGAACAAGATAAAGCTCGTTTTCCTTGCTTTTTTTACTTTTCCCTCCTTTTTCCTTGCTCTTAATTTCTTGTTTAATGCAAGGGGCAGAACATGTGACATGAATGTAAGATTAGAGAATCTTCCTCAAAGGCGAGATCGTTTTAAAGATAAAAATTAGTAGCTGCAGAGAATCTCTTCAAAAATTGTGCTAATAGCATCTAAAGTAGATTGACCTAACATGCTAAGATTTAACCACTTTAAAAAGGGAACGAAGAAATTAAGATTTATATTTCTTAAGCGTCAAATAGATCTTCAACATTCTGTAATTTTTTAATATCGATCTTAAAATATTCCTAAACTCCAAACGCACCGTACATTCCACCAATTTGACGATCAAACGTTTATTCCTATCGGAAAGCTATTAGAATCGCATTCACAGAGGAAGACAACGTCAATTTGCAAGCATGGCCGAACAAGAGGAAAAGAATCGGGTGATTTAGCCAACGAAAAACGAGAACCAACGATCGCGACAGCTGACAAGCAATTTTCAGAGTCCAAGCTGCTGGTAGCGGAAGGAAAATTCTATTCCGATATCTATTCCACTGTTCGTGCACGAGTTCGCGCGACAGCAGGCAATGAGACAGCCTGAGAGTTCATTAGATTCCTGTACAAGCGTAAGAAATCCTCTTCGTAAACGTGGCTTCTACCACAAGCCTACTTTTCATTCTCTCTCATTCTAAGTTGCTTCGTAGTTTTATCGAATCTTCCGCTTCTTAATGGACACTAATTGAATGTCTCGTTCGATACATGAATTTTGATGAAATACAGTTTTATATTCTTCCCTTCGTCGATTATTATTAGTTGCACTCTCATTGTCCATCGCTGATTTGCGACTATCGATGTAGAAGTTCTTTAAAAATTGTTCACAGATGTACGAAGACCTGTCCGTTTCCATGGCAATTTGGTTTGGAGGGTTTTTGATGAAATTACGTACGAAGATATAAATCGGAGAAAGTAATTTCAAATCTCCATAACATTTCGAGCAAACTGTTGTACAGAAACATCACATTTGAATTTTAAATTTCATCTATCCTTTTACCATAAAATAAATAAATAAAACGTAAATCATCCATTTCCCTCTATAAACAAAAAATTAGCAATAAACTTCCCTCTTTTGCTTTCGATAGTTAAGAATATTTCCTTCGAAATATTAAAAAGCATTGGAAAAATTAAATCATGAAAAAATGAAATAAAAACCACACTCAAAGGTTCGTTATCCTAGAACTGGGCTAAAAGTCAGATTCGTTCAATTTTCTTTCTCGTATCTTGAAAGATCCTACATTGAAAAATTTCTATCTGGAAAAAATTCGTAACAGAAGATCGTGAGGCGTTCTTTTGGCGAATATAACTGCGAACAGGTGTCCGGATTCGAAAGCAAAGGGCACGATCAAGGGAGATCAGACGGGATGTCGCGAGGTCGGAGAAGAAAATCGCGGTAAATGCTGGCAAAGATCCTCGACGGATCGTCTTGGTTCTCGTCCGCCTCTAGGAAACGCTGAAACGCTCGAGCCACGGAGATTAAACGTCCTTCCGGCGGCGTAATGGCGTGCTTAGATCGCACGAGAGATCTCGTGGCTACACGACGGAGAAAATCGTTCGATTCGCGTTTCCTTGCGATCTCGAAAGAATACCAACGATAGTGCGATAAGAAGAGCGGAATCTATTTCAATTGTCACGCAAAACTGCAAATTGGAACGTTTCAGGTATGCGAATATAATAAAGATTTCGAGATTCTTCCGCTCATTTTGTAATTGCTGCAAGTAAAGAGATAGACAATCTTCTCCTGGGTATTCTCATTTACTATCAATTTGTCTGAACTGAGGATTCTCAGATGAATTAGAAATATGCGAATCGTCTCTTGTTCCCGATATTTTTGTGCTTATCTCGTAATTATTGGAAACGAAAGCAGAGTAGCCCGGTGTAGTAAAGTTTCTGGAGAATGGAAAATTCTCAATTGCATCTAGAAACCTATTGATTCTTAGTTGATTCTAGAGTAATTCGAAAGTTTATACTTTTTAGGAATCAATTGGATTGGATAACGATCCACGGATCGTAATTACGAAGAAGTTTATATGAATTCGAAGAATACCTTCTAGGCAAAGTTAACAGAAGAGTAGACACTTGACGTAGGAGAATGGTTGGGCGTCGCGAAGAGCGCAAGAAGAGAAACAAGGAAGTATATTTCCAGATTCATTTCATGACGGGGCGGAATTTAACGAACGAAAGTTCGACCCGGGTCGCAATTCACCGGAACGCGTCGATGAACATCGTTTAACTTAGAATTCGCGATTTGGTCGGAAAGTTAAGAGAGAATCGTCGGTGATATTTGGCAGGAAAATCGACAGCTGTACAAATTTCGAGCAATGAAAGGAATATTCGCGTTTGATCTCGGTCCACTCGTCGTTCGTTGGTAAATCTGGATTCGAAATCGGCCGGAATAAATTTCCCACCGAACCAAACACATAAATTATACATAAAACCAATGATAAACACTGTCGAAGGGAACTTTGAATTTTCAAGTATTGTCGTCCTACTTTCGCGGAGGGAATCGAACGGATAAAAATCGTGCAAACAAAACGCCTTGACTAAACCAGAAAGATTGCCGACGATTTATCTAACGTAGAAAAAAGAAAGGAAAGCATACAAACTTGGAAATACAAAGAGATAAGTGCTCCGCTATAGAGAGTCTCAAGGGGAGCGTCCATTTTTTATCAGGATTAAATTTTCAACGAACCCATAGTAATGGCCTCTAAAAGTCTTCGTCTCTTTCACATGCAACATATAACGCAACATACAATCCATAAAGCGCGACGATTTAAATTTCAATGCTTGCATGTTTTACGAGTTTCGTAGACATGCTCTTCCTCTTCCACGAAGATTTCCATGAAAGATCCACTTTTATGTTTCATCCTCTTATTAGTAATTCAGCTTTCGATCCTGGTAATTGAATCTTTTTTGACTTGATGGTTCTTTTATCTTAAAAGGCTTAAAAGGCATCTATTCTAGCGAATAATATTCTATCAAATAATCTGTAGGAAATATTAAATTTTTATAAAAAATATGATATGCTCTAAGGCTTTAGAACGTAAGAGTATACCCTTCATAAAACAGAACCTGCAGATTAGAACCTATAGACAAAAGTCTTAGAACAATCATTATATTTTATCAACGCGATGTACGTCGAATATCGTACATAGCGATCTACACAAACTGAAACCTTAAACTTTCGTTAAAAATAGTTCTTAAGACATTTGAGGGTGTACGTGTAGTTGAAAGCCACGAACAGGGCAAAATGTAAAGAGACAATGTACAAACACGAAACTCGCTCGAAAATTTCGAGCTCCGCCCTATGAAGCTTCATTGAGACGCGGGTTACGCCGGCATGCGCTTCAATCAGCCTGAATTTTCGGCTAATACATCCTCGGAGACTCACCTTTGACCCGCTTCCATCCACTAGACCAAGCTAATTTCGTGCAAGTTCGCACGCCGTAGCAACAACTTTGTATTTCCGGCCGGATCCTGGCAGCACGCGTCTTTCTAGAGTTTCACCGCTCGATCCTTAACGAGACAGACGAGCGCGAGATGCTTAACGGATAGGAGAATGTGTTTTGATGTTTCGTGCAAGTTCTCCGGATGGTAATTGGATGGATAGAACTGATACGGGTATGAGGAATTCTACCGAGGATCTACGTTTTGTTATTTAGTTTCTCAAATTATTATCCTCGCAACTGCTACTGCCGTACTTCTTCGATTAGTTCTTCCGGTCTAATTTGTACCTCTTGCTAAATTATGTTGCCCTGTTGAACTAATCCTTTCACCTTGCTGCAGATCGGAATTTGGATTTAGAGGGTTGACGAGAGGTTTAGGGATACTCGTTACTTAATAAACTCTGAGCATTCGGACGAGTTCAATTGAAAGTTGTCTGCAGTACTATTTAATAATTCATTCTTTGCTATTCCATTGATATTTCAATCGCATCGAGTTTTAATCTTTACGAAGAATTAAATTAATCAAATTAAGTTGTAAGAATTGAAAATATCAACTCTGTCAAGATGTCTGTATTCTATCGTTACGCTTTTCAAGATATCATTTTTCCATTATTTGGAGGACACTTGCGTCAATAACTGTATCGTATAATGGCCTTAAAAATGTAAAAAAGTTAACTGATATTTATAACTCTTTTCACTTTATTCTACGTGAGATTTACATTCCTCTCCACTGAAATGAATCCTTTTCCATTTTTTCACATTTGCATCGTTTACCATTTCATCCATAACCTCAACAATCCTGTGACGAATATTCACACAGAGAGAGAGAGGAAAAAAAAGATAAACTGCAGACACCTCGTGCACCAAAATATCACGAAATTCGGCAGCAAATTCCGGTTCACGATACGCTTCCTTTTAACCGTCACGAAATCGAGCAATCTCGAGGCAACGGCCGAGAGTTTTGCGCCACCCTTTTACCCGTAGAATATTTGCAGAACTTCATACGCCGGCGATCTCGTTGGCGATTTTTTTTCTGCTGCCAGTCGATCAGTTCGTTTGTCCACCATCGTAAATATTGAATATCCATTACGAAATATTGCGGGGTATCGAATATTCGAGACGCGGGATCGATACGCCTCGATAGGCGCTGCCAGCCGAGCCGTTCCAGGGGAAAATTGCTTCGCCAGGTCTGGTCGGCATCTTCGATAATTAATATGGCTGTGAAGGCTCGTACCTGACGCGGAAATAATGGAGAAACTCGCAAGCCGTATCGTTGACCGGATATTTTCGGTATTCGGCTGTAATATTCGTCGATGTTCAACTTTCTACCCCTTTTCTATGGCGTTTCGCTCGAAACGATTAGGTTCGGTCAAAATATTTATGAGATACGGCTGCCTCACGAAGGTATTTGACCCTGGAAAACTTGTACACGGACCGTAGAAAAATTAAACTTACCATGGAATATTTTTATAAATATATCACGCGTATCATAGGAAACTTTCTGAGATTTCTTTAGTATTCTCACGAGACACGACTGATTCTATTGATAAAATTGGAAAACAATTGGAAAATCAATATGAAAGTTACTACAATAGACATTTACTGAAGACATACCAGAATTTAGACATTATTATATAAGTATGTGCAGGTATTTAGTAAAAGTTTAGTATAAAACGAGTAGCCGTTTTAAACACATAAACGTTAAAGATGGTTCCACTGAATATTGAGATTCATTAATGTGATGAATCAGCTTAAATACTTTTGCGATCTTTGCAAAATATATACGTTCCTCTACTAGTTCGTATAGAACAGCCTTCATAAAGAAATTATTGTTCATTAAGAAATTATTTTCTTGAGATTCGTGTCATTAATGTTTTAGGAAAGACGTGATAGGAGGAGTTGAAATTTCCTACACGTTAATCCCTAAATCATCAAGGGACTATAAAAGTGCAATCCCAGAAGCTTCCAGCATTTCATCAAATTAGGGGCATACGATCTGATTCTGGAAACATTTTTTCTATCTCCTGTCTCCTGGAATCTCATTTGCTTGATGGCACAGAAGAAAGTGACTACGTCTCATATAATTCACACCGAAATGCTTGCTGCTTGGAATGTCTCCAAACGCGTCGCTGGAAAAACATATCAAAAACGGTTTACTCTCTGCATTCTATCAAAAGAGGAAGAGCACGTAATACAATCATACAACTACGATTCACCAAACTCTCTGCTGGCTTACGAAAGTACCATAGATAAATTTTATGTGCGTATTATGCGTGTTGATATAATTTATGGTTTCCTTTAGCTCGAATATTTCTCCTCATACAGCAAACTGAATATCATAGCGATGTATGTATCGTATATATAAACTAAATATTTTAATCGAATAAAATGCTTGGTGCTTTTAGCATTGCGCTTCTTTAGTCCCTTGATGGCTTTATATTTCTATATAAATCAAGGCTCAATTTTTAAAAGTGTCATCTCTTTAGTTTCACGATCGACTATGTTGTAACATTATACTCTGTCGCAATTTCATGACTTGAAATAGAATGCTAAATTTCTTCGCCCTTTGTACAATTATATTCCCATACGATCTCTAAAAGTCTATCTTAGCACCATCGCCCAAACTTCTAACATCCACACTACCATCTGGACAGCAACGATACGCATCATCCAGCAGCACCAAAGTGATTTGCTGGAACCGTAGTCGGAAAACAGTACCAGAAGCGCTCTTTATCGGAGCAAGCTGTTTCAACGGACTAGTTAGCCGCAGCTTCGCCCGCTTAATTTGTCATCACAGTCGAATTCGTCTGGTCCAACCTCTACAGCGTTGATCCCAGCAGCATTGACCACACATGAGCACATGCATACATACGTACCAGTCTAATCAACATATATATATATATTACTATACTATACTGTGTATACTATACCATGTATATAGCATACTCTCGTTGCTAGAAGGCGGCCCGTAAAGGGTACAATGCGTTTGAAGCTTGGTACGAGGGCCGACCAGTCGAACAACCAGAGAAGCGAATGAAGCGAATGAATCGAGCCCCCAACGGTGGGGGATGATGGCCGATGGTGGTGGAACGTTCCGCTGCGCAACAATGCTTTGCGGCAACAATGCGCAAACAAATGATTCCGCTGTACCGACCGTAATTACTAGAGGCACACGGTCCTTTTTCCCTCCTCCCCCAATCTCCTGATGCTATCCTTCCGTGTGTACCCTTCGTTCCTCTCTTTCCTGTTGCTTGTTCATCTTTCCATCCGCGTTTACACTGGCCCACTGCCTCCCGCCCATCCCCTCACTCCGCCGCACTACCCCTTTCTCATTGCTCTGATTGCTAAATCAACGCACTTCCGCAACGACGATTGATCCACCCTCTCCAACCCTCTCTGCGTCCATCCACCTCTACCGAGTGGTACACCAGTGCACCGACCAACCTCCTCGTTCTCTCTCCAACATCGTCGCTCGATGGTGATCGCAACGAGGGCAGAAAAGAGCCGTGCACCAATCGAGCACGGTCTTTTTGCAGGATTTTCTTTGTGCCTCGTAATGGAGAGACCGTGCAAACGACGCTCGATGCTCCGAGACTTGGCCCTCGGGATTGTTGCCTGTTGGCTCTCGTTCGAACACCGCTAATTCATCAACGGCTACGGTCAATGGTTTTTCTGACGACGACCCAACGATGTGGATTTTAGGGGTTCCGTCGTTATTTTCGGAAAGGATTCGAACATTCTTAGGGATTATGCAGATCGAAGGGATTGGGGGTGTATTAGTGTAGCTCGCAAATGAATTCGAACGCTTGTATAAGCTTTTTCTGTATACATGCATGTACATGTATATACTATGATTATTATCTTTTACGAATATATATTATGCGTGTAATACGAAATATTAAAAAATTGTATTATGACTATAATGTGTCTTAACTATCGTGACTGTATTGGTAAGGTAAATGAATCTGAAGATGCACGTAGACGTTCGATTTTCAATCACTGAATAACCAATAGTAAACCTAAAATGAAAGGCGATCTACTCTTTCTCTTTCCTCCTCCTTTTCTTATTAGAAACAAATTAGGAAGAATAATCGAAGCTTTATAGAACTAAATTATAAAATGTGTGTCAAAAAAGTCAAGATAAAAGAGAAGAGTACGACGAAAGAATAAGGACAAGCCTTTATCTGAATATTTTATGGAAAGTTATTCAAATGTTCAAAAGAGCAAAACACAGACGCATCGTAAATCTATAAAATTCCTATGAAAAATACAAATACACCATTCTGGCAAATCTGGTGTTGAATTCTTAATCGTGTCAGTTTCTCATCGCAGTTTTCCAACCCATAACATTGAAATTCCTGTAAACTGAATGTCCCAATCGCAAAACGCAACTGGCGACCACAGTTGTATCACAGGAATAGCAAGGATTCCCCAAGATGATTCACTTTTAGGAAACGTTTATTCGAAAATTCCCAACAGCGCAATACCGATTAAACAGTGCAAACAGGTTTGAATTTACTGCTCCAGGGGTTAGGAAAAAGCACAGAGTGCGAAAGGTCAACAAAGAGCTTTGCCGGACAAATTGCAGCATGAACGTCAATCTCCCAAGTGCCGATAATCGTTCAGGTCGAACATAACTTCTGCAATCCGGTTTGTGGATAAAATATACGCGGTCTGGACGCGAGATCGCTTGAATTCTGCTTCTTGATTCGAACCAAGCGGTAGAAACTCAAAGAGGCGAGGGTAAGAGCTCGCCAGAGACGATATAACTGGTAAGAGATGACTTAATAACGGCGCGACCATCGTACACACACGTGCCCACTTGAATTCAAGCTGCAAGATGCTAGCGATGGATTCGACACGAGTTCGAACAGATTTGGACTTCGAGTTGAAAGCTTTTTGGTAAATTTGATGATTAGGTCATTCTTTGATCAGAAGCTTCTATAGTCACGTTCAATTAACGGCCAATGGAAGCAAATCAATGTGGGAAACTTTTCTGTAATTTTCTAGTAATACGTAAATTAAAATGTAATCTCTTAAAGGGAAAGTGTGCTTATTGGAATCTGTGTGGTAATTTTCACTCTAATTCTTAGACGATGCTGCAAACTATCTTCTTATTTAATGGTAGTACGATCAAGGAACTTTTTACAACACCGTGGTAATATGTAAATTAAAATGTTGTATATGTAAATGTAGGAAGGAAGTGTGCTCATTGGGAACCTTCGTTTAATTAACGTAATTAATCTTTTTTAATGGCAAAACTATCTCACGCGTCTGTCGACTATTTTACATAATCCTGGTAAAAAGTCTAAGAAACGTGAAATGTTCGCTTCCCGAAAGAAACTTTCTAAAAAAGATCTGCAAACATCCAACAGAAACGAACGCTAAAATAAAAACGCAACGTCCCGAAATCCTCCCGTAAAGTGCACAAACGAAAGTCGACCATTTCGAAAAGGAATAACAAACTGACCCTCTAACTCTGAATAAACGCAGCTCGTTGAAACCTTCGAGCACTTAAACTACCCTGAAGCTGGTGGACCGCCATCCCATCGGAACTCGGGTTCACGCTGGCGCGAGAAGAGTGGTCGCAGACTCGAGAAGCTAAAGGCGTCGAGAAACGGAAGGCTACGCAGACGCCTGACACTGAGGCAATATTGAAGCAATAATCTTGGCTTCCTTCCTCTTTCTCCCCGCGTTACAATGTATACCTTTGCTACATGGAGATATTAAACTTACCTGCCGCCTGTGTGACCGCCTCTTTCTAGGTTTGTGTTCGTGTGCGTGATACCGGTGCAGCTATCGTCGATCTTTATCCCCTGTTCCTCGGCTGCGCTGTTAAATAGCCCCCGGGGGAGTATATCGGCCGCGTCCGACGTCGGCTCCCGCACCTGCAATCGATGAATAATAAAATCATACTTTGCGACTGTGCTGCAAACTCAGTCCTTCTGTTCTTTTTATTTACTTTTATTCCGCTTAATAGATAGATACAAGATAATTATTTCTACTAATTCTTGGATCTGCTTCTGTGCGACGATCGATCGCGTTACACAGGATGCAGACGATGAGCGATGGACGTTGTCTCAGCTAACAGTGAATCGTTAAAATAAGAAGAATGAAATTTTTATATTTTTCACTTTACAATTATTTTATTAATTTAATGAAATTTTCATTATCAACGCGTATTCAAACTCTTACCCCTAACCCATGGTTCCGTGATTTCCAATCTCTAAAAAATATAGTTTGACAATTTTTCCAATCAGAAACAATCGGCAAAGTTTGCTTTTTCTGAAGGTTTGCGAAAAGGGGATTGGATCGTGGCACAAATTGAAAACCGCAAGAGTTTCGCAGGCAGGATTTAAGGGTGGTCGTTTGTTTGTAATTTTAAATTAGCAATTGAATTTTTAGGGGCAGGGTGAAACGGGATATACAGTGGTGGAGAAAGTAGGATAGAAGCGTGACGAGGAATATTTTTGGAGCTGGCGTTTTGGCTCGAGGTACTTGACAGCCGATAGGGTGTTGGGGCTTTGATGTTCGAGATGCTTCTGAAGAATCCTCGGGAATGATGGCAATGAAAGCTGTAATTAACGATGCGCGATGAAACTACGTTTCGAGTATTCACCGTGCGAGAACAGTTTTAACGTTTAATTGATTCGCTGCTGTGAAAATATGGTTCTCCTTGGAATTGCACATCTCTTCAACTGAAAATATTTGTAGTTTAGCAATGGCGATTTTAACATACCGTTTACTGTTTTGTACCATCATCATCGTGATATTATAATATTTATTCATATTTAAAAAACCGAAATATGCTTCTTGTGGAAACTTTTTACGAATCCTTGAGTACAGATCAAATATTTACAATAATATCACGGCTCATTTTATGTCGTCTTTTTAAAAGGCAGAGTTTGCTTATGGTAAATGTCATGTATTATGGACATCAAGGCACTAGACACGAGAGAGATTCCAAGAAGAGACTCGAAATCGTAGAAAACAGGACGTGGAAAACAGAATATCATGCGAATAACGCGGAGGAAGGATACGGACACTTAAAAGGAGCACTTTGCACCTAAGTGTACTATATCAAAGCAGAAGGTACAATAGAATATGAACAAGGGAAGAGGTTGCAAAGCAGAATTGATAAAGAAACACAGAGAAAGTTCAAGTCTTCTTTAGAATGCTAGAATGCGAGGAATGAGAAACATTTATATATATATGATACAAATATAGCGAAATTCCCACATAGAGGAACATCGGTAGATAAAATACAATGCGTTGACGTCAAAACGCTATTCGTTTTAATACTTTGCAATTAAATTACAAACCTCGTTTTATCCAAATCTTGAAACCTATTTTAAATCTCAGCTATCACTCGCGATAATTTGATATGTTGCGATAAATATAAAAAATATATAACGTGAAGAGAACAAGTAAATCTTTAATTTAAATCCGTATAGTACATAGTTGGCCATAAGCATTACAACACTTGTGTCTGGATAAAATGTGAAATTTGCTATAAATTCATTGATTTGACTGTTCCGTTATATTATCATAAATCTATCATACGTATCTTATTACGTAAAATATAATTTCTCAGACTATTTCTCGAATTAGAGACTCTCTTACCAATGACACTAAACCAGGGCAAATAATTTAGCAAATTCTACGCCGACTGGAAAAGGAACCTTCCAGTCCCTAAGATCCACGTGGAAGCGTCCTTCGCTTTCAAGATGGAGGTGACAAAAGGATGAAAATTGTCGCCAAAGTAAATCGTGCACATAATAAAGAGGGCGGCTGGCGAGACAGCGAAACGCCATTTCGTCTACGTCGTAGTGTCGGATTTCTCTCATTCAAAATTTACTCGACGGAATAAATGATTTTCATAGAGGATAGCCGGTGGTAAAATTCCTACGAGGGTAAGATAGCTCATTTTCTGGATCATTCATTCTAGATCGTTTTCTTGTCGGACCTGAAAAGTAGTTTCGTTCTTGTATGAAACATTAACGGCGTCTCACAATATATAAATTTTATTATTCCGCGCAAAGTTCATAATTGAATTTTAAAATGTTAAAACATAGATAACTCGAACGTTCCTCACTACATCGATGTTTCCAAATCTACATGCGAAACCAGTCGCATTTGGCCATAATACCAAAGGCATCTTGCTTTGCAAAATACTAAGCAACCTCTCTATGAGTTACACAAGATGTAATATACGAGAAAATAGAATAGAAGAGGAGGAGAAGGAGGTAAGGGAACGTCGCAACGATTTTCGACAAGTTATTCGCGAGGAGAACGACCAGCAGCATTGACCTAAAATTGCGTGCCTTTGGTACGAGAGTTTTTCATACGAAAATAAATTCTCTTCTGTTATTCGTATGCATGAATGTGCACGCGGTTTCGAGCCAGGACTCTCAACTTAATTCGGCCTTAAATTCTCGGCCCACTTGGCTTTAGCTTGTATATAAGAGAGCCGCGTGCCAACTGCGGGGAAACTCTATCGTCTACTCGGTCGTGACAATGTGCATGGAAATGTGGACAAGCTCGATGCTGCCTAATCGTCGACTAGCTTCAGCCGCCTCGGGATTTCCTTTATATTTCGAGTCCTCGCGACGATCTGCCTGGATTGCTCTAACTGGTACACGAAACTACGACACCGAAATGGCTGCAGTGTGCCTCCTTCCCCTAATTTTCGCGTTTAAATGCGGTTTGGGTGGATTTTGAATGACGAAGTTTCAGGAATATATTAGTTTAATCAGTTTAGAATTATGTTAATTTGTAATGTTCGCTATTTCATTATTTCCGTTCCTCTTTTAGATAGAATCAGTGTAATGGTTTTAAATGTGAGACAGTTTAAGTCGAGATAAACACTAACTGGAAATATTATACTTAATCGAATATTTTTTTATTGTCTGTCCAACTTGTCTGATAAATAATGTATTCCAATTAATGCTGTGTTCATTATTTGGTCAATTAAAGAAGTTTAACGTTAAGCGAATAATTGTGAGAATAATAGATCGAGAAACAGGTTGTTTGAGCAAATAATCAGTTTACCCGTTAATTGAAAATTTGTTCGTGAAATAGCATGTAATAAAACTAGTGAACTAGTTAATCGAAACGAGCGTAGATAGTAACGGACGTAGCGAGCGTATAACAGTATTAGTAAGAAACAAACACACTGCATATTCGTAAATTCTATCAAAAGCAAATAAACATACTAGCATATGACGAATCATTTGTTTCGTGGAATAACAGATAAATCATTTAACTTGAAATAAAGCGACATAGTTTTTATGTAAAATCCAGTATGAAACATTCATACTATTTCAAGAATTGATTATTTCTCAAATAAGATTAAAAAGTAATTTTACAACAACATTATTCGAAAGTTTCTTAAAAAGCAATTGTGTTCTAAATTACGATCTCGTAAACGTTCCAATTTTCCTCCCATTTCTTCTATTCCTGAAAACACAATTCTGTTCCAAATTACAATGTCTTAAACGTTTCAATTTGAGACCAGGTCGATTATACCCCAACATCCTCTCGTACATCTGCAAGCTTCTCCCAGACACCATCATCGTGGACATCCGACGACGTCGTTGCGGTAATCGATGTACTCTTGACGTTTCCGAGCGTCTTCGACGCTCCATTATCGTGTCACGTTCGTCGTCTATTCGATTGCTTGTAGGAAATTCCAACGACCCAGAATCCGGCACAGGTCGCGTGACCTACATGCTCGCAGAAAGGATTCCTAGGAATGTGTGAGTGATCACCAAACCTCCCTCGATTTCCCTCCCTCCCTCCCTCTTTCTCTCTCTCCGTATCCTGCCACCGTCTCTGTGTCTCTCCTTCGTTTCCTGCGTCGCCAGGGTGGGTACGAATATATATTGGAGACGACTACCCTGATTTCCACCGTGTTGGAAATCTCCTCTTAGTCCACTATGTCATCGAGATTACCCTATCCACTTTCACACCGCCACCTCGACGGAATGTCGATTTTCATTTAGACATTCCTTATTTTCAACGGCGGGAAATTTAATTCCGTTTACGTGTCGCGAATATCGATATACCGCGGGGAACGAGCGCGTGGACGCGTTTTCGCCCACGGGAACGCGCTCGTCCCCGTTTCTCCTCCATCCTCTCTTTATTCTGTCGCATGAAACGTCTCGTAAAAAAAGTGGACGACCTTCTTTCTTCGTTTTTCTTTTTTTTTTCGTGGCAACCGGTGGATAATCTGAGCGTAGCGTGTACGATATTTGTATTCTATAGAAGCTTGGGGGAGTTTTGGATTACTTGGAAATTCGTGGTATTCATTGACCATTTTGGTAGCAGAAACAATGAGTTTGTGGCTTTTTAAGAAATTGAAAAGAATTCTTTTCGTTCGTTTGGTTCTATCTTTTATAACGTAAGAAGGGGAAGGATGCTTTGAACGAAGAAGAATAATGTTCATGTCTGGAGATCGCAGGAGAAAATTGTGATAAGTATATTTCTGTTGGTTTTCTGATTTTACTGCGAAATTATGATTGAAAGGACGAATTTTAATATAATTGAAAATGAAAACAACCTGTCGGGTCCAAAGATGTAGGTCTTTTAAAAAGAACTTCAAATGCTCGTATTTAACAATTATTATATGCTTCGAATACTATTTATATCGTATGTTAATTTCTTACTAAATATATGTTTCCCATAAATATCTCATAATTTCTACATAAAATCTAGATTTGTTTCAAATTCGACCAATATAGTCATAACAGTCGTGTCTCATTACAGTGCCAATGAAACTTTAAAATGCTTTATACAACCAACACATTATGGTTATAGAACTTTTGAAATACTTTCGCAAGCCAGTGTATATTTTATTCTGTCAATCCTTCAAATCTTTTCAATGCAATCACGCGCCAACCATTTCCGTAAATAAATCATAAAACATAAAAATCTCTAAAAATATAGGAGAACTCGAACGCGGATGGAAACCCAAGAGACGTGACAGGGTTAAACCCAGCATCGGTACATTACTAACGTACCACGTCCCTCCGACACTGCCGGTAAATGTAATTTTTAATAAACTTCTCGACACCTCGTCGTCTGAGAAATATCACGATGGCACATAACACCTCGGCAGGTCTGCGAGCTATCGGTAGCCATTATCGTTAACACGGCCGCGTGTTCCGTCGACAGCGATTCGATTACTCGTGGGAAATTCCGTCGACCCAGAAATCGTATCGACAAGCTTCGCGTGACCTCGATGCAGACTCGCGAACGTGGATGAACACGAAGGACGACGAAGACGAAGAAGGTGGGAGGCAGCGAGGCACCAGAAATTCGCGAACCGATCGAAACGAAAGAAATACATGGAACTGGTTACCGTGATTTCCCACGTGTCACCCAGGCCTCGGCTGTTTCCTCTCGCCACGTCAGCCGGAATTACGAATTCGATTTCAGCCCATCTTCGCTTCGTCGTGTATCGGCGACGGGTGCATCGCCACGGAACCAGAAGCAACGACGAATCGAAGAGGCGTCCAGAGACGTCCTTGGAATTCCTCTTGGAATTTTCTTTTACAACCATTGACGTGGGCTTGAGGTCGATGTTGTGTACCTTCTAACTATTTCGCAGACTATGCCAGCTTTCGAAGCTTGGTAGTTGGATCTCGTTATTTGGATTTCGCTTAGCAATTTGGATATGTTTGACGAGGTAAAGGAAGCGTAGGTTTTATTATTCGGAGGCTCTAGGATTTCGGTGCATTCGTTAATTTTTAGCGTAGAAGACATTTTTCCAGTGAAAATTCACTTCTTTAAGGCAATTATCAAATTTAAATATCATGTAATGTATTTAAATAAATAGTTACATATTAGATACTTAACTCTAAATATTTTATTGAAAAAATGGGACATCCACCTACCATTTTAAAGCAAAGCTCTAAGAGGACGTGATATTAGCGCTCTAACTTATAAATTTCACTCGCGAATCCTGTAAAATTACATCGCTGCACTAACAATAATTTTTACGAAGACTCAGAGAAGCAGCACGACCATGCTTCACAGTAATCTGGTCGCGTATAATCACGAGGAAGATGGGAAGGGGAGAGAGAAGCGCGAGAGGGTCGAGGTGATGAATCGAGAGGGACCGGGGTGGCAAGGAGCGTGGAGCAACTACAACATAATTCAAAATCTCATTAGACCGCCGCCATGAAGTACAATTTTTTGCCCATTACACTGGCTACGGAGCACGTAAGAAGGACGTCGCTCTCCGCTGAAAAAGGCTCGCTTCCGCCCTCTTCGCGATGCGTCCTTCTCGTACGAGGTAAATCAGTTCTGCTGTATCGAGACACCTTCTTCCGGTTGTTCAATTCATGCATTCGACCTTCGTTTCGCAAAATTATCAGGTCATCTTCGTAATGAACGAGGAATAAAGCTTCGTGAAAGGACAAGAAACGAACTGCCGGCGTGAAAATGGCACTTTGTGGGTCAGCGGATATTTTTTGCGTCCTCACTTGGTTTAGGTTTTTACGAGAATGTAATGAAAGCAGGAAGCAGATGGACGTTTTCTTAGACCACTTTCATAATCGAAGAGATACGTTTTAACGTAGTTTAAAGGATATTATAGTATATCGCGCTCTTGTTGTAATAAAGGGACAACGTTTCTTGTTAAGTGCATCATTCAGGCTACGGTGAATTATGTATGTTCGTGCTTTTACAAAATAATTCAACCTACGCGTATTTGGAACTTAAATTGAATACATTACATCAAATTTTAGTATTATTATTAAACTGTATTACTCTAATTTCTCAAACAAAAATTAACGATATATATGAATAATATTAGCAAAAATTGCACAATAGATACGAAAATCACTGTACAATCATCTTTCTGAAAGAATAACTTCCATTTATATATAGGAACATTTATATAAGTAACCTACAGTAAATAGAATAGCGTGATACAGCGATAATCGGACCACCCGTAGCACTCAATTTTCTCATTTTTCCCTTTTTTATATCCCTATTTATTTCCCTCAACGTACAGCCCCTAGCTCGAGTAATCCACAGTAAGTAGAATAGTGTGATACTAATCAGGCCACCGAAACTCAATTTTCTTTTTTTGTCCACTTATTTCGTTCAACAACAGCCCGTAGCTCGAGCGATCCGCTGCAAGTAGAATAGCGCGATACTAGTCAGACCGCCCGAAACACTCAATTTCTCCATTCTTTTCTAGCTACTTTCATCGACAACGCTTATCTCCATTCGTTATTACAAAAATTCCATGATCATTCCCGCTTATTAATTCGCCGTTGGTGTCGGCCAAGGAAATTAACTTTAGGAGCAAAGTGGTGCGGGTGCATCGATCAAACAGGCGCGCCGCTTCGAAAACATCGCGGAACCTTTTCCGAACGCGCCGCTCCGATAGAGATTCCGCTAATTAATTTAACTTTCACAGTTTTCCGGCCGCGAGGATGGCGAGGGGGCGGGGCGAGTCTACAAGCCAGCCAACGGAACTTCCAGCGTCGATTTACGACGCGGCGTGTTCACGCCGCCCGACACGGGGGTGGCTCGACCGCCGCCAACTTGCACCGTTTCTTCTTGCCCTCGCTCACACCCTCCCGACCTCGTTCGACCCTTTTGGCGGCGTAGAGGAGACGGTGCGAGAGTTTGGACAACTTTTGGCCGCATTGTTGTGGCGATCACGACGTACGACTTGGCAGAGCATCCCCCTTTGAATGGGACGCGTTCGAGAACCGACGAAGAAAGCGATGAGCCGTGCGTAGGGGTGGCCGGCGCCAATACACAATATGCGTGCAAGCAACGCTGCATCCCTTCCTGTCGAGAAATTGCCCGGTAACTTTCCAACTACCCTCTCCGTGGGATGAAAACAATAGCCAGGAGAAGGCAGGGGAAGATAGTTGAAAGACGATCTCGGTGGAAGGTTGTACGATACAGTACACGGTGATTTACAGTACTCGGTGTTTGTTGTGTGCGCGAGATGGTTGTAAAGGTAGTCCAACGGCTGGTGTATCGAGGATGCTCGAATTTGTAGAGATTATTAGAAAGTTTGTTATTTAGGAGCTGCTGCGCGGTTCTTTGTCGTCGAGTAATGGCCTGTTTCAATTCGTCGATTCTTAACTCCTTGTCTTGTAGTATCGTGGGAAAGTTTTGCCAACTACGCGTGAAGAATATGAGTAGCATAGTAGAGGCTGAAATTAATGGAATTTAACTTGTACATTCAATGAATCGTAGTTAAATAACTTTAGCTTAGCTTGCAAAAGATATTATATGCAACGCGCGATCGTAAATTAACTCTCGAACGTGTTACAATATTACATGCTGACGTGATAGAAATTATATAAACAATTTTATTTTTTAAGTTTATGAAATGTCTTCATTCGAGTCTTCGTTTCATTCTCATTCTCGTGACAAGAATGATCTACATTTCACTGGACGAGGGTTAAATCGTGAGGAAAATTAAGGTATTAATTAAGGTACGGACTTTTCAAATTAATTATCCAGACGAAACTTCACCCTAGAATTTCAATATTCTTCTACACGATTCTAATACCTAAAGAACAGTAAATTCTTCTAGAATCTGCTGACTAAATATTTATCGCCATTTTGCATTAAATAATTTTCCTAACCAAGCGAAATCGAATGGAAGAAATCAGTGCCATTCGAACCCACGAAGATGAAACTCGAGGGCGATCGTGCGGTAAGAGGACCGATTAAATTAGACGAAATGGCCATTAAAAAGGTGGCCAGTAATCCAATAATAAATTTGACCGGTAACTAGTCTCGTTTAGTAAGACAGAGAGAGAGAGAGAGAGAGAGAGAGAGAGAGAGAAAAGAAAAATAAGAAGAAGGAAATTAACGCGAAACGTATGAGCGTTCTTCTCGCCGGAAACGTCTTTAACGCACATTACTTCCCGTAAGTTACAGCGCGATAAATTTCGTCACGGGAAAGGAAAAAAAAATTTTCCGAGCATCTCGGAAGAATTACCAGCGTCCTAAATCATGACGCCGAAGCGAGCAGGAAGGAGCTTTACGAGCGGAACCAGGAATCGCGATCGTCATTCAACGCGATTGCCCAAGAGCAATACAGTTTCTTCGGGTCACAATTTTTTTTTATGAAACTCTGGATTTACTTCGTTGAAATTGCTCGTTCAAGTTAAAATAAACTAAGATTTTATTGAATTTAAACTACATTATTCTGAATTATTATCATTATTCTGAACGTTTCGAATAGGATTTATAGTTTATGAAGATATGTAGGATTTTTAAATGAAAATAATTAAAAGAATTATCTTCTTTGTCGCAATATTTACTTTTCCCGAAAAACTTGTTGGACACCTGACATTTTCAATCCTCGAATTCTTCTATTTCAATCCTGTTTTCATTTTAGCAAACAAACAAACTTTTTAATGTTTTAAGATATTTAATATGCCGCATTGAAACGCAAATCATGTATACCAATAAGAATCTTCTCATATTTTGTTCAAACTTGAAATACCTGTTAACATTATAAAAATAGAACTGAATCGAGAGTGATACGATATACAAATGAAAATGAAAGGAAAATACATATAAAATAAAATGATACGATGTATGTGTATTCACCCAATCAAAATCACCTAATCCATTGATTCTGAAAAAAAGTCAAGATACTTACAAATACTTTCTACCAGAAGTGTAATAGATCCTTCAGAGAAGCTCGTTATACGCGTGGATTGCGATCTTTGCGTAAAACGTAAGTCTCGTTTGGGGGTGCACAGCGATGCGTTAAGGGAGGCAACAAGACGGGGTTGGCTGGCGAGAGAAAGTAGTCGAAGCACGATGGAAGGGAGTAGAAGTTGAAGAAGAAGAAGAGCGGAAAGAAGGCTCGGGGTGTTTTGCCGTGACGCGTTCAAGAGGAGCAGTAGCAGGAGAAACTGGCTGTAAAGACGAATGAAAGTGGCACGCACGCAACGACCGTTGCGTCGTTCCGTTTTCCTGCCTTCGTTCGCGCTTCTTTTTCCTCTTCTTGTCCCCTTACGAGCGGAGATAAGCGTTTCGTTAATTGCTCCACTATTTACGCCGGCTCTCCTCCGGTCGAGTCTTCATTACGTCGCGCGCGGGATCTCGTTAATTAATTCCCGGCTGAACGAACCCACCCTCCGGCGTCGTTAATGCTCCCTCCCTCAGGAGCTACTGGTTCTGCCTCACATCGTCAGTGATGCTGTTTAGAAAATTTTACTCTGGCCAACTGGCGGTCAACGATCGACTATCGTCAATGGTATCGAAAGGAATTATATGAAAAATGGATAGGTACAAGTATTTTATTATGCGGAAGTTAACACATGCGTGTGTTTTCTATGTGAAGTTAATTGAATATAAATATTCATAATTAAGAGAAACAATTTTGAGTTTCACTATCGACGTTATATACTAATAATTGCTATTTCTATGCTAATTCTAATTTTTGTCGTGTATCTGAATCGGTATCGTATATACACATGTGTATGTATGGTAAAAATACGTACAGATTTGTACACAACGAATATGTTAATCAACCTTGTGCGAACGGAGGTCTTGCATAAATTCCTTTTTCTAAATGCTTAGGTCGCCCTATCGAAAGAATTCCTGTAAACGTTTCAAACATGTTTCATGAATTACCTCGTCATGAATGGCGCATAAACCCTGTGAAAGAGCATTTCGCTACTCGGAAAGGGTAGCAATAACGTTTCAGTAGGATGAAAATATTGGCACTTTGATTTGGAACTTTATTAAATAACAGGGATATATAGGGGCGGATATTTAGGTTGGCCCGTCATGCGTTGCGAAGATATGAGCACCAATTGCCAGTAATTTTTGCAGTGTACGGGTTGCTCGATTCTTGGCGAGTTTTATACCGTATGAAAAGATCCGGGCTGGCTGCTGGTGGAAGCACGCGATACCCGAAGGGCCGATAAACTGCCGTCGAATATTCCGGTGTGTCAATAAACGTGTAATCGAAACGCAAATGGGATACAAAGTCCTCTTTTACAAGTGTCCTTTTCTCCCTCTTTCTCTTTCCCTTTTTATCTATCTTTAGCGGGGGATGAAAGATACGCGGCAATAACTTTGTTTGACTGAAATATCTGCTGATATTAAAAAATGTGGTTCGTAAAAGTTGCATGGGTATCAAGGGGGCTGCGATACCGTGGCAATAACTTGTTTTAAAATGAAACGCTGCGCTGTTTTATGCTCACCGCGATAGCAAATACTTAGATACTTTATGACTTTATTGTGCGCGGTGTATCAGGTGAACAACGTTATTTCTCCATTCTGCATACTTTCAACGGTACAAAGGGACTATTCGAAAAATCAGTAACCTTATAAAAAATTCCATTCAGAAATTCATTGTTATTAATCTATCTCAGAACGGTATTCAATGTAATCGTTGCAAACTAGTTATTCCAAAATATCCTACAAAATTATTCCTCCGAAATTATTAAAAACTAATAACCTTCCGAAAAATGTTGTTTAAACTATGTTCTTCTTTCAATCTACCTCAGAAATTATTCGAACTTAGCCACTACAAAATAATTAGATTTTCTTTCAAAGTTCGTCCAAAATCAACTAATCTTTCAAAAAGAAAATTATATTCGCAGGTTCTTTGTTAATAATTTATCCCAAGTAACTACTAAATATAACCGTTGCAAAATAATAATTAAAAGATCTTCTTCCAAAAGTGACTATAAAACAACAGGCTCATAAAATCCTCTAATAACAAGAAACCCAAGCTCGTCAAGCAAGAAGCGTTCAAACACCCTTATCCGAGCCGGTTTTTCTAGCCTATGTCAAACAAGGATGATCTACTAGCTTCGTTAATGGGTCGCCATCTGTCGCCACGTATTTCCTCCGGTAAAAAGCTGTAGATGACTTGTTGGTCCCGTGTTCGAAAGGTTAATCGCGATACTATGATTCTCGCTAAAATTGACAACTGGTATTCAAGTAAGAAAGGAGGGAAAAAGATGGAAAACGAATCTCCGTGGATCGAGTAATGTATTTTACATTCAGTGGTGTCGCGTTTCATTACGAGCTGCATGCAGACGGATTTGGTTGTATTCGCGGCAGAGGAAAAAATAGAGAACAACGCCGCGAAGGAAATTAACTCGGATAAAATTGTAGGCGAAATCCGAGACGAACGTCTCCGAAGGAAAATAACCGGGAAAAACGTGTCCCGACGCGGCCGCCGGCAACTTCCAGGGTAATCTCACTCGAATCATCAAGGAGTGTTTCTTAAGCTGACACGAAAGCACGCCGCTCCCAAGCTCGTGAAAACTCCCCAACCTTCATTACGCGTCTTCTTTCGCTGTTTCTGTGACTCGTTTTCACGAGGGTTCGTGTTTAAAATTCCTATCAGCCACAATTGGATGGGGATGAAATTAGAACTCGACAACCACCAATCAAAATGAACTATATCATTTCTTCTTTTGGTTCTTTTTGAAGATAACGAAGGAAGTTGTATGGCTTGGAAAAGTTTCCTTTTTTTGAGTTTTTCCAGTCTTGAGTTGCAATCGCGTTTTAAAGGAATCTTTAGATGAGCTTGTTATTGTGGGGATCAGTGTGCTGGTTAATTGCGACGAGTGAAATAATGAGCTGCATTTACAACTTTATAAGTGAACTTAAGAAGGGAAAGAAAGAATGAGAAAGAAAAAGGAAAAGAAAAAGCACTGAAAAAGCGAAAAATGAAGATAGACGAAGGAGGCCACTAAAGAACGTTAAATTTCTCTTCCTAAAATTCCACAGTTGCAACTTATTGCCAGAAGACATACGAGTAGAGTGGCTGTACAAACGAACACCAGGAGGTACGATTTAAAAATGTTAAAAGCTCCAAACGACGCGCAGCAGGCAAAATAAAATTAAATGAAACCCAACTAGAAAATAGAAATAGAACTGCGGTGTCGCAGCTTGCGAAAGGGAAAGGGCTACCCCTAGGGACGGTGGTACGTACCGCTAGTGCCTCTAACCATTCGAGTTCTATGTAACCTTCTCTGCCACCATTCCTACGTTTTGTACCTTTTATTTGCAATTTTTGTAAATGTGTTCGAGTGGACGGACGTAGTGACTTCTTTAAACAGTCTCGACAAATCTCTGGTACTTGAAATATACGCGTAGCAGTACGAAGCTTTTTACCGATGGAAAAATAGTTTGTTTCTGATTAACAAATGGCCTTGCAAGAGCCAAGGCGAAATAAGCGAGAAGATAAGATAAGCCATAAACAGAGGAACTGTTACTTTAGATGAATCGCTAGAGGCTTGTCACATGAAACGATTTCAGATAGGGATCACATTAAGATGGAAGACTTTGTCTGTTTATTGAATAAAGCGTTTCATTCGTCTGGATATCATAAAATTCTATAAATCATTTAATTTACTTGTGGATTTTATTAATTTAAGCTAGTTAAATGAAGTTCTAATAACACCATGTAGAAAGTTTAAATACCATCGAAACGATAATCCGTTGGTGATTTAATAAAATTTATATTCTTAACGTTTATACTCTACGAATTATTTTTTTAATATGCCATTATATTATTAATACTTGTGTTTGTGTTCCAAACAGAATTAAGAATTTTAGAGAACGCACGTAAATCCACGGTTAACCATAGAAGCAGTTAGTGTTTCGTATAACGAGCGCTTAAGAGATCGGCCGCCCTGGTAGCAAGCCGATCGTGGTCGATTTTCGAAGCAGGAAAATAACTTATCTATTCGTAACTTCCGCGGGTTTCCACTTGCCTGCGTGCTTGAAATATGTGCCGTACAGAATGGATCCGGCAAAACAGCGACCGGCATGCAGCGGCGAAGAATAATGGCAGGCTGTCACAATACTCCACAAACCGTTACTCTCCTATCGATGGATCGTAGGAAGAATTCAGCTTTTTATTCGATACGATTGAAAGCTACGTAGAGCACTTGCCACAAGACGAATCCGTCAAAATCGACTGATTTTCTTCCGGCTTTATGTTTCTGTTCGAATATACTCGATCGGGACTTTGATCGATCATAAAAGTCGAGAGAAGGAAATGTTATTAAAAAAGAGAATAGAAATTGATAATTGCGCAAACAATAATAAAAATAACTAACAGTGGACCTCGGTATCAATAATAAGAATATTAAAAGAAGATTACGTCGAGATACGTGGTAAGTGGAATAAGTCAATCATTTCTCAGACATAGACCAGTATATTTTACTTTATATGTACAATTGGTGAAAACGAATTACTAGTTAAATATAATAATAACTAGTTAAAAATAATTAGCGATGTAGTTAAGATTTAAAAGAAGCACCGAGATACATGTCAAGTGAAATAAGTCGGTCAACGATCAGACATAGATTACGCCTTGTTACTTACTTTTAATATTTCATGTACATCTTTCTCAAATTTTTAATAGATGCGTTCAAAATTTTCTCTTTGATTATGAATATAAATTAATAAATAACGACAGAAAGCTTAAAAGTACAAAAGACCAAAGGCTAACTGCCAGCTGAAAGGCAAATATCAGAGTAAACAAAAGATATAAAACCATAATCTAAATTATCCACAGATTCTCTATAAGAGTAAAGTTCCGCTGTCTTAAATTTCAGTGCCGTTCATCCATTATTCTAAACGCGATATTCAAGTCCCGCATCGTTCATTAGAGCTACACAATTATATCTGGGCCGAGCTACCTAGTGAAATAAATTCTTTCCAAAGCAATGCTGTTCGATAACAGCAACGAAAATATCTGCTGTCGTTGCTACGGCAAAACGAGGGGTAGGGTGAATAAAAAAAGAGAAAAAGAAGAAAAATAGGGGAAAAAATACAGAGGGGAGAAAAAAAGAGAACGATAGGCTCTCGCATCCGGACCGCCGGGAGCTGATATAGGCGCAGTCGCGGTCGCCTCCACCTCTTCAATGCATAGTGGCAGAGGTTTGCACCCTCAAATGAAAATTTCCTTCTACTACAACCATTTTTTTTCACACCATTTTCAAATGCTGTTTGGCCGGTTCGCGATCGCTAGAGAATTTTCTTCGGTCATTTTTCATCCGATGATCTCCGCGCGTTTCAGGTTAGCTTGTTCACACAGTATCGTATCGTATTGTACCGCTCGAACGTTGTCCGGTCACGAAATAAGCGATATATTACAAAAACAAGCGATGCTATTTGACTATTGGAAAATTCAAACGATTCGGTCCTTCGAAACGCGGGATATTGTTTGCAGCGAAAACTCGCCAGTGGCGAGTTTCGTTTCATCGTAACACGCGACCAGAGTGCGTGCGAATCGAACGAAACCGACTTTGATTACGATACCGAATCCTCTATTTACAGTTTTTACCACGGCATCGACCAATCGGAAAATGAAAAATAATTATTGACCATAGAGATACTGAAATTGTTAGAATGCCAGATTTCATATTTTTCGCTTTTACAGAAAATACGCTGGTGCTTTTGATAAAATTGGTGGCGAGTTTCATTGGTATAGAAACATGGTTATATACTATCATTTTTTTGTCGATTTTGTTGTAAAATATATTGTTATCAAAATTAGCTAACCATAGTTTCCTACAGCGTTATACAAGAGCTGTTCTACGAATGTTTTCTACACTTATTGCATTCATTTATGTTTGTTACATCATCTCGATTATAATCATCAATCTATAATTACGAATTATGAATTGATAGTTCACTGTTAATGTATAAAAGTAATTTGTCTAACTGAAGGAAGAAACAAGAATAGTTGAGAGAATAGAATAATTTAATATTTACATTTCTTGGGCTTCTCATTCAGTTTTATACGCCATCCATTTTTTTAAAGTGCCAATTATATATTACTCGTATATATCAGTAAACAGGACAATAAACAACAATTTCTATATTTCTTCCTTGACGATGCTTTAGGACCAAGACTTAACAACAAGGATAAATTTATACACCGTTGGTATAGCTGGCTAATTACGCCACGGCCATTAAAAGTGGATACATTCGACCCACGAGATCTCTTAACCTGCCCGCTTCGCGGTACCCCGGGGATGGTTAAAAAATATAATACGCTAAAGCCGCGCATCGACGCAAATTTCTGTTTCGCATTGTCCGCCTTCCGCGTTAGTTCTACGTCAAACGACTCTCTCCTAATGAACTCACAAATTTTCGAAATTTTGTATCATAAAAATATTTTTCTTCTTCTTCCTTTCATCTCTTTTCCGCCTGTTGACATTCAAACGAAAATTTCCAGCCGACAATTGGTTGTTTCACGATATTATATATCGCGCTCTAACGCGTTTTTCACTTTGCTATTAACGGATCAAATTCCGACATGCATTCCAAAAAAAAAAAAAAAAAAAAAAAAAAAAAAAGAAAAAAAGAGGGACGGAACCTGAACGCTGTAAACGAATATGTGTTTACTTCATGTTTGTACGCAAACAACATCTCGTAAATACAATTCGCGAGAAAAATATACATGAAACTGTCTGCAAATACAACCGATAAAGCAATTAGTAAAGCGTTTGTATTGTGTTATCGCTTGATTAATTAATTAATTCCTCCAAAGATACACCCCAAAGATAAACTAGGATTTTTGAGATTTCATTCGGCACACATTGTCAAATTATCTCGAAATTTTCATCTCGAAGAATTGCAAATATTTAACTTTTCATTCTCACCTGTCGTTTCACAATTTCCCTGTAGCAGACTATTTTATATTTGCTTAAATCACGACTGTCATTCGATGTAACAAGCCAGGAGATTGATCGCGTGCTTAAGTTAGAAACTAAAAACTGTACTTCTGCAGGACAAAAAATATCGAGGAACGGTGCAACGAAAATCTTCGACACGTCAAAATTCTACGATATTCGCAAACTCCAAACACAATTCTACATATCCCCTTTCTAATAAATCAAAAACGTTAAACCAAGAATCATGCGTGGTTCGATACGAAACCTAATCCCGTTGATATCGCCTGGAAAACTGGATCCAACTATCTCTTAACTCAACCGGCCAATACCTGGCAACGATTCCCCGGCGTCGATCGAATTCGATCTAAGCGGCGGAATTTGCTAATCCTGCGTGATCGAGCGGGCCGACGCGACGACCGTAAAACCGGACGAATGCAAATCAGTTTCGAGGCGGGGTCGAGGAACTAAAACCGAACGAATTCCTCTCGGAAGGTTCGTCGATTATCGAGGAACGGTGGAGGTGGAGTGGAGTGGAAAAGGGCACTTTTAACTCAACGAAATCCTGCGCGATCGAACGAGTGCTTTGCTTCGGGATCTATCACTTTACATTGGAGAAACAGTGACAGCGGGAAACAGTGAGGAAAAGAAAGGAACACAATCGAAGAGGAGTGAATCGTGCAGTTAGTAGCAACGCGTGTATTTGCGTGCGTTTGTATACGTTTGAGTATGCGTGTATGCGTTTGTATACACGGTGTCACGCATGACTAGATCAACATATATACAATACTGAAGCGTGTGTAACAAATTTATAGTTTTATTTGAAAGAATAGAGATGATTTAAGAATTTTTAAAATCACATTCGAAATGGACGAAATTGTTACAGTAAGTCACACAAGTATTCGTACCGTGCAATTATTGAATCCAAATGATTAATATTCTTTAACAATAATATATACCCTGCAATGTTCATCAGTAGGAATATATCGTAGTATAATTACGATTTTAATTAACATGTAATTTGCTGAAAAATATTAATTCGTTATAACATTTAAAGGGAATTTGGAAAAATACTTCTGTGACTTATTGTTCAATTTCGTTCAATAAAGTTCTTCTCCATCTTCTACCGTTCCAGAGCTACAGATTGTTTCAATTAGAACACCCTGTACATATACACATACAGAGATACATTTATACAAACACAACATACGAATATCCAAATACATTGAAATATAATATACAAACACGCACAATACTACTAACTGTAGGATGATTATACGTTTGTATATATTTACTCGTGTGCGTGCTGGCTGTAGTTTACGGTCGCTCTTTACGCCAAGGGCCAAGATATTTTATCGTCATTCGCCTCGTCCCTTCCACGATACGTTTCTCTATCTTCCATCCCCCTGTCCCTGTCTTTCCTATATATACGATATAGTATATACGATAGCCACGAATCTTGATCGGGTACACATTCGCCCAACTTTGTCGTCCCCTAGTCGCATTATGGTAATTCCGCTATCGCGCCGTGCATCTTCCGATTAAACACTCGAACGGCCACTCTGTATCCCGTGAATTTTAATATTTCTTTCTGGCCCGTGGCTGTTCCAAGGGAAAATATTACTCTCGCCGGCGAATACGTATGGCTATTTGTTAGAATCTCGATATGTGTTCGGGAATAGAACCCGGAATGGGATTTCTCAGATTTTCCACCTTGAGACCGTTAATCGACTCGTATTTCACCGGGTCATGCCGTGAAAACGTGGAAGACAGTCGAATATTGTTTCTCGCGGGGCGATGAAGTATTATTATCATTTCTGTTAGATTTTTATTGCATACAGGATAAGGACGATAATGGAAAAGGGGAATAACGTATAATGGTAAAACTAAGTTCTTTTTCAATATTCAGAACAATATCTAGAAATGTTGCAGGCAAACAACGACCCATAAAATGTAAAATAAAATGATAAATGAATAAAATAAATGATTAATAGCTTTACACGCTTGATAACGATACGATAAAAATATAATTTTCGCTCTAGTCGATCAGATATTCTGCCAAACTGTCATTTGAATTACATGTTACTCTCAATTCTGTCTGATAAACAGAATTTTAGCTTATACATAATAAACAGTGAATTTTCTATGATGACTGTTGAAATATTTTCGCTAACCACTGTATATTTGCCTCACGTCACAAAACTCCTATCTCTTCCGCACTAATAACCGTCGAACTAATCGACAAATAATCGCCGAACCGGTGGCCGCAAAGCAGTCAAATTTTTTAATTCAACAGTTGTACATATCAGTCGATAAATGACAATAATAGGAGCGAGCACGACATTACCGCAACGAAACGCAATTTCTCGCTGACGTTATTGCCATAAATTTATCCTGACACCTGTACAATCCAGATTTCAAATTTCCGCAGCCATAATGGAAAATCATCCTAGTTTTCATTTAGTTTCTCGGTGGAAATACGCTCGATGCGACAAAGGCTGAGACAGATAACATAGAAAATTGAAAAACTTTGTACGCTCGTCTAAATACCACAGACTATACTCTCGTTTGAAGAGGGAAGCGGAAATAAGGAGAATTTTCTCTACCGATGGACTCCAATTTTTCTGTTATCATAGAAGAATAATTGGAAGATTTGTGTACACACGATTCTCGTAGAAAAATTTTCTATCCGAGAAATGGAAGAGAAATGTTCTAAGAAGTAATGAACCTTTCTTTGAATTTACGATGAAGAAGGGGAATTTATTTTAGTATAGTTTCAATCGTCTATTTACATATACTAAGTGGGTGTTCGTAAAGTTGGCGTCGCGTTACATGGCTTACGGTGGAGTACGGTATAATGTTAATTTTCTATAGCGTCAGACAATCCATTAAACTCGATTGAAACTCTGAAACTTTGCAAAGCGTTTAGGATCGACTTCGACGAAGCATAGTCTTCTATAGACACCAAGTATACGGGTCTAGAAATTACTAGGATACGATACCATTAATAGAAGCGTTATATGAGCGAAATATTTAAAGGTCCCGATAAAATTAGTATTTCTACTTATGACGACTTCGTAATGCTCATTTCTGATGGTCACATCTTTTTATCAATTAAATATACTCCTGATATATATATATGATAAACTTTCAACAAATAACCTAAATATGATAATTTCAATTTCGATCCCATATTCTACCTATATATCTTTATCTGCTGGTTTACTTTTCTAATTTTTCTAATGTAATTTTTTATCAAATTGTATTCTAGCGATACTTAAGCAATTTCATGATTACATAATTACGCAATCAAGACTAACTCTTATTAAATTATAATCTACTACTTTATGTCCATGTAATTGTATGTATTAATTTAATTATTTCTATGTAATAGTCCATGTAATCTTCAGCTGTTTCGCAATTACATAACACGAGAACCAAACTCTTGTCGCAAATTTCTCAGACCCAATCCCAAATGTTCTCGCGAATCCAACTTCCCGATGCGGAAACTTTCGGAATCCTCTCTGAGGCAGCTCCCTAAGCGAAGGTCAAACCTAATCTCGAGGACAGCTCATCAACCAGTTCATCCCTGACTATACAGGCATCAAACGCGGCCAGACGAGACGATTTCCAGCCAGCATGTCGCTTTCCGTTCGCATCACGGGCCACGATTACCGAGACGAGGTCATCGCGATGCATATTCATGAAGGCGTTGGGCATACTCAAAGGAGACTAGCGAACGAGCCAGACTAACCACGAAGAAGAAACTACGAGAACAAAGCAGTGGTGAAAAACCAGAAACAAATCCATGTAGGTTGGTAGCGACAGAAACGTAGAAACCAAGAAAAGAGAAATGTAGATAAGAGAGGAAAAGAAAAATGGGATGAACAAGGTTGATGGAAGTACAGGGAGAAAAAAGAGCAGTGGGTGCACTGATTTCGGTAGGTCTAGATTAAAATTGAAGCATAGTAATATGCCGGTGGACGAGGACAAGCGGGCAGCTTGTAGAATCCGCGAGGTACACGCGAGTTTCTGGTGGCACGTGGAAACGTAGTAGGAAGGAAACGAGCAGATGAAGGTAAGGGCGGTAATAACAGGAATAGCGAACGACGGTCGGGGAGAACAATAACCATGAAAGCGCGCCGGGAACACGGCCAAAAGGCAAAACTGTCGGCCGGGCGGTAGCTACGCGAGGAAGCTGCTTTTTTCCTGGTCTCCGTCGTCACTGTTGCTCGCCGCTGTCGTCCACGTGTACGCGTTCCACGGTTCGATGGACCGCTCTTCTATTTTTTTTTCTTTCCCTACTTTGCTTTCTTTCTCTCGTTCTTGTTTCGTTCTCTCGTTACGCCACGAATCAGGCGACATCGGAGGGGAACGGGGGTAGGTTTCGTTGTGAAAGCAGAGATCCAACGAGTTCGCGGATCGACGAGCTTCGGAAATATCGCCGACTGATTTGTGTGTCGATGCACGCTGCGGTGGAACCCGATACGAGCCACGAGGGTAACGTTTCGATCAGAAAGAACGAGTGCTATGGCCTGCTGCTGATAGAAAATGCTGTCCTTTGTCGAATTGAAATGTTTGCTTTGATGAAAAGTTTGGAAATATTAATGCGCGGTTGGGACGAGCGATGAATAGGCTAAGTAGAATATACCTGTATTGGCCGGACAGCGTTATTTTGTAAATACGTGTAGCATATCTTGGATTTAACGTGACTTTTTGAAGTATTAATGCGCGCTTGGGGAGACCACGGAGAAAATTAAGTAGAATATACTTGTGATGACCAGACAACGTTTTCTTAACAATATGCATGGTATAGTATAGACTTGATGTGAATTTATAATGCATTGATGTGTGATAAGATCGAAGAAGAGGGAATTAAGTAGAATACATGCGCAGTGATCAGACGTCCGCTAAGACGCGTTCTTATACTACTGAAATAAATCCAGATGCTTTCAATCGGATAATACTGCGCCATTTAAAATTCAATTGAACTCATCATTTCCCTACTTGTTTAAACAATTTCGGTAGATAGAATTCTAACTAAATATTTTACAAACATACCAAAAGCAATACGTAATTACCGTTAAAACACATATTCTCCAGCACCCTTATCGAAAAATGTGTTGCACATTTGTCCATCTAGGAGGACACGAAAAAATTCTATGCATTCGGAAGTAGCTATCTCACACGAACAACACACGGTTCAGTTTCTTTCGCTCGTTGATACTAAAAGGGGGAAGGGACTTCCGGTCGCTGTAACTCGTCCCCTCCATCAACGAGCGAGCATCATAAAGGCTGTTTGGCAATCAGTAACATTGGCAGCCGTCACCGTTCGCAAAACGTTTCTGCCATTTCGCTTTTATACCTGGAACGCGACTGGAAGCGTAATTCGCGTTTACTTTATCACATCGTCGATCGTTGGCCGTTCGTCGCCTCCGGCTGTGGTGTCATAAAATCGCGAGGGGTGCGGTTTAGTCATACATGGAGCGTCGGAACGCCTCTGGCTGCGACGTTGAAATTAACAGACTTGCTGAAAACAAGCTTTCGCGCTACTGCTGCTACGTTTTCCCTTCCCCAAATATCATCGTTATTCAACCCCGTGAACTTGCCCCACGGTTTATCCGGCTTTATTCGCTGTTACGGAACACGTGGCGAAACTGGTCTGCGTTAATGCATTCGGTTGAATTAGAAACAGCGTAATCCATGTTCGCGAGAAGGTTAATAGCTTGAGATTTGAAGCGCTATTATTTCCACTCCGTTATGAAATTGTTTGAAATGAAATTCAAACGAAAAATGTTTCTTCGATGGAAGAAATTTATCAAAAATCATCGCATTGAATCTGCAACTCTAACGAATTCTTAATAGCAAATTAAACTACGATTAAGATATTAAAAATATGATATTGTAAGTGGAGCACGCACGTGGCACAATATGAAAATCACAGCCGCTTTGCCCACTCGGAACGTCTGTCACAAAGAGAAACATATTCACGTGTGAGCGGCGCGCGGTGCGAATGTAAGCGCAGTAATCCGGTTTACCGGCAGCGGTGGTATTGGATAACAGGCTTTTCTCGCACGTGCGCGCCTGTAACTCTGAAATGTGGGCCGTCGATTCATTAATGAATACGTACCGGTCGTTCTATCGTGTTCCGTAACTCGAGCATAATTTTTAATCCTTTCCCAAACAATTCATCCGATCGATTCGATTTTCATCGGACGTAACACGCGCATTAACCATCAGCCCTGAAATATTGTTTTGTGTTACGTTATCGAATCCTTGCCTGAATAACTCGGTATTCGTGACTTTGAAACTGGGCAAAAGAACTGTATAATTACTAAATGTTCGTGTGATTATAACGATCGACGATTATAACGAAGATGATTTCGTGTTTACTCCATCACGGTTAAACGAATTTCTTCGAAGTGTGAAATCTCCAATCCGTACTCTTGCTCATCTTTTACAAAGGTGAGACACACGAAAATCGAATAATTATTTAGAATAAGAAATATGTCAAAGTGAATGTATTAAATAATTCTTTTTATACATGTAATCATTGTTCGAAGACCGAGGCTTTGTGAATTTACGATGCGTCAATTTACTATTAAAGAGCAAAAGCTCTGTATCCTCTGTTAATATTTTAGACAATTAGAAATTCTTCTAGTTATAAACAAAGCTAAAACGAAATGTCTGAAAAATGTGCGAGGAATACTAAAAAATAGCAGAGGAATCACGTCCGCGTCATAAATCCTCGAGAGTGACAATTATATCACCTTGATATTTCGTCTAAGTTCGATAATCCGAAGCGAGTATCCCAGTTTGTCTGTAGCGTCTCGTTTTACCCCTAAATCCCGTAATTTTTCTAAGGATCTTCTTTTCTCCGTCGGTCTCAAGAGAAATGGCGACACGTGTGCGACAATTAATCGTCTTATCATCTCTAGTTCTGCGATCCTATTTCGTTGGCTGGCTGTTCTTCTTTTTCTTACGGACCTTTCTATATCTTGACGTTGATTCTCGTTTTATTTCAGACGGCCGACAGGATAACGAACCGCTGGTGTGTAATAAATTATCCAACGAGTAACCGGTTGTTCATTAACGAACCTGTTTGCCTGAGAAACAATGCTGGACATCGACTGCTCTACGGCCGAATTACTCGTGGCCATTGCGTCAGCAACAAGTACTCATTATGTGTTTATTACGCCTGGAATGGAGCGTTACAAGTGGATCAGGTGGTGTGTGATTGCTCGTGAAACGATATGTTCGGGGGCAAGAATGATTGCATGTGAATCGATGTATTCTGATATCGTAGCTACCTACAGGTCACCTCTACGTCATTTTTCAGAGAATTAATATTTATGAAGTGGATTGGTTCGCAATGGATATTCCCACGACTTCAGAGTATCAGTAAACAGGGGATAAATTCATTTCTTACTTCTATTTCAGCGTTATAATGAGAGGAAAAGAAAATGGAGGAGAAGAGAGTAGAGAAAAGGACGAACGAGCTAATATTATCAGAAAAAAGTTTACAATCCACCAGTACTGATAAATTCTCTCGTACGATAGTAACAAGATTGCTGATACTATGGATAAAGTTCTGCGAGTGAATTTCAAAAAATACTCTCCGATAATAATACTTACAAGGTTATAATAACATTTTTTATTGAGCATCTCAATCGTGTTTGCATCCCATTAATCACGAGTGTAAAATGTCCATTGTTCAAAGGAGCAATCAGAATTAAGGAAATAATATAACGTTTCTCTAATTACACATACCGTGAAACGAATGACTTTATTCAGCGATTCACCGGAGTGTCGTCAAAGAAATATTCCATCCATAATACGTTAGGTGGTTTCGACGCAAAGCCGGCTGAAAAATGAACGCGATTTCACATATCTACATACATGTACGAGGCGTGAGAATACAAAAAATGTCTGCGAGATGCATCGTCGAGCACGCAGAAGAGACGCGCGTCGGTATAGGAGAGAAATTTGAGAATGAAAAATGCCACGATGAAAAACACGGCTGCTGCTAGCTAGACCGGATAACCGTGTTCCGTGTATTGCGAGGCGCGAATGTTAATGTATTGAAATGCATGTACATTCGGAGGCGACGCCGACGCCGATGTTCGTGCATCGAATGCAAGAAACCGAATCTATCCTACACCCTCTGGAGAGTTATTCATTTGGCTGTGCTTCTGCTTTTGAATATTTTTCATAAATATTCCGCCCTTTCGCGATCGCGCACTCGCGTTTAATAACCTTTATGGACTGGCGCGCCATCCCTGCTTCCATTCGAATTGTTCGAGCAACCCCTCTTAGGGTGTTTCGCTGTTATTGGAGAAATTTCGATCTTCGATTACGTGTTAGATACGCAGAGTGGTCGTAGATATTTCTTTTTGACAGTTATTTCAGGGAAATTTTATTATTTAAAGTGAAAATCCGAAAAAAAAGGATTTTTTAGATACTCCCGATAATCTGACGGAAAACTGTTTCGGACACTCAAAATTGTTTGAGCAGTGAATCAACAACTGAATAAAATATTGGAAACTGTCAAAAAAAAAACAATGTTTTTGATAAAAGATTGAGAGCAGCTGCACTTTTTTGGATGACGCGATATGATGTTTTTCATAGTATAGTATTTTAAGTAGCATTTAGAGAAATTTAACCGTGTCACGGAAACTTTGACAAATTTAGATCGAAATATAGTAACGTTTTTTTATTGATGCCTAAGTTAGACACGAACGTAAGTTTTAATAAATAACAAATTTTTTGGCAATTTCTCGTAATACTGTAGATAATCATGATGATCGTTACGACGAACATTCTGTAGATAAGTGAGAAAGGTAAACCAGGAGCCGTTCGAATTGTACGATACTAAGAGGACACTAACTCGTAAAATGGAGTTGGAAACAGCAGGAGTGCTGGTATAATATATTGCCAACTTTTACGGGTAAATGAAGCTGTTAATACTAACGTTTACTGCCATCGGCTGGACAATACGACGCTAAGGACGATTTGAATGGGACGTTTTAACTCTTTCAACCCCCGTCCACCGATTCAGCTATTTTAGTCACGATAACAATTACGTTGCTCGAGGAAGGAACTACGAGTCAGACGTTCCAGTTTCACCAGACAAACGTACGATCGATTTGCTTTCCCTGACGTCGTCAATGCGTTCCTATTGCGTCAATGTTCTATTACTGTCCATGAGGTATCGACCGACCAACGTTAATAGAGTGGATTGCACTTTCCCTTTGGATATTACAATTCGCGTTATTTAATCCATATGAATGCTGGGTTTCTGTTTTTATTGCCAATGGTTTATACTCAAATTCTGACAGCGATCTATAACGTAATACACACACAATAAACGCATAAATCATTGTCAATCTATTAACAATGAACGTACAAAGATATCGTAGCTCGAAAACTGAAAAAGGAAGAAAGAAAAACCATTAATAATGATACAACGATTCCACGAGCCTTTAAATCCCCTGTCAATCACGATAAACATTCAATAAATCATTCCTCCAGCATCGCCAAGCATTCCAATCAATTCAAGACTGTGCTCGCGTCGAATCCATCGAAACAATAACTTGGAACTGCACTTCGCTCTCGGGAAATCCCTCGAATCACCTTTTCATCTGCCGTCAATATTGCTACACGCACTTGGAAGTGGGCGCCGCCGATACCGGAAATATCGAAAACGCTGCAACTACTCGAGAGCATCCGTCGCTCAGGCGAAGCTGTGCGCATCGTGAGAATAGCAAACGGACGAAGCTCTTTATTCGACTGTTCGACTATTCAAGATTCGACGGCGAGTTTAAATCCCTTGAACCATCGAACATCCTCCAGCTCGAGCGGAAAACCATGGCAAACGGGGAATCGATGGCCCCCGCCCGCTTTCGCGTCGTCGAATCCACGGAAACTTCGTACCCTCCGGCTTTCACGAGACCAGAAGCCGTCTAAAAGTGTCGTTTCTTTCCTTTCCCCGCCGAATAATACGGCGAAAGGAGGATTGCCGCCGTTTCGACGCCGGATAACTGTCAAATATCCAGTCAGTCCGACTTCCTCTCTCATATTTGACCTTAGTTCCAGCAGAAATCAGATTCCGCGATTTTCACTTTAACATCTACGCGAGAAACTATCGCGTTCGACAGAGGAGATCTGTTTTATTTTTATCCCGCAAGACTTATCATATATCGAAGATTTATATTTCTTAAGCCTGCATTCTTACCTTGCGATCCACTACGATTTAATATGCGAGGAGGCATCTCCTTTTTAATTTTGGAAGGTTTATCGCGTACCATGAAAGTATTCTTACTTGCCACCCCTTTCTTTATACCTACTTCCCTATCATCAGGGGTTGAGATCTTGAATACATGAATGGCGAGATAGCAGCAAGCTGCGGACTTTTATGCGTTATTTTATGTGGAATTTAAAAGCGTAAGAATACGTAGAATGCGCATAATATTGTTGTCTCGTTATTTGATTTTAAAGATAAATACGTAGTTTTTCATCCTGTTGAAAATGATGAAAATGTTAGTTGGCTTTCTTCTTATCTTTATCTTTACAACGCTTACATCTTCATCTACGTCACATTAAAGTCCTGTGATGATGAATCGCAGATGGTAATCGAAATCAGAAAACCGACGTATTTCTCCTGCGATTTACATGCACATTCTTCACATTTCCTTCTCGTAACTCAACAACAACCGGTATCCACATACCCGGTACATTACTCCCGTCAGAAAGAACAGCTCGCAAAACCGTACATTTACTTCAACTTTATATATCCACTTTCGACTTCCGAAACAAACACGATTCAGCTGCAACTTTGCTCGGAAAGGCAAGAAACGGCGTTGCCAAAGACACGCAACTCAGCGGCTGTCACTGGCGTCAAACAGGTCCAGCCTTCCTTCCAAAAATTCGCCATCTCGTAAAAAGTTCACACTCCTCGCCGAAGGTTCACAATCCGATCGTCAAAGAAACTTCGAAACCACGTCCGTCGCGACTTTAGACGCGTGTTTTCTCCGAGACGCGCGAAAACAAAGGTACGAGAGGACGAGGACATCGGAAACGAAGGCGATACTTCCGGCCCTGAGGAATCAGTTTTCGTCCGTGGGAAACTTTAGTCGAGACGTTTCGCACATATACACACCTCGTCGGAGATCCTCTCCACGAGGTGGAAAAGTTCCACCGGGATCTTCTGCCTTCGTCGGAAGGTTCTCTGGCCGGATGTTCCGGCCGCGAAATGGCTTTTTGGGGTTCGTGGCTTCTTTCGAAAAAGAAGACTCCCTCCCCGGTAACGAGATATTGTTCTCTCTCACGGCGCGAAGGATAGTTTCTGCCAGAGTGGTTCCTTAGGGTCGTAATGTCCCTGTCTTTCGGACGATGGTTGGAAGAAAAAAAGAATAGCCCGGGCATAGTCTGGTTAAAACCGCTGCATACTGCTTTTGGACACCTTCCAAGCGAGGTTTTAACGTTCTGCTTGCTCAAGTACCTATCTGTTCGCTTAGAAATTCACGGATTAACAGATTATTCGGATATTTATAAAGATGCGGGTCTCTTGAGAGTTTCCAGCTAAGCTAAGCCGTTTTCATCCAAGTTATATATTGACGTAATGTACGTTAAGCACGTATCTGCTCGTTTAGAGATTTGTAGATTAATAAATTATTCACAGATATTTAGAGACATACTGTCTGGAACTTTTAGTCAAGCTGCTTCTATATCGACCGCAACTGTAGACTAACAAACAAAATTGTTTTTATAAGAACGTTATACGTAGACAGTAATATTTCTTAAATTTTACTATTTGGACGGTATAGTAAATCTACGTTTACTATGTTATCAAATTTTTAATAATCATTGCATATCAAGAAAGCTATAGAGAAGAATATCTGATAGTAAACAGTCTGACTCGCGTAGACTAATTCTACTAGCTGCAGATGGAACAATTGCAAAGATGTCGAAACAGAAAGTATTACAACTACAAAAGATCTTTTCTCTCGCTATCGTGTAATATTTACGGTTGAATAAATATCCGCTTAATTTGTAACCAACGAAGACGTAAATTATAATTCTCAATTAAACGTTGTTAATTAATTTAACACAATTCCTTGACTCCAATAACCAAGTTCCATCTGAAACTAGCATTTCTAAATCTCAACACAGCCATTTCCCAATAAAACCCACTGAACCATCCTCCTCTAAAGTCGAGAAGAGGGAAGAAGCCGCGCAAGAACCACTGAAAGAACGCCGCTGTTCCGGTCCGTTTCAGACGCGAACAAGCTGTCCCGGAAAATGGTAATTCGTGCAAAATAATGAGGGAAACCGGAATACCAGCTGGAGGAGTAGGCGGAAGAAAGTCCGAGATCGATGGAGAGGAATAAAAGAGAGGATGGGGAAGAAGAATAAAAGCGTGCACGTCGAGATTCAAGGAGGCCACGGAACAGCCCTTATCTGCGGTGGAACGGGGTTAGTTTCGGGGAAGGGTCGCGGTACTTTGAGGTGAGCGAGGGTTGGAAATCGGCGTCTGGCCGCGCGCGTCGCCCTCGGAAAATTTGATTTGTCCTCGGCTGGCCGAAGTTTGCGAAATCATTGACGAGATTACGGGGTTCTTGCGGTCGAACGAAGACGAAGAGAAGAGGATCGAAATGAACGGAACAGAACGATGGAATGGGGTGAAAAAAGAAAGTCTCGCGGAAATAGCAAACTTAATTCGCGACGCCGACGTCGTTCAAACCATCTCGCTGGTTTTCCTTCTTCGCCTCCCAATGGCACCGGAGGTGCTCGAATAAAATATGCGTTTTAATTTGCAATTTAATTGGAACATCCCTACGCGTACCAGTCTTGCGTTTTTCCGTCGGGCGAGCTGGTCGTATCGAGAAGACTCGCGATGACCATCGCGGCCACTAATTTCCCAACTCGCGAATTACGGAAAGGCCACGGCCCTGGGGCGTTTACGGGCAACTTTTATGAGGAACGGTCACGGTGCCATGGAAATGAGGGAAGTTTAATCGAAATGGTGATAGAGACGCGGTTAGCTCTTACGATTATGAATTTGCTGCGGATAATTGCATATACTATTACGTCAGAGTTATATTTATTGCGATGTTTCGCAGAAGTTTATGATCCATGAAGACTTACAAATGAGCGACACCGTCAAACAAGAATTTGTCCCCCTAATATTACAGGTATCGTGCATAGATGGAAAAATACAGTGATGATGATTACAATGGATGACTTAATTAAGTATAGAATAGGTATGAATGCCTGTGAGGAAATCAATTTTGTTGATAAAGATGCTATATATGAAATGGTAGGAGGTGCAAAGTGAATTTGTTAAAAAATTATTCAACAGCGATATGGCAAGGCCGTTTGCAAATTAATTAATAAATTCTAAGTTAATTTGATTTTACTTTCGTATTTAACTGACATCTGCACATTGTTTTCAATGTTAATTTGAAATAAATAATTAAATTTTAATTATCATACACACAATGGTATCGCATATTATTATCATCTGCGATATCAGTAAAGTTACGCAGTGGTCTAAAAGCAATAGAAACACGCATCCAATAGTACAGTAAGTAAAGGAGGATAGTCTTAAAGTTTCTTCCTCGAAAAGTATCTAAGTATTCTTCGGAAATCTCGAATTCTCTAATGAAAAATTAAACTTTGTTGCGCGTGACAGATTTATGTTATTTATAATTTTTCGTAATGTTCCAAAATGTAAATAAACGTTACGTTAATGAAATTGCGTTCTTCAACAATTTAAACTCTCCTTTGGTCTCGATCTACGTGAATTTTCTTCGTTAAGACATACATTTTCTCGATATAATACTTACAATACGATTCCATTGATCTGAGCTCCATTTACCGTCTACCTGCCGGGTGAATTCACTTATCTGGCAGGAAACTCCAACAATATGAACGAAAAATCATAGGAATAAGAAAAATCAACGAGCAGCTAACACACGAACCATCGTCCTGCGATATAAGTGCAGATAAATAGAATCCTATTACAGCGATAAATCGACGATATATACGTGTAACATTACACGATTAAATTGCAAATAATATCAGAAATTTGCAGACAAATTCATTCTTCTACAAAATTTCAAACATATCATAAACATGTAAAATACGAAGAATCTAACAACCGTGCCATCTCGTCAAAGCCCCATAAACGGGAATGGCAGTCGGCGAAGTATCATCGAATTATATCGCTGAGGACGCGGCTATTGCAACGAGCCAACGAGCCGTCACGATCATTTTCCGCGGTCGGTTTCAACCCGCGGGACTCGTAAAGAAAACGTCGTTAACCCTGCGGGTCTTCGGATCCCGGATACGGCCCAGACACTTGCGAACTTTTCCACTATGTCACACACGTATGTACACGCGGGCAACCGCGGCATGGTTGCCGCCAAGTGACGCCGTTTTACGCCTTTCGAACTGTCTGGCAAACTTCCTTTTTATGCTTACCGTGGTTCGTTGGTAACGGTGCAACGGACTTTTAGTGGAGTATCGTGGTGGCAGCGGTTGACCGCCGACACACGCACGATAATTCTCCCTGGTACCGAGAGAATGACAGTTTGGCCCGAGTTCCGCGACAGCATGGCAGGAAAATCGCGCAGTCCGCGCCACGACCTTTTTCGAATCGCATCGTGAGCTTCCATCGTGCCAACTATTTTACTCTGGAGATGTTATGGGGGGAATCTTGGACGATCTGTCGTCGGTTCGATTATGGTTATTGACGAAGTGATGGATGAGATCGCTAGGGAGGGATTTATAAATGGCTTCGATGATGAAACATGGGGAGGTTTGTTGAAATGGGATGTATGGGTCGAATGGGAAATTATGGTTGTTTAAAGGGGAACTAGGATTAGTTTGCCTTTAGAGGTGTGACACTGATGGAATTAAATGGTTTGATAAGTTGAAAAAGTTGAGATTAAATTAGTGTCTTTTTATATTAGATAAAAAAATAGTAGAGTTCATCGGTTAAGATTCTGAGAAGCTCGATTATGTTATATTATTATTATGATATAAAATGAATCATCTACTATGAACAAAATAATGGTAAATCTTTGTAGCAACAATTTTTTGATCGAATTGCATATTGTAGAAGAATATTTCTAAATAAACAAAAAAGAAAAAAACTGTCGCGCATGAGAAACAGCTGATGTATTTCTAGAAGCAATCGTTACTTGTCGAGAGGAAATCTCGCGAAGGAAAAACATTCCACGGTGAGTTGGCCAGTTGCACTTGACGAGTTGAATCGTTTCCTGATTTTATGCGAGGACACGTGAACGCGCATAAAATCTAAAACGTCCTGACCGGCTGAAATACGCGAACGAGCGGGGCAAAGGTAATGCAACGCGGCTAACGGGCAGAAATAACGCAACTGACATAACCGTAACGCGGTTTAATTGTACTACCACCTGTTAGGGCCTAGCAGAGAAATGTTGCGCGCATAGGCTGACCATTAACTGCCGTATACCTCTCCTAAACCGTTTTAGAAGCTTACGACCGTCGCGTTGTAACCACGAAAAGTAACTCACCAGCACCCTTAAAACGTACAAATAGAATCCACGAAATCACTAATTAATATTTCATTCGAGACTGTGAGTGGGAAAACGTTATTTAAATGGCGGAAATGCGAATTAATTGGTATTAATTACTTGGATAATAGCGTTTTAAATGTTATAACAATATATGGAATATATGTTATGGAATATATATGGTAGTGGACTGGTTGCGTTAAATTATGTCGGGATAAAATTATGACAGGGTGCGGGTTATAAAGTAAAACTCTACAGAGGGGAAATTAAATCGATAATTTGTAATTTTAGTCTCTGAAGAACGAAATTTGGCTCTACCGAGATAAACTAAATGCATACGGTTTGGTTATATATTATTTTGCGATATTATAAAGATTGCTGGAATTACCAATTAAAATTGTTATGTTTAAATAAAGAAGAATTTTAATGATACTTATATATTAGTATCATTATTAACCCTTCCATGATTTATCGACAACCCCGTCGACAAATTGAACAGTAGGGAAAAATGGTGACGTTACAAATATTTTTCATTAATGAAATTTTTCTCCACAGACACTCGTATGACACTCATATCGAGCGTAAGCCGATATATTCCCGAGTGATATTCCATAAAAATGTTTCAACAAAAAAGAACGAAAGAACAAAGTGGACAGAGGATTAAAGTTAAGACATTCAGACTTCTGAGAGTATTAAATGTGATTCAAGCTACGAATACAATTATTTTCACAGGCAACAACAACCGACACAGTTCGAGAACCGCTTTAAATCCAAAAGTTCTTCAGAACAGGGTACGAGTCCGAGGTGAACGAAGCTCGCAACTCGTTCTTTTTACACTTGCCAGCCGCGTAAATCCTCAAAGGGTTAAATATTCTACCGGGGTAGGAGCTGAGCAATCCAATTTGTTCGGCTCGCGGGAATATTTATGCGTTCACCGCGAGTCTCGCATTACTTCGACCAGAAACGGGGTAACCCGGATTTCCAGAAGCCGTTGCTCGCCGAGCAGACACCAGAGAGAAGTATAATAACAAAGAAATTCGCGTGATCGATCTGGCTTCACATGATGCATATCGCTACCGACGCGTATTATTTAAAACAAAAGCGTTTCCCTCAGCATTCGGTGTTCGAGGAACCGCGAATTAAACGCGGAAATCACGGAGAAAAGGCCAATCACCAATAGAAACGATTTAGAATGTGTATCGGTTGCCCGTATGATGGCACAATTTTTCATGTGTGTCGCACATTCAGATAGAAATAATTCATATTCTGCAGGTAAGCACGCTTACGTATCTATCCAGCATAAAATGTACACGCTATAATCGGTCTCGATACAGGCTCGACGAAGAAAAATCTTTTGAGTCGAGTTGAAATTCATTCCGAAGCGACTGTTTCGTTCTAGTGGCCCGATATTACCTGGAATTATTATACGAGAACCTTTTATTCTTACGGTACGTACGAACGAGAAATGGATTTTTCTTGTGTGATTCGTCCACTCCTGTGTCTATAGGAAATCAGAGAAGCAAACCTAGTCATCGATTAATAATATGAAAGAAAATTAAAACATAGAAAACTCGATTGAATATCAAATGTCGTGTAATTTTTCTCATCCAGCAATTAATAAATGTTTTCCATTAAATTCATATTTCTAACGTCTCGTATATTAATTATCAAATCTCGCAATAAACTTATCAATTGTCTATCAATTAGCGAACCTACGCCTAATAAACCTACAATTATACCTTTTTCGCTATTAATTAATTAATCTTCCCGCAACGAATTCATATGTAATTATTCCAAAGAAAACTCGATTAAATAGACTTGTAATTTCATTCAAAATCATAAATCAACTTTCCTTAAATAAACTCATTTGTAATTTTCTCGTGTCTACGAGCTAACCAATCTTCCTTCGATAAACTGGTCAACACTAACATTTGTCATTTTACTCGCCAATTAGCCAGTGTTTTCCCAATAAATCATTTCCAGCTAGTAACAGTATCATTGCACCAAATGTTCAATAGCTTGAGCGAATCCTATAGAAACAAGAAACCTTCGTGTTTGGAAACGGCGAGCGGTAACGACAGCAGTTGACGAGGCGAAACGAAGCGAAACTCGCGGCGCGTAATTCCGTGGCGGTCCATCGAGTAACTCGGCAAAGCGGCAACAAGAGGACATCTTTACAGCGGCGCGGTTCGACGCGTAATACGAACAATTACGCTCCAAGGTCCCGATTTCTAGCGCGTTCCAGCGCGGTACGCGAACCGCGAAACAGCTTTTAAACGTTCCAGCAGCCATAAGCCGCTCGTAGGATTTGTCTGGCGAGCTGGTCGCCAAACAGGCAAACACGCAAACAAACAGGCAAACAACGCGAGCGAAATAATCAAACGGTCGGGCAAACAGCGACTCCCAAGGGTGACGTTAAAACGATGAAAAAAGAATGAATCAGAAAGTCGATTTCTTCGCGTGAATTTCGTGATCGCGACTGGAGAAACGACTTCCTTCGCCATCATCAGCTTTTTCATCAGTTATTTCTCTTCACAATTCTTCCCCTTTTCTTCTTTCTATCATCCTCACTCTTCGTTTCTGTTATTCGTACAAGGAATCAGATTCTCTATTCCATATCCTCTCATTCCCTGTTCTATTGTGTGATTTTCTCCCTCCATCGTTGCTATCATCCCATTTCATCCTTTTGTTATTTTCTTCTTCGTCACTGCCACACTCTTCCTCTTTATTTTCTCCCAACGATTCCTCCATTGCCTATCTCGTATCCGCGGATACAGCGACGAGTTTTGAGTTCTTGTTTCCTTATCGTTATATTCCTCGTTCACCTTGCTTGTCACCCTTTCTTTCTTCCCCTTCTTTATCGTTCATTTCTTTTTCTCGTTTTTGGTCACTTTTTCTCCCGTTTCCTCTCGTTTATTAATCTCACTCTTTTTTTTCGTCTCTTTTATGATTCTTTCTCGTTGCAGGCACTAATGCGACTGGGAAATGATAAAAGCCGAATGTAGCTGCGAAGATAAAACCGCACCGCTCGTTATTTATTCACGCGACCACCACCAACACCGCGGACGCAACCGCTACTCGCTCGTCCCGCTAATATCGTTGCATCCGCTTCGTGGATTTCTCTTTTTTAATGTTTCATGCAAGCCCAAAGGTTGCTTCGACGACGTCCGCGGAAATTGGCTGGTGAAATAATAACTCGCTGGAAATACGGGTATCCTTAACCTCGAGAAGCTTGTTTATTCGGATTGGAATTCTTCGTATCCTTGACACACTTGGATTTTATAAAGAGATTCCGGATGAGATTCAAATTCCACGATGCCTGCGATATGGTTTACTATAATAATTGTGAAAATAAGAAGAAAAGTCGTTTTGCGTTAATAATAAATATGTTTTCAACGAAATATTCTGCTATAATGCGAAGAAGCTTGAGGTATTCTTCTGGTCTTCTCAAAATGGATATCTTTAGCATTGCATTTTGACAAAAGGAGGTGGCGAAACAATTTCATCCTGTTCCTTTCTTCTTTAGCATATAATACGTCTTTCAATTCACAGAAATGTACATTTCCCCGAAGAAGGAGGTCACTATTCATAAAATTCGCATTTTGAATAAAATATTATCCTTAATTATATCCGGTTCCTAATCCTCCACGTGGTTGAAACTGTCCGGACATTTGTCTTTTACACAAGCTGCCGGAATTTTGTCCTTTCAAACCGTCTTTTCTCATTCCGTTTCCTCGGGGCGTGGTCGCGAAATTACAATTTGAAAGCCGGTCTTGCGACGACTTTTCAAAACTGCCTCGAATTTAAACATTTAAGTACAGCGTGCAGCCTTCCATCCAATTAAAATCCGGATTTCGAAGAATGCGTTTCCGCAAAAAGCAACTGAAACACGAGAAAAATACGAAATTTCTCCCATCCAAAATGTTTCTTTACCACCAGAAGTTAAAAAGAATTCGTACTAAATTGTCGTGCGGAACTTTCTAAGAGAGAAACTTTGCTAGATAAGTATCAAACGCGGTTGAATGTACAAATGGCACAAACTAGACCGATTTTTACAACAGAATTTACTGAAATTTTTGTTCCAAAGGAGTCCAGGGTACAAAAAGGATTTTCGCTCTTGGAAATTCCCGATATCGCAGGAGCTCATTTTCAGAATAACAAATTTTATCAGATTAAGGATCTTAGAAAGGGCAATGCAGCTTGAATCTTCAATTCTTCTGTGATAAAAAAAATTTGTACAAATTCCGTTGAACAATTTCGAGAAATTCAACTTAATGACAGAATGCAGTACATTTATTAATTAAATTGTAGTTAATACACTTATAATAACTTATTTTATGAAGATTCTAAAATAAAAGTTACAAGTTTTCATACTTCAAGCAACGACAAGAATTTAAATTTATCGTATCAAGTTCTATCATAGAAGTCTTGTCATAAAAGTTATTATACCCGTATAATGTAGGACTCATAAAAGTTCCTAGAAGTAGGAGCAGTATATGAAAACTATAGGATAAGAACACGTTTTCCACTTTCCACAGGAAATACAGTTTTAAAGTTCACTATATTGTTAATATTACTAAAGTTGTCTTCGTATTTGTTATTAATACTAAACGTACGTACATACAAACTAGTATATCAAAAGGAAGATCAATAATACTCGCAACAAACATCGAGCTAGAGATCAAAAACCCTTGGCCGTGGTTGTCCAAACGGAATGTAGTTTCTGCAGTGGAAAAGCAAACAAGGCTAACCCGAATCATGAAACAGACAATTCCACTAAAAGAAATTCGTGCTCGACAGGAGAGCGAGCTCGTTTGCGCGGCTCTGTCTGTCCTCAAAGCTCCCCTCACCGGCCATGAATCATTCCCTTTTGCGAGCCGATTCCGCGGTAATTAACGTTGACTAGCTTCGAGCACGCGTGTCGTTCATCCGCTCGAACAGCAAACGGCCACACGCGCACCCTCTTCGTCTTTCCCCGCTTGTGGCTGCCACGCGCTTCCGTTTGTAACACGTGCGCGGAGTGGCGAAGAGAGGCTCTTTGATTAACGGTCGCTTCTTCGTGAATTAAATTGCACGTTGCCGATCAGATAACGACGGAATGCAGGTTGAACAATCGGCCAAAGAATCGCCGGCGCTTGCATCTCGATATTATTGCCTCGATCGACCGCAAGTATTTCGATTGATCCGTTCAAACACGGACGCGTTCCTCGCTCAGATTCGCCAACTTACCTGGGCGAATTCGCTGCGCGGTATGTTTCAGACGTGGTGGTGGTATGAAAGGTGGTGATTGAAGTATTAATTAGCGGATCGCTTGGTTAGTCGTTGGAATAGCGCGGAATATTCTACACTGTTGGTGCCATTCGTGTCTTTTGACAGAGACAAATGCAATTGGAACAGGAGAATCGAAATTGGCGCGGTTTAGTTGTGATTAGAACGCGGATGTTCGTGCATTTATGGGAAATTTATGGGAAACACTGAATGTATAATAGGCACTGGGATACTTGGTGGGGGAAACAAATCACTGCATAGGTTCTATTCTTTAATCGCATCCAAAGAATATAAATCAACATAAATATGAAGACTGCATAGTCTTGATACGATTATTGGTAAGAATACTAGAATTTTAGAGTTTTGTAAAGTACTTTTAAAAGTCAAACTTAAGAATCAAAAGTCAAAAATCAAACATACAAAATTAAGCAGGAGAAATTTTGTGAGAGAACCAGTCGATTGATCAAATCGTATGAATCGACTTGTTACATCCACATCATTATTTCGATATTACGTATAGTCGTTATCGTTTCATTTAATATTTCACGGGAAAATTTCGGCAACTGCAATGCAGAGGAATAAACAAAGGTGGATAAATGGTCGAGTAATAAGCAATTAACAGAAGAATTAAAAAAAAAAAAGAAAAAAGAGAAAACGAGAAGTTTAGTTTACGACGAAATATGGTCGTTTGTCGAAATTCAAAAGATTTTATGGAATGCCACGTTCGTGCACACGTGCACGAGGAAAATTTGTATGGCTGTCGGCTGTCAGCGTGTCCAACGATAAAGCTTCGTTTCGTAAGAATTAAATTCCGAGCGACGGTTTTTGAATATCGAAACGGACTACGCTTGCGGCGTTGAATCGCGCACATTTAAAAATCAACGATACAGATCGTCCTGTTGCCGCCACGTGCATCGCCGCGCTGCGCCGCCAAACGGAAGAACGGAATTTATTTGGACAAACAAATATTTGCCATACTAAATATTTAAAGTTCGCTTCGTCGTATATCGAAACAGAGAAGTGAGCCTCTCTGATTCGTTTCAATATTTTTCGATCGGCCGACCAAGTGTATCGAGCTGTTTATTTATCGATGAAAATAACGGGACCAAAGAATAACTCACGATTTCCCCCAAAATTTTCTCAAAAATCCCGAGATGCCGTGGACGAGATGATTATGAGTTTATCCTTTGTTTGCTGTAATTTGTGAAATGTATCTAAAATTTACGATTCTTCTAAAGTGTAGAGTCTAAAGTCAAAATCAACGCGCTCCGGTAATTACATAATGTCTGAGCCTGTATTTGAATTCCTATTAAAAATATCATTTTTTCGAGAAAATCACAAAACATCACTTACTGATATATCCGTTAATTTCTTCAATGTTTGAGCTCATGTTTTTACCTGACGCTATTTTTACGCGAACTGAATAATCGCAGCGAGCTTCTCCGTATAACGGAACTATACTCGTAATATAAACAAAACCCATAAAACATAGCCATATGGCCATAGAGGGAAGGTTAAGTTTAAATAACCCAAATACCATCAAAATCAAGTCTAATCGTTTCCACGGGCAATTAGCTAGAAGCTGGTCGCGTATCGGCGAGCTACGTTTTCATTTCCAACCAAAACGTGTCGGTTTTAATCAGGAAAATTTCGGAAGCAAGTCCGGCTACGGCTGATATATTAAAGCAGCGAGGACACGCGACGTTAATATTTCGGACGGTCCTTGCGGCATGGCCTACAACGGACAGCCGTAAGAGCCTCGGCTCATACACTCGGCCTACTTCTGCATCTAGCTGGCTCGCGTTCAAAAGCAAAAGTAGCTGAAAACCCGGCGGCCATTAGACGGATATTTAGTCGCGGTCTCATCCCTCGTCGGTTCGCGATTACGCGGCTCACAAAGCCGCGCCGCTGAAGTAATCCCTTTGAAAGATGAACGGGGAAGGGATACAGTCGCGATTCACGCTGAGTGGTCACCAATAAAAGCGACTCCGTGTAATTTTCTGTCACTGCAGGACTCCCGTGTTCAATTTACTGACCGGGAAAAACTTTGTTTCAGCCTGGTCACATTACTTTCCCGTTCTCTCTATTTCGCTTTCTCCTACTCCTTCCATTTCCTTTCTCCTGCTTTCTGTCTATCTCTATTCCTCCAGTCTCTTGCTTACTCGCGCGTTTTCCGACCATTCGTACGAGCGAGTAATAAGTACCCGGTCACGGCGCGAAACTCTTCGGTCCACGCTGGATTAATTCAGCTTGCTTTATTACAACATCCTCGCGTTTATGGTGGCGGAAAGTTCACCGGAGTTTCCCGTTTCTCTTTCACCCGGTTTTCGTGTTCGTTCCATCTCTTCCCCGCGCTAGAGAACACTCGACCGTGCGATCGTCACGCAGTGGTCGAGGAATTTTTTTTTTTTTTTTTTTTGAACCTGGTCCACCCTATCGAAACGTTTTCGTTGCGGAACTTTTTCCATCCGGTGGGAAAACACTCGAAAGCGGGCAACTCGAACGAACTTCCCGGTCGAGAGAGATCGACGCCGTTCCACGGTCGTCGGCGAACGATTGTCGAATTCAGGGTACAACTTCGATGGTTAATTGTCGATGCACTCGGAGATTTTAAACCGAGTTCGCCCAGGAAAGTGTTGGACAGATTTGGAACGAAAATGTGGTGTTATGGACATCTTAAATTAAAAATACGAGCGTTTAGTAGATGTTGAGAAAGAAGCTTGTAATTTGCGTTGAAAGCAGGTTTCTGATTATTAATTACGACATAAGGTAGAAAATATTAATTTAACCAATAAGATATAAACGATATAATCATCGTTTAATTGCACGATACGACTCGACTCTCGATTCTTCAAAAATCCGCAAACACCTTCCTTTTGTCAATTTATTTATTACACTCCTCGCTCGCTATATCCCAATACGAAACTCCGTTTGTTTTTCGATCATCCACTCTAACGCCAACTACTAACAATAATTAACGATGCATATTTCTCGAAGCAAATGCAGAAGATCAGAAAAAAAACGTACTTCTGACAAAGGTCTGAAACCCAATAGCCAGAAGCCATTATTTAGTGAGGATTCGTCGTGTCGACTGGAAACGGACACAAAAGAGCGTATCTCAGGCGACCATGAGAAAATTAGATAGCCTACGAGCCATCCTACGACTCTTTTCTTCCTCTCGTCGGACTTTATTCCAACGTTTTGCCACGCTATTTTATTTAACGTACGTCCTCGACTCCGACTCGATTCAATTATTCAAATTCCGCCCCAGCCTGGCCTTGACTTCCGTTCGCACCCCTTTCGAGCAGCCGATCTCTCTGTCTCTCAGGAGATTTTCCTTCTGACGATATTCCTTGTGCATTTCCATCGAAGGCTTGGCCCCTCGACAGCAGCCTGGTTCCACGGTAATGCCATGGGGCTTTCGAGCATCGCCGACCTCCCAGACACAGAAGCCTCCCTCTTTCGAACGAGATACGAAGCCTCGGAAATAGGTGTAGCTTGGTGTAAGATTGGAAAAAGGGGTGTGCATCGGGGACTCCCGAAGCTGCAGGGTCTGGGGTCGTCTTCTTTGAGAGGGAACACGCTACTGAGTATAGCTGATATTTACCATTCTCTATGGAGAGTCTATTTGAATGGTGAATAGCGAATGACGAGGTTCGAGACGTTTAGGGTGAATATAGTGGGAATTTTCGAATCGTATGAAAGGTAATAATCTATTTATCGATGATCGATGGATCAGTGTAAAACTGCCTCGATATTACGGCGTATCTTTGTATCTTCTTCTTTTTAAAAAGTTGTAACTCGTGCGAGCTAGGAATATTTTTCGTTTATCAAAGGAGGAAAATTGTTTTGAATATTCACAAGATCGTACATTCAATTTCTTCGTACAGATATCCATAATTTTAAACAATGAATTTAATCAAACACACGCCTGATTCAATAAGTACACATAATTTTTGGCGAGTGGAAAATTTACTTAACAGCTGATATTAAACCGCACCGATTTAAAGAATCGGCCAACATCAACTAATAATTACAGGTATATCGAACGCATGGGGGTATGTATCAGCGAATAATTGATACGTATCCTCTATCCGATAGAACCTCGACTGGCTCGCCATAAACAATTAGGAAACAGGCTGTAATATACTTTGTTAAACGATCGTAAACTGAGACAGAGTCGAATAAGGTTGCAGTTACATTGAATACGCGTTCGAATACGTCAGAGCAATCGAATGTGTATACCGTATATTGCACCGTGATCCTAACCCTGTGATACAATTGAAGTCAGGTAGATTCTATGGCACGAAATGAGACGAAAGTGAAAAAAAATTACCTTTGGAGCTTCATTTCCTAGAAAATCAAGTTTGGAAACTTATCAAATATACACGAATTTTGTTTAATCTCAACTGGAAAAATGAAAGAAAATGATTTGCTTTAATGCTGGATTTGAAGTAAACGGGGTTGCCACACTTTCAATTAAGAATTAGTTTAGTGCACTTGACAAATTTTCGAATTCTATTTTCTTCGGAAAGACGAGGCGTTAAATGAAAAATCTCCGCCAACTTCAACTGTCCCAGATGAATTCAGATCCACAGTGTACGTACATACGTATCGTTACGAGTGTATAAATTCCAATTTTCACATGTTTCACTCATAAAAACCTGTCTTGTAACTGTAGCTTAAACTCGCGGGTTCTCTTCATCTCGACAAACTGCTTCATCCTCGTACCGTTTTCACGTCTCGTGACCCGCGATTTGGCACGCGACACACGCTTCTGCCGTAATTCAAAATTTGCCCCCGGAAAACCGCGGCGCCCGGACTTCTTTACAACGCGACGTCGTCATTCGCCGCACGCGGCACCTGAAATGTGGACTATCGTGTGAACGACGTGCGAACGTCTCCCATATTTCGGAAATATTGGAAAATACGAGCAACCCTCGTGTCTACTCGGTATCCAGTATCGCTCAAGAGCTCGCGAAAATTTGTACGCATAACCTACGACACTCGTATACTCGTCTGGCCGTGTGAAAAATTCTCTGCCGTCCCTCATCTTGTTCCGGATTACGAAGAATTTATATTTCCACCCTTTTGCACTCCCGAAGCTGAATGGAGCTCTCGCGTTTCACGACTTCGGCCGTATTTTACCGGCAGCGCGACGCGCAAATTATAGCGTGTAACTCGTCAAAGGGAGCTTACAATTTTCGAATCCGTTCCAACAATCCGACGGCGCGCGTCAATGACCGGCCGATGAAAATTGGCCGACGCGTATACGCGGAAAACCGCGAACCCGCGGATAACGCTTCGTTGAACTCTGTTCCACCGCGTCCTTTAACGAAAATAGGGGACACTCCCGACGGTTCGGAGACGGAGCTCGGCTGCAACGTCGTAAAAATCGCGTATTTCCTTCCGACGCGGGAAATGAAACCGTTGGTCATGACAAATCCAATTGTAGTATAGGAGTACAGTTGGAGACAAAAATAAATGGATCGGTGGGTATCAATGTAGTTTCCTTGCGATTAAACAAATGAAATAAAACAATAATTGAATACGATTAAATACGTTTATGTATTTACGTACTGAACAATCAACGTACGCTGAAATATAATAATAACATAATTAATTATGTATGAATAAATATGAGGAGATATAATAAATGAAACTGAAATATACGATACTAGTACCATAATAGCTCGATTAAACTTCATCGATACCTGTTTTTACTATATGTCCGCTTGTTTCTGTCCGCGACTGTGTGCGACGTTTCCTCGTTCGGTCAGCCTTGGTTAAAACAGCAGGCACGAATTTTGTGCCACGATTAAATATCTCTGGTGAGGTTGGATTGGTTCTGCGATGGTTAAAATGTGGTGGAGGGTTGGTTTACACGGTACGTTTTGTGAGGGGTTAGGGGAGATTCATTGAGAAGCTTGAGTGCTGTTTTAGAGTAATTTATGGGGCTGTTAAGTCATCGGTTTGGTAGAACACCGTGTCGTTTGTTGAGTTGTAAATTGAAGATGACGTATTTATAGATGACGAAGAAAGAATTTCAAGTATTAAAATTAGGTAATGTTATGTGAGAATGCGAGGATTTTTATATCATTTCAGAATAGATGAATTATTTGAAAGTTAGTATGAGTGAGTACAGAGTTGTATATTTTACGTGATTAATAAAATTTATTATTTTGTTTTATTTTTACTATTTATTTGAAATAAAATTTTGTTCATAACTATAAATAATTCTACTTTCAACTATTAGATAAAAAGTTTAATTTATTTCATATAACTAATCTATTGCATGTTAGTTTCCTCAGTTTAATACTAATGTAGTCAGAGTCAGCGTCACCGACTGCCGATGCATATCCAAACATTTGGTAGGAATTTTTGCGCATCCCGGAACAACGTTTCGTATTGTTTACACGGAACCGGGTACAACACAGGGCTGGTTCCAATAAAAATGCCTGGGTGTCAGCGTAAAAATGTATTACGCCGGGGAGAGAAAAATTCATGATCCATCCGTGGGGGGTAGGGTGCCGTGAAACATGGAGGAAAAACGAGAGAGCCGCTTGCACACGCAGCTGCGTTATTTTCGCGGCGATTTGTCGGTCTATCGTACGTTACGCGTTCAGGCTGGCCCATTATCATGAAAATTAGGAAGCGTCGCTGCAACCTGCGCGTCGGTCGTGAATTAATTTTTCATAACTCAGCCAGAGCTTTAATCCTCGTCGAACGAGCAAACAAGCAGAATAATATGCAACAATTAGAATTTGAATTTTAGAGACTAAAGGAAGAGAATCGATCATTGTTCGATCGTCAAATTATTATGTAGCAAGTGTGGTATAAATGTTAGACACATTTTTATGTGCGGAAGAAATATACAGCACAAAGAAAACCTGTCGAATTATGAGAACAAGTAAAAGAAGATGGCCATTGTTTCAGTAAAATCCTAATAATTTACACTTCTCATTCGTTTCAAATTCTCAAAAACTATATAAATCTCATGGATAAACAAAGTAACATTTTCTATATTTAACGCATTTTCAAAGAAAAAAAATCTACTTCTGCAATTGTTCCTCGATTATCAATTTCTCTGTTCTCCAACAAAGATCAATTAAACGAAAATTTCCAGCATCCAACTGCATCAATGTACTTAGCATTACCATTTTCCTCCAAAGCATCAGCCCGTCTTCCATCAGCCATTCGTTATCCCGACTCTCGTGGCAACCGGATGAATACGATCCGGAAGATAGGAAGGGAAGCGGTGCCCCGGACGAAGGAGCCACGAAGCAGGAGCACGCCGCTCAAAGCAACCGGAAGATCCCTTTTAATTCGCGTCCAACTCAGGACTAGACGAACGAACCTGGAATCCGTTTGTGCGGATTCGCGCATCCGTCTCGCGGCCGCGGTAACAATGACTCCGTGGAATTTGCGATTCAAATGCCATGGCTGGAATACCGAGACTTCTGTCATTGCTGTGTGTCCACGCCTCACTTGCCGCGACGTGCACCGTCGACGGTTGCACAACGCCGCGTCCCTTTTCGTTTTCTCGGTTCTGTTCCTCTTAGGTGCATTGTCGAGACGTTTCGGCCACTATCTGCGTCAGCAACCAGACGTCAGCGGCCCGCGCTTACGCTACGTAGCCGACGAACAAGCGTCGAGCCAGCGTCAGCGTCGTTGTGGTCGATGCTGGCGATTGCCTACGCTTTGAGACGAAAATGGGCAATGCCGATGTTGGCAAAGCTTTCGTTAGTCTATTGAGAGTCAAATAGGTAATTATAATAGGTAATGTGGGTGGCTGTGTGTGTATGTATATTTGAGCAAATGCATTGTAACGCGGGACAAGCGATTTTGTGAGACGAGTAAAGTGTGTTTGAACGTAGAGAAAATTTACATTTTGCGAGTTTACTCTATTGGGAATCAAATAAAGCGTAAGATTAGGGACGATAATAATGTGAGTGGATATGGATTAATGTTTGAGTGGATGGATGGTCCGGAAGATTTTAATACAGGTGAAACGACTTCATCAGGCTAGTGCAGAATGTTAAATTTTGAAAGGTAAATGTGAAAATGATGTGTATCTGGAGGAGTGAGTTAATGATGCGAGAAGAATGTTTGCATAAAATGCTAGAGATCTTCCGATGCGGAAAGATTAATTCCATTTGTCGTTACTCGTTAAAACATCGGATTAATAAACTCTATCAAGTATACAGTACATCGAACAAGTTCTTCTAAAGAAAATAACGCGCTTCCGAACGCCAGATTTATTATCTAGATATTTTTTTATGCGATTATTTCCGGGGCAATACACAACCGCGGAGTAATTCCGTGGATGAATAGTTAAAAACAGCGGCGCGAGACACCCTTTAAAATGAATGAAAACCATACGCATAAATTTGGCCGTTTGGCCGATACACAGGTCGCGGTGGCCGCTTCATAATTCCTTTGCTTTTTGCTCGTGGGGGATGAAAAAGCCGTTTCGCTCCGGTGGCCGAAGCGTGCAACGATAACGCCCCCGGCCTCGGCCACTCCATGATAATAATTAAACGAAAGTTAAATGGGAAATCTCGAATTCCATGATAACGGGATGCGGAGCATCGAGACGGGAACCAGCTTCAGGAACTAGTTTCGATTCTGTCACGTAGTCTCGCTCGCCTCGCCCCCTGACTCGTGGCGATTCCTGCAACACCTCTAACCACCGACGCACCCCGCGGTCACAGTTCGTGAGAATAACGCGAAATTAATTTTCGCCTGTCTGAATTTAATGACTTCGCGCTTCGATACTACGCCCGTTCCTCGCGTTTTCGATCCTCGCCGCAGATAATCGATGATTTATTTGGCACTGGGTTGCCCCAGCTTTATCGTTCGACCAAAGAAACGCGTATGGCTCGTTTAATGCGGTTGATTTTCCTCACGCACAGGAAAAAGTTGCCCTCTTGTGGTGATATTCTTTGTAGTATCGAAATGCAAAACGAAAGGTCGATTCCTTTCATTCATACAATTAATTTGATTAATTTACTTTTTATTATAACTATGCTATGGAACCCCGTCTGTCTGGATTATTCGCTACTTTTCACACAGCAAAAATTCCCTGATATTTAGGAATCCTTTATTTAGCAATTCTACTTACGATGTTTCTACTTAGGATATAATCTACGATTTCTCATATAGCGGAATTTCGCGTTCTAAATAAGTAGGTAATTCTAGTTAGAATTCTAATTAACCGCATGACAGTCTTAAACGAATGTGACTCGATATCGTAAGTGAAAGCAGTTAAGAATGATATTCAGGAAGTAAAAGAACTGGAAAAGTAAATCAACAATTCCATTATGAACTATAAAACAAAAATTCCAACGCTATTGTAAAAGTTATTTGCAACAGGAGCGTTTAAAATCGTTTCCGAAAGTGGCTGCTTATAAAATTACCAGCGTCACCGTCAGCGACTTCTGTAATTTTATCGGAGCTCGTTACTTAAGCGAATCGTAATCCGCAAACGTCATGGCCACGCTATTCTATAGTTGAATTTAAAAACCTGGCCAGAGACTAGTTGCTCGGTCGATTTAATGAAATCCCGGTAAGTATATATAGCGTGGGGACGTTAGTGACATAAACGAAGTGGCCATTAATAACGCGCAACGGCTCCACGGTATCACGTTACTTCCCTTTTCGTACCTTTAATTAGCGCCGGTTGAAAAAAATTTCAGTCGACCGGAACGATCTTTTAAGACGGATACAGCTCCTTTATTCTCTTTAAATCGACGCGAGCCATTCGTTTCTTCCAGTCAACTGATATTTCAAACCTTAATCGGACCATGGATAATATAAAAAAAAAAGAAGGAAAGAGAAAAAAAGAACAGTATCAATTCGCGAGACAAAAAACGAGAAAAAGATAACGTCCGACTAAATCAACGTCGACCACCGAGAAGAGAACGAGTTGTTATTCACTTTTACAAAGTTATAATCCGTGATAAAATTGAACCGGTGCCAACCGTTCCGGAATCACATCAGACACTCTGCAACAGGTAACGTTCTCCAACGCATCGTCGAAACAACGAGAACCAAGCCAACTTACGTCTGTTACGATCGAAGCTTGAATTTTTCCAGGATCCAATTTACGACAGTTCAAGGAGGTGCTGTTTTGCGTTGTTTCATCCAATTGGAGTTAGCAGTTTATTCTATTCGAAATCCAACGCAACGATTTTACGTGGCGATTTGTGGTCATTGCCATCTCCGAAAGAGAACTGTGAATTCTAAAATTTGTAGTGGATGAATTAAGAGCGAAAGAAAATTAGCATTCGCTTGATATTCTAATTTATTCTATTGGCTTCTCGATTGAATCGTTCGCAAGCTACATCGATCAGCCCCATAAATGAAATAACAGAATAAAATGATGATATTAGAAATATTATTTTTTCAAATTCGTCTCAAAACTTTCCTATTCGTGAAATTTCTTTATGAAGATTTAACACGTCTATTTTTTGACAACGGTTTGTGACAACAGAAAATGAATTTGATCAGCTTCACAGAGACTCAATTCTCGATATTTGTTTCACTCTCGAATTTTAATACCAACAGTATTCGTTAATTGCGTCGAAAATTAATAAAAATATGTGTTAATAAAAATGCTTTTCCAATACCACAATTGTTCCCTTGCTTTTATTTTCGAATCGCGGGAAACGCACAGCATTTCATTGATATCGCGTTTCAGCTTCGTTAAATCATCTCGCTCAATGAGAATAATGGAAGAATGCCTGTCCAAGCATACTGGGTTTCAGAATTCGCAGAGACTGCACCAAAAATAATTCAACTGCGAATAATAAGGGAATAAGCTCGGATAATTGGCGAACGCACGGCAACTAAATTCCTCGAAATGAACCATTACAGTCTCGATTACGTGGCAGGGGATGAATAAATAATCAGCCGGCCTGCAGTCTCGTTTAGTCTCTGCTCTGTAGCACAGCAAAAAGGATAAACGCGTGGTTAAAAAGAGACAGCGAAGTTCAAGTGAAACTCATAAATGGAGACTCGAAGGCACGTACTCGCGTTTCGACAGCACGATCTACGTGACCATGATTCCTTTTTTCTTCTCGTGACAAGAGATCCTATAGCGACGACAAACGGGCTACTGTGTCTCGAACAAATGCCCGCTAACGACAAATAACGATGAGTCCCATTGTATCTAGCGAATGGTGAGGCGAGCACGCGATCGACATATTTAAACGAGTGCAATGTTTCGATTCACGAGTACTCGTTGCCACGCGGAATCGTTACCTTGCGCTTCGAATACGAATAAACTGGTAACGATCGTATTCGAATTGGACAGAACAGCGTGGAATAGCGGACGAATCCTAATTTCTTGCTGCGAAGTGTTGTATATTCGATGTTAGAAAAATTGAAGCTTCGAAATTTCCAGAGTCAGAAATTCTTTGTAGACATCGAAGTATTCGTTGCATTGCGCCCCAAGTTCGAATAAATTACCAACGATTCGTATTGCGATCAAATTGCATAGAATAGTGAATGAATGCTAATTTCTTCGCATATGCAGGTATCATAAATCCGATTCTAAGGAAAACATCCTTTGTGATCCTAAGAAGATTCGTGAAACGAATACATAATTTCTCCTTCCTGGAAGCTTCGTAAGAACGGATCAGAACCTAATTTTAACTATCAGATGAAGTAACAAAGATTTACTTGCTGAATTACACTCGACGAGCTTCAAGTCTTTAAATATTTTCGTATCTTATTTTCTATGATCGTAACAACGATCGATTCCCAAACGCGCAACGATACGCCGAGAAATTATTTTTGCAAGCAAAAAAGTTGGAATAGTTTTAATTGTTCCGTGAATGAAATTTTGCAGAAATCGTAACGTAGTTGCGCGTTTATAAAATTTCACAGCGTTTCAGTCACGTAAGGTTCATTTACTTTAATTATACGAATGGCGGTAAGGTGGAAAACAGCATGCGATTGCGCTCGGTATGGGAAGCGTGACAGAGAGTAACGATTATCGTGTACTTTCGGGCAATCAGCGGCGAATGGAGCGTCCATGGAAATTCTGCGATGGATATTGGCCAAGAGGAACGGTTTGTATGGTCACGAATTCGATGACATTATTATTCCGAAACGTGTAATACCTGCCGACCCGACTGACGAATATTTGACGCAGCCAGCGCTCGATCCGATTGCATTTAAAATACCTAATTCGGTCGTCGATAGCTGTATGGTGAACTAGTAAAATTGTTTCTAAATATCATCGATAAGAGGTTTAGTAATTCGCTTGTCTACCTGGAAAATAAATTAAATCATTGGGAATGCTTAATCGAAGAAAAATTCCGCCAGGCCGAAGTTGTTTAATTCAAAATGATTAATAGTCAATGTGAACATTGAATATCAATTTTTGGCTTCCTCAAAGAAATTAATTCGATTAATTCAAGGGGGATTTTCTAAATTAAAGAAACTCGTTTTAACATGATTTCACGTGTCTCGGTCTTGGTGGAAACTATAGCAGAAGAGAGAATCAATCACGATCGATTGCACCCCAATGAACAGCCGCGCCACGTAAAACATAACTGAAACAGGGGGATTTGTTGCGTCGCTACGGGACAAATTAAACGCGTCCCTCGTTATTTCACTCAAATTCGCGACAAGATTCCTGTGTAATCCCACCGATCGTGGAGGGACGGATTTATTCGATTTTCCACGCTCATCTTGTTTTCCCGTTACATAGAACGGCGCATTATGATTGATAGGAATTGCTTTCAGATCGAGGAACGTTATTATTGGAAAGGAATTTAAAGATTACAGACAGGACAATGACGTATCATTTTTTGTCACTTTGATGTTTAATGGTGATCCAATAATAAACGGAGTGATAAATTGTTATTATTATTAAACTGACGGGACAAAATGTTTCAAGTCGATTTATTATAATTGTAAACTTTTAGAAGTTATCTCGTAGATTTGTTCTTTTCTACTTGAAGTAAGATATACTATACCAGTAACAGTAATTATTATTTAAGCGAAAGTGCAGATTGATATTCCATGAATAATATAAATTTAACGTATGTACAGTAACAGCATCAATTATTTTAACAAACAATTATTGTAGAATAAAATTCAATCTGAAATCCCTGCTATTCGAATGATTATGAGTAAACTACGGATGTCTTTGTGTTTATAGGAAATTTAAATGTATTAAAATGTATAAAATACATGAAATATCAAATATGAAATTCTCGTTATCATATCTTTTATACATTCATGAAAATATGAATTTGCATGAACGTCGCTAAACTAATTATCCCAAGTACTACATTCGCAAATTCTTAAATGGCTTTCTGTAATGGCTCGTTAAAGAAAAATCCGGAAGAGCAGAGAATTATCAAGATTGAATCTTAAAACGCACCACGAGCTGCGAAAACAGGAGCAACGAAACGATAGGAAAATCGTATTTCACGACGATGGAGGGGTACGGGCGAGGCGAAAAAATCCGGCCAATGGCTGGAAATAAAATAAGTTGCCGAAACCCGTTTTCCGAGCTCTCTTTTCCGAGCTTTGGCTATCGTCCCGTAATTACCGAGCAATTACCTCGGCGACAATGAGAACGTGTTTCGCGGAGCGAATTCGGCGCTCGTTTCGTCAACGACGAACCCGGAAAAAGTAAGACGAGAGAGCCAAGGGAAAAAAAGCGGGCCAAGGAGAAAAAAACCGATCAAGGGTTGGTAGGAAACGAACGGAGATTCGGAGCGTTTGAATTTCAATTCTCGCGAAATTAGTCGGAATTCGCGATCAGTCGAGTACGGATTCGCCGTTCTGAATCGTGGGCCTTTTTAAAATTCCCTTTAAGTTCGTTCGTAACGAGACGCGAACGCCGCTGGAAACTTCTTTTCTCCTTTAGACGATTCACGTCGGTGTTCCCTTATCCTCCCCTCACGCGTTCGCAAGGGAACAAAGCTTTTTTAATTAAGAAAAATCGCTGGATCTCGCGTTCCGTCTGTTGGACGGAATCGTTTTGTCGTGATCGTAATCAAGATTCACCGTGAATTTATTCGGCCACGAGCAAATGAAAATTCACGATCCGGCCCCGGATATCGCAAGGTATACCTTGTTAGGCGGTCTGAAAGCCACGCTTCGAGACAAGGATTTTTCCACTGCTGATTTAGGAAAATGAGATTAGACTGCCGTGTACTGGAGATGCACGTACCTTCTATTTCACATTCCGTTAGCCGGGGTTGAATATATTTGTTCTCGAAGGAAAATAAGGTAAAGATACGGAAATGAAAATTCATGCGGACGACGAGAAATTGAGAACCGAGCGAACGTTTATGTCAGAGTATCGATAGCGAGTGAGAAGTAATTTAGAGAATGTACGTACGTCACATACTTGCAATAACATAAAGATGATCTGATGAATATTCGATGAATGTACATGTTCAATTACAAATATTATGTTTTAGTAAGTTTTACATAATCTGATTTAGCATTCCGGTTATAAAATAAGTTCAGTATTTCTAACTGTGATTCTAAGGTATATAACTTCTGCTATATTTCGATTGGCTATGCGCGTACGAAATACGAAGGAGGAATTAACAATCCAAACAGATGATAATATGTATAAATTGAAAGATGTGAGAAAAATTAGAAAACCAGATACAAAATACACCAAGAATATTTATCTGGGAATCAGGCTACTCTACAGTACTATAACGCTTAGTTTTCCGATTCTAAATTATGTGTAATATTAAACATCATCCTCCAATCCCATATTCTTCACGATTTTCAAAATAAATAGAAAAAACAATATAAGAAAAAACAGAAAGAAGACTTTATCTGCAGTTGATCAGCGCAAAGATGAGAAACGTAACAGTTTCCGCAGAGTGAAACATCAGTAACGTAATTAGACAGTCGGCCAGGTAGAGGACGTAAAACGCGAGAACCGCCACGAAGAGAGTTCCGTAAAAGCTCTCGACGACGAAGAAAAATGAACGGACTGTATTAGCAGCGTTCCCTCGTCGTTCTTAATTAATAGGTAAAATTGCCAGACTGATCGAGTGACGCGTCCGTTTTCTACCCCTAGGACGAGAATAATTATTTGATTCTCTGATTCGTGTTCCGCGGCTTTTATCGGTGGAGTTTACTCGCGCGCGTGCGCGCGCGCTCATCGCGATTAGGGGCAATTTTCAAGCTCTCCGATTAATCAAGTGGCGGCGGATCAGCGCACGACGAAATCGATTTTCAGCGAATCAACCGAGCTAATTTGTCCCGAAACGCGACCGGTACGGTCGTGCCGCGTCAAACAACGCGAGTCCGCGCGCTCTGGCCACCAGATGCGAAAAATACAGACGAACTTATAATTGCGGTAATTAAAGTCGTAAATATCACGCGCCAGAGTGATTCGTGGTCCGCATTCAGCCACGGCTTTCGAATACCGATCGATGGACCCGTGATTAAGAGGGATGAAACATCTATACTTGACCACCGAACTAACAAAATCGAATCCAGCCTCTTTGAAATCGGCTTTTTCGTTCGGAAGAAATCGTTTCAAAGTTTAAATCTTAGTTACAAGCTCGCAAAAACAGATTTGAGAATTATCTCCTAGAAACTAATATCGTAACGTGATTGAAAGCTGTGCTGCAAAGCCAACTTCTGCATGAAAAATTTTGCATTCGTTTGTGAAATATAATAAATAGATAGACTGAGATATATACGTTTCTCTTTTCCTCCCCCATTCTTGTAAAATATAGTAGAATTTTCAGATAGCGAAATAGCGATAATAAGCCCCGACAAATTAATGTATTATGTCTGCTACGACACTGGCGGCTACTACTTGGCCACCAATGCCGTGAATATCATAACGAAGTAGGAATTGTTTATGTTTGTTGTTACTGTCAAGTGCTTTGGTCAGAGTCGAATGTATTTTGATAAAGGAAAATGAAATTGCAGGAAGAACGATAAGTTATTTTTAATTCAATTGGCGATCGATGTTGTCCAATCGGCAAGGGTGAAGCGCACCAAGTGTATGCTGCGTATAATCTTGACACGTTAGATAAACGTTTGCTCTTAACGAAGTATGTAACTGTTTGATCAGCGTTTAATTATCAGCAAGATGGCGTGTATTTAATGAATAGAATTGCGATCGATTCAGACGTATATCTTCCCTTTTGCATTGTGTTTGCTCTCTTCTTCATCTAATGTTGAAACTAGAGCACGAAATACTTTAATCGTTTTATTAAATTCGAGAGGAATACGTAAATCCATTCGACGTTACAAAAATCCAATCTCGACATAGAAAAGATTCTCCTCTTCAATTTTTGCTCCGCAATGAAAAGAAAGTAGCGCAAACAGCGGGCTCTAACTGCTTCGATTATCAAGTCTAAAGTGCAAATTAATAACACGCAACGCGGTGCGAATGTGCGTACACAGAGAACGGTAACGTTTCACAGAGATGGCAAGTTGGCGGTAGTTTTGATTCCGGTTCCGCTTCTCAAGTCCCAAGTCTCGTTTACCCTGTATCGTTCTACCTCGCGCGGTTGTTACGTATTTAATGCACGCTCACTTGTACCCGCAACCTCGGAATCCAAATAAACTCGTTGCGAGATTTAGCAGACGCTTGCCTTTGGAGTCTAGATACGAGATTAATTGTTCGCCCCTGGCTACGGGTACCGCTAACAATAAGTTAATTAATTTGTCTCGTTATAGTTTCGGGCAAACAGTACCAACAGCAAGAAAGGAGAAAACTATTTCTTAACGTTTCATAGAGAATTTCCATTACGATACGATTGACTTAAGAAATTGTATTGGGTTTTGATATACACTACTTTTGCTTCAATGCATATGTTCAATATATATATATTTATGCAAAAACGGGGGCGAATTTATATTGCGGTACACTATTTGCAAAAGTGAATTGAAATATTAAAAGTTAAACACTCTTTCAATTGTTTCAAGTAGGTTTAATAAGATAAAAAGTAGACAAGAAACAGATACCACTGATGAAAAATATCATTTACAGATAGAAGAACGCAGTATAAGTAAAATATATATAGGAGAAACAGTTGCGCGGAGATCGACGGTGAGCCTTTCAGTAGAATAAGTCAACACTCGTCAGACGAGCGCGTTAGAACTCGAGTGACGCTGAGCTCCTCGATTCTAGACGAATATTTTGTATTTATAAAGTATCGTGTACCTTGTCTTTCGTTAAATTTCATTTATTCTTCTAGTCTATCCTTCGGTATATAAGATCAATGTGATAGTCTTTCAAGACATCGAGTACTTCTGAGACCTATTAAAGCTTTCAGAAGAACCTTTTATCAAATAATTTATATTCTTCAACATCGCTTCAAAAATAATCTATTAACCCTCAAGATGATATTATCTCGACTTATATCTTCTAGAGGACAAATCTTCAATTCTGATTCAATAATCGATATAACCCACTTATCATGTAATTTCAAGTCCAATTTTCACAATCGTCACTATTCGTCAATGTCCACGATGGTTCCTCGTCTAACCAAATCTTTCAACGTCGATTTACCCTGATAAATAACAAGAGACTTAATAGGCTTGGATTTGGAAGAAACGTTCAACGTCACCGATGATCTAAACCAAGCGTCGAAACGCGTAAACCACGGGCGATCGCGACGGACGTTGACGTACAAACGACGCGGCGGGGCCTAATTTAATCGACCAATTACGATACTCCATCGTACCGTGCTCTAACCATACCGTACGTCCATCGCGATATTCCTGTGAAGCACTCGATGACACTATGCCGCATTGTGGACGCGGTTTAACGCCCGGCCAGACCTATGATTTATCCTGAGCGAACGGCAAATCGTGAAACGAGGCGGAAACGTAATGCCAGCCTGGGAAAACTCGATGATCCGCATTAGGCAACGATTCCACAAGCCTGTCCGAATCACGAAACCATTCACTGAAACGGACGAAGCCTCGTCGTCTGGTCGACAAGCATTGTTACGATTCTGGTTACAATCTGGACCAATTTCTGTCCGACTGTTTCTCTCGTTACGTTTCTCGTTACGTCTGTTAAGATTTCAAACGCTGCCTGGATTTATTACACCGCGTTACAGCTAGACTACTCTAACATAATACGTTCGTGAGATTCGGTTACTTGGAAATCTCTTCCAGTCGATTAAAAAATATATCAGAGTTCTAACGACATTATATTATGAATATACACGATAATTAGACAAATATATTTATGCAAGTTTATAATTTTATAAACATAATTAAAAGAATGGAACCTGACCAATAATGTTTTTTGTATTATACTTGTATTTTCCATGTTCAGAATCGAGACACGAATTTATGAAATGCTTTTGATCCTCATTATAATAATCATAATACACCTTTCTCTGACACCCTATGAAAGCTGTACAATAACATCGCAATAACTATAAGCTTCTACATATCTGGACTCTGATAGAACGTCATTTGACGGTGTAGAAACAGCCTCTTCTCCCTCAATTAAGGCAATTGAAATTATGTCAAAGCCCCGTCGCGGTTTAATTAAATCACCGCGGGGGAAACGTGACGTTTCACGCGGTTCCAAATTAACCGGCTGGCCGATGGAAGAGAGGAAGAAGACGGGGGGCTCACAACACGCGTGATTTCAAGTACAGCCAGAAATCCATCGAACGTAATTTACCTGTAATTAATGTTATCGATTTCCCGCCGCCGTCGCGCAACCGGCGTACTGGTAATTATACAGAAGCATCGCGGGCATATTTACGCGGGAAAATACAGTAGATCGTAATTACACACAACAAACGCAACGGAGTATGTTAATCCGTTCGGACGATTCGTTGCCAGCCGATCGCGTTTGCCAAACAATAACATCGCCACCCTGCCACTCGCCTTGTTTCCTAACGATCTCGTTGAATTTATCGATGTCGTTTTCGACGGATTGAACAGCGCTATAGAGTCGTGTTAATTCGTTTTTAACCACCCAAGATTATTCGAATGGTAACTTAAATATGTCGTTCTGGATTTCACCAAAAAGGTTGCTGATAGAGCAATGTATACGTACAATATGGATGGAAACGTTTGGCAAAATAAACTATCATGGTAGCGGAATGAATCTTAATTGAACAATAATCGAACAAGTGTGTCATAAAATCCAATAAATTCTTAAAGGCGTAAGATGATAATTAAAGAAGGAGAAACTCTAACAAATTGTTCTGCACTTTATAGAGAAAGTTTCTTTATAGAGCTGTGTAATCGGATCATAGTAAAATAAAATATCAAAGCAGTGAAATAAATGTTCATTGAAGAATAATCGAATATGTGTATTATAGAATCCTATAAATCGCAAGACGATCATTTAGAACGAAGTACACGCTTAAAACTTTAATTTGCTTCTTCGCTATATCCATTCCATCAAAAGCGCCTGCCGTAAATTATGTGAAAGTGAAGCAGTGTAGAGTTAACTTGTATCTAAAAGCAAAATGGCATCGAGCTAACAACCTTCGACGAGCTTTAAAAATACATGGTCGCTGGCATGCACGTAATATCGAAATATCCACATACTAATATCAATTTACAGTCGTAGTTTTCATTCCAGGCTGTTTACCCTATAGCTCCCCCAACTGTACGAACCGAGCACACGAGATTGCGAAAGAATCAGGGTGCTTATATGGGGACGATGTTTGCGCGTGTACGTCAATGCTATGGTAATACTCTCGTAAAGCGAGCTTCCCCGTGGCGATATCTCGCGGTGGAAATGCAGTCGCGTACGCGCGGAAATAATTTCGCGCCGATGCTTCACCCTTCGCGCGTTTTATCGCAGACACGCACGGGAAGCAGAGGTGAGGGTGAACAGAAAAACGAAAGGAGGAAATAAGGGAGGAAAGGGGAAGGAAAGAGTTTTCCGTAGGTCGCGTGGGTCGTATTACGGAGCTGTAAATTCAACGACGAGTTTTCCCGGGGAAATTATAATTTTCCCTCCTGCAAAGAGGCGACTCTCGTGACGCTAATGCGAGCGTGCATTAGGAGAGAAAAATAGCCGAGGGACGTGGAAATTTGTATGAAGGCGAGACCGTCCGCGGGTTAATCGCCGGGAAAATGGCGACAATGGCATCCCGCCGCGAATTAAGAATCGACCATGCGAGACCAGCCCCCGGAAATAGGGGTTGGCCCAGACGTGAACGTGTTCGCAGTTAAGAGGCCGTACGGTTTCTTAAGAACGTTTCCAAGATTTTCAAATAACGTGGAACGAAACAGAGAAGCTTTATTGGTTGGTGTATTAAAATTAATAATAAAATTAAAATAAGTTTTTAATTATTTAATACGTGATTAATAATCTCAGATAGTTCGCTTATTTTACTCAGTGATTTTTTGACAGTCAAAATTTGTACAGTACCTGCACGATTTTATAAAAGATATATCACGTCACTTTTATTGTTAATCATCTTTCCTTATTGTAAACATATTTCATTATCTTTATAAACCGGGGGAAAATTTATGCGTTTTAACGAGTTGAGTCACATTCGGAATGATCAAAATGTATTTTATATGAACGTCCTATTTACGTATGAACATGTACTTCATCTTCAATCGCTTTATTATGAATAAAATTAATATATTACGCTCTATTATGTAGTCTGACTTCGATGTTTCAAAATTGCTCGTAATTACGAGCATCGCATCTTTTTCATCAGGCAGATTTACGCGGTCGGACAATTTCCAGGTTTGAAGTATGCGAGCACGACCATTTCAAGAGTAAAATTTAAAATTGCATTTAATTACCGATCGTACACGTAACAAGCTCATCTCCATCCAGCCATTAAAAATTTCATGAAAACCGTACGATCATCCTCCCTCTTATGAACCAAACAAAAGGGAAAAAAGAACAAAGGAAAAATATACCAGACTAGCAAAAAGAGAGATAAAATAGAAAACAGCAAAAAATAATTCACTGGTTTGCTCGTAACGGGAACGCTTCGACATCGTAACGGCCCCCCATAAAGGGAACCCATTCACGGCTAAAGCTCCGTCGTTCGAACGATAAAGCGCGGCCCGGAAGCTTTGTTTATTGCAAAACTCGCCACGAGACTTGCTTGTTGAAGCGGACTGTACGCCAGAGTTATCGGCTTGCTCGTATAAACCCGTAGGGAAAGGAAGCGGCGGAAGAGTTAAGCCAATTTGGCTCCCAAACAAGTACGTGCTTCATGCACAGAAATGATCCACTCGAGCCTTAAGTCTCTTTTATGGGATCACTCGAAGATGGTCTTGTACTTCTTGCTCTAAGCTGTTTCAGAAGCTGATTCCCTCCTCTTTCGCTCTCGTCGTTCACCCATTCCACGCTCGCTGCTTGCTCATTGCATCACGATCGATAAACCACTTCAATTACCTCATACGTAAGCGGCCTCGGCAAGTTGATACGCCTCGGAACACGTGCTCCACGTTCGCGAGATCTACCTACGAGTTTTTGAATCTTGTTTCCCCGATCCTCCTTCACCAACTAGTTCAACCCTCGCGACGCAACAAAGCTTCGACTTACACTTGGTTGCGAATCGACGATCATCCAACGTGGACGAGGATCAGACACGAGAAGAAAGATGGTTTATCGCGGCAACGTGAGTATCATTAATCGAATAGCGGATACATGTGGAGCACGGTGGCACCCCTCCGTGTGCTTCTTGCGTGAAAAACCGGAGGGGGTTGGTTCATCAAGGTCGCGTCACAGCCAAGATGAAGTGCGCGTTCCACTTCGGGCCATGGGCAATCTCTCCCCCGTTGACATTAATTACAACTTGCTTCGTGAAGATTGAAGGGACGAAAACGTGTTTTCCTTTTTGGACGATTCGGAAATAATTTCCTACCATAGTTTGATAATTAGAAAATTCCACGTTTATAGATATTCTTTTTTCTGGTAAAAATCTGACAGATATTTTGATGGTCAATTTCACTGTATTTATTTTGCATTTCATTGTATTATAGTTATTAAGGTGAATAAATTCTGTGAAATGGGCATTTTTAACTAAAATGTCAGCTTCAAGTGGATACCTCTCTTGTGCTTTTCATTTAATCGCCATTGGTTTCAACAATTTTGATAACATTTACGTATACTAAAGTATTACCTAGCTTTTCAAAGAGGTAATGATAGAACAATAAATTAATTCTTCGCTGGAGTAATATGAAAACAAGAGCGTTGAAACTCTACTACTACCCTTACTGTCTCCTAAAATACCAATTCTCAATTCATGATTAACTGCTAATTAAAGTAACGTGAAACCAGAACGGTCAACAATTATAGAAATATCCCTATTGCCTTCCGAAGAAACCATTTCTCCATTGATGATTAATTTCCGATTAGATCAACGTGGAAACATAAGGGTTAAAAATCACACGACTATCCGTATCGTCAGCTAAAAATCCAACCCTCCATTCATGTTTAACTTCTGATTACAGTAACGTGGAAACAAGAGGAGTAAAAATCACGGAACTGTACCCTGATCGCTTTTTAAACAAACCAATTCTCGATTCGAAGCAGGAAGACGAGAAACGCGACGTAACAGAGATCGAGGATATTAAAATGTCGTTTACGCGTGCATCTTTCGGCCATCGATGTATCCGTCGAAAATATAATTCTCGTGGCGTTGCGCGTCGCCATCCTTATCTCTTCCGTGCCGGCGGTCTCAACGCCACGTTTTTCGACAGACAGCCAAGGCAAAAACCGCGAATCTCGTGACCGCATCAGGAATCTATCAGCATCGACGAGGGTTGCGCAGCTTTTTGTCCACTAACCCCGATACTAATCCCGTGTGTGCGATCTCGGTGAAATTTCAGGATGACCTAGCGCGTCCGTATCTCGCGCCTTTCCACGGCAAATCACGAGCCGTTAAATATTCTAACGCGATCCTAGGATGACGTTGGCGGTTTCGGAGGAATTCCGCGGGAGGATTGATCGGCGAATAACTGGCCGGATAAACTGGTGCATTTCACCCACCAATGGAATGCATTTTCGTAGCGATAAGCTGTAAAGCCAAGGAATTGACGGGCGTTGGGAACGAAAGGAGCGGAAGAGTGCGATAAGCTTCGCCTTTCACGTCCTTTCGAAGTTGCTCGAGATTATGGGATTTGTATTTAACGATGTAGGTGTTTTATCTTGCTTGCACGCATACTAATGAGATCGTTGTTCTTAAACGCGCTTAAGAGTGTCAATCAAACGTGTAATATAGCGCGGTTATGTATTTAATAATTTAATCGAGAATCACAAAGTGTAGAGGCAAGTAGGAAACAACAATTCGTGAAAATAAATAAGTCACGGTGTGATCTTCGCGCTAAAGTTCTTCTATCTGAAGACGTGTTTTCCGGCATAGAGGGTTTCGAGGATCCCCAACAAGTTCCAGCAACGCGAATTCCAGAATCGTGAGTTATCGACGGGAAGGAAAGGGTTAAGGAAGTTGGAAGGCGAAACGATTAAACGGCATTCCACGGGGCCACGGAACTTTCCGCTTTCCGGTAACTTCTTTCGGAATTCATGGCTCACTCAGCATTCCGCGCGGATTATGTCCAGATCTGCTCGAGATCTGTTCTCTGTGCCGCGAAATCGGCGCCCTAAACCGCTGTCTTGTCGAAAGAAACTTCCTATCGAATTCGCGTATCGCACAAAAATAACTTTTTAATTCTCGTTCTTTTCAAAAAGTCATTTCCATTATATATTTCTGTTCTATATTTGATAATTTCGATGAGTGGCATGCATTATAGATCTAAAATTTCTAATTATTTCTTAATTATATCTACACTGAATCTCTATCTAATTTTGTTACAAATTAAAAATAAATGCTACATGTATCGATAATCAATTTCTTTATTTCAACAGATGTTCGTACGAGAAGATTAAAGGACAGGGATATTAAGCTGACTTTTTATTTTAAATTCTTAGATTCTATAAAATATACGATGACTCCATACTTTTGTATACCAAAAGTATACCGTCCACAGTGTAAATTTACCGGAATCGAAAGGTCAGCGAGTTGAACATTTATTTCGCATCGTGTAACACGGTAAATAATTCACGTTTTATCGAAGCACATCGATAATGAGCTTAACGGGCAAAGAAGATTAACCAAATGTGAATTCGTAATATTCCATGGATAAATTAAATACAAAAAAAGAACAAATAAAATAAATCTGCGATTACCACGCATTTGTTAGCATTTTAATTATATGTAATCGTTCGAAGTCTGCCTTGTACGATTTATCGAACGACCTCGCGGGTTGCGAACAGTAAACCGATCGTGTGAATAGGTCACTGAAACAAACTCGAAAAAGTTTCGAACGAGACGTGTTCGATTGTCGAATTAATTCGATGCACCGAGAAGCGGATAAATAGGTCAATTTATCCGATGGAACGTGGCCGAGTCGTTCGAACACAGGGGGAAATAAATACCCTTTGACGACGAATTTCGTGAAAATTCACGTCGGCCGGTGACTTTCGATCGGCTTTTCATCGCCACCGAGAGAAACCGTGTCAAGTGGACATGATTCGAGCGATACTCGGCTCCACTTTGACGAAATTAGCATACATGAATAATTGGAAACTGCCAAAGTATTCTTCTGTCGCGATCTTTCAATCTGGAGACTCGAATTCTAATGGGCTAAAGGCAAAGTGATATTGAAGATTTCAAACTTTTACGATAGACTTAGATTACCAATCTCCTCCGATTTTTATAGAATCACTGAGTAAACGTATTTTCTGTAGCCTATAAACATAAATACAGTACTTTGATGTATCAAAATAATTTTAGTATTTTTCTACGAGCTGCATTAATTTCTATATTAAACATCAAACAAAATTTGATTTTCTGAATATTTGATTTTCTGTATCTCCAAGTATCAGTTTGTCCGTATAGTTTCTTTCGTTTCATAAGGCGATAATAAATGAACAACAATTTCTATTTTATACTATTTTATTGAATTAGGTATGATCCATTTCGTTCTATTTCTATTATTACGTTCGTGCATAATTCAATAAACTAATATAAAACAAAAAACATTGTGCGTCTATTATTTCCTTATAAAACGAAAGAAACTTTTCGGACAACCTAATGTTTCGTATGTATGAATTTCAATCACATTTCCATCTTTCGCGCAAACAATTCCATAAGATTCAGAAGAACAACATTTTCATTGTAAAACAATTACGAAAATTCTGGAAAATATCCAACAATAAATATAATTGATATAAAACGTAACACGAATTAACACGAATTTCAAACGCGAAATAATATTATAACGCGAATGAATTTTCCACGGCGTTGAAGTTTTTATCGCGGCGATAAATTCCCGTGGTTTACTATACATATAATATGTAATGCGTTGAAACTGTTCCATGAACTATCGAGGGGGGTGATGCTTCATTATATCGAGCAAAATTTATTTTTTCGAAATTCACGACGTATCGACGGTCCATGGCGTGGATCGAAGGTAAGCGGCGGCGAGTCAGCGCAAATACGCGTTTCATTAAACCGCCATGAAAAGCCCGCGATATATATGACCACGAGCGTATGAATTTTCGGGGGAACGAGCGCCGATATGGACGACGTATCGACGCGTCGCTAACTATGCGTCGCATGATGAAAATCGTGAAATTTCCACGGTCGCGGGATTAAATCAACAAGTCAAATTGCACGCGGTATAGAGCTCTCGTGAACGTTTAGTAGCTTGGTGAACGGAAGGAGGAGGGAAGGGGAGGGAGGGTTACGCGTTTCAGATCGAATCGCGATCGTTTCGCTAATAATATTCGCGCGCGGCGATCAAAGGGAAACGTGACTTCCCTGGGAAACGCGACACGAAATCAGCAACGTTGGATAGAACCAGAGGATCGCGGAAGTTTCGTTAATCGGCTTGGAAAAATTCGCAAAGAGGATTAAATTTTATTGCAGCGAAAGAAATACGCGGCCGTTTCATGGCGACAGAATAAAAGTCCGGCCGTGGCCGAGCCATGGTACATTCATATTACAGGTGGGGAAAAAAGCTTGGCAAAAAGAGAGGTTGAAACGAGAGGACAAAAAGGATCGGTGAAAAAGGAAGGTGATAGGTTCCATCGACATTTACCAAACGCGGGATTAAGCCACGCATTGACACTCGCGAAAAAGGCTCGATTATTCGCGTGTGGCTACACAACTGTGCACCTATTTGCCGATAAATCCACGAATTATCGATCGGTCGATCGTAAATTAAATACGACGACCCCTAGTGTCGAGGGAACGCCTACCAGCGGTACGGGGTTAACTCTGTGTCACCCTTTCGGCCGAGTACCTCTGCGTGTACCGTATATATCGCATCGTCGACGACGCATTCACGGATTTTTCACAGGCTTTGTGCGTGAGACAGCACGCTATCAAGGTCTAGCACCCTTATACTTACGCGTACGCCTAGCGATGAAAGAACTCGCTCTGGTGAATAGCAAAGAAGGCTGTTTCAGAGAGGCTGAGTAAGAACGAAGGGGTGAACGTACAACGTCGCGCCCATCTCGATGACGTCATCTACTGTGATCGTTCGACGAGGCGAGTCCTACAGCTTTCGATTAATTCAGACTAACCTCTGAAGCGCAAGGGTGTTTTAATTGGAGGAGAAAAGAGTATTGTCTTCTGAGAAGATTAAAATTTGATCGTTAAGTGTTTGTATAGTTCCATAGAATCCTGCAATTGGTGTCGCGGCTAGTATTCATCGTCGTTCCATGTTCGTCAACTTGAATGATTCTTCGAGATATTAGACACGTATGGTAGCTCACGAAAGTATATATATATTTTCAGAATAATTTCAAATACTAATACAATCGTGGCAATATTGTGCCTCGTTACAGCTAATAAAATTTCCAGATGTTTCGTGTAACAAACAATTTACGTATAGAGATTTCCTACGGTAAATATTCAAATACTTAAATCATCGCACGTGTAAATTCCTTCAAATTCGATCACTCGCGATCAACTATGAATCATAGCAAGCATCACGCGACTCTTAATTGGCGAATCACTGTTTCATTCGGAACATATTCCACGTAAGACGTAATGACTAAGACACGGTTGTAATTCTTGGAAGCAATTGCTGGTCGCTTGGAACTGTTAGGGAGGATTTTATGGTGATCGACGATTTCCTGCAGCGGCCGCCACCCCTTTATTACCAAACGAACACTGTCGTCACCGAATCTATAAACGAACGATGCCGCACGAATGATTGCGTATTAAACTGCATAGCCGGTACCAGGCGCACACTGGTGCGTTTCGTTTGATCGATGATGTTTTTGGGTCTGGCATTTCTCTCCCCTTAATCGTACGAACGAGAATCAAGCGAATTAATTAGTTTATGTGATTTAAAGCCAGCAAATCGTCCTTTCGTATGGCAACAGTGTACAACATACAGTTTCCATTCGAATTGTATTTTAGCTTATTTGCATCTCTTTGAAGAGGCCAGGGCAAACTCTATCCCATTTCCCAGGCGAACTTGCCTTTCCTTCACGTAGTTTTGGTCTGTACGTTCTATTTAACCGTGGATTGTTCGAATGACGTATCTATTTACCGGCCAAACGGCACAAAGAAAATTTTTCAGAGGAACCCTAGCTATCTAATAGCCTCGTTAACGTCATTAAGGTTCTCTGATTGCTGCCAACTCTACGATCGAATAACATCCTTACGAGGAGGGGACCCTGAAATTCGATTGCGAGCCACGTCGAGCGACGACATTGATTATAAAGATTGCTCCTTAATTCTATTTTCTGCCTCGCTGTTTATACAACAACGTCTTTATTATCTACGATGCGATTAAACGGATTACTGGAGCGACAATGTAACTCCATCTTTATGTACCAGAATCGGAACAAAACTATATTTTTAGCCATATAGTACGAGCTAAGATATAACGAGGTCGTAAATTAATTTATCAAGAAGCGACACTAACTGATGTCTTAGGTTCCTGACCCACTTATAACGTCGTACATTATACATGTTCTGTTTTAAATACGACCACTTGTAACCAGTAATGCTTTATTTATAATTAGACGAGCCGCGATTATTTATTTCAATCTCAATAAAGCAGAGATTTTAGTAGAAATATAATATCAATTTTCTTTTAATCCACTATACGCGGTATATTGATTTCGTATCAAAAATTTCTCTCCGTACAGGTTTGATCGAGGTTCTTGTCTTCGTATATTTCTGTCAATTCCCTTCCTCCGACATTCGAAACTCAATTTAATTTCTGACTGATTTTACGATCTGGCTGTATCGTGGCACGGACTCTTCTTCTATAATACCGTGTCACATTCGTGATAGGTTGCGTTTGAACAAAGACAGGTTGTACTTGTAACGAAGTCTTGTTTTCAATCTAACTTTAGCTTCGGAATTCTTCGAGAGGGACAGCAAGATATCTGACAGCACGTTATATCAACGAGTAGCTGTAATAACATCTACTTAAATCGCTGCTAGAAATGCTTCAAAGACATTGATTGCATTGATTATACAGGTCGACATTAATCGATTTAAGTTAATGTAATAAATAAACTGATATTTTATCTGCCGAAAATGATTATGGTTTTACTACCTATTTTCAAAATCTTATGAAATATCTTTTAAACTACCAGGTTATTTCCGTCTTTGACTATTTCATATGAAAATAGAATATACTTGTCCGCCAAGTGCTACAAAAATTAGCAAATTAACAGATATAAACTTATCCTACTTTTCCTGTGTAGTCTTCGACAACTATGGAGACGTTCGCGTGACCAATTCTTTTTATAAAATAGAAAAAAAGGAGAAAAAGGAATAGGAGAAACGGTAGAGAAGGGAATGTGGCGCGTCGCGTTTAAGCAATTAAGTCACGAGACCGCTTTATCGTCGAGCGATTCGAGTTATTTCACCGATTCACTTGATTCTCTCTTCCTCCCGTGGCTTTTTTTCCCTGTTCTCGACGATATCACTGGCAACTTCCTCGCGAATAATTTCAACAAAGCGGAACGGCCAGAAAATAGCGCGAAATTCGCGGAGGCCGGCCACGGGAAGCCGATAAATTTAGCCCTCGCATTCTCGCATATGCTCTCGCCCTCCGAGAAAACATTTTATTTCCGCGCAATAGCCCGAGCCGATACATTACGTTGATATCGGAACATTTTTCGGCCGATTCGTAAACAATTTTCACGATACGAATTGGCGTGCTCATCGAAATTGCGTGCCATTGATGCGGGACGCCCATATTCGACGAACGAATGTTCATTTATTTGCAAACGTCGCGTGGTTCACGTCTTTCGTACTTTTTCATTTTCCCTGTGCACTTCAACTCGACGCTTCCATGATGTTTCACGGTTTATTCTCATTGCAATTTATAAATGGAACGCGGACGTTAGTGTCAATTCATACTAAAAAAAATTAAATTTAAATAAAGATTTATTTCAACTGCTAAATATTATACTGTGCGCCTTACTTTAGAGATTTTATCTATCTTTTTTACGTTACGTTACGTGCAAATTTTTGCATCTTGAAATTTTGTATAAATTTATAAAAACACACCCGCGATTCATTTATAAATGATATCTGTTCCTATGAATTAAATCATGTATGAACAAAAATGTGCAACGTATATCCGTATATCTCTCTTTTATTTCATATATTCATCATTAAACTGCTGATATTTATGCATTTATGGAAAATTCAAGTGCGCAAAATACATTTAGAAAAGCGTACAAATTTTCATTTAACTGCTGGTTCATGTTCCATGTTCGTAAAAATACGAATCCACCTAACCATCCGCAATCTCACCGTGGTCAACGTTATATTTCATCATTGAGCCTGATACCAAACACTCTAGTCGCATCAATTATAATTTCCAACTTCTGAAATTAAACCTGCAGGACTATAACTAACCATAACCTTTTTTCTTCTTGCAAACGAATAAAATTTCATTTGCCGAGGGTTAACCAACGAACTCCTTCAACGTTCGACGAGCAACTAAAATATTGGCTTAGCAGCTCGACGAATAACATTCATCGAAGGCAAGAGGAAAGATGTTCCGTTTCTATTCCATTCCGTTCTGTATTCCATAGAAAACTATCGTCGATCGAGGGGGTCTGAAAAGGGTGGATAAAGATCTTTCTATTTCTGGTAAATCGTTCGATTCCTTCGACGTGGATATCTCGGGGTCGCGAGTCGAACGGAAGTCGCGAGAATCGACGGAATTGCCTACAGAGGCGGTGTTTCGTTGCTTCGTTGGGAATTTTGTCCGCTCGCGAACCTCACAGAGAAACGTCTGTAACGGGCCGTAATATCTCGTTTAAAGGCGTCGACGTTTCCACGTGTTCGTCGGGGTCCTCGTTAAAGCGAAACAATGGGCATTCGGATTACATCCAATTCATTTATCACGTGGTCTCTCGCGAGTACCGAGGGGAGAGCCACAGAGGAAGGGAAAAAACAATGGAAAACCTGGCGACCCTTCTATCGACCATCACGGCCGGGTCCAGCGTATGCTTGCTAAGATATTAATTTCTTCGTTAATTCGTACCGGGATATATCGTGCATTATGTTTCTTTAACGATCGCTCTCTGTTATTCGATCAAATAACATATCTTGACAATGGAAGAAAATAGTGTGTGATTTAAAGGTATAGACGTACGTGGACTTAAGGGTGGTTTTTCAACACTCTTAAGATACTTAGAATTCGATAGTACTTTTTTCTTTTTTTTTTTTGTAACATTTTTTAAAATCGAGCAAAATACGAAAGTGGAAATTTAAAGAAACCTAAATGTGATATAATGTATTCTGGAGAAAAATTGTACGATATGTACAAAGATAGAGGATCTCCGAATAAAGAAACTATCATATGGAAACGATTATCAACACGAATGACAAGTTACAGATTAATACAAAATCATTAAAGAAATTGCATTTTCGAAACAACTTCATCATCTGGAAATCTTCTAAGAAGAGAAAAAATGCCATACCTATAACCTACGTGATCAGCCTAAACGGCTAATCAATTCAACAGCTTAAGAACTCTCAAACGCTTGAATGAACTTTTCCAAGACACCAAGAAGCTACATAAAACGATACCGCGTGACGTTGTCTTCACAGGCAAAACACCTATCCAGCAGGTGTTCGCCGCGGGAAATACGCTTCACCAACGATGTTACTTATTATTAAGGAGACTGTGGGTCGCGAGATTCGCGCGAGACCCACGGTTGAACGTGCCAGTCTTGATAAGCGTGGAAATTAGCAAGCAGCGTGGCGCAATTAGTCAGGAGGCCATGAACGTGCCAAAAAGGCTAGTAAACTCGTGGCTTGCTTCGCTGCAACTTCGCGGCGACTTCGAACGTAAATCAAGCGGCGAGTGGCGCTCGGTTTTAGCGGGACACCCGGTACAAACAGAGTCTAAAGGGTTCGTCGGGTGGCGGGTTGCTCGCGGATTAATATCCCTATCTTCTGTTCGTCTCTGCACGACCCCTTTCATAGGTACACGAACGTGCACTACTGTTTTGCGTGCACGGAACCAACCCCCTCCCCCGCCAGTCTCCCTCCGCTTCTGTTGTACCGATAGTCTCGTGTTCCTGCGACTACGAAGGGGAACTTCGATTTATGACTCTGTGCAAGTTGCTTCGATGAACCTCGATGTTCCTTTGTAACGCCGACTTTCCTTGCTCTTTTGTGCGTGCACTTTGATATCGTGACTGGAAGGTTTGTTCTTTTTAGAGAAGATGATGGATGTTTCGTCGGTGATTGAAAATTGTTGGAGAATATGAAGCTGGATTTTGATATGGGATACAGGTGATCGAATATTTGCAGAAGCCTCTCGTGAATTTATTATCCGTGTTATTAGAAACATTTGAAATTTCGTCAGCACTGTAACGGAGTATCGTGTGTCTCGATTAGATTGGTCGAGTTTGAAACAAATCTTGTATTCTTAAAAACACAATTTCTTATAAGAGCATGTCCTACCCACAACTTTTAATCGATAGAGTAAATATTCTTCGTTTATGAGAGAGCAATCCACGAAAATGAATCTCGATCGAATATTCCATGCATTAACCAATATCGAAGTTCGTATTGGAAGCTATTTCCCCTCATATTCAAAAAGACACCTGAACCACCCTAATTCCTAATATGTCTAATTTGCCTACACCAATAAACCGTCATAATTAGCGACCATTTAGCAATGGTTTTATAGCTAAAATACCAATTCCGGCAAACGTCGCATATTAAATAGTATACACGTATATCATCAACTCTTCCTTGGAACCTCTATTCGTCGCTTGATTTCAAGTTGCGCAACGCGAAACGCGTTGCCGTTTCACTGAAACCAGATCGTTCGCCAAAAGACAAATCCATGGCTGGAAAACAGAAACGGCGGAGTTTATATCCGAAGTTAATCTGTCCAATTCCATTGTTCTATCGCTCGATGGTTGGTAAGTAAGTCAGAAATTATCCAACCAGAATATTCGCTTTTCGTGTGACTTAACGTTGGCTGTGGTAACAAACGAACGCGCATTTCTTCTTGCTACGGAAACTTGCATTTGATTCGCGAATAAACAGGAAGAGGAAGGAAGAGGGGAAGAGATAGACGCAGAGTCTCTATGCTAATCCTGAATTCAGGGATGAACGGTGATACCGCGAATTCCGGAAGTCCCCGGGATTTAGCAGCGCTACAGGAGTTTCGTTGGCGGCACACGGCTACGTTTTCGATGCTCGTCTAACCGCTCTGCCGCGGCCCGCGGTTAAGTGGTTTAGAACATTGCGATCGGCAGCTCGTGGCGGACAATCTGGAAACGTTTCCACGAGGAGACGCACGGTTTGCTGAGCCACCGTATGAGTTTGCCGATTAATTTGACAACAAGCACACGCCGACTGCGGAACTTTGCAAATGGCTCGTACCGTGATTTACATGCCCGTACGGTTTATCGATCTCTACCCTGCCTCGACGAAAAACAAGCTCGTTCGTTCTGCGGACGTACCCGAATTCCCGATGAGTTCGAACGGGTGTGTCCTCTGATGAAGTCCCGATCAATTGTGGATTTTGTGACGTATAATAGTGAAAAGGCATCGATGAATTTTAGAAATATCAGTGATAATTGCAAATTGAAAGACGTCGGTGCTTATAGAACTGCGCTGGAAATTTGAACGATCGTGAAATCTGCGATACTCCGTAAAGACAGGAAAAATGAAACAGTTTCAGATATGCTAATGACAATCGTGTGAGTTAGATACTAAAAAATCTGCACTGGAATCTCGAATAATCATGAAATCTGTGATGTCCAGTATCGAAAGGAAATTTTAGAAATATTAATAATAATCGTGAATTGAAAAACACAGGATTGCGAATCATCTAAATTCGTTCCTGAACGTGTGTATGAAATTTAAAGTAACGTCTTCATCACATCGTGAAAGCGATTCAAATAATCGACGAAGGCAATAGAAACGCTCCTTAAAAGAATCGAAAGACGCGGTGTGTATGCTCTTTTATCGTGCAGGGATGACTGAGAAGAGTGAATGCAATGGACAAAGGTAAATTGCGGTTACAATACAGGGGATAATAAGCGGTCACCCTCCGCACACTTCCATAAAGCGAACGTAAGGGGATATTCGTTTGCCGACGCGTCCATTAAAACGGACTCTCGAGTGGCCGACGGTGGTGAAGGACGTCGGGACCAGAGGCTGTCAGCTCCAATAGGAACTGCCATTAAAACTGATAGAAAGAGAGCTGGTACTTCGAACGGTGCGGCTTTATTATTCTTAACGACTGCCTAGAAGTCTCCCCACGATATTCCCAATAATATCGTGTCGTAAACGTCCGCGTTCAAGGGGGCGACGTCGAACCAACACGAGATGACGTTTTTATAAGATGAGCAAGCGTTCGCTATAACGAAGATAGCAATGCTACAAATTTTCTACTTACACCGAGATGTGAAAGATCCCATAAGGAACTACAATATCTTTCGATGATTGATTAGATAATACAATTTTATTCCTTTATCGATGTGGATATCATTTAATGATTAGAACGGTGTATTTTAACATATTATGGTTAAAAAAAGGAATATCTTGCGTGCAAAAATATGTAAGATTTGAGCTCAGAGCATGATCCAAATGAAGTTTTGCGCAAAAACCAACGTTCAGCATGTGAGAGTCGTCGAAAACTTTTAGTAAACGTGGATGGATACGTCTTGAGAGTATTTCCGTATTTTTGTCGAGGTGGGCGAAGGAAATGATAAAAGAGAATATGCGTTTAAGTTTATGTTAATTGTTGAATAACAATTTCGAGTTATGTTGCGTTGCATTGTATTTCACGCTTTAGAATTATTTTCGATACACCCAATTACACTAAACTATTTCACAACCTTTATGCATTCCAACTCTCCAAAAATAGTTTAGTAACAACAATTCTAAAAGCTGCGTTAATGTCAAAATTCCAACCCCAATTAGACTAGGGAAGAATGGTCATTGTACCACGCCGAATTTAATCAGACTAATGTAATACCCCACAGACAAGAATTCACGGCACAATCAATCACAACGCACTCTGTATCTTCCGTAACGAGACATCCAAATGTCGTCGAAATAAGCGAGAGGAAGATGGAGTGGCGTTTAATTTCTCACGAAAAGAAGAAGGCTAGAGACGTCAGTGATCTCGCGATAGGTCGATTGTATTCGTGACGACGTGATGACAGCGTCTTCCAGCAGATGACGGTGACGACAACATCAAAGGGCTCGACGAGAATTAGTGTCCGAGCTAGGAGAAATCGAAGACTGGAGAGAGGAAGACGGGCAAGGACGAAGCGCACGGACGTGTGAGCAAGGACGGAAATAGAGTACGACGAACAGACAAGGACAAAGAGAGCTGAAGAGATAGACGGCAACCCTTGAGCTATTGATCAACGACCAGCTACCGACAACACGCCCTCTTAATTAAACCCTCTGGGAATCCGAGACTAACGACCCCATGCTCGTAAGTAGAAGAATGTTCGCGAATATCCTGTGAAACAGGACAGGCAAGAAGCCACTGTTGCGATCGTTTCAACTTTCGACGATTCCAACCCTCGGGCGATAGATGCCTCGATCTTCGTCAAGTCGAAAGGAACCATACGCTACGGAAACATAGTGTACGGCAAAGATATTTTTTTATCTATGATTTCTCATTTTCGGAAGTTCTATGTATTGGATATGGATACTCTGAAATTTTCTGTGGGATTTTCAACTTGTATAAATCGCCGGCAATCGGCTTGTGAAAGCATTTTGAACATGGCAAATATTTTTATATCGATCTTTGGGAGTCCTGTATTTTATTTCAAGATGAGGAAGATAACAGATTGAGAATGTACGATGATAGAGCGTTGAAATTGAAAAAAGTTGAATTTTTGAAATGTTCTGTGTTCTATTTCAAGATTAGGTTGCCAGGTTCGAAATTTTTGATGCTGTGATTATTTGACGATTTCCGGATTAAATACCAGAACTGATGCAACGAAGATAACACAAAAATTCATTGAAAATATAGTTCAACAATTTTTAATATTCCTAAGCACAAATATAACACAAAACTTCCTTTGCCTGCCACTGTACATTGGATATTACAACTGTCGAACGAAGAATTTCCGTTTATGAATAACATTCTCTTTGCTTCGTTGCTTTCTTCTCTTCAACACAGTTCTAGCTTGAACGAACTTCCACCATTAAAAGAAAACGCAATGAAATTTTTTTAATAAATCTCCCGGCCAGTTTCGTCGGACAGCCAGGATAGTTTATAGTTTCAGGCTGTTGAAGAACGCGTCAGGTATCTCAGAACTTCGACTTCTTCTTCATAATACATAAGTTCAAGGCGAGAGGAAATTAGCAAGGAGAGGGTACGACTTCTCTTTCGCTGGCGACTGAATTTAATATTAACGAGCGCATCGTACCGAATTAAAGGTGCCCGACCGCCTCCCGCTGCCCTTAATTATTCGAGTTGAACGTCTTCCGCCCCTCGGTACTCTCTAATTTCTATTTCTCCTACTAACTCCGTTTTCTCGTCCTTCTTGCACTCTGCCTGCGAAAATTCCGACCCAGTTCTTCTCGTTCGCCCGCGATAACTCCCGAAAGAGATTGCGGATTCCGAAGACGCTTGATTATCCGACGACAGACCGATTTGATTAGGCATAATTCATTAAGTTGCTCAATCGATTGCAATCAGATATAACGCGTTAATATTTTATGCTCACGCTATAATTGATAACATAAAACTTTCTCTCTGTTCATTGATATAGTTGATTTTATTCGATGTACCGCGAGAAATAGTCTGTACGGTATTTTATTTCAATTTTCAATTTATGAGTGTCTTTACGAATCGCTTGATTGAAGTACTTTTTAGGATAATCCCCATTATTTATACATTTAATTTGTACGAATCACTCCCATTTGAATCTTCACGAGCTTTATGTTCCATGAGATAAAATCTCTTTCTCCCATAAGTAACTTTTAACCAATCGAGAGTTTATCTTTGAATTTTCGAATATCTGAATTTGGCAATAGCTTAAAATACCTTTGAACGATCTGCGAATAACCTAAAATTAATTTTCCACGAGCTGAACCTTTAATGTTCTTCGATAATCTGATTTTATCTCGAGTAAACCGTGACCTATCTGAATAAATACCTCAAATTTATCTTAAATAAGCTTTAAACATCATATATACACACTTGGTACGTTTTTCTAACTTTTTCCAATGACTTTGAAACTCCTGAAAATAACTTCCAGTTGATTTGGATCGTGAAATGAGCCCAACATTGTGTCTAGCTTTTAACGCTCTTAACATGACCTTATACAATCTTCATAAAACCTTCGAGTAATCTCAAATAATCTTGGAAACAAAATACCAAGAGCGTCTTAAGGTCTCTTGCAGAAGGAAACGGAAGTAAGCAGGCTGCTAGCTGAAAACGGCGCTAGATTCAAAAGAGAGACAGAACGTTGCAACGTCTTGCAAGAAAAGGGTAAGCGTGGAGGCAAGGAAGGCAGCTCGAAGGCTTCGTTCGTCGAGTAATTAGCGACGCTGGCAGGGGTAACGGTTTATTAGCGCGGAAAGCGACGAACACTGTGCTCGGGTAAATATTCTCGCGCGGCTACGGAGGATGAGAGCAGGTCTGAATTTCCGTCAGCTATCGCCCACGAGAAACGCTGGATCCCCATCGTGTCGTGGGTTTCAGTACCCGTTATCCGTAGCAGTGGGCAATTATGAATTCAAGATGCTCGAATAAAGAATTAAGATGTCAACCGTGAAACGATTTTTCGACCTTTAATTCTCCAAGCTTGTTCTCCTATCGTTGAGGAAATACCAAGTGTTTAAGATGTTCTTATCGATCAATATTTAATTGGATTTAAAAACAGGAAATAGCAGAGTACGTGGTGGAGACTGATCGGATTATTGGGTCGATCTCGACTGTATTCTTCAAGCGTCTGGCCGTAAACTCTTCCTGTTTATTCTGTTGGTACTTCGATGAGGAACTGTAACTAGAAGGTTTGCGAGGATTTAAGGAATTAGTTCTGATTAAATTATTTGTGACATCGTAACGATCAAAAGAATTACTCGTAACTATCGGTGAGAAATCTCGAACGACATAAAAGCATGTTTAATTATTCGTATCATATTTTAAACGAAACTATTAATCGTAAATGAAGCGTTCTCCATTTCGTGTGTCTAGCGTGTCAACCTTTTAGCACGGGAGGAGATTTTATCAAAGTATTTTAAGTATATATTACGATATGGATTAAAACGTTATCACGAGAAACGTAGCGTAGATCCCTTCCTGTCCGTGGACACGACGTAATTCATTTTTTTTTTTCTCGCACCGGTATGAAATTATTACACGTTCCAGGAGGTCTGATATGCAAGTAAGATGAATCATGCAATTACCGGCCTCTTTGTTCGGACCAACGGCTCGCAGTGAGATATCCTATTATGCAGATGTGGCAAGAACCGCCGTTTAAAGGAGACTACAAGGCACTTGTTGCCCGTGAAATTTTTCCTAGCTAAGTGACACTTAGAAAACCCGTGGAAAGCTCATCCTTCCAATGAACTGACTGTTTCACCAGAAACTTTGACACCGTAACTCGTGGGTTTATGAATAATGAAAACGACGTTTAATATCACTTCCTTCAAAAGTATACGCGTAATTATTATGGACCAAAGTTATACTCTTTTCGTCCAAAACTTGCTTAACTTTCATAGTCACTGTATTATTCAACAACTGATTATCGAAGTAAATTCTTTGAATGTAACGAGCATTTCTTCTATGAAGAATAACTAAAATATCGATACTCTGTCTCCTCTTCGCACTTAAAACAAGACTTACGATGAAAGAAGGAAGTTTGGCGAGACATTACAAGCTCAATTTCGAGCGAAACTTTTCGTCGTTGCAGCGACGCTTTAACGCCATTATTACCGTCTTCGTCCGATTCTAGCAGCAATAACTGTCCGCTTCTGTTTCGATCTTTGTCCCCGGCTGGCAGCGCGAGAAAGCACGATCCTCACCCTTTCGTTACACTTCAGACATTCATACCGTAAGTTTCGAAAACCTGTCCTGGATCTCGTATGCTCGAGGGTTCGGTAAACAGTCCCGAGCAGCTCGATGGAAACGAAACTGTCCGGCGCTGAGGGGCCGCGGCCAGAGAGAGGATCAAGGAGTTATAGTGACGGACAACACGGAAAGGATAACACGAGGGAGTAAATTAACAAAGCCCTACGGAAAAGGGATCAAAGAGGGAACATGGAGAAAATGTTTGCGGGTCCAGCAACGACATCAACGTTTCTTTGTTCGTGAACCGTGCGAGGAATTTCGAATGCGTTTAAGTAGCTGCACACGTGGCTTCCGAGATCTGTGGGTGATTTATATAAAAGAATAAATTCTTTAGGTATCGTCGTAGAAATTGTAATTAGGTAAATTTGTTTCTTGATATAATGTGTTTTTGTGCCGTGAAATTTATAATCTAATTTCTTTTATATATTTTGAAGCTTGTAATACGATTTGTTTCTATGCTTTCAAGCTTGTAATCTGTAAGCTTGTAATCATACAATTTGTTTCTATCGAACGCAATTTCTTTACGTGGATAACTAAACCTGATGTCAAACAAGTAACTCGTAACATATAATTTTACTGGTAATAGTAATTTCGATATTTTTAAATTGTCCTTCAGTTTAGTTTATTATTGCCGTATCCCGTTATTTACTAACTGAACGATGAATATATTTGTTTTTAGTAAAAATGGTCCTAATTTTACTTCATCGTGAAACATGAAAAAAGACATATTTCTATAAAGAATAATTTTTTGCTACAACAAGTATTCGACCTTAAGTAATTGAAATTTAGCGATGAGACGATGACGTTACTCATTGATTATTGCAAATATTCCTGCTGATTTAAGATCAGAATATTGGGAATGATCAATATTTGTGAAATAGATGCAGAGAATCGAGAATTGTGAAAAGTTTGTCAATATAAAACTGGTCCATACTTGCAAGATTATAAATTATAGATGCATTTGTTGGTGGAAATACTTCATTCTGGTATTATAGTAAAAACTGCAAGGGCGCTAGGAACGTTTTAAATCCATTTATTTCCACGGCATGAAGATGCCATTTCCTACGTTCCTCGCGAGTAATTCTAAATACACACTTAATCCACGCGGGAAGATATTCCCGAAGAAAAAGCATTGAAACGAGGGAAGCTGTCGCAACGTGGAGCGTCGTGAAAGAACGCGCGCATCCGCACGCGAGACATTTAACCGCGTGTAACGCGGTAAATACTCGGATAGAGAAGTTTTAAGTGGTCGGACTAACCTTTTCACCCCATCGCGACGCTCGGCTCTCGCTTCCTCTGTGGAGTCCTCAGGCCATGCAGTCTGCAACAGAGAACAGGAGAAAAAAACGATCAGCGAGGTGATTCGCGCGTGTCACTTTGAAAAAGAAAACACGTAGCCGTTCAAAAAAATCCGGCTGATGCGGAAAAAGTGTTGGACGAGGAATTAAACGAGGAATTGCTTCGAAATTAAAAGGAAAGGGGATGGCTCCAATGAAAATTACGTACGTTCCGACCGCGAAAGAATAAATTTCATAAAAGTCCATTTCCTCTGTAACCGCGGCTATGATCGAAGAACTAATGTCGGCAACTTCGGATGAATTTTACATGAATCTGTTCGACCTCCTGAGGGAGGGCCAAGTTAATAGCGCGGTGAAAAGAACTTTGCCTCGTGACCGGTTCGTTGAGAGAAACTCCAAGGTACAGCCCTGTGCAGAAGTGTTAGGACATTTAGGGACAAACAAGGTAAACCTGACAGTTAGTGAGAAATTATTAAACCTTCTTTGAAGCATTAAGAACTCGCATAGCTATTTGATATTGCAATAAGAATCTCAGAAGTCAAACTGATCAATTCCACGTTTTGTAAATTTTTTGAGATGCGACATTAACGTTGATCTTCTTAAAAATGTAATCGAATTACTTGCAAAGCTTTATTTGTCATAAGCAGATAATATAAATATTCGCGAGTTCCAAAGTAAATCTTGAAAGATATCTGTGACATCCTCGCGTTTCTCTATTTTTGAATACACAGAGTTGATTAGTTAATGGCTCCATTCATCGTCCCAGTCAATTTTCATATTCGTACTATTCAAAGTTCTCGACGATATTTATACTAGATATTCTATCAAATCATGATTCATAATGATTCATGACTTATACAATTTTACTAATAATGGTAGTTCACCTATACAAGAGAACCCAGGTAACCCAATACTTATGAACGAGAGTGTACAGCAAGAAAACCAGCAATTTCGTTCTTTTGATTCATTCTCGGCCCTTTTATCATTGTGCCTCGTGCTACGATTTTATTTCGTATCTTCCGAACCTAACCAAATGGCGAGGGCAAGCGACGAAGCCCTTCCTTTATCCTTCTGACGCCATCGAAGCTCCCCGTACGTTGAATGCCGCGACGAAGCGAGCAAATAAAAGGATTTCCAAGTTGCCACCAGGTAAAAGTTCGAGGGTTGTTCGTTGGCCTTGCTTCGGGTCAGTCTAACCCTCGTTTCCGTTCGTTCCTCTCCATCACCCCTCTGTATCTCGCCGACTCGATAAAAGAATGGTAAATTCCAATCTCCAACCCTGTCGCCCAGATATCGATCTGACCTGGCTTCGTTATCGTTCGCGTTTATACGCGAGTCGCGATAAGAGAAAAGGAATAACAAGGTGACGCGCTTTGTAGTGGCAATGTCGTGCTTTCGTTTTACAGTTCCATTGCGTTTCGTGTTTATTTCTGGAACGATCTTTTTTCCCTGCATCTGCCATCGCACCGACAAAGGGACCGTTCGTTTTGTAGCCTGGCTCTCTCGCTGCTGGTCAACGTATACTTTTCGCGTGCGTCAGGAGTTTCGCCGGAATGAAAGTGGCTTTGTAGAGCGTACCGGTCTAACGATTTCGTCATTTACAGAATTTTTGGAAATGCTGGTCTGCAAAACTAGAAGTCGATTTTCGAAGAAAGACTGATACTTTGGAAAATTGAAGTTTCCACGGTATGCACTACACGAACGTAAATTATTATTTCGGTCAATTTACAGACGAGCTAGATACCATAAAGATGGAAACTGTTGCTCCTACCAAACTCAGAAGTATTTTTCGCAGATATAAAAAGGCGATCGCGACGATACATCTATAAAGTGAATTCATTCAACGAAACTCTTACGTTTCTCTGATTTGTTCACCCTAAAGAAACTATTATTTCTAACATTTCTATCAAAATCTAACTAGGTGTATGAATTTAGAACAGATCACGATCTAACTATCTGTTTCTTGTCTCAATAGCACAAGAGAAACTTCGGTGTTTAGCCAAGCGTTTATTTTAGTCAGTTTAGCCAAAGTGAAGCCTCTAACGTACACGAGGTCGATCTTCGCTATTCTATCACTCTATTCACAATCCCATATAGTATCTTCGATTCTTCTCTTCATTAATCTAATTAGTTACGACCATGAAAGTCTCGCATTACGATTGAGAGTTGAAGATACCTTATAAGTCCTTTATCTTCTAATCTTTCAATCCTATTTCCCCCCAGACAATTTTGCTGAATTAAACAGTACAGCCTCTTAAAATTCATCATTGAATTACGGTAAATACATATAAGAATTCGATCGTCTACCTTCGCCATACAAATCAGAAAGAAATATTTAATAGGGATAGAGCTGCATGCACGATCAACGACGTCGTCTGAAACCGTTCTGGATCGTTTTGTTGAAAGCCAGCCGCTCGAAAGGGACGTTTCCGGCCGGCGATTCCGAGAACGCGCTGTTAAATTTTAATTACACAGTTTCGAGGGAAACGCGGCAGAGACTGGCTGCCATTCGCCAGGAATAAAATGCGAAAGAGGGAAAAATGGCGGGCCATAGAAGGAACAAGGCGTAGAAACGAAGAAACGACAGCTTTTCAGCTTGCGAATTTCGAAGGTTAACATCGAAAGTTCGCGAGGCCCGTTGTCGTTCGGAACTTTATTCAAAGTTGTCGCATGAATTCGACCGGTTCAATTTCGACAGTCGGACCGACAAGGGCCTACCCCTTAATATTGCACGACCTGCAGAACCGTTTGCCCCGAATATCGAGCCGTGCGACTTCGTTTCCGCCACTCTATATACAACTCCAACAATTTACGTCTGTTTTATTGGTATTTTAATGTACCTGGTAATTTAAACGATTCACATGGATGGCGAAATGTTCCGCCGTGAATCAACGACGAGTACTTGTTGCTTGGAACGAACGACTCGAGATTAACGGGGGAAATTAAAGCGGATGACGACTGCGTCGTCAACAGCGAAGTCAAATTTACCGAGCAACTTCAATTTTGGCAGGCACGTCAAGAGCAGTCGTAGATTCGCACTGGAGTTCGCCGAGGAACTTCAATCTTGGGAAATTTGTCACAAACGACGTTAGCGGTCTGGAAAGCTTTCAACGACTTTTGTTGTTTGATGTAATAATAGAACTACTTAATATCATTGATTACGGAAATATACGCGCGTTTTTGGTAAATATAGATATCGACTGTTGCGATTATACAAAGTATTTCAAATTTCCGACAGAAAGAAACTCAATCTAGAAGTGAAAATAACGAGCGAATGTTTTATAATGTTTGGCTGTGTAAACGCTTTGTTACGAAGTTGTTAACTGCTGAGAATTTTGGATCTTTGAAGCCGAAATAACGTTATGGGAACACAAAATTTACACTTTTAATTAATATTTAAATAGTTATACATTTATTTAGTGGGCGATCTCTATTATATTTATCGATACATATTTGCACGCGTCTCAGCACTTCCTTCCTTAGCCGACTATTAACCGACGACTCTCCCAGATGCTTCTAACGACTGAACAGTTCACATCCATCCGTTTTTGAGATACAAGTATTCTTACTGCGCGTTTAACCTAGTCCAGCACAGAAAATTATACATATCTCAACATTGAGAAATATTGACCACAGGTTGAATGGTTCGTATAACACACGTAATATGTGATATTGATGGAAGGTTTTTACAAATGTTCATATACTTTCACCAGCGTGTGTGTATAAGTCATCATAAATACACATAATAAATCTGTAGATTACTGTTAAAAGCTGAGAAATAAAAACGGGAGAAAGCACATGGTTTAAAGTGGAATGAATTACCTGAATTACCTTGAATAACGTGTTACAACAGAGCGAGTGGATAGATCGATTTTCCATCGTACGAGGAAAAAGAATCAGCCAGTGGCTCTCTTTTAAACATTTAATTGCGGAAAACACAAGCGAAATTAACAATTACGGGAAGCAAGGTGCGAAAGTAATTGGATGCATATTGCATCGTTAGCACGTACCGGTGTCTCGTTAAAATTAACGAAAGAAAGACAAGGAGAAGGAGGAAAAATGGAAGAGCGCGAGAGGAGCGTAAAATAAACTGTGGTAGCCAACGATTTTGCGCGAGAATAAAAAATTGCTCTGGCCGTATCACGACGCGAACGCAATTAAATAAGTACCATTACATTGGAAAGCATAACTCTCGACACGGCAGCGTGCCGATAATTCTGCTAATTGCGTGTCGATTGAGAAAATAATTTCGGACGATCACGATGCATCGCGATTAATAGCTCTCAAACAGCCTTCATGATACTCATAGATGCTTGAAAATCAGATAAAGAACGTTGCATATGACGCACTGAATTATTTACGTAACTTCTTCGTTGAACAGAGTTAAAGTTCACGAAGAATAGCGTTCATAATTTAAAAACAATTGTAACATCCTATAATTCGGTTTTTGATGGTAAAAATTACACGTCTATTTAGATATAGTATATTATAATTCTTCAGTTTAGATATCATGTTGTCCTGAAAGTACCTTAAACCCACTATCATGTTCTGAAAGTACCTTAAATTACCACTTTAATAAAATATTTCTACAGAATAAAAATGTTTGTAACTCTGATATTAATTTAAATATAAGTAACTTATGTGCAGTTCTACCGCTAATTATAAAAGGCATTTGTGCTTAGCACATGTGTCTTTTAAACGGTCTTAAAACATAGAACAAAACCACCAGTAAAAATTAAAAATCATATGATACAGGCCGCAAACAGATAATTCCTTATTTTACGTTTAAACGAAGATTTCACCTTTTACAATAAAGCTATATTTTCTTCAAAAATTCGAAAAGCCACGTCTAACCTGTGAACCAAACCACCAAATAAACTAACGCTAAACCACGAAATACGCTCCGATTCCACAGAGAATTCGATTCAAACTCCGTATAGTTCACGTAGATTTCAGAGATTCACGAATCCTCAAACAACGCATCAACAACCGTGCCGAATCCACCTTATCCCTCCGCTTAATCACTGGAGAACGACTCGTACATCAACTTCATAATCCTGGGCAAACACATCCGAGAATCATGGGTGTAAATCGAGCAAAAGGGACCGGAAACATCCTTCGTGGCCGGAATGGGAAAAAAACTCAGTATAACGGGTGGTGTTAGACGAACGTTATTCACGGGCGAACTAATCCAGAGGAACGGGGCCACTGGTCGATACCTCGATATTTAGAGTTATTGCTCGATCGTGGGGAATTTCCGTTCCGTGCTCGTAATCGATGTAACGCCCGCCGCTTTATTGCCACGTTCCACTAGCCGTCGCCTCGTTGTGTACACATCCTGACGTCTTTGTTTTACCGTGGCAAACAACACGTGAGAATATAGAACGAACGTTTAGCACCGTCTCATAATTACTGTCATTACGCTCGCAGTCTACAACGTCTTCGAATATAAGGGAGGACGTATTCAGAATGTCAGGACGGATGTTCGCGTGGACGAGACACGTGATTTGGGAAATTCGCGATGATAGGAGAAATTGAGGTTACAAGACGGATCTGGAGCATTGATTCGCTTCACTGCATTGTGCGCTACTGCATACACTTCCCTAACTATATTTCTAAATTTTGTTCCGTCATCCTCTTGACGGTTTGTGTTTCAGACGGTAGTTTCACGTAAGAAAAAATTTGGGATTGGTAGTTTGACGATTAGTGAATAAAATAATATTTAGAAATATTTCAGTGTTCCAAGTAATTGATACTACAACTCCGACTAAAGCGTGAAACTGATACCAGAGAATGGGAAACTACGTAACGCAGGATGTAAATCTATAAAATTCCTGTGAAAAATTACGAATTCGTCGTTTTGCTGACAGAAATATACAAGATATAGTTCGATTTTGCAGTAACAATTTTGGAAAAATTTTTGATAATTTTAAGATACAGATGCAATTGTAAAGAATCGAATTATAAGAGATATAAATTCCGAATTTCCCATTCAAGATAACTCTCGTTACTCAGACATTCTTGAAGAATCTATAGAGCTACCTCATATATCTTGGATATACGTCAGAAGCAATTGTGATTTTTGAGTGGCTTTACATATTGCACGTCGAATAAAATCCTAGCAATATGTCTTCAAATCCTTATCGAATGTTCCGACTTCAGCGAATTTGCAATACCAGGAAATACTTGCAATACGTGCTAACGTTTACAATTACGAATCCGAACCAGTTCCGAGTATATCCACGTTGCAAACAGGACCGTTTAATACCTTAAATCCACCATGTAAGGAACTCATCGACGAAGAAGTGAAGTTAATCGATCGATAAATGAACACGAAGCAAATGTAGAATTTTCTACGCAATTGCAAAGTCATCTTTTAGTTAAATACGGCGAGGAGAACAAGCTATGAGAAAGGTGGGTGGTGGTTAGTTTAAAGGGAAACCAATAACGCAAAAGACCCCGTTCTGCTGAAAATCAAAAGAGATTCCGGCCAGTGTCATGGGCAGCGGAAATTGAGAAAAAATATCTGGTCGTTGCAAACTTCGAGTTCGTTTCGCTTCCGTTATTTCCGTCGTATGGATGAGAGGAGAGTAACGAAAGGAAGGGAAGGATAGAAAAAAAAAGAGAAAGAGAGAACAGACGGACAGGCGCGAGTGTGGCTCGTAGCCCGCGGTAATAGGGTTGGCCACTCGGTATTACGAATGTAATTTATTTTACTTCACCTGCGATCCTTATCACGACGTCCGGCTTATTTAAACGACTGAATGACCAATAAAAAGAAAAGAAAGAAATCGTGGGAGTCGGCTAGCCTGTTCGGACCACGTTTCGTCGATTGAAACCCCTGTAGAAAGGGCTGGTTGCTTTCTCAACTCGAATCTACGCTACACATAGCGGCTCCCCATACCGTGTATTTCGACCATTGTTTGCTGAACGCACGCGACCACCGAATGTCAACCGATTGAACGGGCTTCACGTGATCGCAGCCAGAGACTATATTCCCGGTGATCGTCGTCTAATTATAGTTTGGATGGGTCTAATCGTAATAACGTCACGATTAGTCACGACCGCTGCTCTATTCCGGCCCGATGATAATCATCGTCCCTTCAACCGGCGTCCAATTATTGTGAATACGCCATCGTTATGGTCGTCCATGTCTACTTATCAACGAGTTATACGTCTTACACGCGTCTTGTAATTGTCATACGATGATCGATCGATGGCTGCGACAGAATATCTCGTATTTCTTCACGAGCTTCTCGGTTAATATATTTTGCAGCGATAACGGGATATCATTGCTATTTGTACTTCATCGATATAAAGATGCGTAATTGGAAACTATTATTTCAAAGCAGAATGATCTTTTACTACTAACAATTCGTAATTAATTTCAAAGTATTTAATGCGCGAAATAAACAGCCACTGTGTACGGCTGACAATAATTTGTTAAACTCCTTATAACCAAAAGTTTTATATTAATCTGAATCTATAGCTTTTTACTGTAATCCGAAGTCCAGGAATAACAAATTATAAAGAAATCACTTAATCCTGGAATAATAACACATTGATAATAACGCAATAATTTGTAAGTTTTAGAAACCAGCTATACTACCGCTCCGACACGTTCCTAAGAAAGTTGTCTGAGTAATTTCAATCTCTACTACTGAAACTGAGTAAAGTGGTGTCTGACCAGCACCGCGGTCTTTCTACTCCAGCGTCAAAGAATGATTTATAGCAAAGGCTAGTGGTACACTCGTTAATCACTCTGCTCTATGCGGACGATTAATTTCCATGGACCTGTACTCAAAAGGAACTGTCTTCGGGAGTCGAGAAGGAAATTGCTCGCTCTTTAGCGCGAGCCAAGGAAGCATTATGGTAATAGGCCAGATAAAGACATCGAGCAAACGCATGGAAGGATGAAGGATGCATCGCGTGACTGCGTTGCACACGTGTCCTACGATCGTCCCGCCTAACGGGTCTCCTTCGCGTTCTTTTTTTCTGCCCGACTAGTCTGTCGCGTGAAGAGCGCGTACAAAGGGCCCGGCAGACGATACACGCTGTGCAAACACTGGCGAACAAGGGAGACCGTTTCCAGTACCTTTCTAATGATCGATGCACGCCGCGAACGCTACGTTGACTCCTCTCGGAGTTCTTTCAGAAAAGAATCATTATGCCGTGTAACTGTGATGCAACGAAAGGAGCGTCATACTTGCAAAGAAACACGGGGATACCAGATGGAAGGAAAAGGTGCGCGAACACATCGGAGATTAAACCGTGATACAGAAAGCGCCAAGCAACTGATAATGCGAGAATCGTTATAAACAGAACAGGCTACATTTATTAGAATTAGTCGGTGAACAGGCTTTACGACACGGTTACAGACGATAGCTATTATGGAGTATCGATCCAACATTTCTGCCATCCCTTGTTACACAGACAAACAGATAAAACTACTAGGATATCTGATATTTAATATAAACTGAATTCTTTTATTTTATTACTTTTATTTTATCATAAATCTATTATTTTATTCGCGACATATGTGTCTTATCGTTAAAAATACTAAATAAAGCTTGTCAATCTTTTAAGAAACGCAATGAGTATATATTCTAATAACTATGGCCTGAAGAGTATACTAGAACTTGTGTCTTCAATTATTAATAAACATTTCACGCGAGATTAAACCTGTACTCTGTAAAAGGACTCGTACAATAAGACAATCGTCTACGTAACTCCACGAGACTATATAAATAGTATCGTTCATCGTCCACTTGACACCGAACAAGAAAGACGAAAAAACACGGACAGGTAATCGCGTTAAAGCAGTGGTAGAAAAGTAAAGATTTTGAAGGAACGCGAGCCCGCATCAGTGGCAGACTTCGAGCAAACCGAAACGGGCCAATTTTTCAAAGCGCGGGCGATCAGCATCGAATCTCGTTCCCGGTGCACGTTGACCAAGTATCCGACGGTCGGGAGAAAATTCCTATTTACCGGCAAACAGCCAATAGCAAAGGCCAATATTAGCACGCAGCAAATATCGCCGGCACTCCTAGCCGCTGCCCCCGTGAAAAGTCTTGATACGTGGGCGGCCCGCTTCCTACCTATCATTTGACTAGCGGACTACGCGACTGGAAAATTTCTCGTTTACAGGCTACCGATATGGTATCGGCATCGGTACATCGAATCGAAACAGCGGCGAACTCTATACTTCGCCGAGCAACTGATCAAACAAGACACTCTGTATTCGTATTTACTCGTTCAGTTATTCAAGTCTCATTGCAATGGAAGTCGAAGATAGCGGCGGTGAAATGCGATAAATGTTTGTTAATTAAAAGTTGTAATGGAAATTGGAATTAAATTTTGGGATTTAAGATAGACGACAGATAGATTTAAGTAGATTTAAGGCGGTTGATTACCTAATAGAATAACGCACGAATGATCGATTAGCGTAGGTATATTCACAGCTAGTGTCTATTTAACTGCACCAAAGCAAACAATGATCGATTGTCAATGCATCGGTGCTACTTGCTATGCACTTAATATGAATGCGTTACGTAACTGATAATATGTAACACGTACATGATCGTCACTTAATCAACTAGAATTACCAAATTCGACGAAATAACTGACTTTAGATTTTTACAGTCTGATATCGTTCGTGCATTTTATTATTAAACGCGTTTGAAGATTCTAAGTCCACGGTCAGTTTAAGTAGTAACAGTTGATAATGATCAGACACCGCTAACGTCTCTACTTGGTGAGCGCGACGAAAACCGCTGATACGGCGTAGTAACTAAAGACATCTGCGAGCAGCGGATAACGTAAATCATAAGAGGGTAACCGGTACGCAGGATATACCTGACGGGGCGTGTCGACGAGATAAAGCAGCTGGATGAATTCATCGCCCATTGACACGAGAATGGTCTTACTTACCTTACGGCGGCGTGAACGCGACACAAGGCAGATTACATCTATCCCAAGGGTGTTCGATGAAACCAACCACGAGCCAGCCAACCAATGACACCCGTACACCTCCACTCCATTACGATTCGTCGAAGAAAAGCGCTTTAGCCGCTAGGCCAAGCGTTTCGTTTCTTCCGTGCCACGATTTTCCCATTTTACACGCCAGACAACGTGCGTGTCCGTAGTGGGTGTACGACTGCTTTATGACGAGCCTCCAGTCATGCAACCGAGATTATCTGCCAGCCGCGCAGAGCAATAGCTCAACGGAGGCGTTCGACGAGGCTGCGGGGAGAAATGGCTCTGATAACATTCAGAACCGCGGCGAGATAACGTAATGTTGGTAATGGGTCGTTGGATCGGGGCTAACAGCCCGTAAGAAACGACGCGATCGAGCACAACATTTGGCTGTTTCTCGTTGTCGCCATTTCGATTTGCTCGAATAGCGTCACTGTGAGAGTACACAGAGATAAAATAGATACAGCAGCTAATACAACGTTTTATTTCGTGTCCAAGAATTGTAGATGAAATTCGTTATCTAACGTGGTTTCATTGAAAAATTAGCTACTCAACGGAAGATACTGAAACCATCATGTAATGGTAGTAGCAATTGAAATTACAAGTAAATGTAGGAATAAATACAAGGCAGAATATTGTATAATTGCAGATGAGAAGTATAGATTCTATATTTTTGTAATACTTTCTTGTTCATCTCTCTGTATTGTAGATTGAATGATCAAACGATCAAATATTGATTGGGATGGTAATTCCGATCTTTTTCTCCGCATGTCCCTACGTTTCGTTATCTTTATGTGTCGTGATTTCATAAATGAAACTATTAATTACGGAAACAGTTGATTTTTCCATGTTTGCTCTGATAATATTAATTGAGTCGAGTCTATCGAAATTCAGATAAGAAAGTAGGCAAATTTTATTATATAACATCACGTGAAATAACAAGTTACATTCGGAAGACTTTGAAATTTTGTCGACAGTATAGCAAGTACTTGCTCGATATTCAAGCTTCGAGTATCTTACGAACGAACGACTAAATCTTATTCCACGCACTAATTCGAACAGGAGATCGCAATTTCGATGGAATAATGGGACGTAAGTAACGAGATCGTAGGTAAGATACTTAACGATTGCATGCGTGACTGTATCGACGACGATGTGCCTCCATTTTTCAGTCACGTCGGCGCGTTACATTATCTAAATAGACGATGAACAGTCACGCGATAGTAATTCTCGCAAGAAGTTCGTATTTCATTATATTTCAATGGGATCGATTGCTTTGTCGTTACGTTGAAACGTGTAAAACCGTAAAAATCAGTCAAAATATCAAGATCCAAGATATCTAGGATTTAACGAGACATAAACAGCCCGCTGTGAAATTAGGTTACACATCAGATAATTATCAACGTGTTCATGTGTTAACAAAAATAAAGGAGAACACTGATCTTTCCTTTTGACCGATAATCAATAACCCATTAGCGGTCTAGGAACATTAATTACTGCTTCATATGTGATCGATACACATCACACTCCAGGTGTAATTTACAATCAAGCTATAATGCAACAAGCTATCTAATGTCGTCGAGTTACAATTTATCGTATCGTAATAAACGTCGTTGTTCGTCGTGCATGCGACAGTGACAACCGCTCTAAAATGCAATTTCTGTCCAGTTTTGTTAGATACGAGGATCGAGGTCAGTCTAAATACGGGTATTATAAATAGTAAACTCTTCTCCCTGTTTCATTTACCTTCGTGCTTTGTGCGAAGGCGCTTCTAAAACGCTTTGGAAAGGTTTTTTCAGTTCTAGTCATGGAGAAGGGAAAGGATGAAAAGGAAGGGGTTCGCCACTGAAACGGACGTTTAAAGTGGCGTTTACAACACTGACAACGCTGACATACTGAAAACTGAAACAGTCGAGAATTTAAGATGACACGAAACGTTTTCATCGACCAATCAATGTCTGAACGTACACGAATGCTTCTCCAATAAAAATTCCGTTGTTGAAAACATAGCGGAACGTTTTTCGATATCGCTATTTGTTCCGAAATTGAACGGTTTTTAACTTCCGCGTTCTGAGGCAATAAATTAAGGTCTCGTACGTTGATCGAGATTTTTCGAATATCCAATGATATCCTTTTTATACTATATCGAATTTGAAAAATATATCAGAGATAAAGATATATTTTAAAGATATATTAACCAGACACTGAATCAGTTCGTATCATATTATTATAAGTACGACGATTATGAAGAATAAAGTCGCTGTAGTTTCATTTATCTTTAATTTTATAATTAAAATACATGTTGCCAATAATAACCAAGCGTGCAAGTACTTCAGTGTATGTACAGAGTGTTCGAAAGGCTTCGAAGCGTAAAACTTCGTCCTCCGAGTGTAAATTCTTAATAATTAGAAACATAGAAACATCTGCTGTGTACCATAGATTTCTAGGTTCAAGATCCACTCATAGCCAATCCCAATTCCACTCCTCAGCGATCAAGCGTAAAGACGATGTATTACAAATTGGGACAGTCAAGCATTAGGTACAATTCCAGTTGGCCGTTTCACGGTTCACAGGAATGTAACATCGATCGAGTATACATCCGTGTGCCGATGTTGACCATCAGCTTGTCTTGAGTAATTAGAACGGATGACCTGTCGCCTTCTTGCCGTGCGGCGAAATGATTATTGATGCCATGCACGAGAAATTCGAATCGTAAACCGATCCTCGCCGCTGCAACGTAACAACCGACATCTGAGAAAATCAGCGAACAAAGCTGTCTCGCTGTGAATCTCATTTTGGAAGCGATCTCGGTGATCAGATTTCTCCGAGTCGAACAAAAGCCAACCAGCTTACGACGAAACGAGAAGATGATCAAAGCCGCGAGACAGTGCACGAAACGTTCCGCAATATTCCGCGTTACGAAACAAACTACGTGCAAACGATCAATCTCAATTTACGGGAATACGTGATACGCGAATTCCATACTGCCGTCAGATACCAATAGGAAAAACCAGCGTGAGATACTAATAAAACCACGATACGTGTTATTTTGCATACAGCCTTCGCAGAATATCTAGATCAAAGTTTGAAAAAAAATTTGTTTGTTCTTTGAAAATTCCAGCTTTCTTCTCTGAGATATTCCATAGTCGATTAATAAACTGCGAATTCTTGTGTCAATTCATATTACCTTAATCAAAGTGATTAAAAAAGTGAAATAGAGATTTGTTTCGCCTAAATACTGTAACGCACGTTTTATTTTGATTTTGCAAATTTCACTACAAATGCATAAACATTCGCAATTTATACATCTACAAATGCAAGTACCCTACTAATTAATAATACATTTCTGTATGATTGTACGCAATGAGTTACTCTATATGACCACTAATTTGTCCAATGTCTTCCATTTGTCACACAAATTTTCTACGAATACCATGGTAAAAAATCTTTATTTTCGCGAGGTGGCAGTTCACTTGGTCGCTCGTGATTTAATATTCCCAGAATGCGTTTCCCGGGGCAACTTGTTACCCGTGACAAATGCAAGAACGCGGCCGCGTAGCGTCAAAAGCGATGGATCGCGTGATCTCACGCGCGATCGTATTTACGCGGCCGGCGTAACGATCCGCGGTGTGAATCGGCGACAGTGACAAATTGCCCCGAAAGATGCAACGATCGCGCTATCGTGCCTCTGAATCATACCCGATACTTCCACCAGGATATATCAGGAAGCTTATTACACGTCGTTACTCGTGCACCGTGATATCCACGTTTCCACGAAAAAATTGTATTAAGATGCCACGAGCGTATCAAATGGGTCGAGAAAAGAACGACGAACGACTTTTCCGTTCTCCAGGCGAAATAGTCCACAGCTCAACACGGACACTAGCGCACGATCGCATCAATGAGCCGGATTCCAACCCCTCGCTAGCCACTTTCCTGGCAGAGCAAAGGTACGCGAGGGGTGAGCGGACCGTTACAAGAGAGAGCCGAGGGTAAATGGTCTCCATTGTACTTTTAAACGCCCCTGACTTCGGCTCCCTTCGCCCACGACCTCCGACATTCAACCTGGCAACTCCCACCCAACGTGTCGTCGGCCAACCATCCCAAGTCCTTCGCGATTATTCAGCGATGACAAACGACTGTCCTATCCTACCAGGTTTCATAATCACCCCCTTCTTCCTCTTTCATCGCTGTGTTACCTGCAGAGACTCGAATTCCCGCGACCACCACTGCGTCGAACTCTTAGCTAGACACCATTCCTTATTTTTGTTCGCCGGAAGATAAATTGACGAGAGATTCGGTGGCAAGTTGAGATAGCAAGATGAGGAAAGTACGGTTAAAAAGAGGCCAAGGGAAAAAGAAGTTGGGAAACTGCTGTTTCAGTTTGCGGAGACAGAAGGTATCGCTGATTAACACGTTACCTTCTGCGTTCACCATTTAAACGATTTTGCTATGGAATTTGTTCGGTATTAAATGAGTTTTTAAATAATGAGAAGTTTGATAATGACAATGAGATTAATTCTTGTAGCTCGTAACAATGTTAACTGATTTCAATAAAATTTTCAGCGTGTACATAAAAAATTAAATCTTTGAAATGTGTTGTTTAAATTGTCATTACGAGCCCAGGTAAAAGTGTTCTAAAAAACGACCTTTGCATTTTTCTTCGCGATATCGACTAATCTTTTTTCAAAATTTTGTTTACTCGTCATCTAGTAAATTAATCCATCTAATTCCTAAAAAAAAAGCTCGGGTAGTTTGGACCAATTTCAAAAAGTTGTTCTATTCTAAAGAGCGTCCGAATATTAATGGGAGCCACTGTACCTAAACTATACTAACCAGATTTCTTATAAGGCGGAGTATATATTGATTTGTACTACCGTCCCTGTATATTGATTACTACCATTCTGCCAATTTACGGATAACAAATTACGCTGAAGAGAATGAAGAGTAGATGTTATAAATAAAGTCATTTTCATTACTGTTCTCATTCCACTACTCAATATTCATTAAAATACATATTAACACCATGATGTACGAATATGGCGTCAAGCAGGTAGCACGCATGTTATAATAAACTAGCGATTCCTTTTATCTCGCACGAGCACGAACGGAAACATGTGTAAACACGACTGGGCGTTTGCTCATTTTTCCCTCCGAAAACCGCTCCATTTTCATCGAGCATAATTCACCCTTATGGAGGATGACTCGCGCGTCCCGTGAAAATTTCTACATTCCAGTACGCTGCCAGGGCGAGATAAACTTATCGATCGATATCGAAGCGTGAGAGGATAACGCGCGACCTTAACTCAACTGTAATTTTCGTACGTTAACCGAAGAGGAAACCGATTTCAGCGACCACGTATGTAGATTTCCCGTGGCGATATGAGCAGCCGCGTCTACTTACAGTAACTCACGAAAGTATTTGAACACATATGATAGAAAAGTTTCGTGTGCATATTGCGAAATTCGATTAACACTGTAATGACGGTAAAAACACGGCTATGATAATTATATCGATAAAATTCAAATCAATCTGAAAATACATATTGTACGTGTCTATCTGTAATTTCATTAGCACTGTAACGATTATAATGATTTTAATGCCAAAATTTCAAACCAATCTGCAAAGATATATATTGTATACATTATACAAGATGTATTATATGTGTATGACGTAATCATCGAAACATATTGAAATTTCTAGCACTCTAATGAAACACGACTGTCACGATTATATTGGTAAAATTTGAAATCAATCTGAGAACGTATATCGGGGTTGCAAAATATTTACAGCAAACATATACGATTTATTAAAAATTGGTATATAACATGAATAACATATAATATTATTGGATACTCAGGTTTATTTATACAATGAATAATTGATTAAATTTTCAATGTTTCCACAAATAAATATTTCTACTAAATATTTTCCAGTATCTATGTACAATTTTTAGATTGGTTTCAAACTTTGCCGACCTAATCATAATAGTCGAATCGCATAACAGTTCCAATGAAACTTCAAAATGTTTCGTATACCATACATAATATACGTATTTATAAAAAGTATCGACTAGTATTCAAATACTTTGGTAACTTTCAGTAATTGTAACGTTTGACCAAGTTTGCTAAACTCTCACCCATTACCAGCTTTACGATGCTCGCTCGTCTAGCCAGTCATGTTACCATAAATTAGCATCGAGGACGCGAGCGGACACAGCTCTGTAATCGGCTCGGTTATCTCGTCGGGGCGCTGAAGATCGTTAGACGGGTCGTTCTCGAAGAAAAGTGGTACGGTCGCGAGAAGTACGTTAAACGGGACTGGAGAAGGTCTTGAGCTAAGCTTCAGAGGTAGGTGGCGAGTGATAGTAGCTTCGAACTGTATTAGGCGCTCCAAGGGAAACGCTTAACGCCTCTTTGGATAAAGTTCCAGAGAGAAATAAGGACTTGAGTGGTGGCTGTTAGCGCCAAATTGGAATGTTGCAAGAGCAGGAGTGGTGTATTAGCATTGATGAGAACCATGTAATTGGGTTTGCTAGGAAATTCTAGCAGAATGTTACTATTTAAGATTACGATCTATAAGTGTTATTATTGGGTGGAATTAACAATATGGCAAGTAGCAAGTATCAGGATAAAATTCTGTTAATATTAAGTATGTAACTTCATTCTTCACGAAGTGTATTTATAAAAAATGTTAAAATTCTATTCGGTATATCGTAGACTATAAATCTAATCAGTACTTTATGATATATACCAATACCTTTGACTCTGGAAAAATAGGAAATTTTCTTGTATTCGTTTGAACTAATAAGAACCAATAATTATTTGAATTAGTAATCGATACCTATAATTTCCTACTTTGAAATTCCTGCAGAACTACCACCAACAGATTCATAACATCGTAATATCATACTATGATGCTCAACAAATTGTACTTCCTTTGGTTTCTTACATCTAATTCGATTTCACGAATCAATCGCATATTATTCATTGAATAAAAGCAAAAGTTTAATCCTTAAAAACTACATCCGTGCCAAGATCATTCTTGCAAGCGTTCCCATACACTCTAGAAATTTTGTCAAGCCATTAAGATCCCGCGAGCAATTAGCCATCCATCTCTAAAACGAGGCATTAGAGTACTCGATTTTCCAAGTTCTATAAGCTATCAAAACTCGTTTAGAACTAAGAGAGGGTAACATTTAGAGAATCCTCTATGGAAATATGTACAGGGATTCGCAATTAACGAACCAAAGTTTAACCATTCGAAGCTCGAATCTCTTAAACGTTTCTCCCTCGCGGACAGAACGTCATTCGCAACAGCGTTTCTCCTTTCGCCGCCGCTATATTTGTATATATATATATATATATATAAACACATATACGAACGAACACGGGCGCATTTTTCTATACACAGCCGGGGGCAAAGTAAAATGGACGACAATAGAGGCGGAGGTCGATGGACGAAAGAATGGCGGGAAAGTAGGAAGAGAAATGACGGTAAGCGTCTCTGGATCCTGGGCCACACGTTTTATTTCCACTTCCACTGACGGGTTCATACATGTACACTCCCGTCCACAAGCATTATGACAGTTTTTGATCTCATACAATTTGTTGAAACCATCAACCAAATGGTTAACCGAATATGATATTTATGCAAAGAAACGGCGAACTTTGTAAAAACTACTTGTAAGAGTCGCAGGAGGAACTATAAAGTAAGAACCATACGCACTCCCTTAATCTTATAGGAAAAGTTTGCATGAAATATGTTGAGGTTGAGGTTGACTGATTGAAGAACGAGTGGATGAATTTGTAATAGAAAAGTATATTGAAATAATTAAAGGTATAAGTATAAGCTTACGCTGATTGAGATCCTTACTCTCTTAGTGTTACTAGACAATGGAATGATAGGGGGCACGTTCATATATTTATAGCAAAAGGACATTACCAAAAAAGTTAACCTTATAGCTTTGGCTAGAGGCTACAGGGAACACAAATAGAAATCTGTTTATTAGTTCCTTTGTTCCTAGACCTTGTAACCCAAAACATAATGTATACTCAAGGGTACAATAATATGCACCGCTCCTTATTTAGAATATTTCTGCGTAATAGCAGTCTCCAGGTCACGGATGTACATAAATAAAGATGTAGAATTTTTCTTGAAGTAGTTACTTCAACAAAACAAATCAAGAAGTCAGAAATGTTTGCCTGGAATCTCAATCGAAATTTGAAATTACGGTAGAAAATCAAATAATAAAAGAATACAAGATTGATTGAAGCAAGGATCGTGAGATATAAAGAAAGAAAAATTTAATATTATTATATACGGACGATGAGATCTATCTTCAAATTAGATAATAGTTATTAACGACTTTATAAGTTCCTAGACATTTCCACGATTAATCTCACTTTCCGTGAGTATCCTGATATTTATGAACGAGAGTGTATGTATGGTCACACGCGAGCGCGCGTTTTCAGCCGGCTCTCGAGCGGACGTTTTACTCCGCACCGTGGCCTGAAAGAAAAGCCCTAAATTGCAACGACTCCTCTCTCGTTATCGTCGATAGAATCGTGAACGTCGTTCGCAAGAAGTGACGATCGACTGCCTTGATTCCCACCCGGAGCTTGATGGAATTGCGAGAAAAAGCGCACGAAGGGAATTCCTCTTGAAAACAGCGTACTCCGTTCGACCTTGCCCGGGCAAAAGGGATCGGAATTCCATTTCGTCAGACACGAGTGGCAATCCACATATTTCCTCAAAGGCAAAGAGGAAAATGTATATGTACATATTCCTCGTGGGAGATTTCAACAACATTTTCATGTTTCTTTCAGGATCGAGAAGTTTAATTTGACGCACGTTGATGAATTTTAGACGAAATCACACGTGGAATGACTCTGTACTTGCGAAAAGGTTGCGAAAACTAAAACTAAATAGAATTCTTAGAATTTAGAACTTTGAAATTCTACGAACGTTAGACAATTTTTTCATCTATCGGAATGAAAGAAATTATCGTTGGTATCTGTAGCATTCATTCAGAGTTAATTAGTATAGATACGAATGAGAAGTGATTCTCCACTTCTACTATAATTCTAAAATCCAATTACGTCCTGTAATTGTGGTAGGGTAAGATACGAAAGAAATCTAGATAAAAGATACACGATAAGTTTCTTTTCTGTATCGTTCGCCATAACAGATCTACAAAATTTCAATAAAAGATCATCAACTAATAATCTTGACTATTTATTTGAATCTACTAATCCTACATCACGTATCTTCCTGTCATCCTCCTTCTTTGCCGAGAAAAATAAAATCGTGATCTACGTGTCTGCAAACCTTCTACGCAACATCTAAATCAACGTCATTCTGTTCACGAGAGCGTGGTCAAAAGTAACGGAAATTACGGTCGGCCGGTCCGCGTGAAAAGAAGTTACTTTTTCATCGTTAGGAACAGGAACGAGGAGGGGTGTGTCATATCTATCCCTCTTGGTGTACGAGCCGAGGGGTAGGCGAGACAGGGACTTACTTTTTGCGAACACGACGATGGGCGTAACTCAGCGTCGTAAAGAAGTTGGTGGCGAAGTGACAAATTACTCGAGTTTATCCGCGGCCCTCTTTTTAAGGGGCAGCATTCCACCCCTGGAATCACAAGGGGCAGGCACGGGATTCCTTTCGTCCATCCATCATAAAGCTGCGGCAACAATGCTTACAACGTCCTTCCGCCATCGTCGTCGTCTTTGGTCGAAGATCGTTTTGTCCTCTCCGCCCCAAAAGTTTACGACGCGCGAACGATCCTCCTTACCCTGGACGACGTCGATCGCTTCCGGCCGAAAAACAACCGGCAGATTGCGTCCTCTTTTCTCATCCTCCTCTTGCCCGAGAAGATTAAATTCGAGAGTAATCATCGAGATTTATAAACCTCGTCGAGTGTTCTTCTATTGGAAGAAATCGTCTTAGAAATTGGGAGTACAAGAGAGGGTGAAATAAGTAGGAAGCAATATCGGGCGTCTCGAGTGCGACAGGATCCTCTGATTTCCAGCTGCATACCGGTTGGCTTTGTAACGGACGAGTATAAATTACTCGCAGTAGCGGAGCAGAAAATTGCACATTGCGACAGTTCCGATCTACAAACGGTTTAAGTTTCTAAACGCTTGTTTTCAACAATCTACGTGGTACATGCAACGTCCAATCTACCGATTTTCCTAGACCACGTAGAATATCCTTGCCGACCTTTCAATTTCCTTAAAACCAACTTTCCTATTCGAACTTCAATCTAGCATTCGTTATTTCCGATATTACATTGCCCACTCTCCGATACTGTTTAGCGCACCGCATTCGCGTTAAAGCCGTTTCCATTTCGTAAACTTCGTTCCGAGAAACGTCGCGATGCTATAATCGAGGAATCCTCGGTGGCAATATCTTGTAGGGGTAACGCGACACACGGGGTCAACTGGTTTAACCCAGTGGGTATATATCGAGTTCATCTTTCCCTGAACGTGTTCTCCCGCCTGCAGCATCGGTAATATCCTTGATCGATCGAATTCGGCCTCCGATAGCGATCTACGAGCCGAAAGTCCTCCGGAAAAACCCGATTGTTTGTCGGCGCTGGCGATCGATAGCCGCTATCGTTGTTCCCGGAGTCGGACGCGAGTTTAATGCCGTGCAGTTTAAGGGAAACCGAAGTTTTGTAAAGTTCCTGGGCGTCACGTGCAGTGGTTTACGGTGATCTACAGCTCAGGCAAAAGTTCGTACGATCGTGTGACACGATTGCTCTCGTGTGCACACGCGCCTGGAGGCGGCATTATCGGCCAGGCGAACGATAAAAGATTGCTCGTTCGTCTTGTGAGTCAGCGACGAGCACGATCGTCCTGTATTAAAATGTCGCGATTACGCTGCACGATCGATAACCAGAAACGTAGCGACACCAAACCATACGAAACTCTCAACGAAAATCCCCTTATCGGTCCATGAGGAATTCCAACACCTGGGTTTCACCGAAAGATCCAACTTGATCATGGATTAAAAGCGTCGGAGGATTTTATCCGACATCCTTTAAACGCAGCGCTCGATGTCACCCTGGAAATTATCTACTAATTCGTCTGGACTTAAAACCTTCCAATCTTCCTGAACAGTCCAGAGTCAATTTCTTCGGACGATCTTCGAGAACCGTCATCGAAGTTGACTCTGCTCCCTTCCCTTTCGCATCCCTTTTCGTTGGTATCATCTGTCTTTTAATTTCTCTGGAGGAAACGAGGGCGCTGACAATTCGTATTATCAACGTCTTTTATCCTTCTTTGGTAAGCGAGTAAGAGTTAGGAGTCCCTAACGAAGTCTAACAGCCACCTCGCGCGCTCTCGAGATTAATTACGAGGTATCGAAGTAATTGAGGGCGAAGTAACCGGACAAAGTCGCATGGAGCGCGTGGGGGTGGCCCGAGCTCCATTGTCTGCGACCCTTGCGGCACCTACCCCCGGACCGGCCATTCATTTCTAACGAGTTGGCAACGTTATCGGTTAGAGCGGACAGCGCCACGGCGTGTCCACTGAGACGTTAACACCGATACCCGGCCAACCTAACTCTCTCCCAACACGTAGAATCGCAGTCATCCTGTGCTCGCTTGTATATCCCACATCGACGCGTGGCGCGCACGAGAACAGATGTACACCCACGTTCATAAGTATTAGGACACCTGCTGGGTTCACATAAAACGCGTTAGTAAGTACAGATTATTAGTGGAACGACTAATCGGTCAGAATTATGTATTGATGCGAGATAACGATTCAGGGCAGGCGTATAATATTTATGGAAGTACACGAGAAAATAATGAAATTAAAAAAATAATGAATTAAAAATTATGGATTGAGGATCGCGATCTTCTAATTTAAACTTCATTACGGGAACTTTTAATGAGTCAGATAGGAAATTCAGAAGAGTCTAATAAAAGTTTGAATCTCATTCCGGCGGTTATTTATGAAATACATAAAACCAAGAAATAAAAAATACAGTGAGACATGTAATGATAGAAATGTCAAGATTTATCGGTAACGAAAAGCAAACATACTAGTAAGTAGAAAGTTCAACTGTATCATTTCCAATTAATAAGATTACTACAATATGGAATATGTAGATTCTTTATATCTGAAAGTTTCAAAAGGAAATAATAATTCCAATGTTTTTAACAAGTTCGGAGTATTTTTTCTATATTTGTCATGGTTTCACATGTATCCTAATACTTATGAATGGAGGTGTACGTATTCACTGATCCTATCTTTGTCTCTGTCTATATAATACAGCAGATATAACGTCCAATGAGCAACCGCAGTCCGGCCAGTTCAGTCTGGCCGCCGGTACACTCGAGCGATTTTCAAGCTGGTTACAATGGTACACCCCGTTGCTGTCTGGTGCTGCATTGGTTAACCCGGAAAACCACCCACGGGGATGACGATGACGGCCGAACCACCTCCGTAGCGCGACTTGCCTCGTTTCGTCCCGACGTGTTCGATGTTTATGGCTGTTCGCCCCTTTTCTTGTCGGGCTTCGACACCCCTCGTACCCCGCCTTCTGATGAATGGAAAACAACGGGCCACCAGGAATTCGTCGGTGCTACTTCGTTAGACCTCGAAACCCTATCGACCGCATAGAATGGCGAGTTGTTCCAGAGAACCAACCATCCCCCGTGAAATCGCCACGACAACGCAATTTTCACATGTGGTTTGGTATGCAAAAGAAGAGAAGGAAAATTGACGATGTACAGTATGTGGCGAGAGCTTTCTGCTTGGAGAAAAGTATAGATACTGCTAATGTCCTTTTTTCTATAATCTTGCACTGGCTTAATGCAGGAACTTTTTTAGTGATCTCTTTTGCTGGTGCAAAGATAGGTTAGTACCCTTTTTATCGCTGAACATTTTTAGCGATCTCGAATTGCTACTTTTATCGCTGGAATCCTTCCGGTAACCTTGCATTATCTCATTCTATCGCCGGAATTTCTTTTATTGCTCTTAAATTGTTTCGTTCTATTGTTGGAATTATTTGGTGATTGCATTGCGTCTTTTCATTGCCGAAAATTTTTTGCCGCTCTAGAATCGCTTTATTTTGTTGCAGTAATTTCCTTTATTATACTTTTATTCGCTCTTCCTCTTACTGAAATTCTTTCTTTGTCAATATTTCCTTCTTTTCCGATAGCCTGATTTATCGGTCTGACACTACTTCTTCTCAAGTTCTCGTGTCATTTTCTTCCATATCCATATGGCGCATTGTTGTTATCGATTTCGTCGTCTCTGGAATTCTATAAAAAATATTGGGAACGACAATTTTCACAATTAAAACTCCCAAGAAAATATCGTCAAAGAGAAGTTTGTGAAGTGGCAGAGATAATGTAGTCGGTTATCTTCCATCAACTGGAAGTAGGTTTCACGCAAAGGGAAGCACGCTTATAAGAGAATCGAGGAACGAATTGCGACAAAGTTCAAGCACAGGCGATCAAAGATTTATTTTGAAGTTAGGAGCCTGGTAGAGCCTTAGGTAAATCGTATTCGATCGTAACTTCAATTGTTTCGCTCGGTTGGTTCCCGGAATCAGATCATTTCGAATTGGATTGAACGTCGTTCGATAATACCCGTGGTACCAAAGTAATTTCTCTTATGACTTCTTGGATCTATGGAAAAGTAGCCGATGGAATATTCACCCAGATCTTGGCGATCCATAACACGGCGAATCAACGTTTGTCAGCCGCTTTGAAAATCCAAGATTTTCAATCCGTGGAACGTGTAGATCCCACCGAACGAGTGTTCGAAACGCGGGGAGAAGAAGTAGATATAAGGGCGGGGATTCTCGAAGAGAGCATTCTCATACCGCGGAAAATCCGCAATATGGTGCCGCTCGTAAAATAGACTTCCAACTTATCTACTTGCTCTAGCCGCCCTCTTCGATATTTTCGTGTAATAAAGGAACGGAACGGGAGAAACTTTCGAAACAGACGATAACGTCGCATGGGGATTTCTCTTGTTTATTCCTTCGTCGCCAACTGAGGGAAACGTCTTGACATAAAGCTACGTGGAACTGATCCGAACCTGAACACCAAGTATATGTAAGCAATAACAATTTTCCACTTTCGAAGATTCTTTTTCGAAAACATCGCGACGATATAAAGAATTTCGTATGAATTTTGAAGAAACCCCTAGCGTTCAATATAAACATAGTTAAGAATCCAAGAGCTTCGTCGTATTTTCATTAATGATTCATTTATTCTAAACGTTGACTCGCATCACTGAATCGACTGCCTTAAATATAAGGCTGAAGTACACAAAAGTGTTGATCGACTCTGACTTCGCGTCATCAAAAAGTAACTGTAAGTCCATATAAAAATTCGCGATATTACAATCAATTTTATGAATTCCTAAATTGTAATTTCATATCACCAGCAACAATCTTTGACTTAAATTCTTTTCATTTCGCAATCAGTTCCATCGCACCGCCATTAAACGAATACCACCATCGAAATCTAAAATTTATTTATACCCATCATTCGCACACCTCGACGGCTGTTTCATTCAAAAACCACCTCAGATCTTTAACCGGTTCTCGTTTTCGCATCCAGCCATTTCGTTTTCTCGCTTCCTTCTCCGCTCCTCTTTTTCTCTCTCTCGTTCGAGAATTGCGCCCGGTGGCTGATTCTTCCTCCCCGTTGATCCTCCTGCCGGAGGTTGGCCTGGTGCCAGGGTACGGCAATATTGTAGCAGCAGGCAACCCGGAGAATCTCGTGACTCTGGCCTGCTGGCATTCTACCTACGTGAAGCTCCCATGCGCGCATGCACGCCGTCGCGTAACGGTAACACGTAGAACACGTTGCACGTATCCATGGTGTCTTACTTACTAAGCACTGGCACGGCGACCACCAACCGACACCCCTGCCAGCCTGATTTATAACCATCGCCCTAATATACTGTTTTAAAGGCGACGTTGTCGGAGAGGAATCTCGATGGATGTCGGGAAGCATCGGCCGTGGAGGTACTTCCGTTCGCGAGGATGCCCTCACCAGGAAGTCGTTATCAGTCGACACTGTGTGCATTAATGCATGCGTACCATCAGCCAGGCAAGTCGGCCTCTTTTCAGCCGGCTACCTCAACGTTTCGATGCTATAAAGATGATGTATGCACGCGCTCGTGACCAACCGTGCATATTTAAATCGTACTTCATTGCTGCTTGCACTTGGAACCGAAGGTATCGGTGTTTGCATTAGGGTGAGTGAAAAATTCTGGTGATTTTATGATAGGAATATTCCGTAGTTAAGATTCGTTCAGATTTAATTAGGTTACAGTAGAACTCAGTTTATAATTGGAATTCGTATAATAGAAATCCATTAATTTTCTTCGTGATTTTTCATTCAATCGACAAGAGTTCATTTAATCAGACACTGATTAAACCTACGTTCCAATAACTGAAGTTCGAATAAATAAAACTCGAATGTAACGTATATTGTATAACAGAAACGTAACGATGCATTCAGTTCATTTAACCGGACATTAATTAAAATTTTGCTATCCCAACGAGGAAACCATTTTTCACGGATATACAGAGAATTTCCATGATTCACGTGATCGCTAAGTTACATCAGCATCACACCGGTCATTCTCCAGATGTCGAGAATACCTGAATACTTTCGAGACATAGCTCGTACAACATTGTCTGTACCTCCGCGAGAAATTCCACGCTAATAGATCGCCGTTACGATGTTCGAAAGCATTCCCTTTCCTATTTCCATGCGTCACCGAAAGAAGAAGGAGTCGAAGTTCGAGATAGGAAGGGGCCCGCCCCGTAGCGGATTTGTCGTTTATCGAGTTTCCGCGTTTCTTGTCTCGCAGCCGCGCGAAACTTTCGATTCAATTCGCCCGGACGGAATATCGATTTCCTATCGCGGCTCGAACTTCGAGACTTTAGAAAATACCGTCCTCCGTATGTACACAAGAAATCCCTTCGATTTAAGATTTCACGCAAACAAAGACCGCCCCCCACGTTCTACCGCCGCCGACGCTTTCTATAAACCAACATCCATCGAATATATTTCTCGAGGAAAATTCAAAAACTTGCAAGCACCGGGGCCAGGCCAGTCAACGTGCCGCCTCTCGCAGCGAATAATATCGATTCCACTCTGTTAAGCACGAACATCGAGAACACAGTCAGGGTAGCTGTGAACTCCTTTATACGTTCACGTGTCGCTGGGGAATATTAAAAACCATTTCGCGTTCAGAGCGAAACCTTTGCGAACTCCGCGCGTCGCTCTGGCGATCAGAATGCGCGCAAGCGACCAGTTTCATCGTGTTTTTTCCCTTTATTGCTGCTGGCCGAGAAAGAATCGCAATCCGATCGAATCTCTGGATTGAAACCCGAATCCGAATCTTTCAGCCGGTCCATCGGCCATTTTAATCGATCGATCTGTCCGGCTCGGAATGGAGAACGCTGTTTTGCGTTTCGACAACGTTCAGTACAGTGTGTCGTGAAAAAAAGGAGAAGAGACGCTGTTCTGGTCCGATGCAATATGCCCTGATAACGTTCGTAAATGACATCAGTCTCTGTGAAATATTCTATGACAACGAATCTCATAAATATCTTCTCATAAATATGTATTAGCAAAATTAAAATAGAGAAAACGTGGCCGGTAATGATATTATACAATGACAATATGATTCGAGATCGAAGGAACTGGACGTGATATATGAGGCAAATTATTTTCCTCCAGCCATCTCGTCTTGCATAACTTTCTCCCACTTTCACTCAGAATTCTAATCAAGAAAAACTTTCCAACATCTTCAAATATTCTCGTTTAATTATTCCCAGTAATTAAAAGATCGATGAAACTAACATCAGTGGTACATCTATTTAATGAAAATCATTATCTTCTTTCCCAATTTTTATAGAGAATTTTGTGCAAGGGAAGTTCAAACGCTATTGTTAAATATTCTCATTCAGCTATCCCTAACCAGAGAGTATTGAAATTCGAAAGACCATCGAATATTAAAATCTTATCTCGTTTCTAGTATCCAAATGGCCATCAACAGTCGTCAGAATTCGACGTCTGAATACAACGGAAAATCATCTCGTCAAACATTTCCGGCAAAGGAAAACAGGGCGCGAGCTAGGCGCACAAGATAGAACAATAGGTAGCAGGTCTTCGTTGTTACAGCAAACAGTATCGCATCGGCAAGGGAAAAGGGCAACCGTGATGAATTGCGGGGGATAATGGGATTAAGGCAGATGGCGTCCATTAAGCAATGTGGTTTTAGTCTAATATGATTTCCATGTTCATACGCGGCCGACCGTTTTGGCATCGGCACAGATTGCCACGTACTGGCCGCTACTTGTCCACGATAATATGATTTATCTCATCGAGTGTCTCGTGCCCAGGGAGAGACCCGGGCCCGAACGATAAATATCGACAACCTCTCGATTGAATAAATCATCGACAATAGAGCAGGAAACGGGATACTCGTGGCCATTGCACAGGCTTTTTTAAATGGAACTTTCGAAACAGAAAGAGCAATAGCGTCATAGTTTAGCCACGAATTCGTTCCTCCGAACGTTAGGAACTGTATTCATCGGTTGAACATTTTGGACAAGGGAACCTAATAAAGTCATGATCGCTAATGTAAAACTGTGTCTTTTTGTATTTACAGGATATCCCCCTGTGAAAGGATTCAAAAGTATTGAAAGATTTTCTATGCAGTTGATTGATCCCTTAATTGCGAATATCTTGTGCGAATCCTGCCTTTATGTATGTAGTATCAAAATATGGTTTAGAGCAAGGACAAGAAAGGACGGTTTATTTGAAGTTAAGTTTAGCTTTATCCGTACAAGCAATACCCAAAACAAAAACTGACTACATGTCTTCGTACGTCTTACCCTAACACTGGGCTTCCAACTTCTGTCTTCCCAGGTCAAAAATTGCTGACCTTCAACCCTCGCATCCTTCTCCCACCCCTTTACTCATTTAGCTTTGGCGTCACCAAGGCGTACACACTCTTATTTACACTCTCTTTCTCTCTTCCCCAGCACTCTTACGATTCTTAGTTTATACCTTAAATATATAATAGACCAAGCGTATACCCCCGTTTTTCGATACTACATGTATACTAACGTGATTTACTAGATACTTGTCTAATTCATCTCTTGACATATTAATCGAAAACTGAGATATTGAAAGCGTTTCAGGTGTTTACAGTAAGAAATGAAAAGTTTATCGCTATTCCGCTAATCGTGAAAATTTCTGACGCGAAATTTGATGATATGTAGAATATGGTTGACGTCACGGAGAGTTAGTCCCGTATTTGAAAATAGAATCGCAGAATCCAAGTATTTTTTGCGTGAACCACGCACATTAATTAGAATATCCTTGTTTTCATAATTTTGGTGAATTTCGTTTTCGTTAGTTTCTTAATCATCGATCGACTACGAAAAAATGTTAAGAAATTCGGATCTTTCAAGGATTTCAAAAGATTGCTAAGCACCCCTTATGAGTAATTTGAATGACAATTGATAATGGTCAAGACAATAACGACGACTCGTTTGAAGATAGCAATCGCGTGGGACCGAAATCAGCAGGAAATACGACGTACTTAGAAGCGTATTATGCTGCCTTCAGGCAATCCAGGTCACTTCCGCCGAAATCTCGTTATCCATTTCCAACTGAGAAATTTAATCAGACCGGTCGGCAGAACCAGAGGATACCGTCCATTCAATCAACGTTCTCTTTGAAAAGAATAATCCTTGCTAATCAATTTTGTTTCGGACTTTCGACGACCCCAAATTTCAAAGCGACTCGTGTCTTCTGCAGATCGAAACCATGTAGTCCACGTACTTTTGTATTCTATTTTATAATCGTCTAAACCATTAGGTTGTCCGGAAAGTGTCTTTCTTTTACAGACATGTCTTTTACAACAACGCATCTTTATACAAACATGAAACCTAATCTGTCGAACGTTGTGATCTTCAGTTTGATAGAACAAAATGGATCATACGTAATTCGATGAAATAATATAAAACAGAAAATGTTGTGCATCCATTATTTCCTTATAAAACGAAAGAAACTTTTCGGACGACCTAATACCCTAAACGACGTCAAACAATTTTTCCATATAAAACGTAGAAGGCATGACAATACGTAAGAATAGCAATTTTTGGCGATTACTTACAAATTATAACAAATAACCGCTCTTCTTCCCAAAATAAGAATTATAAAAGAAGATACCTAAATTTCTGAATGTTAGTCGTTCGTGAATTATATTTTTGCTTTAATACTGAAACTGGTTCATGTCCCTATCTTTTTACGCTTTCAGAGACGCTACAATAAAAATTCCTGCAGCTACCGCTGGTAGGAACAGAAAGGACACGAAACGAAAAAATACGAAACGAAAATTCGTTCGTTCAGAAATTTCCAAATAACAGTTAGCCAGACGCTAAAAAGGCAAAGGGGCGAAGAGGGTGAAGCGATACAACGGGCCTGGTGACGAAACGAATTTCAATTGGCTTTTGGTGGAATCGAAACGGCCGGTCACAGTTGCGGCACCGTGAGTAATGGCGGTTTGATTTAAACTTTCTCGATAAATGAAATTTCTGTCTGCGCACTCGCGGCGACGATTGATGAGCCGCTGCAGCGCGTTTCATCGTCCCGCCTTCATTACCGCCGATTGTTTATTTGCGATAATTGTCATCTATCAACGTTACCGAACGCCAATCGTATCTGGCAGCCAACTCTAAAAATCCAATAAAAATTCGAAACTATTGAGAAAAAGCGATTTGTCCCGGAACTGTTCTGTTTGTGCAACTTTGTCGGACTTTCGCAATTAAATGGAAAAGTTTTCCTTCGAAACTCCATCATCTTTTAGTTTCTTCTTTCGGCATTGATTTAATTAAAAAACATAAAGTATTCAAACGCTTGTAGATATTTCTTATGAATATACTATGTGTGTTGTACGAAACATTTTTAAATTTCATTAGCGCTATAATGAGACACGATTATAGTGATTATATTATTATAAATCAAAACAAATTTGAGAAAATATGTAGAAATTTTACCCATACAATTATGATAATGATCTAATTGCAGTAATAATGAAATTTCAAAATGTTTTATGCAACACGCACAATATATACATAAAAGATTTCTATGCTAAGTAACCGAACACTTTCGTGAGCCAATGTATATTCGCTTCAGGAAAGATGTTTTTTCTAAAAACACCAGACTAGAAGTTACTCGGCATTCTACTTACGTCTGAATCACCGTACGCCCCTATTTCAACTTCCATGCTGGCAAAGTACACAAACCTGCTGGATCCTAACCGAGCGACGTATTTATTCATTCATATATTCATTAGTGATATTCAGTTTGTTCTTTCTATTTCAATAGAGAACTACGACAGAACGTCGCAGAACCAAGGAAACTTAAACGCCGATAAAAATACAAGTTCTAATCAAAACTACCCCTAAAAGTCGTCAGAGAAAATCTTTGAGAAGAATACGAAAATTGTTTTACTAATTATTTATACCAAATTAGCCTCGAATTTCAGCCAGCTGCAGAGGTGAAACTAGAAGAAGGAAGAGGCGTAGAAAAACAATTGAAAGAAGCTGCAGTCAGAATAGCAGGCAGTTTGCAATTCATTTTGTCTGAACTATGCACGAAACGGTTGAAAACTGGGGAAGAAGAGATGCATCGGTGAACGGAAAGTCGGTCGACACAAAAGGGAATAGGTAATGATGCACTTAAAGGGATGTGCGAGCTTCAAAGAGAAACTAAATATGCCGGTACACGCTGGTAATATATACAGAGAATGACAAACTAGTAGAAGGATCGGTAGTTTTAATGAAGCTTGTATTATACCTATGCCAACACCAAAATATAAAATAATATAATTGCCAGTTGCCAGACAGAAAAATTTCTAAATCTTTATAAAAAACACGGAATATCAAAAGATGTAATAGTATACCAATTGATATTTGATTCACGTTCACAAACTTCCTGATTCTCAAAAATAGTATTACCAATAAATTTGTTGGTTTCATGTGTTTATTGTCCATCTCATTCGCTAATCCATGATCTTACTTTTGCTGCTGGTTAGCTTCTTTCCATAATCTTATTCCTGGTACAGATCACCAACTCACGGCTGTTTTATTCAGTCAAGCTTACATCGATAAATTTCAAGCCAGTATTGCTTATATTGAAATATTTGATGACACAAAATTATTCCGAGTAACCTAACGCGCCCTTCTAGGTTACAGTAAACGAACAGTATGTAGAAAAATGAACAATGTCCACCGTGAAAATAGTCATCGTCATACGCATGTAAAACTGGAAGGATCGCCGTGTATCCGTCTTGGTGAATGGCAAAATTTGTAGAATGTTTCATGGGAATATCAACCAATCTCTAGCTTAATTAAAGCGAATAGGCATTTCACAGACCAGTGAATCGGAATAACCAGGGCGTTTTTTAATTTCCAGCCGCGAATTACATTTACGAACGCGTTTCGAAGTTCCGGCCGCGGAAGTTCCCCGTCGAAATTCGTTAACTTGCTGGGAGAGCTGGCAACCGACGGAGTGCTAATAACGTTACGCCCACGTAGCTGAATAATACGTCTCGTGTAACGAAATCATTTTTCACCGAGCGGTTAATGTACTTGAAGGGCCGAGCCATGGCTCAAAGGAGTGGTTGAACAAGGTTTCACGATACGTGATATAACGACGCGCGATAAATGCAGGTAATGACGCGTTGCTAGTTTCGGCGGCCGCATATATTTTCGTATAATTTTGGTCAAGTATCCTAGAATATTTCGAACGAGTTAGTTACTACTAACAGCAGTAATGTAGCAGTGATTTCCACCGAATGAAATTCGTTCCACGGAATATTCAATTGCCGATGCAAATATTGCGAGCTACGATTATTGTTCGTCGAGATTTCAGTCGAACCAGTTTGTTCGAGTAAGCTACGATGAAAATTAAACGACACTCTACCAGCGTACATAATTTTTAGAAACAGATGGAGTCTCTAGAGAGAGATTATGTTATCTCTAGAAAGAGATCACTATATTAATTTAAATAATGTTGAGAAAGAATAATTTACTTTAAGGAATCAATGTTAAGGAATCATGTAATTAGAAACAGCATTGTTTAGCAGCTGCTCCTTTCGTGTTAAGAAATAATTGAAAATTTCTCAACTTCGCTTGAAAATTAAAAGAATATTTCATTTTAAGTATATCAATAAAGTAGTTTCAAATTAATAAAATTGAAAATACATAACTTGGTTAACCTAACCAAAGCTTAAGTAACAGCTCCATAAATAACGTTCAATGGCATCTTGTCGATGTGTATTTACTGCATCCAGATAAATAAATTATATTTCAGGACTGTCCATCGTGGAATGAAAAGAATGGTTGCATAAAATTGCCTGGTTGCGGATCTTTGCTTCAGGTTCGATTCGCACATCTTCCACCGCCGAGGCTAAAACTTTTAAATTGCGCGACACAAAAGAGTCCCTTATAACGGGGACGCGAAGTGAGAAAAGGTAAGACGAGGGGATGAAATTCATCGTCGAGACAAACGGTGGTTCGCGAAGCTGGAAAATGGGGCGTTAAGTTCATTAAATTACAAAGGGTGAAACGGAGAGAACGCGCGAACAACTAGAGCAATGTGGTAGTGATTAAAGTTCTTCAGGTTATTAGAAGAAGAAATAAATAGACGAACGAATAAATAAGCCGAGGTTGGCTTGAAGAGTGAGAAACGAAGTGATGGAAGAAGATGAAGGTACATGCACGCGGAAACGAGAAACGTGAATTATATAAAGGAATGAAAAGTTTTTTCTCCTTCGACGTCCTCTCTTTCATCCTGCAGATAAAATGAAAGAAAAACGGATAGACGTTGTAACGCAGTTTTAAATTGTTATTATGCGCCGCGATTTCAGTCTTGTCCTGGTTCTTCGCTTCTTCCTGCTATTGTTGAATAATTCCCGATGTATTCTGTTCTTATGTAAATAATATTAATATACTGATAAATTGATATGTTTGATAAATATATCTGACTCGTTATATTAAATTATTTACAATAATTGGAATTGAATTGTTATATTTATATAGGATGCAAACAGCGATAATTCAAGATTCGATATGAAAATAAAGAAATACACATTAACTTCAGACAAGACAGATTTGAATTATTAATTATGTATTAGCATGACAACTTCTAAGAACCGCCTTTCAATTCAAATATATGGTCATGTGCTGCCACCTGACGACAGGATGAGCAATTCCTACAAATATAATGGTTCCTACAAGACGCTTTGGTTAGGATTAATTTTCTTACAGAATAATTACTCTAATAAAATTATTGTACAGATATAAGGAAACCCCAAAAGAATTCTGATTATTTCATACTACATAAATCGATCTATCTTTATCACTGTCACGTCGCAATGAATGTCCTTGGAAAGATATATTCTCCGACAATATCAATAGACATATGTCAAAATCAACAACCAAGTTTGGAATTACAAAGTGACACTCGTTGCCACGATAGTATTATATATCAAACTATATTGCCAATGCTTCAAAGCCAAAAATCACTCGATTGTTTTATCGAATTTGTCGCAAATAGTCTTTATATTTGAATTCTAATTGCACCACTCTCATCAAAGGATATGTTTATGGGCGCCATACATACATATTATGTTCCATATTCACATATTGTATGTATCATATTATGTGAAATATTCGTCTTATGTGTATAACATTTATATTTACATGTAAATAGAATTTAAATGTAAATATCAAATGGTAATGCGTCACTTACCTCTCAGATGTGACGAACCGGTGGACCTCGCGAATGGAAAAACCTAAAGTTCTCACTTTGACACAACACACGAACACTTTTTTCCCGCACTCATTCTACACGAGAATTGTCCTATGACCGAAAATGTGACGCGAAATGCAATAACGCGGGACACGTAAACACCGTTTCGAACCGGTAAAGTCGAAAACGTTGAGAGCGTTTTTGATGCCACGAAGTCGCGTGCGCCATGGCGGTGAAGAACAGCTGTTCACAGGAGGGAGGGTCGTTATTGGGGTTGGTAGGGGCAAGTAGGGGTTTGGAGGATAAGTTGAGCCATCTAGCGACGGACATAGGAAGCGATCGACTTAAAGTGGAACCGAAAATCCTTTGAAGACAATGTTGAAACCTAGAATGTTATATACATTTCATTGATCGCTAAAATTATATATTTCAACATTGTATCGAATTTTTGGTTTTAAATTTCAAATAGATACGCAGGAAATTTATTTTATTCAAAGGATTAAACTAATAATTACTTTAAGATTAATTTAACACGATTGGAAAAATGAAATTAAAAAGTTTAGATTGTAGGATATGATTCTTTAATAATTCAATGGTTACTTTGCTGTAATTTTTGAAGCAGTATCGTTTCGTTTTAAGAACAAATACTCCTCCCCAATAATTCTAAGCATGACAGCAAAAGATGCTGAGCAACGAAGGTCAATATGTCTATTAAACGTATCCTTGCATGTCATCACGTGTGATCAATGTAGTTTATTATTCGTAGAGTAACATTCTAAGTGCATACTGATAGACATACTGACGCGTATTAAAACCTCTAAAGATGTAGATCACTTTTTTTATAGACGATCATACTTGACAAGTAATAATTTAAATAGTTACAAACAAATTGTCAATGGAGTACAAACGAATAATGTCACAATATTAATGAAAAACAAATCTCATGTAATTGAAATAAAAAGTTTAGGAAATATACATAAATAGTTATCTAGATTCACAAAGCTGTCACAAGGAATGAAACTGAAAGAAATATACTGTTTCAAAAATTCAATAATAACTAAGTAAATTAAAGGAAAAAAGATAAACAAATAAATAAATAAATATACATATATATTGCATTTTATACGTCTATTCATGATGCCGCGATCATCCTCGTGATTAGTTCTTTATGCGACACAATACATTGTGCTACATTATGGAATGCATATGGAATTCTGTTGTTTGTCTCTGATATTGTTACACATTACAATTAGATCTACTACGCGTCAATTTGATATGCCTTTCTTTTATTACTCGCAATTTTTCTCGTTACTTCCTTTAATAATAAAAGTAGCATTTAAACCTTTCTAATTATTAATTATTCGAAATCTACCGGTTAATCATTAATTAAAAGATTAAAAAGCTGATTAAACAGTGACATAAATAAAAAGTCATAATATAAATATTTTTAATACATATCTACATTTCTCATGGATTTTCCTAGTCTAATTTGATTATGTAATTTATTATCATAATACACTTGAAATTGTCTTGCATACTACGAGACGAAGGGCTACGTTTGTCGTTTCTACGGCACTGTATTTATACACTCTCATTCACTACGTCGTATTTACTCACGCATACACCTCATGTACGTGTAACCATACTGTTGCAAACATTCACACGCACATCAATGCGCGACCTTGTGTGCGCAACAGGCGTCAGGAACCCAGTGAAGTCTATAAAGAATATACGATGAAGTGCACGAGTAGTGACTCTACTTTAGTACGACTGGCCAGTTTTTGCGACAGGAGCGTGAAAATACCTTCACATGCCCTATCCTAATGAATGAAATACATTTCTGCTTAAAAATTAAACACTTGTGACGAATATTTGCAGCCAATTAACAAATCTATTTTTTATCCACCATCTCAACTTGTATTACACGTCACATGTCACATGTAATAAATATTATACGAAAATTTATAGAAACATATGCTGAATTACAAATCGTGAAACGTTGAATGCAATAATATTCATTAAAGAATAATCTCGATGTAGATTACATCATTCCTGTCGATCACGCTAACGTGCCTTATTATAAATAATAACACGCATTAATAGATAGTAATGTAAATGCCAGGATATACTTTTCGTATCAATCTCATCAACTATTAGTTCCTTCGTGTTTAATTTCATACTTATATTTATAACGTGTAATATCTATTTCATTTATAATATCTATGATATTTATAACTTGTTATTTAAATTAATCATATCTTCATATCTATAACTTAAACAAAATTTTCCACAATTCCCCTCAAACCTGCTAAAATCTTTCTAACGAATCAAAATTCTACACGGTAATACAGGTGCCCGAAAAATAGTACCTTCAAAATAGTCCGTCCCTGGCTTGCAGTCGGTTTGCCCCCTTATAAAGGGAACCCACGCGAGAGCGCCGGTCGCATACCACGGTAGCGCGTCGTTCGAAGCTCTAGGTAACGATTCAACGTTAATTGCTTTTAATTCCTGGCACGCGTGTGTCTACGTATTAGACAAAAACTCTAGTGATTCTCAGTGACGTACATAGTCTTATCTCAAATCGGCCACACGATGCGTAACAGAGCCGAAGAGATCGAGCCGCGTGGCGATGTAGTGCATGGCCAGTGAAAGACACGCAACCTTTATCCTGCTACGTGTTTATATTCGCCTTTGTGGTCATGGAAACGGTGATCTGACACTTCGTCCTGGATAATCGTCGTAAACGCGCCTAGTGAACGTTCCTTGGCAACGTGCTTCATCGAGAAACCGGGCAGTTTCTTCGAGCTTCGACGGCCAGTTCCAAGCCACGCTTCACAGCCGGTCGAAATCATCGTGACTATGGTACGTACGCTGTTTCTAAGCGGACTTTTCTCTCGAAGAACAGGTGACAACGCCCGGTGACCGGGACAATTTTCCTCGGTTGGAGAAAGTTCGATCGCTAGATACAGTTCTTCGAATAAATTCCTTTCGTGATCTTATTATAACTTGAAATTCTATATTTATGAGGATGGAGCACGTTCGATGGAACAGCTGATAGATATAATCACCTGTTTTTATGATCGAATTTGCTCGAAGTTTAAGAGACTGTCAAGGAGACAGAGTAACTTCGTAGTTTTGTTTGAATGATCAGCGAGTTACTTTGAAATTTACCGTTACTCATCGACGTTGATCGCAGCTCAACTGTTTCCGCTGGGGTCTTATCGCTCGTCTAGAACCGCGAGGAGCGTTGCACCAAAGCGCGGTAAACACCGGCGTTTGATTATTGTCAATGGCTTTCGTGGCAAGTCGGCTTTAAGCGGAAAAAACACGACTGTTTATCGATTAAAGCATATGATAGATAACGAAAGTAAGCAATTTAGTAGAGGTTTCCGAGTATCCAGATATTGCCTTCCATGTTATTATTTTTGTAATTTTAACGAGATTTTGCTTTCTCTGTTTGCAGTAACGACCTGTTAAGGGATATTGAATTATTGATGATCTCATGAATTGTCATTGCTCCAACCATGAGTTATTATTAATCGCTCGAGATCGATAAGAAGACACATATTTATCGAGAACATCCAGCAGTGAACGTCCATAATGGCTTTGGCAAAGATCAAGAGTTTTATAGACACGGGGCTGAAGACCGTGTCCACGCCGTTAGATCGCACGGTAAATCTGGAACCGGAAGTGGGCATTAGGATCGTTCATTCGATCAACGAGAAAGCGTTGCATGTGACGGTACTGGGTGCTCGTCACTTGCCACAGAATTTTGGCTTCACACGCGTCAACAGCTACGTAGTCAAGGTATATAACGATGGACTAGATATCTAGGTGGGCAGACTGTGATCTTTGGCATCATTATCTATAGTTACGTAACTCGATGAAATAATCGCACGAAACTTGCGCGCCTACATCAAAACCGTCATTGACTCACGAATCTTAGAAGACAATAACGTCGTGTGGGAATCGTACAACGTTCCCTTATCTCCGTACAATACGTTTGGAATAAAATAAATTATAATGGTCGGGTTGAAATCGAGACTCCGGCTCGATGCACTTGCCGTCGTCTTATTTCTGCGATGTGTTTTCTTGTTTCCTTTGTATGCTGAAAGGAGAACGATGTTGATCGTAACTTGAAAGGTATTTTCATGTTGCTAGGCTGTGTAATTATGTAAAATTCGTGAGTAATAACTACGGGAACGGCGTAGAATGAAAATTCCACGTGACCCATTCGTGACTTCATTACCCTGATAAGTTTCGAATATTTTACAGAAATTCTACGGAAATGTTCTTGATCGAAGTAACTGCAGTTATAGCTAACATTCACTCCACTATGAACTGTTTATATCTAAAGCAAAAACTCAGACAGGAAGGAAAGTAAGTCACTTCTATTCCAGGTGAAGTTAATACCGGGAAAGGAGAAGTTCGAGACAACGTCGAAGAACGAGTCGTGGCCGCAATGGAACGAGGAATTCACGTTTCCTCTACGCAAAGAGACGAAACAGAAATTTGGTAAAACAAAAGTGGTAGAAGAAGAAATCAGTGGATCCAGATTCATCGTGGCGACTTTGTACGCGGTTCTCGAGGACAAACCATTGATAGCGACTGAGAAGAAGGAAGAGAAGACCTCGTCTTCCACTAAAGAATCTCCAAAAAAGGGGAACAAGAAAAAAGATGGTCAGGGTGCCTCTTCGGAGAATCAGGAGCCAACGAAGAATAAATTACTCAGTCAGTTCTTTAATAAGGGATCGGATAAATCTGCGGACACTACAACCACGGAAAGGAAACTGTTTGATAAGAGACGAACTGTAGGCGCCACGACGATTTCCCTGGACCCGAAAAACTTCACCTCGAAGCCACACAAAGCAAAACACCCAAGTGATGTGTCGACTGGAGATATGTGGAAGCCATTGCGACCAATTGCTAGTGGCATTTCTGGAGCTGAAGAGAGGGTAAATTTTCAAATACATATATCATATTACTATATTATGTTATGCTATGTATATTATACCATTTTTTCTTTTTTCTTTTTCATTAATCCTTTCAAGACTGAATTCCCCTGCTGTGAGAAAAATTATTTTTCATCCAGTCACTAATAAAAAAATATATTTTCCTCGGATCATTTCATACAAAAGACACAATGTATTAAAATTTGAGACCAGTTTTACTGAAAACATACATTTATCGATATTTATCTCTTAGTTAATTAATAACATATAAGAGTACAATGTTGCATATACATAATATCATTTCATTCGTTTTTCATTATCGTTGTTATAGAAGGAAAATAAGAAAGGCCAGGTGGAATTGTCACTGTGCCAAGAAAAGACGGACAAGAATGAAGAGGGTAGCGAAAAACTGACACTGTCTCTGCATCGTCTGAGATGTTCGTTACAGACAATGCACGAGCATGAAGCCTTGAAAGGACAGATGTATATCAAGATGTCTGTTGTAGACAACGGTAGAGTGACTCATTTCTGGAAAAGCGATCGTTTCGCACCTTGCGTGTCTATGAAATTCGCGCCAGACTCGGCAAGAGTGATCGCGGATAATCCGTATCAGGGAGCACTGAAGGATGTTAGCTTCGTTGTTAAATTCGTCTCGAAAAATAAATTAGGTAAGCCACATTGCTCTAGCGAAACTTCATCGTGAGAAAGTTTTATCAATTGCTTGGTCGTTTCTTAGTTATGAACATTTGATGTTATTTCAGGAAAGAAAACGACTGTTGGTCATTTTGTAATAGGACCAGATGTTGGTGGAACCTATGGTGAACAGTGGAAACAGGCTCTAGCGAAATCGGGACAACAGATAATGAAATGGCAGGCATTCGAGTGAGAACGTGAATATATCAATAAACTTCGACGTCTATTCAGTTTTCCTTCGAGTATAAACCTACTTTCGATTCGCGCGAATGTCATGAATATTTAAGCGCACGGTCGATAGTGTCGTTCCAAAGAATACTTATGTTAGACGAACATCTGTGAATATGAAAGGCATTCATATTGTAAATTATTTCTTTCGTCAAATTTACTTTTATTCCGCTTTCTTTATTTTTTTGATTCTTTGTAAAACAACTTGCACAAAAGTATTTTATCGACTTGATTGTACATATCGATTGTTTTATACAACCGTCCTCGATTCCAAGACAGATTTGTGAACGTTTCTGCCGAGGATCGGAATAATAGAACCGTCCAATAAATAAGTGGTTACCACCGTTGAATAGAAACGAATACGAAATTCATCGAATCGTAATTGTGAAAGGAAAAAATGAAGATATACATTAAATTTTGTGCCAGAGGAAATCGTAAGCAGGTAGTTAGCAGCTGCTCAGTAAGATGTATAATATGGATATAACGATGCGTTTTTACTCTATTTAGATCTAGCGGATCCACTTTTTATTTTGTATTAGCGCTTTTCTGAGGTACTTTTAAGATGAATCAGAAAATCAATGGAAAAGTATTTTTTTTGACATATATAGGATATTTTACATTATGACGATTTTCAATTTGTTCAGTAGAAATGGTAGCGATAAACATTTCGCTCATTGTTTCTATTGTAATTTTGTTCGAAAGTAGGCATTAACGTATTATATCTTAAATAATAGTATTTTGTTTAAAGAATTATTTATATCGCTGCAATTAATTGCATATGTATTTTATTATGGAAATTAATTATATTTCGAGGAATATCGTTAAGGTCTAAACAGTCACACCAAAAGATTTGTATGTACAATATCATTAACGCACTCATCTGTATGACAGAGATATATTTTATATGTAATACACCTGTTGTTATACATAAAGGATGATTTTTATTTTTTTACACGGAATGTTTTCCATATTGCTTTATTCATTCTCTTTTTTATCATACACATGTACAAAACATATATAAGGGAATGATATATTATGCAAGCAATCATAGCTTTATTTCTGTGGCAATGTTAACCACTTTTAGAAAATGCATACAAAAATACAAAATGGCCCAATCGTATCATACTAATACTAAATTTATAAGTTTCTAATGGACAGAATTTACAGTCTTATCTATATTGTGCTAAATATTAACATTATTCAATACATTTGTTTGGTATAATGTTTAATCTTTTGTACTAACCAAGTCTAAATTAAACATTAAGTATGATACAAGCATATATGTGCTTGGATTAAAAATTATACTATATTAATAAAAATATATTTCTCTAAAAAATTGCAATACTCTGAGAAAAGATAAAAATGTATCTTTGCAGTATTCTATATTACTAAAGACTGTCTTAAAAATACCTTGTTCATTATCATCTCGATAGGTAGTAAGGCACAGAGAGGCACTTTAAAATACTTATATAAAAGAATTGTTCAATGGTACAAAATGGTTTTGAGTGAGTATGATCTAATTCGTAACTGGAATATTCTACTTCCCTGAAGTTCAGATCATATGATTGTTGAAAAGAATGTTGCATTAGTAAGTACAAGAGAATCTTTATGTTGTAAGAAAAATATGTTCAAATATATATTGTCTAGTCAGCTCTGTCGACATGGCCAATACTATTAAGTATAAACAAGTACATATCTTAACGAAATTGCTAAAGCTATAATTGAAGCAAATATGCTTCTGTGATTGTACGAGGCTGCATTGCAGCCATCTTTGCTATTGCAAGTACAATATTCCATAAATATATTATATGTCCCTGTCCTCATAAGGCAAAATCTTTCATCCCCCTCAATTCCTGGTTCTCCCATATACGCACAACTACGAAAATATCTCCATACACCGTTGACTAAGAATAAAAATAAAGTCTAACTTATAATAATTCCTGCAAAAGGTTATTTGCTATGAAAAATTTTGGAGTTATTAACACACCTTTTTGACGAATTTTACGACACATGGTAGGCCTTACACCTGGCAAATGCTCTAAGTCAGGTTCTTGTTTACAGTCAGTTATGGGTACAGTGGTATTATCAAATGGATCTGCACATTTTGGATCAGAATCGGATCTGCAAACCCAGCATTTGATAGATAATCCTGTAAAAATATACAGTAGCAATTATTATCATCTGTTTATAAAGTGAAATTGTCGAAATTGTTTTAATGTAATAAAATATTGTTTATTCATACACATATACGTAATATATTAGAGTGATGAATATTTTGTACAATTGGTAATTTAATAATACAAAAAAATTGCATAAAGCTTCTTTTTTTCATAATTTATCTCTTACAAATATGTTGAGGTTAAGAAGGAAAACTAAACGATAAATTGTACAGAGCAATATTTACCTTGCTGAATACAACAGAAAACGAATAATACTGTTAATAAAATAGAAAAACTTGTTTCGTTTGCCATTTTCTTAGATATTGAAGATCACTTTACGAGAACTTTGAAACTCACGTCAAGTCGTAACGATTAATTACTCCAACTGCATACGCCTACATATGACAACGGCAACGCCACTAACGAACTAATATCGTAACAGGGCTGGTGCTGATACTCGAAAATATTCTGCTGTTACAAGTTACAAATGAATCATCAAAAATATTATATAGTTCGATTGTAAATGAAAAGAAATAGATCTCAAATTTATTTTCAATTGAATAAATTTTGTTCTAATTCAAACTTACATACCGAAGAATTTAGTATAATTTTATGTATAACAGAAGAATATATCAAAATGTCAGTCACGTACAAATTTTTATGGCTATAATGAGTAATTCATTAACATATTTACAAAAAATAAAGTAAATAAAAATAATGGAATTACAGTAGTTTGTACGCACCTGATCAGTTCGAACAAATTCGTCTTCTTTCGGGTCACGTGACCAGGTTCCGAGTCGAGACCGCGCCCGATATATGAGGCATTCGAAGAAATACAGTCTTAATTTAATAGTCACAAGTCTAGTCACGAAAGAATGCACCACGAAACAGCGATTAACATACCAGTTAATTGAAAGCCTCGTAATGCACAATTTATCCGAACATGAACCTCTGATACTTAACGAACGTTGAAGATTACTCTTATCTAAGATACGCGCGATATATCGACATGATAAAAAATCCATGCCAATTTTCAATTTTCAATTTTCTGAAGTTACAACGTTTCGGATATTTCAATCCTCAAATTTCTGAATTTTCAAATATCAACATTCGAATTCTTGAAATTTTCAAATATTTGAACCCTCAAATTTTCGAAGTCTTATTATTTTTAAAAATTTCGATTTAATATGTAACCATACCGTCACACTGCCGGGTCAAGTTGGGCTTGAAAAATACCCACAATCTCGACGACATGGTGTCGATTTCTAGCTTGTCTTCATAGAGGAACCCTACGGTTATCCGTGGCCCGTAACAGAATTGATTCTCTTTTGCGGGTGGTCCGCGAACGGAACAAGATACAGCTCGGTCCCGAGGAAACATTTGAATGCTATAAATAAATATAAATAAATTGATTTGCCGGCATTAGCATAAGTAGCCGAGAGAGCCTCGACTCTCCTGTGTGCGGCTCGCGTCTCTTCGTTGTCTACCTCTTTCTCTCTTTCTTTTGCTCGCACCGACACAGACGTTGATTTATATACCGATGTCCCTTAGGTTCCTGCGGCATTCACCGTCTCTTTAACTTTAAAAGGACACGGGTCTACGATCAGGACGCGAGCCTGTCTCGTCTCGCGTTTGTTCGCGTGGGAATTAATTCTGAAGGCAACAGACTCTTCCACCATGGATGGTGCTGTTTCAATTAAACGATACCAACGACCAGTAAAATGTTGAAAACTTAAAACATATGGTATAATTTCGAGTCCATCAATCCTTACGAGTCGATGTTTCAACACGAGCGTCGATGTTTCCGAAAATAAACAACGAAGAACATGAAGGATGCTCATGATTCGTGTTTGGTATCAAGGCCACTCTCGAGAGGAAAAATGGTCCTTATTCTTGCTATAAAATCAACCGTCTCAAGAGCGGCTCGAGGTCGGCTTTTTTCCCAAAAATCAGGTAATTTCGTGTAATCTTCACGGAGGTTTGGGCGTGGTCAAACCACAAACATACTCCGCTAGGGAACGGCGTGTGTCATTAAACCGAATCTTCCAAACGACCCTGGCCTGTCTTCTCTCATCCCGCTGCCGGAAGAATGGATCTTCGAATTACCCGGTTGCGTTAATAGTCACTTTGTTGATCGACATTTACAAATTGATGTCTCCAAACAACCTGACACCCCTTTCTTCGTCGCTTCGCGGTGAATAACGAAACATTCGCATGTTCGTGAAGTATCGATCGATGAATGTCCTTCGATCATCATTCGTCAAAAAATCTCGTCATTTTATCGATCAAACGGTATATATACTTTTTAGCTAGATTGTTTAGTTAAGATTACGATTATCATTGAATCATCCTAGATATTTCTAGCCGTAACGTCATTACACTTCCACATTTGTCGCGTATCTTTTATTGCCATTTCATAAAAGGTGCGTAACAACTGACCCATATTCATATCCTTCGACCAGTGCTATTCTATAGAAGATCGGTGTTAAAATACATTCTACAGACGTGGCCTTTCGCGAGAAAATCGCTCTCTCCTCTCATTCCTAAAACGTCAACCTGGATCAACGACGATGATTCTTCGCCATTGAAAACGCTCCTCGCTTTCATCATCGCGTTCATTATACGGACGAACGTTGTCCTTATTAGAATCAAACATAACCCTGTTCAATGTCCATCTTCGGTCCGATACTTTTCGAAGGACTGATCGTCGTCTCCCCATCGTGGTCCCCAAGCGTATCTTCTTTACGGAGAATCCACCAAGAATACCCCCTATCAGAGTGCACCCCACCACAGCAGCTCCCGCAGAATCACCCTCCACTTCCGCTTCGCTTGGTAGCCACTCCTCTCAGCCTCTGTTGATACTTCCTCGCGCGTGTATCTCGTCAGTCGGCTTGGAGCCACGTGCGTGTGCTCGAGAAGCTCCAGCACGCCAGACGCAAGCCTCGTTCACGATCGGCTTTGTACTTCCTGCTCGTTAATAACACCTGACAAGACGTTTCACCGTACGAACAAAGAAACTCAATTAGCGGAAGCTCTTAAGTGCGCGATAAGAAGTGTCTCTCGGAAAAAGTAATCGATGCTGGAAGACAGAACAGTGGAACGATTCTTTCGAAAGATCGTCGACCAGTCGAAGAGCTAGCCACCCTTGCCCAAAGGAGTTAAGGTGTTCAGTCGAGAAGCGTCGAGTGTCTATGGCGATAGTCACCGATCAGTCTGCACCGTTGCCACGGAAAAGCAGGAAAGAACCGCGCAGTCTCGACGGTGCGTCTAAAACGACCAGGAAACCAAAACCCGAAGACAGATGGTGGAGGCAAGGAGGACTAAAAATATCGGCCGTTGGCACGCCGCTGGCTTGCTGTACTTCAACTTGAACAATTTTACCGGCTGGAGAACGTACCGTTCCATGGCCGTGCGTCGACTCTAATCCCGCTGAGAACTCGCAGACGTTGTGTTGGTTGGTTAAAGGAAGGATCGTCGAAGCGGTGCAATCCTCCTCGAGAAAGTACAAAACAATTTATTTGGTGTCTTTTCGTATCGTTTAATAATCCAACCTTAATGGTAACGAACAGTATCGGTGCAAAATCGATAAACTTTTATTCTCGGTTTAGTAAAACGTTGAATGATGGTCGAACTCGTGATTCTTCGAAGTATGGCTACAACAGATAAGGTATATATAGTGTATTCTTTTTCTACTATAAAATTTTATCATACTCCTGATTTTTTGTTCTTCGTTTTGATTACGTTTAATCTGTTGGGTAATAAAATTCGATAACAGTATGAACGAATGGTTCTCGTGACCAAGACACCTCGATTCTTCGATTTCCGATGAAACAGGAGAGATACGCTACCCATGAATCGTATCAACTTTCGCGTTACATAAACAATCGTAACATGTATACAACGCTGGTTTGCGTGGAGGTTGCTAATGTTCTCGTGTCTTTTCGCTAGGGAACGTGCCTCACCACCTGTATCCCACACGTATATATCTTCCTCGCGAGATCTTCCTACTGTAACCCTACACACTCGACTACTTCCGCTCGAGACCATCGATCCAATGACTCGCTGATTGTTTCTACCGTTAAAGTTCACGAGCAGAGTCGATTAATTTTCCATTCACATCCGCTGAACAGGTAATTCCGAATGAATAATCGAGTCGTTCGTGACTCCGCGAATATTCGCGTACTTCGTTCCCTGTAAGTTCACACAAGTACGAGCAAAAGATACAGGAAAAGGATTTATAGAAAATTGATGTTTTATCGGCTAATTGTTACCAATAATTTACGAGCTTGTCGTTCATTGGCACAATTAGCAGAGCAGCAGAAACTGATTGCTCGCAATACGCGAGCGAACATCGGCAATTACCCAACGAGTCATAAGAAGAAGCTACTTCCTCCACTTTAATTGGACCTCTTAAACCCGACAGCATAGAATCTACGCTCTAACAACTTCTTCTTTCGAGAAAATATCGAATTCCATCGTAAAATCCATACCAATTTCATCCTCGCGCGATCATCAGTCTCTAAGCAACAACGAGCTTCAACCTTCCATCAACTCGTTGCAGCGTATTACTCGAGATTAACAAGCGAACGCGAACTACCTCGGGTGAGAGTATCCGGAAAAACGCTAATAACAAGCTCCTCTCTGATCGATGGTTTCAGGAGCGTACGAACGAGAGCAGAAGACTTCTAACGAGCGTCGAGTGGTCGCTTTGAAGCTGCCCCCGTACCACGGGACCATCCAGAAGCGGCGTCGTCGAGGGAAAAGGCTTTTAGCTCCTCCTTGAGGCCCAGGTTCTTCCACTCATGGTGTTTTACGGCGAGCTCGTTTGAAATTCTTCGCGTGGAGTCGCGGCCGTATTTATAGAGCCGCGCGCGGACTCGCGAGTTCGCGCACGTAGAATCACGCGCGCGCGCGCGTAGATCTCCTCTCCAGCCAGGAGAAGAGAAAGGAGGAAAGGAAGACGGTGGTGGAAGTTCGAAGGGAAACGCAGACAAACAGAGAGGAAGGAAGACACGCACCGTACAAACGGAGAGGAAACGAGAGAACGAAAGTTGCGTCGACGAAGGGACGAGCACGCGGGCACGTCGCGATCATGAAGCGATGTATCCGCGACAGGAGCACCGGCCCGCTTCGTCGTCGAGCACGTCCTCGACGTCGTCGAACTGTCTGCGCTCGCTGCCCCCACTGGCAGGCCTCGATTCACAGGGCATGATCGCTCGACTGTTGGGGGCGAATGCGTCCCTCCTGTTCCTCCTGCTATTTCTCGCCACGATACGCTTCGCTGTCTGCCTCGACGACGTCTCGGTGAGTATTTAGAAACTTTCTGCCGACGTTGATTGGCTGTTTTGCGTGAGTGCCTTCATTGTTGCTAATGAGATGGGAAAATTTTGTTTTACTAAGTGTGATGGAGCGTTGAAGTTGTTTATACTGTTAGAATGACAGGGTAAATTGATGGGAGGCAGTTTGAAGAAGAATTCAGAGTATTTGGTTCATACTTAGTTTAAGTGCGGTGAAGGGTTTTAGTTGCTGAGGTAGTCAGATTCAATTTCCTTTTGAGATAAGATTATTCTCATTACAAATCGTATACAGGATACGGTGGTAATAAGTTTGTATTTTTTAACTTTTTACGTATATTATTTATTAATTTTGGAGTACACAAACTCAGTAAATATTCTTTAGGATTAGCGGTCTCTCTGTGGTGACAAGGTAAAGAGGGATAACGCGAGAAAGAATTCGGAGTATTTGTTTGATATTGAGTTCAGCGCTGTTTACGACTAATCACTTAGTGAACTGACACGCTCTAGTTCTTATTTGCAATCAGATTTAGACTTACATCGAAGTATCGAGAATTAAATAGATTCGATATAGCTTGACCGTATGACTGGCATCCAAAAAATGTTCAATTGAGCAAGAACAATCGGTACTTATGTATCCGTAGTATCTACGGCAAGGTACTTTCTAAATACTCGCGTATCTTCAAGCCGTTGAACGGGCACGTGGCGTGTGTAGAGCACGAAACCACGATTGCTAGGGAAAAAAGCAATTGTGGCGTGCAAAGCTTCCGATTAGCAGCGGCGTTTGCCAGGCCCTCGTTTCATTAGTTTCACTTTCTGCGTGGAAATCCGATCCAAAAGATTGTTTCTATGCGGTGCACGCGCAATTGAGCAACCGCCTGACGGAAAATATTCATAACATTCTCGACGTATAAATAGAGAAAAAAGCGAGCGAATATTACAAAAAACATCTCGCAAATCTCGAGAACAAGATAATCAGAGTGGGACGCATACTAATCTGCTTAATTAAAACCGAGATAACCGCGTATTTGCGAGTAACATGCCTTTTACACGAAAGTCGACAGCGTTTCAAGACATCGTTAACCGAAATCAAGCCCCGGTTTGATGCATCGAGATCGACAATTCTTTTCAGTATTCAAACCCGTTTCTCGTTCAAAGCGGCGTTAATATTGTCGATAACTTTGCGAATGAAAGGATCGATCGTACCATACAGGGTATTACGCGTTTGATTAAAATTTAAGTCTGACGATTATCTGTACTTATTCGTACAAATGCAATTGCCTCGTAAATATTTTAACGCGGATCAAAACAATCGAGCAGTGTGACGACAGTTCGAGTACGTAGATAGTTCGAGTTCGACGAAGTCGTGAATAAAATGTTTGTACGATGAAAAAGTAAAAATATGTATCCAAGCACCGTATCGCACAGAACTTGCTTTTTTGCGCACGTGATATATAATTCAATTCGTCGCGTCATCAGAACTGAGTCTGCGATAAGTGGATGTCTAATGGACGTAGATGCGGTGATTATAATTACAAATGAGAAGGAAACCTCTTCAAGAAAACATTCAACTCGTATTGTAAAGGTTTCCTAAGAAATTTCGCACATCATACTAGATACAACAAATGCATTTAAAACCATTTGAAAAATATGCAGGGTTACTGAGGTTATTTCATTGATGGTTAAGATCACGTGAATGTCACAGAAGGATCGTGAAGGTCATGTCATTGACGCTTAAGGTCACGAGAAGTCATAGAAGTCGTGTCATTGAAATTCAAGATCGTTTAAAGTTTAGAGACGAGCCATCAAATTCGTTTCATTGGAGATTAAGGTCATTTGAAGCTCGCGAAAGGTCATCGAAGTTGTACCATGGACATACTATATCATTTGGAAATCACAATAGTTCATTCGTATTCATCATGATCATCAGGATCGTCGTTATTAATCGGATCGTGGTAATTTATAGACCATAGATCATCGTTAATTTGATATTCTATGAAGTGAAAGTAAATCGAGTACCTTCAATCCTCATTTACAGAACAAGAAATTAACCGTTGGCATGTTTGCGTTTCCTTAAGATGATCCATTCAAAACCATATGGTATAGTATCAATCCAACTGTCTCATTTGTAGACGATCGAAGATACAAAATAAATGTACCTGGAATTTTTCGTCATTCCATTAATCGTGAGATATTTTACTCTCCTATTTCAAGACGAAAGTCGATGGCACGTTCGCCGTGTACAACGTGCCGCAAATAGAATTCCTGGATGGGGACGCGAACAGAAGGCACCGGGCATTTAGAAGTCGGTTTCATGGAAGCAACAATCAGTTACCTACATCGAAGAGAAACGGTGTTCTTCCGCGAGTGCCGAACGATCTGTGCCGATTTATTGTGCCGGCAAAGAAATTGGTAGAATGGCGTTTAGTAGGTAGTTTCAGGCTCGCGTGAAGCCTCGGGGCCTACGGTGAGGCATTGTGTCAGTCTAAACCCGGTAATAGCGACGCAATCGTCCGGAGCCTAGGCGGAGGAAACGATGCTTTCGCTTAAGATACCCTGGTAATTACTATAATTTCATTTCGTAGCCGTCTTCGAATTCTCCTGTTGATCCTGCGTTTCAAGGCTTGTCGTTTCCGCGCCTGCATTCCTCTTCGAACGCTAAAATAAAGGATTCGATGGAATATTCAATCGAATTATCGCTTCGAGATATCCAAAGGTGCTTAAAACCTTCACGAACCTATTATACCTTCAATAAACTGTTATTTCCGCTATTAAACGCGTTATCGATGCTTTTATGATCTACCATTAATCCAGATAATTTCGATCTTTATATTACTTGTTTCCAAAATTTTCAGAGATTCTGGAGGATCAGTGTCTATTAAAAATACATGAACCATAAAATTATAATATCCTTCGTCGTGAAATGAAAATACTTTAAAGAGTTGATAAAATGTAACTTAGGTAAAAATTCGTGATAGTAACTCTCGTAATAATAACTCATGATACCAGAAATATTAAATTCTCAAGTGGGACACTTGAAAGCTAAGAACCTTTTCCTGCCACTCCACTGATGCTTCTCACAATCTGGTATATACAGCAACCATAAAAAATATTTCTATACAATTGTAACTACAATACACGCATTTACACGTTAATATAATAAGACCAAGAATATTAAATATCGTGTAACTTAGTGGTAATTATATATAACTACGAAAATTTGATACTCGCTGCAAAAATGAAATATAGAACCTGATAAAAAGATGCTTCCCTGTAAAAATAAGAGAATGTACGAGTAGAAATACTTCTTGCAGTCGCGTTTAAGAGAATGAGAAGCGAGTAACAGATTAAAGAACTACGAACCCTGATTCATCGCCATGAAATAAAAATGTCGCAGAAGGTATATTAAAATCTAATTTAGATGAAAACAAACAGCAATAGTTCTCGAGTTACCACCCACAGTCTGAACAACATCAAAGAGCAAGCTTCGTGCTACAGCGGAACACTTAACCGAAGTTTTTTGTTGGCTCGCCACCGATGATCTCGATAACGTCTCCCCGCGAAGTACACAGTCCCCGGTTTATATTTAGTGCATCCTTTCGCCCCCTCGTTCTCGATTACGATGTTTTCGTGCACCAAACACCATCCCGTCTCCGTCGAATCGTAAATCCATGGAATTGCTCCTTCGGCTTGTCAAACGCGCCAGATTCACAGCCGGACGATTCAGCGAGCGGTAACGTCGATACCAGTGCTCGGTTGTCGGTAATCTTGTACGAACAGCATCATGCCTAGGCGAAGAGACGAGGAACGGGTATCAGATAAAGGATAAGCATTTGTTTGAGTTTCCTCTTGGACTCCTTATCTGAACTAACACGCCAATTTATGGGTTGATCCTTGGACGAGCCGCAGATAACGAACAGATGTTGGACCATTACTTCTCCTTCCCTCCTCCTCCTATGGTGCAACGATCGAAGGGATGAGTTCTTTTAGAACAAGTATTTTTATGGAAAATTGAAGTTTGAAAATTGAATTTTCTCCGCAACGCGATAGGTCTTTCGTTAACCTTCTTCTAGAATTAAAAGTTTGTTGACTGCAAAGAAAAATTGCTCCTTGGTCGACATTTTTTAAAGCGTTTCTCTATGCAAGAAGGTTCAAACTTCTAACTATCTAAATTAGGAGATCCAAAATCTACCATTAATAACGGTATACCGCGACAGAATAAAATCACGAAACAGTGACAAGTTTTCACGACGACGTTTTCGCACCAATTGAGTGAAAGGAAGGTCACCTTCCGTCGTTCATCTTCTTCTTCGCGTTTCTCTTCCAAACAATTGCGCATTTAATAATGCAATTAATAATCGGTTTACGGTGAGTTTGGCTATGATGAGGAAATGACGACGTGTCAATCACCCGTGACTTTGGAGCCGCGTAAAAATGACGACTGACCTCGGGGGCGCTGGACACCCCGCGGCGAAACTTCCTGTCGCGAGATCCGCTCTCTCCTCCACTCTCTCTTTCCTTCCTTGTGATTCTATTAATGTGTCGAGATCGTTGGAATAATTTACCGCTATCCAACGAAGAACACAGGGTCACGAGCGGACAATGTAGCCATGCGAATAGGTCGTAAGGTACATGCTGAAGATCCGTCACCTTTCGAAGATTAATAATCGGTACGACCCTTCTTTTGCTTCGTACTCTCACGGTATTGTTAACCGCAGGAGCTCCCTTTGTATAGTCCCATAAGACATCTCAGAGGATCATTGTAAACGTATCTTTAACAGCTGACGATACTAATGATCGTAGCTAAATGATAATTCCTGTAATAACAAATTACCAGAAAGTTCTGTATTTCACGCTTCTTATCTGTGGGAACTACAATAGATATCGTGTGGGAAGAAACATATTCCCTGCCTTATTTTTTTACAATTTTTCAATCATTTTTCTTTCTTCGTTTATTAGAACGAAATTTTAGTTGTAAAATTTTGCTCAATTCGTCTCATGGAAAATCATTAAACAGCGAAGAGAAATGCTGAATTTCTATTATACGAACAGAATTCCATATTTTATAACAATAGTCTTATTCGTATTCTCAACTTACGTTTCAATTTGCTAGGTTTCCTTACAATTTCTGTATATCTTTTAAAATTTTGTCTTGACCATGAAGATTAATTTCGAAGATCAAGAAATTATCACTATTCCATTGGAGTAGCTTATAGTTAGGCGTCTAAAATTCTTGCTGGTCATTATCGTTCGAATTTTCACTTCCCATAGGGATGTATGAAACGTATCGCGTGATTTTCATCGTCTCTCAAGTGGATTCGGAGAAGACGTTCCCTGGACACCCCGCGGAGGCTTCTCCTCCCGCGGGATCAGCAGAGCCAGCTCGATTAGCTTCTTACTACATATCGTGACGACTATCGCGTGGAATTTCAGTCCGTCCCGGTGCAGGAAGTATGTTAGCCTCGCGTCTCGTAAAAAGTTGTCGCAACGGGGAAGAAAGAAAAAGCGAAAGAGAGTAGACGGAGCGAGGACGATCGTGAGGACGAGCAAACGAGCAGAGATACATATAGTCTTTCTTCGGTTCCTCCTTCGCTCTTCCACGACTACGATCCCGTTCGAGGCTGGTGAATCCTAGCCGATCTTTCTTCTCACCCTCTTACGATCGATGCTTTCCTTTGACTCGTTTCTTTTCGTATTCCGTACGATCGCCGTTCCATTGTCTGGTGAAACGGCGGAGATCGCCCGCCTGGTGATTAGCATTCCGCGAGAAACGGATTCCTCGACGTCGCTGTCGGTCTGTTAACGATTCCAAGTGTACCACTCGAGTACGACATGGAAAGGTGGATTTATCGGCTTCCAGAGGTATTTAGAAAAGTTAAGATCCATTTGCTGGCGTTAATATAATTAAAACTATGGGGAAATTGCTTCTATTTGGCACGTATACAGGGGACAAAAATGTTTCCCTCTTTATGTGTAAACTTTGCGAAATGTCGATAAATATGTCCGTTTTACAATTAGAGCTAACGTTTCACGTCATCTCTTGGTGAATTTGCAATTTTATAGTGCATTTGCATGATGCTGTTGAAGCTTCGTTCTGTGACCAGGAATTTCTTCCAGTATTCTTCCAAGTAATTTTTTCGCCGATTATTTTGATTTAAAAATGAATTTTATTTTATGCCCCGAAGGAAAACGAGGTGTAGCTAGAAATCATCTCATAAAAGTATCTATTTTATTGAATACCATATCGAAACGAGGTAATGAGACATCGTCTAACGTTCAAGTCACATAGAAGCCTGACTGATCCATTTCACCGAAATTGATCGTTTGAAGTTACATTCTAATACAACAATTCTGAGATTTCCGGAAGATGCAACCAATTAGTTTATCTTCTAAATGACTCGCGCGTAAAGCAAGCGAAGAAGTTGATTTTTAACGGACATTCTTCTCGTTGAATGTATCCGAGAACACTGAAAGCTAGAAAAATGTAATTACACAGACGTGTTAAGATCCGGCGATTTATCGAGAAAGAACAGCGACAGACGATATTAATTGGCGTGCAGCACGCGTGACATTGTACCTTTACTCGAGCTTTAGCAATCGTTCAGCGAGAAGTGGGAACCTATCGGAACGAGTTATTCCGGTATAACTTGCCCGCGCACAAAGAACTGCCCTCATTAATATTGTGTATTAAATACAACTCGTTTTCTGCACGACCGATTTAACGATTCCCGCAAAACGATCAACATGGACCGTGTTTACCAAACGGAGCGGTTTATGCTCGTGGGCCGAGCCACGAGACCGTCTTTTCTCGAATCCACGATCACCGTTGAATTATCGATCTCATTAGCCGCTAATGTTGCTCTCTTTTATCTACTCCTACTATCACTCGTTTTACGGGTTCCTGATTAAAAACTACGGCCGCGTTTCGTTTAGAGTTCGAACGGTTTGGTAGAAATGGCGATTACTGGCGAGAATTTCAGTATAACTAAAGTAAGTACATACTTGGCCGAGATTTTCGGGGACCGCTTTCTAAATACTGAGCCGACTGACAGCCAATTAAACTTTTGCTTCTTATCTTTCTATATATGTGAATGCTATATGTGTTAATTTAATTTAAAACGGGAGCGAATTCAATCTGTAATTTATATTTATGACTATTACTCGCCCTAGGAAATTTTCTTCTAAGGATTTATATCGAGTTTCTATTTATATATATCCACGGAAGACAAATTGAAAATGACTCGATCATCGGAGTTAATTTGATTTTCAAAAAATTATACATTAATTATGTATTTTTATAGTAAAATAGAGAAATGTTTGGATCTGCTCGCTCGTTGATCATTTGATCATCTTCGTGGTCAGCGTAAAAATTCTCAGAAAATAGATTCGTTCATAAAATTACATAGACTAGAATCGAAAGGCATAATCGTATTGTGCAGGCTCTTATATGGTAACGGAGATACGTAAATTATCTTCTACTAAAGTGTCGGAGGAGGAAAAAATTGCAAGATAGAAGTTTACTTGGAACATTCGAGAGCTAATACAAATCTAATTCAATGTAATGGCGGATTAATCTCAAATTGACCATCGACCATTTCGACGTGCCATTAATCGACTCTCAACAATCACGTCGTAAATTCCTGCGTCGTACGAGGAAGCAGCGATCGAATCGGCGAAGTCGTAGCTGGAATACGGCCAGTCGTAACACGCCGCCACTTTTACCGAGCATTTCCACGGGATGCGACGCACTGTAAATTCAAGGGACAGACGAGCGTGGAAAATGCGAGCAAAGAGCGGGATTTAACGAGAACGCGGGCTACCATTGAAATTTACGGATGTGAGGTGGACAGACGACCGCTGAATGAACGAAGAACATAAAGAAGTCTACTAGAACTCCGTGGAATGGATCTCGAATGACTCTGTGACCATGTAAATGTTACACGAGTTCTACTGTTTTATGAGATATGCAACGATTTGTTGGCAAACACATGGCGCATTGCGATGAGGTGTCAAGAAAATTCTTTTTATTCCCTTTACTCTTTTTAGTGGACGCTTCGTTTTATTAAATTCTTTAGATGAATTTACAGCAGACGAATTTGGGTCTTGTGTTTGTTAAAAGACTATACAATTTAATTTACGACGATTTTTTTTAAAGTCTTGCGTATATATATATTACGGATAAACGTGCTATTTTTCTCTCACATGGTTCCTGTTTATTTATTATTTTACTCGCGGTGGTTGATCGTATATTATATATGAGCATAAAAACTGTGTATCAATTTGATTATTAGAATAGATCGTCTGAATTCGGAAATTATGCCGAGGTCAGGGTTCAATCGGCAATAAGACGTCAAGTGATAACAGATACTAACTATTTCGCGATTATTTTGCGTTCGGCTGTCATGCAATATTAACCTAAAAATAAAGATTGCCTCAGAATCTTCTCACTAGAATTTAAATTCTTCTTACTCTTGTCTTCCTTTTCCTATCATTTCCGCTTACGCTTATAGACATTCGATCTAATCAGACAAGAGATTCTTTCAAACTCAAACTACTCCTAGCTCTAGTGTTGATCGAAGAAAACGTTTCAATCAACCCCTTCGACTCTCTTTATCAATCGACCTTGTAGAATTCGCGGCTCGATGATAAACATGTCCTAATAAAGAACGACGCTTGAAAACGACGAGTACAGCGCGTCGTGGCAACGATCCGGAAATAACCGTGACTGTAAAAGTCAGCCACCGGACGTTAAGCGCATGCAAGAAGAAGAGGAACGTTTAACGGTCGTCGTTGAAAAACCGGGGCAGGTGACTGCCGCATCCACGGACCGGCTCCGTCGTAACAGCTAGGCTTTATGGTTTCACGGTTCGAGCCGCACGACTCGAACTAATCCCGCGAATTAAGGCTCGTTAATAGCCAGACAGAAATAGCGACCTTTACTCGTGTAAAGTCGCTGGAGAACACCGCGTTTCCGAACGAAACTGCCGCGAAATTGAGCGAAACCAGCGCAGGAAGAACACGCGTCGCGCTCGACGAATCAATTATCATCTCATTTGCCGTGGAACGTGATTCCATGATGGCTCTGATTGGACGTTGGATGACACTCGACGGACGTGCACTTGTCGCGAACGCTTGATTCGTGCTTGTTTTTTTGCTCCTTTCGTGTCATGATCTTCGTTGAGAGTGGAATACACGATGTGTATGCAGTCGAGAGATTCAGTTTTGAGTGATTCTTGACAATCACGGAGGGAAATTCTCCTGTTTCACGTTATGAGAATTCAACGACGTGTGTTAGGTATGCGTGGAACGGTAATTGAGCGGTTTTATGGAAAACAGATACGTATCACGACAGATTATTAATATTGTGGTGTCGATTGAAAAATGGTAATTATGTCACAATAGTATGTGCTCGTTTGTAGGAAACTAAATTTTGGGAAAAATTATGAGGAGATTTTAATAAACGTTTGTCCACCAAAGGATACAACGAAGGAATTCTGTTTCTAATTTCTGTTCCACAAACTTCAAACAAAGTTGAAACTGCAAAGTTCAAGGAAAGCTGCCTCCTCTGGAGATCCATTTTCAGAGAAAGTCGTCTGTTCGCGTTATCCAATGTAATCGAGCTTCGAGTAACAGACGGCGTCGAGAAAACAAATGCACGAGACTGAAGCTGTCCGGAACGACTATTTTTACTTCGTTTCCCTTCGACGAAACCAAGTAATCTCTCGTCGAACTTCGCTCCCCAAAAACGCAAGCAAACATTCTTTTCAAAGGTTTCAGCTCCATCGTCCAATTTTACATTTGCAAAAGGTATTTCCACATTATTGTATTGATTATAGCATCTACGTGTACTAATTAACTAAATCTGAGAATATTAGATTTCCCCTCATTCAGTAGCATTGTACTTTTTACTACAAAAGTTTGCCACCATGAAAATAAAATTTAAAGCTAGGTAGAGAAACGTTTCATTGGAAAATTTGTAGCCATTATACTTGATTTAAAATATTAGGAATATTTGAAAGAAACCTTTATGTGTCTTGTGCGATAAATCCATTACACTGAAGCAGGCTGAGAAATAGAGCAAGAGATAATATACGTGTGCAAGAATGAGTGGTTGTAAAGAATCTATGCATAGATTAATTACTGCAAAAGTTAATCGACGTCGGAATTATGAATCAAAAGTCAAGAGTTCGAAGAAGAAAAACTTTCTAAGAAAACCAATTGCATACACGATACTATTATATTGTATTAACATACATATAATATCATAGTATTATATACATACATATATAATACAATAATAATATATATAATATAATATATAAGATTTGTATATATATGTACAAATCTCTTTTCTCTCATATATATAATATTTTGCCTATATTTCCAAGCAACCTTTACTATTTCTCAATCGAATTTTCCAAAATTGATTTTTCCGCAATTGAACTTTACTAGCGAATTGTCGAATTTTGCAAGTCTTGACCACAGTCATCCCAGACGAGAAGGTATGAAGCGCGGAATCGTTTCGTTAGATTCAGCAGAAGTGGGCGGACAGCGGCGTGCTGCTCCTCATTGCACAAGCGAGAGAGTAAATCACGCGATGATCTCATCATGGCATTAAGATATTACGCGAGGGAGGAAGAGAGAAACAGGAAAAAGAGCGATGCATATGGAAGATACAAGAGACGCGATAAACAAGGCAGCCGCGCTACCGTTGCACTGGCAATAAATTCCGTGGGAGTCGAGTTCTGCGACGTTCTTCCGACACGTGACACGTTTAAACGTTCCGTGTCGGGACTACGAGAAACAAGCAACGCCCAAGCAATAGCTCAGGGTTATCGTTTTTCAGTGCAAATCGCCTTGGAAGAGACGCATGCCGCTGGACAAAGCTTAAATCGTCCTTTAAAAGTAACCACCGAGAAGGAGGACTGGTTCTGTTAAGTGATCTGTGTGGTCTCTGTGTTTCTCCCTTTTTATTCCTATTCTTTTCCGATGAGATTTAAATTCGTACAACTGAAGATTTGTTAGGGTATGGGTAACCGCGGATTTTTATGCTTTTTTTTTCGAAATTTGAAAGTGCAAAATTCTATAGACTATACGTAATACGCAAAATATTCAAAATAGTGTTCTCCTTGCAATATCTAGTTGGTATAATAAATTTTTGCTTAAATTCAATTTTTTTACTTGTGCTTATAAAATTATAAATTTCTATACAAATCTGCAGTCTAGTTATAAAACAAGGAGTCGCAAATGATTGTATTCGGTTGTTTTTTCATTATCGAGTTTTAATGGGGTGTTGCCCCATCTGTTAGAAATACTTTGATTTTTAGTTATTTATATCCTTGCTCGGTATTTAATTTTTAATAACGTTGAATGTTTCGTGAAATCTAGCAGAAACTAAAAATGTTAATTTAATTTATTCCAAAGCTTCAGATGTAGGCATATAGATATGCTACTTGTTCGAGGAAAGAGTATGGAGATAAAAAAGGGTAAAGAATTTGATTATGCAGCGATTTGGAAAGTCTTTTACAGGGCCTTCTGTGAATAGGTCGATTCTCTTGCACTTTCGCTTTCGCGGTTTGCTCATAGCAAACAGCCACGTGGGTATAGTCAGAGGCACGGTTCGACTTTTGTACAACTAAAGAGATGCAAATTTAAATGGCTGGTCACTTAAGGCTAGCGAAACTCTAGGACAGTCCCAGTGGGTGCAGTTTGAAATTGTCTTCCGCAGGTTTGCGTTTCATATTACTAGATAATAAACTTCGCAACTTTATAATAATTCGGTTAAGAAATTGCCGTTGAACAACGGTAAAACGCGTGAAATATCTAAAACTACGCTCCGCAGTTTTCCCTTCAACGACTATCGCCTCGCGAAATGTACTTAGAGCTGTTCCATTCTTGTCCCATAAATTTGAACGCCAATTTTCTTTAGGTTTTTCGCTAAAATTTATTCAGACTTAAAATCCTGTGGCTGTATAAATTTAAGACTGCGCAGGTCTTCAAAACGAAATTCTTCTACGATCTTCAAAATGAAATTTCACTTTGTTTCTTACATAACAAATTTTCTTTCTTACGTAGTGTCATCAAATAGAATGACGCTCGTTATATCACATCATCGGATTCACTGTTTAAACAACATATTACTGTTCAATTATCGAAAAGCTCGGTAACTGGAAGAAAATTTAAAACACGAGACTCTTCATATTTTGGAACAATTGTACAAATGGAAGATATCGCACTTCGCGTTATTTTTTGCACCAAAGAAATCACCAAAATCAGAAGAGAAAAGATATTTGGTAAATGTTGATGGACAAGGCTGCACGCAAGCTGCATTCGGGAAGTAGAATCTGTCAGCAGTGGACAGACCGATCGTTAATCCGCGAACGGTATTCGAACGCATTCTTTCGCAAAATGCGCTGAGTCTTCGCGGAAGAGACGAGTGTCGCATTATGAGAGCCATTCTGTTGAATCGTTACAGACAAGACAAGCATAAAACGACCTACGCGATGGCAAGGAACCAGGACGATCCTTCGATTTCTTTCCAAACCATTCCAATTGAAATCGATCGAGTTCGTTTCTATCGATTGCTAGTTTTGTTTCAAAAGGAATAAACTTTCTATATACAATCTCGTTCTCGGTGAACAGCAAGGCATATAAATAGGAATACAAATTGCTCGAGTGCACTAAACAAATGTCGCGTAACGCACAGAACAGCGGCGATCCAGTCACGTTGCAGTTACGGTTCGTTTGAAAAGCCTCGAATGACATTTACGCGGTCTACAAGCGTACCGTGACTGAAACGTCAGATCGGACCCAACCCAAACAGATTCAAGGGGCTGGCTTGTTGCAAGATCTTCTTCTCTGCCTCATTTGCAAGAGACAAAATTATTGCCTGAGAAATAGTTTAATTGTCTTTGAACGATGGTTTGTCTAAAGTTAATTGACTAAGTAGAACCAGACTCCGATATACCGTTCAGATATTCTATTTTCTATCCATTTAGAAGAGATACTTTCTATTTAGGGAAGATGTAAAGCTGTTCGTTACGGTGAAGGCACAACTCGCGTAACAATTATGGTCCACAAATTCAATTACAAATCTAACTTTAAAGACGAACTAATTATACCATTTCCATTCTACACGCGTGTAACATGCACGCAATGTGTAAAACGTACGCAACCGAATGTGTAAATTGCGAAAAATAAAAATCCTAAATACCGGTAACTTAGAATACGAGAAAATCAAAATTCCATATTTCTAAAATACCATTTGTCGCTCTATATCCAGTCATCGCGTATCCTTGCCACGCTGTGTACTCCCCATATTACACCGACTTAAATCGTCGCTCCGTAAACCGGCTCACCGCCTACAATTAAAGCGGACACGGTTTAACCCAATGAAAATCAGGCGTGTGTTCGCGGAATTCTCATGGAGCGAATACAAGCGGCACGATTTACGCGACGTCGCCTGTAGCAGACGTCATCCTGACCATAGTAGGTGGACGAGGACCTTGGCCTTCGGATCGCGCGCACGAGCACATAAATCAGGCCGGGATCTCGCCATAGCGAGCGTTCCATCGCCGCGACCGACCGCGAGTATTAAATCCACGGTAGCCACGGTGAAGAAATCACCGGCCATTTTCGGACATTGGACACACCGACCGCGCTACCATCTAAGGTATAGTTGGGGCGTCAGCCCGCGAAACGAATGTCATTGCTTCCGAACCTTATCCATCTTCTTCGGCATGGACGTCGCGCCGGTCCTTTCCATCGTTCTTCTCCCTTGCTTCGATCCTCCTTTTTTCGCAACCCCCTTTTTGCTGGACCTTCTTCGCAGCCAAGATACCGCGGCACGTCGCGATCCTCGCGGCGGAAATGGATACACGATCCATTTTTTTAAACCTCCTTTTGCTCGTTTTGCTTCGTCGTGAACATGCGCGTACTTTAGGGGTAATTGTGCCTTTTGGATTTTTAATGGGGAGAAATGATGATTTGTGTGACGCGGCTGTTTTATAACAAGTCTTCGTTACCGAACAGGGTGCTTACATGATGAACGGCTTACGATGAATAAATCAGAGTATACCTTCTGTAGTGTTACAAGAGAAATTTTAAGGAGAAATTTACGGAGAATTTCAGACTTACATATAATTTCCGAATGTTGACCATTACGTTCAAAAACGACGCTTTCTATCGTTTTTATGATGAGTCGATGCAATGGATATTTCCTGGAATGTTTAAAAACCTTACACAGGAATTTGGAGAAAGTTCTCAAGTTGAGTAATTTGTGAATATTGGTGCTTAATACCTTGAAGAGTGAAGTTCTATGTTGTTCATATAATGAGCTAAAAAGCTGGATATTTCCTAGAATATATGGCGAGGATTCCAGACTCGAACATTTTGTGGATTCTTAATGTATACCGTGACGAATATTTTCTTCTGTTGTTAGCGAGAATTCCAGGCTTGAATGGTTTGCGGATCCTTAGTGTATATCGTGCATATTGGTTGGTACTTTCGATACCATTTCTACAAAATAAGCCAGCATTCGTACTTAAGTACAGTTACACGCGCATAAGGCGCAGACGAGTAAGCGCAGGTGAGCACAGCGGTGGAATGTATCTTGGTAGGGTGCCGTTCAGGGATGCTTTGAATGCGAAACGGTATTAAAGTTGCATACGTAATGCCAGTGAATCATTTGTGGCACGGTCTCACGGAATTCTCGCTACGTTGCAACCAACAGCGAATCTCTCTCCGATGATGCCTCGTACTACCACTGTAGAATCTTTCAGGATAAAATTCCATATTTTTTCAAAACTCGATTTCGTGCTGAAAATAGTCGACGACGACGATTTTCGTCGGGTGTCCATCACGCGGAATCGTCTCACTCGCGAGTGGCACGCGGTTTTTGCGATTCCATCGAGGAGACGCAAGGCACCGCGAACTTCAGCCTAGTTTGGCCATGTCCAGACAGCGACGCGTACAAATTCCTCGTACGTTCTGCTCGTCCTCGTGTAGACGAAAGTCGTCCTCTTCTGTTTCAATCGTCTGCTTTTTCTGTGGCGATCGTGTCACGGAAGAAACGACAAATCTGGACTTTCTCATATTTTGAATATCTTTGAGTATTTTGCAGTTAGTATGACGTTTATAGAAATTCATCTTTTTCTTTCTTAATAAACGTAAATAAAAAAAGGAACTCGTACAGAGATTGGTTTAATTTGTTAACCGAGGAAGATAGATGAATTCGAGGCTTGGATCGTCAATTTTTTTGGATATGCATAATTTTACTATTTTCTTCATTTGGGAACTCCCTAACAAGAAATGAAATTTGATATCGCAGAATTTTTAAAGAAAACTTTTGTCAGTCCTTTATTTTTTCATGTATTTTATTTATTTTTACTAACTTTTAATTCCATGAAATTCCATAGAGAAATTTCTATTTAACTTTACTGTTCTCCTCGGGTGTTTAAAGTTCAGAACACTGTATCTTGCGCAGTCGTATACTTTGTACATATTTTTGCATTGAAATTTTCCATATGCGTATAAAGAGCCGCAATCTAGTTACAACAAACTGGATTAAAGAAAATAAGGAAGAACATATATTCGTGATCTACTTGCGGCGTGCGAGAACCAGTTTTCCCTTTTGTAGTCGGTCGCGAAGAAATTAATTGTGCAATGCGAGAACATCGTTAACCCTGAACTCTCGGGTTGCATACGTTTAAGAGGTTCTCTCTACGCGGACAGAATTAATCGGATCATAAACTCGAGGGGAACAACGAAATTAATGTACCTGATTTAAATGAATCCAATGCAACTGTTGCTGGGACAACATCATAAAGTTCAACGATTCAGAGATTCGTATCGCCTTAGCGAGATTCGAGTTTGTCGAAATCGGTGAACCCGTCTGGCTTTCTCTCGTGTTAATCTTCTACATATAATAATTTATTTTATTTCGAGATATGATATAGGTATTACATTGTTGTCTAACTTTCTGTAATTAGAATTTCGTTTGCTTCTGAAGAACAAAATTAAAATTGATTCACCGTGTCTCGAACACTGAGGTGCAACAATTGCGCAGTGACCAATAAATAAAATAGAATATAGAAAATGATATTTAATATAAAATATAAATACAGAAGATAAGATAAGATAAAGTTTGGCAGATGAAATTAGCTTTAAAAATAAACATACGAAGATATATGAAGAAACATAAGAAGATACGTGTGTAAGTTTCCAAAGTACATATTTCTTCAACAAACATACTTGGTTATACATAATTTTCTAGGAACGAGTATATCACCTCTGACGTAAAAGAATATTGTATAATTCGTCAATTATGTTAAGAATCTAGGTCGGTGCGCAAAACTTGAAACAATTAAGTCGTCAGAGATATATCGTAACCAGTAATGGCAACCAAAGCTTCTGAGAAACTAGTTGATAAAAAGAAGATCACCTTCGCGCTTCATACGCCCCATGACATCATTCGTCTATTGTCTTGTTATACCGACGTTCTTTTTGCCTCTAAACTGAAAAAGGGATAATCAGAGGTACGTTCGATGAACCACCCTGTAGACAGTAGAATATCGCTCATGATCGCCCATCCAATATTCTATTTCCCAAGACGGTCGACCTCGATGAGGTAACTTCGTTGCTAGTTTGTCCCGACCATTGTCTAGGATAATAGGAGACGTGGGCTGGATCGATGAAGGGTGTGATCTGCGTGTGCCAGTTCCATTTTCATTCATCGAGTGTTTATCAGCAACCTTCTTTAAGTCGAAAGGAAATTCGATCGTAATTTCGCTATTTTATCCGCTTACGTAAGCAACACATCAATTCTAAAACAGTCATCGAAGGTTATGGATAAAATTATATTACACAATTTTCATCTACGTTCATAGGATTGTTCGTAATCGTCGGATATTATCGACAAAATTTCATTTGCTAAATTTCTGATGAGAATGTTGTCAATTTTCGTCTGTTTTGGAAATATTCACTGAGAATTATTAGTAAAATTACACTTATTAAATTTCTGGCAACGATATCCTCAAATGTTCATCTACACCCAACGGAAAGGTACCATTTTGGAAATATTCATGGAGAATCGTTAACAGAACTATATTTACGAGCTTCTCTTACAAGAAACAAGTGATGTATCAACGAAATTATTAGGATTACCAGATCTTAGATGCACGACGCGATGATGACATTGAGCAACGACGCCGCGCCGGTGGTTACGTTCCGGTGCCATTTACGAACCGGCAAATTAAGTTTAGTGCCGCGTGCTGATCGTTACAGCCTTGCGGAATGCTGGACGATATCCGAGACGGCCGACAGCAACGTCAGCAACTGGTCTATTAACTCTTTGCTTAAGAACGAGTAATTGTTCCCCATTTTTTGCCGCGATTTTTGCCGTTCAAAAGAACGATCCGCGTACGTAGGATCTCGATCGAGCTTTTATTGCTTTCGTTGTTCGTATTTCGTCACGGTTTTCCATGATTCTTCGTTGACCTATGGCATCTCTCGTTAAGCGTATACTTCATGGAGCAAGAACATATTAAGGATCAATGACAATTAGTTTTCTTCAATATTTGCGAGTTCTCAAAGTGATCGACTAACAACCAGTATCTCCGACTATTACTCTTCTTTGCAATCTTCTATACATGATGTTTTTAATATATAATTATAATTACGAAAAATAAATGTTTCATGTAGAGTTTTTTGATAAANATGTATAAAAAATGTATAAAATTTGGTATTATCTAGAATAGATGTTAAAATAATAAATTTCTTTTTTATATCTTCTATAAATTTTGCAATTTCTCAGTAGATATCAGGCAAACTTTACTCTTCTTTGCAATCTTCTATATATGATGTTTTTAATATATAATTATAATTACGAAAAATAAATGTTTCATGTAGAGTTTTTCGATAAAATGTATAAAAAATGTATAAAATTTGGTATTATCTAGAATAGATGTTAAAATAATAAATTTCTTTTTTATATCTTCTATAAATTTTGCAATTTCTCAGTAGATACCAGGCAAACTTTTCCAAATATGACAAGGAAGCACGAAGACCGTGGCTTCATCGAAACAACGTCGTTATCATTAATATCAGTAGATTTGGCTTATTTGCAGGGGTTTACTTGTTTAATCTGTCTGCGGAGTATGTTCTTTCAAGCATACGCGGCATATATTGATCGTATATATCATTCTATGCTTTATAATAAAATTAAAACAAATTCCTGCACATGTGCTTTAACAACAGGAAAACACGATTGTATCAGAGATAAGTTAAAGAACGCAGTAGGCGTAGGTTAAGATATCAACGCAACGAGTCATAGTAAAACTTAATGCAACTTAATCCGTCCAATTAAAATCCACGCGACGCGACGAATTCAGCGCGAACGCGCGCGCTGCGTGTCTGTCAGTTAAGTTAGTAGCCGTTAATCTCAAACCGTATTTGCTACGATCTGCCTACGTGACAGACGTGTACCACAACTGAGGATTGCGTTTCCTCGCACGTATCGCTCGATGTGTTATTTACGTACCGTTATCAACGTTACAGCCAATCGAATGAAAATAAAAATGATACTTCGTGCCGTAAATGTATCGATATATTTTCTTAATTAAGAAGACCAATCGTTTATAACGAGTCACGATCGCGTTCTCCCTTTCAGGTGTCGATGATTAATTACACGTTGCTCTCTGCTAATTTTAGAGCGGAAACGAGACATTCATGAGCGACGGGAACAATGGCACTAGCTGGCAGCGCGTGGTCGGTCAGGATTCTGCTGTGGTGCAGTTACCAAAGAACAGTGAGTGTTTCACAGAGTTTCTTTTATTTTTTTAATTACAGGGCATCTGTATATGCATCGATGCATTATCATTTGTCTGCATCTTGTCCATACAAGTCGATGCTCAGTTTCAGATATACACTGGCTACAAAAAGGTATTTGGGCATATCCTCATTTTCCAATGGTCCCTTCCTTTGTCAGGTTCTACATTTCCTTTCCAAATGAGACAATTTCGTATCACATTTTTATAATCATATGAGAATACTATCAAATGATACGAAATTTAATATAGTTACATGTAATTAATTAGTAGGAAAGTGTTGCAAAATGTTAGAATATAAATTTGTTATGTAAAATGATTGTGCAGGATCCACGAAATTATCGTACTTCACGAACTGGAGCGAATGGAGCGTGTGTGATCGACACTGTACGCAGAATCGTGTTCGAAGGTGTCGCGTGAAGAAAAAATGTAGCACCACAATACTTAGAGTGAGCTTTTAAATTATATTCTGTATTGCAATTAGTATTTTTATGTTGGTGTCAGGCGTAGAGTATAATGGAATTCATTGTATTCTGTGTAGGAAGAACGAACCTGTCAGCATAACAGGAAGAGTAGGTGGAGGAGATGCAAGCAACATCAGCGACGAGGTCATCGACAGAAGGATAAATTTCATGTTGTACAGGTAAAATTTTAATGGTACCTTTAATTGAAGAAAATATATCATAGACTCTATAAATTATCTAATTCCATATCGCAGGATTTTGTAGAGAAATTAATTCTAAATATTTGACGTTAGGTGCCTAGAAAAGAAGCAGAACCTAGGCAAGGGAGGCAGAGAGGCAAAGACCAAACCGTAGGATATTATGGTAAATGGAGTAGATGGTCACCCTGTACAAGATTATGTACCACTCAACGTCACAGGTGAGTATCACAGTTAAAGAACCATAAATCTTGTTGAGGTATAAATATTCATATCTTCTATTTTTTCATTTAATGATCAAAAGGTGGTGCAAGAAACCTGGAATTTGTGGTCGTGACGTGATAAGGGAGAGTGCCTACTGTTACGTGGAGGGTAGCTTCTGCCAAAGATGGATTCATCGAAAAATTCGTGGAAGCCAAGAAGAGGATAGCGATGGTAAATATAGTAGCTGAATTCCTCGTTTAGTTTAATTCTTCGAGGGAATATTCATCGCTCATCGCTTTCCATAATTACAGATATCGTGTTAGACGAGTTCGAGTTGAATCCCAACACAGTCGATAGTTTTATTCCTGAAAAGAATTCTCATACTTGGAGATGTGGAGTTCCGAGCACTCAAAAGACATCTCGACTCTCCTATTTTACGAGGATCATCGGTGGCCGCCCATCGACTCCAGGAAGTTGGCCCTGGCAAGTTGCCGTGCTGAACAGATTTCGTGTGAGTTCATCAATTTGAAATTTTACATCGCCTCTTAATTTTGACTTATAAATGTAAATCTAATTATAAATTGTATCTTAATTGGTTCAGTCAATTGTTAAAATAAAATTATTTTTACAGGAGGCTTTCTGTGGAGGTACTTTGGTTTCACCAAGATGGGTATTAACAGCTGCACATTGTATCAGGAAGCGACTTTATGTTCGCATTGGCGAGCACGATCTGACTGTGAAAGAGGGAACTGAACTGGAATTAAGGGTATTTGGCTTGTATGCACATTCGCGTACGTAATCTTTTACATTTTTGTTGATTAAATTTTTTATTCCTATTTTTCAGGTGGATTCGGTCACGATACATCCCGAATACGACGCAGACACAGTGGACAATGACGTCGCTATGCTGCGTCTTCCGGTTACTTTAACAGCATCACCGTCCAGAGGAATCGCCTGTCTCCCAACGCCTAGCCAACCTCTACCCGCCAATCAACTGTGCACCATTATTGGCTGGGGAAAATCGCGAGTCACCGATGACTACGGAACTGACGTTCTTCACGAGGCACGGGTACGTTACATTGAAGTACCATCGAATTTAATAGCGTTCACTCTTCTTGTTTTATAGTTTTTCAATTTTGTAAAACTAAGATATAATCACTTTTGGTATTAGAAGTACTAGTTTCGTTTTCCTGACATTCCTTTAAATATACCTTTGTTATATCTTAAAGACAGTCTGACTAAAGAACAATTATTTGAAATAAATTATTGTTCTATAGCTTTAAATAGAAATTTTATTATTTTAGAACTTTCTACCATTATTTCGAACGAAAGTTTTTCCTATGTAAGCCAGGAACTTGAGAATACTTGTACTTATTAGTGAAAATAGTAATCTTTATTGATCCGCTAATGGACAAGTGGTCTAAAAAAATTAACCAAAAATTTATATCATTAAGTCTCTTGTTCATTTTCCATTTCAGATACCCATAGTTTCTTCGGAAGCATGTCGAAACGTCTATGTAGATTACAGAATCACCGATAACATGTTCTGCGCGGGATATCGTCGCGGAAAAATGGACTCATGCGCGGGTGACAGCGGAGGTCCGATTCTGTGTCAGGATCCCAGGAGACCCAATCGTCCGTGGACCATTTTTGGTATCACTAGTTTCGGCGAAGGTTGTGGCAAACGTGGAAAGTTCGGAATATACGCCAGACTATCGAACTACGTTCGCTGGATCAGCAAAGTGATGAAAGAAACTGATGATTTTGATTGAAATCTTCATACCTTCACACACCTGTGTGTTTGGCTGTAATTATCGTGCCCAGTGCTATTAACTGTGACCCATAATAACCTTTGAAGTAATATCCAGCGTGCTTTAAACGCAATTAAGTATGAGGACGATCCGAGCGACGGAGTAATCATTCTCATCGTCATTGTTCACTCGAAACGGATGCCATTTATTATTAATTTTCTTTCTCTCTCTACTGATACAGCATTACTTTGTGTACCGTTAACAACGTCCATTTTATACAAATAGATGACAACAATAAAAAGTAATGTAGTGTTGTTGTATAAGTTAGGACAAGTGTAACATTGTAGATAGTTTAAGGGAACAGAGCTATCGGTAACGAGAATCGACTGCCGACAGTTTTCTATTTAGTCTTAAGATCAGCAGGCGATGATGGGCTAGTGGCCACGTGTAGTCCTTGCGAGGCAAGGCTTAGGCAAGTCCTTGTAGGCTTAGCTCAAAAAGGATGTGCATGAGCGTGTGTTTGTGCGTGTGTTTGTAGCTGAGTGCCTGCGTGAAGACCAGAGAGTCTTAGCCAGCGAATGTAAGCGAACGGAACAGCGAGTATGAGCGACCGTCTCTTTTTTCCTAGCAATAAAATAATAGTTCAAGCTCTCGCAGTAGTCATCTATCATCCCTACAGTAATCGTTCGATTTATCATACAAAACAAGGGTGAATCTTCATGGAGAATCGAACACAAAACACAGCCGACGATCTCTTTCTTCCTCATATTCTTTATTCAAATTATATGAAATGTAACGTGAAAAAAATCGTACAATATACATTTGTGCAGACCGATATTGTACTCGTTTTAGAGCATTAATCGAAACCGAACGCTTCGAAGATAGTCGAAGGAAAAGAAAATGGAAGTGTCAAGCGAGCGTTATTGAAAATCTAGAAAATTCTTTACCATAACGACGGATCCAATGTTTGACTGGATCGTGGTGCCATCTCTCGCGCTTGGTAACACTCCAGGGACGCGTGGTACGCAAACTAATTAGTGCAGGCTATGTCGTGACATTTAACAAAGTACCATAAAGAGTTTCACTGGATTTGCGACGGCATATATCGATAATATTTTCCTTCTGTTTTTATATCATATTTTTCTCGTATCTTCTGTATAATCAGTTTCGGGAAACCTTGAACATTCGGTCATTTACAAATTAGTTGAATCGTTTCAGTTGAATTTGCACTTAGAGAAGTCCATCTCAGGATGCTGTTCCATGAACCTGAAAAACAAAAATTTACGACATTTAGATCTTTAACGTTAAATTGATTTATAGCGAGTTTGTGATTGTTGTGTCTCGTACTTTTTGATCACATCTTGCTTTTTCTGTTCGTCGGACGTTGGCAGGCCCAGTTCCTTCTGTCTCTGGTCGTACATCATCTTCTCCACTAGACCTCTGGTTTCACCGTCGAGATCGGAGAGTTTACTAGGCTCAGGATTTACCTTCTTCGTGCTGATCTCTGGGTCACAGACCACCACGTGCGCCCACCATTGCATTTTGTTCACCTGCGGAAAGAATAGGTGATTCCTGCTTTCAACCAACTGTTCGTTGAACAAAATCAGTGTTTGAAAAATCTCTGAATGTATTGGATCTATGTATAAAAGTCGACAGTTAGAATATTTTCGAAGAACAACCATTTTAAGTTAGATCGATAATAAAAAGTATCGAAACATACCGTATTATTTACTTAAATAATAAATTTGTTTCTGGTCAAAGTTGAAAATTAACTCGTGCAGACAGAGAAGGCTGAATTTCGAATATAAAACAAACAAACCTAGAAAAGAATCCAAAAAGTTCTACCTCACTCTTCGTTAACTCGATAAACACAAAATCATCAATGAGATATCTATCATGATTAACCAATTATCGAAATACCAACAAACGCCACCGAATCCTGTCAATTAAAGATCAAGCAAACCGTTGCTTGTTAAATGGCCACGATTTAACCTTCGTCAAAAATTTTTATACACTGGTTTGATCATTCAGGGCCACGTCAAGTCAAACGAATTCTTTGCGTATTCGATACCATCGGACAGAATTCCCGCTAGCGCGATAGCATCGTCGAAATCCTCGTTTGGACAAGGTCGCGTGTCCAGGGGGCCGAGGAACGAATAAAATTGCCATGTTTATTTGCATCACTTACCTTCTCCAGATTGATCAATAGCAATTTTCCATCCTCGATCACCCAAGTGGATTCTTCCACTTTGACTTCGTGTGGAAAATCACCGTCGATGATCGGCGGCTGACCCTTGATGCCACAGGTCAGGTGCTTCTTCGTCATCGTCACGGCAACGTCCTTGGGCCTGGCCGAGAAGTTCACTTTCAGAGGCACTTTGATCTGGAATTAGACGATAATAAGTGTTATTTCATTCATACGGAATGTAGTGCGAATCGATCGCCATGAGTTGGCAGATTTATTCGAACTAGTTATGATAGTTTCACAAAAAAAAAAAAAAAAGGAAGAAGGAGGAAGAAAAAAGATTTCAAGGAGGCAGAGTTTATTGATGTTAAATTACGAATTTATCGGTATAAAAAGATTCTGAAAGTACCTTTCTGCTACAAAGGAAATGAGGTGATCATGCATTTCTTAAGTGGCATTATGTACTTTTCTTTTTATGTTCTTAAATTATCTGGTTCTATGTTTTTGCTTTGGTTTTTCTTACGTCGTTTAAGAATACGAAAAGAAAGATATACAATGCTGTTTAAAAAGCGCAAGATGGCTGAGATTTCTTCTCGCCAATGTATAATTTTACGTTATATATAATTATAAACATTATATATAATGAACTTTCTTCTGAAATATTATTAACAAATATTACAAATATAAAAATTTATATATGCACATATCTTAGTCTCATTCGTTTGACATTTTCAACTATTCCTTCCACAAATTATACTTTTATTATTTAATTATTATTAAAACGCAATTTATTATCAATTGCCCTAAAAACTCTTTCTTTGTTTCTATATCTTACAATCTATCACGAGAAAAGTCTATTATAGAGATTAAAATAATAATCAATCTTATTCCTATCAGATGAGGTCTAATTGAGCATGAAAATCTTTAACAACACAGCTCACGTATACCAATACAACCAATGACTAGCTCTTTCCTTTCCAATCGATAAATCCAATAAAAAAAATCGAGGTTCTTCGTTTAACCTCAAAGTAAACGATCTGCTCGACGTGCACAAACGACGTTCATCGAGTCTATCGTAACAATAGCGCGATTCATTTGATCGATGAAGGGATCGATCATGGTTCCGCACGGCTACCCTCTCAGTCCTTCTCGCGACTGCGATTTCATTGCGTATCATCGTGATCCACTTCTCCATCGTGGCCTTGGATTTCGGAAACCCAACGGTGCAGCCTTCGTGACGGACCTTGGGCAATTTAGAATCCAACGAACGAAATATACCGTATAAGGGGAGAAAAGAAGGGAGAAAGATCCCATAGTACGATAATAAAATTTACGCATTTCGCGAATTACTTTTTAATCACGCTTCTTTTTGCCCGACTCGCCATAATATCGATTACGGTGTTTGCGTATAATAATTTACTACATAATAATATGGTGATTTGGCACACAAACTGTCCACGTTAAAAAGAATCGGGAGTTATCTGAACAAAAAGAGAGAGAGAGAGAAAAAAACAGTTCTACAATATATTTTAACGTAAAGTTTGTCTTTATGATTTGTTTTATTGCCGTGTGCTTCAAACTCGTATCCTTTATCTTTGAACGAAGGTTTACGTGTCGGTTTACGTACAGCAAGGAATTGGAATTAATCGGCTGCAATGAAAACGGATTCTTGGTTGATCAGCAGTCTGATTACTTTCATATTGTCTTAAGACCATTTAATAGAGTCGATGGAAAATGGGGTTAGTGGAAGTCGCTCACGAGAAGTATCATTACGAAAGGAAACTGCTATGAATGAAATCTGAATATGAAATCGCACGGCTCGTACTTTTACATCCAGAGTAATGAGCTGAATTAATCCGTCCATAAGGAATGCTTTGCCCCGTTCAAAAACAGACATAAGAAAGGAACATTCTTAAGGATCAAGCCGCCGCATTCGAGCATGTGTTACATAATAGAACTTCTAACACAAAAGTAACCCGTAACTAAATAGTAAAAAATAAGATTCCTAAGATTTTCAAGCTATCACACCTTAATATCGTTTCTTATAAAAATACTAATCTTTCTTCCAAAACCTTTGCTACAAAAAGAGAGAGAGAGAGAGAGAGAGAGAGAGAGAGAGAAACAAGTAATGAAACAACCAACAAAAAAGGTTTTCCGAGATACAAGTTATCATTTATCTTACAAGTATTATACACTAAGACTACTTTGACGACTCAAGTTCCCAATTATAATTACCATTCGCCACAAAACCTCCAAACTCTAAAAATAAATATCAAGAAATAACACAATCAGCAGCAGTTCATCGATAAAACTTCATTCCATCGGCATTCCTCCCTATTTAATCATCTCCATAATCACACTCGTGAGAATCACTTCTCTGGAGGCAACGATCCATCGATGTGGGACGTCCTCGGGTGGCCAGCATCAGGAACAATTAAATCCACGGAGTTCCAAAATCCTAGATGACCCATCGTGCGTATCCCGTGTCGCAATTACAAGTATTCGAAAGAAAAAAGAAAATCAAGAGAAAGATCACGAACGACACGTGGATTACGCGTCGTGGAATCATCATTATCATCATCGGCGTCATCCTCGCGTTAGACGTGTTCTTGGATTTCCAGCGTGACGACGCCGACGACCGCTGCGACGCTGAGCGTAGCTGAGAGCACCGGTGCGTGGAAACGGATCATGGCTACCGAGTTTGCGCGTTAACAAAGTGGAATATCATTACGATGGAACGACAGAGAGCATAACCGAGGGAAGAGGCTCGTGTCGCCGGAGATTATCCTCGATCTCTCAGCCGGCATTAACCAGACTGTGACACGAAAATTTGGATCGAGGTGGACAGACGAAAGAGAGAAAGAGAGGGGGAATTCGTATTTTGCAACTGTTCTCTTCGTCACGATTCGCTCGACAGCTTTTATGCAACTGATAAGAGACTTTACATTTTCGGAGGAATATTGGCACGCGTGTACATTTTTTAAATTTGAGGATACTTTCGAAATACGTATGAATGTCATATACGCCATTGTGTGTCTATTTATTATATTTTACAGGAATTATGTGTCACACGTGTCATATTTATTACATCTCTCAAGAATTTCAAAACGTTTTTTCAATGTTTCAAAGAAATATACAACTGTGCAAGATAAGAAATTTCTCGCATGATTGAACTAATTCGCGAGATTTTGCACATTTAATATTAATAAATATCCTTGGGTAATATTAACAAGTTTGATAATGAAACAAATGAAAGTTTATAAACAATTATTCGATTGTTCTATTTAATGAAATATTACGGAATCGTAAGAAAGAAGTTGATAATTTCGAACTTTTAACTTGTCAATATATTAATACTATTAATTGGCAAAATATATATGATATAGTTGTTTATGAAAAAGCCTTATATTTCTAAGAGCTTCTTATATTGAAAAATGAAATTCGTTTTGTACTCAAACGTTTCTCTAAACCATGATTACAATAATTCATCAGTTACTATATGTCATTAGGTGTTCCTAAACAGAATAGTATTCTGATTGGGACTTTAGAATGATTTATAGTATTTTTGCTGTCTTTAATCGTAGTGTAACGATAAATATTCTTAAATCTTCGAGGAATTTTTATGTTAACAAACTTTTCCAAAGTATAGTTTTTAAGCTCGAATCTTGAGAATTACGTAAGAGTGATATTTTAGTAGCTTTTTCTGAATTCGCAATTCTTTTAGGAAGTTGATATTATTATGCATTTAATAACAACCACAACCTTATCGCAGATGACAACTGAACGGGTTTTACGATTCGAAAGAGAAGACTTGTTACCATAGAGCAGATCGCTTTATGGAGAAATTAACAAGCGAACGTACAGCTTCCGTCCTAAATGTCCACTCCCGAAGATAAGATTAAGTTAATCAGTCTATTACTCGAAGAAATGGACCAGAAGGAATGCCATATCCGTTTCTTGTAAAGGAGATACGTAAATTGTGGCAAAAATGGAAGCGTTTCAAAAGAAACACGGATCGTGAATTTAAAACTTGTCCTTTAGAAGACTGACGAATCGAAAGTAAAGCAACCTTGGAAGACTAAGGGATGTACGTGAGCAAATTCACGTCTCACACCTCGTCGATGTAGCTCTAAATAGCCTCTAAAATTCTATTCCTCCGAAATATATTTATGTCAATAAGTTTGCGATCATTTCGTTTTCATAATCTGCCCGTAAACATTCAAGCAACTGTTGCATAAGACGATACTACATTACATACAATTTAACCAAGTCTTATTTTAAATGATCTAATTAAACAACCGTTGCACAAGAATTCATCTGAAAAAGGTTCACATTATCATTACTAATCTTTATATCCATTACACAAAATTTATTCATGCCAGCATAACAATTATATATCTCTTCTCCATACACAATTTGAAGCAATCATTACACAAGAACGTACCTGAAAAGAGCTCACCTAGACGCTACAAATCTTTAGACCCATCAAGTGATCAACAGAGAGAAACAGCACATGAAAGCGTCAGAAAAACTTAATCAATTCAATTCGCGTTAACTGTAACAACCGCTCAAGAGATTACCGCCTATTTAACCAGATTCCTTATTATAATAACTCTGCTAACGCAACATCCTCTCAGACTCATTAACCCGTTCCAATTATCTAGACTCCGGAGTATAATACCGATTTCCTCTGGATGCTATACAGGACGTTCCAGCAACGCTGTTTATCTGAAATATCTTCGCTGTTAGAAACGACAAATGAAAGTATCGTATATTATTACAAGCAGACTGCGGATATTTATGCATTTTTGGGAAATTTAAGAATGCAAAATTATATAAAATATCCAAAGCAAATTACTTAATATAATGTTTAATAGATGAAACAAATGTTTACGTAGATTCTATTTCGCTAGGTACGTTCGTAAGAATATGAAACAGCATGAAAATCCATAGTCTAATCGTAAGTATGAAAGTTTCAAGGTTGGAAAGACATCCTAGTATGGTGGCAATGATTTACTCACGTGGAGCTATAAAGGAAATCTAAAGATCAATTTTATCATAATAACTGAGAATCACAGTGATGCAGGTCAAGATTGGAAATTCCAATTTAATCATGTATACCCACTTGCAAAAATAACACGCCTGCTTTCATAATAAGTTAAGTAATAACTTATATAATCAATTTCTATAATAACAGACGTAGAACACTGTTTCGTGAAAACCATGAATTGAGGATGATTTATATCACTATAATTGCCAAGCCCTTAGCCATGTCGCCTACTTCTTTTCCGCTCTACGACGTATGTAAGTAATATTTTTATTTCATATTTGAAGCAACGAAGAGATTTCAAGAGGACAAGATTGGTGAGACAGCCTGTATAATCACACTGCTCACCGCTCATTTAATCGTCTCACACTGCGTCATTAGAGGCATCGTTTCCGTGATTTCCAGTCGTCGTTCGCATCGAAGTCATCTTCACTTTGTATGTACACTTGCGAAATCACCGTCTTCTTCTCCACCTGTGGCCGCGTGTTCGTACCCGTGTACGCACGCGTCATTATGTACGGTTATCGTTTACGATGGAACGTCGCCGACAATTTGCAACCGGGGTGGGAGGAGATCCTGCAATTTTCAATCGACGCTCCCTCGTGCCCATTATCCCCGCCGCTCTCGCGGCACGATCGTTTGTTCTTCGCGTTTTTCTGAACTTGTATCATCCGCGGATACCACCAGGTTGCATGTTACACGGCCACGGGTTTAATATAGAGATTGTTCTGACGTTGCGCAACGCAGATGTCAGTGAACGGTTCAACGGTGCCTCGGAACGTTTAATGGGAGTTCATGGCGAGGGTAATTGAAGCGTTAGGGTATCGGGGAATGCGCGCGATCGGATCAGATGGCGTGCACGCTGGCAGTCGAGGGAAAGCACGCTTGATCTGCGATTCGATGTAGGTTTTTCCAATGAATCGAGGAAAAATGTAATTTCTTCGGCAGGGGAGATTAATTGACGTTGCAAGCATTCCAAGTACCCTTGATTTTAGGTGATTGGGGAAATTTATTAAACGCTTGATTAGCTGCCAACATTAGAGAAAGATTGTTCGGAAAACGAACGTTTGAATAACAAATTTGTAATTCAGAACTTTGAAGCTATACTCTTGAATCCCTAAGCTTCAATTCGTATCTGTGAATTTTAACACGTAGATTTAATTATTTGAATTAATATTCTTGGGCGTGAATCTTTTTATTTAAATTTGTAAACTTGATGTTTTCGATGCAAATGTTTGAAATTTCAGTCCTCCAATTACTTTTCAATTTAAATATCTGAAATCAAACCTTCGAATTCGATTTCCGCAATTTCAATTTCTATATGTTATTCTGAATTTAAATGATCGAACCTCTGGAAACAACAAATTAAAATTGAATCGAAACCCGCAAGAGAGATTGCAGCATTGCGGCGTAAAAACTGGATGGAAATAAGCAGCGAAACCCGGACGGATTTAATCTGATTCGTCAATCAGCACGGGAAACGATGTTCACGAGGACGAACGGACGTATCGCTGGAACAATGAATTCCTTCTGTGGCGAAAACAATTAAGGGGCAACAGTGTGTCAGAGTTTGCCGCGGTTCTGTAACGTAGCCTTGAATTTGAAAGAACAAAAGGATGGATTACGCTAACTAAATGACACGATATGAGAACGTTAGGCGGCTGCGCTTTGTTTCCCTTTGCACACGATTCACCTACTCTATGATATTAAATTGAAAATACAAATCAGTCGAAACTGTCAATTACATTCACAACAGATGAGATTTGTGCCATATAAAAAAGAAATATTCGATTAAAATTACGATATAGCAGAATCGCATTTATCTGAATGTATCGTCGAACAAACAGCTCGAATAGTAATTCACTAATTTTCCCTTTACCTATAATTTTTAATTCACGCGTCACTTTCAAAAGCTATTTATAATCTGAGTGTACTTTTATATTTTCGTAACCGTAGGCATATTTCTACCAAATTAACGTGGAAAATAACAGAATGTGTTTTATTAAAGCAGGACAAAATCGAATCCAGTTCAACATAGAATTGCAAGGATAATTGAGTACTAATTGAAATTTCGTTCCAATAATGCATTTCTACTGCATATTTCGTTCTCAACTTATTATACAAGGTGTGAATTTACTTTCGAATTCTTGTAAATGACCACCGTACCAAAAGAATTCCATAGAGGAAAATTAACACGTATTCGCGTTTCCTTCTTTCGAACGTCGTGAGAGAGAAAGAGTACAATGAAACGTGTTTAACGATACTGCATGCTGCGTGAGTTTCAAGAGGAATTTGTTTCCTGTGTCCATATAGTAATCAGGCTTGCGGTTTTCGCCGTGACAGATCGAACACGCGTTACAACATGTATAAGGTATCCATTGGCGAACATTTCATTGAATAAGCAACTTTCTCTGGTCTGTTGACTGTCTACGCAGATAACTTTACTCCTTGGGCAATACAACGCGCTTTCTACTCGAACAGCTAAATTCCTGCAAACGCCAGTAATCTCTCCTAAACTTGAAGTTGACTTGCTACAATTTTTACCCTTTGTTTCTATTATTGTTATCGAATAATCTAATCATAGTCATTTTTAGCTCGCAGGTTTCAAGTCGAAGCGAATTAATTTTTTGTCCACACACAAAAATTATTTGTCGCTTCATTGCATGTTTATCAAAATCGATTTATCCGATAGATGTATAAACCAACCATAAGTGTTTAATCTTACGATCAAGTTATTTCACTGATACAAAGTTTAACATTTTTCGTTCAAAAAACCTCCCAGGAGAAAATCATTTGTCTGGAAATTCGGTTTCATCGGTGACCTTATTTATAACACGTAACTGGCTGACCCATGATGCGTCACATAACTCGTCATCATTACAGGGCCGAAGGCTAATTTCTCGGAGAGCTTCGTAACTTTAGACAAAGTCACGCAACGGATCAACGAAACTTTCATCGTAGGTTCGTTCAACGGCCCAGTGGATCGAAGGTTGCAGCGCTTGGAACCGATTTATTTGGTGTCTTCGCCAAAATCCTTGGTAATCAAGAATTGACGTTGCTACCCGCTTACGAATTGCGCAATCGAATAGTTTTCTCGTTACTCATTGCGCCGAATAACGTGCCAAAAATCACGATCGTCGTGATATCGAATCCTTTACGGATCAAAGATCATATTTTCCTGTCGATATCTGGCGAATGATCGTCATTTGCCAATGAAACTTGTTCGACGATTTATAATATTTTTCTGTACGAAAAATGGATGTGACTTGTACCATTAATAGCTCATTCGTGATACTTAAGTTGATAATTGGATAAAAAGACGATATAGATCGAGTCGATAGAGTATATAGATTTGTCTCTAAGATCGTATTTGGCCTAAGAAAAATGAAAGAAAATGTATACAGTGTTTAGAGATATATTATAGAAAATAACAAAGCATCGTAGCTTTTTCACATATCGTTTTCTCAAAACCCGTAATTTCCAAATTTATGATTTTTTAGAATTGTCACTTGAAATCTCACGTATATTGTAAAATAATACATTTATAATCCAAGTACTTTATGTAAAATCCGATGTAAAGCCGTATAACACTTTTTGAAATGTTTTCTTTCCTTTTGTGTTTAATAACAGGAATCCAATAATAATACGCCGAGTCACGTACGACTGGTAGTTCCATTCAACGTCAGAAGCTTCTGGTCACTATTTCGAGGAGGTGTTCGACGTTAGACTTGGATCGATTAGGTCGAACCAAGGCTGATGGTGCAGGTTTAATATTCATGCCGCGGGTACACGGTCAATGAGTAGTACTACGTTTAGATACAGCGTTAAAAAGGCATTGACATAGTAACGCGAGCGCCTTAAAGGCTGATACAATTGAACATCAATGATCTAGCGATCTTATTATATTATGTACACTCGTTTATATTTATAAATCACCTTTTCAATCACGATCGAGTAAACGATTTCTCTCATAGAGAATCGTTTTTGCTGTTTAACGAATGAGGTCGAGACGCACTAATAAAAAGCAAGAGTTACTAACTCGTATCTATCTTATTAACATATATAATATTTGCAAACGATGATGTACTTCAACACGAAACCATAATATTAGTCTTCTAACAGATAGAAACGATTAAACTTAACATTTTACAGTACTCTTTCTTTCTAGGAATCGTTTAAGCATTCGTCACAAGAAACTGTTCGTGTTTAATGTGTCATTAAGCGTGGTATCTCACGTATGAATTAAATTAGGCTCATTTATTTATTATAATCGACTATGAGTATCATATTGATTTAGAAGTTATACATATACAGAGCCTGTATATTAATATCTTTTAAATCTTGTTTTAATTACTCATGTTTAGTGATTTTCATAAAAATATGAATTTACATAAAAGTCCATAATCTACTGATAATAAATTTACACCGATGCTTTCCAACAGAAAAAAGGCAATTTACGATTGAAGAATGTACCACGTGTCCATTAAATATAAATCTAATTACATTCAAACCAACCGAAAAGAATCGATCCAAGGGTCGACTCTGCGTCGAACGCGAAACGAAAGGCATCGGTCAGAAAGTTTCCAATTTTTTCCCAACCTTTTTCACGGCGGCGATTGTTCGTCCGCTCGGGCAACCTTTGATCCGCAAGGACGCGATTTCCTTCCTTTCAACGTCCGATTACTTCACGCGAATAAATCACAATAAATAGCTTGTCGCGGGCGAACAAATCGCGGCCGACGACAAAAACGACCATCCACCGCTTTCGACGTTAATTGGATCATTATACCGATACAAACTACTTACGGCGGTCTTTCGATTGATATCGAACGATCTTTATATATAGACGAGCCTGATTATTAATCCTGACGTACACATGCTGATACTTGAAGTTCTTTGTGCCATACGATGTCCGATCATGCGTATAGACGATCGAAGAAAGGGAGTTTCTTTCACGGAAGAAGTCAAAGAGATGAAAAGCAAGAGAGAACAATAAGAGTCGATATTATCTCGGGCGACGATTCTCTTTATCAATACGATCGTTAGATCCCATTCCATTCAAGGTCAGCAGACTGTTCTCCAACGATGAAGTGCATTTACATTTATCGGGATGATCGTTTCTGCACTCTCACGCTCGATAACGAAATCCCATGGCGCATCGCGCGCACAATGTTGCACTCTACGTGCAATACGCTTTACATTTCGTTGCTCGTGATTCTGATAGAGTAGTAGTGCTGTATTGTTGTATTTTATAGCGCTACGATCTTCTTGCGGAATAATTTACCAAGTAATGGTAGCGGTGAATTGTAGATCGTAAAGTAAATCGCGTGTTTCTCTTCTATGTATTTACGATTTCATGTCGAATAGGATAATTGTAGTGATTTGTAATTTCTAATATTTCTCAGAAATCAAGGATCGTTTGTAGCATCGCATTTAGTTTATTAGCAAAGTTGATGCTGTTATAGGAGATTTATTAGTATTGATGATATTACTTGTGCCTTGTAAAATTTCGTTGATAATATTCCAACATTAAAAATTGTGCAAGAGAACTCGAGAAATTGTAGCACACGCAACTTGTTGTTAGAATCTTGTAATTTCGCGACTAAGAACGATATTTCGTGAACGACACTACTGAATTCAGTGACTCACGAGAAATTTACAAGCCCATCTAGCTTTGTCTGTGTGCAACTTTCGATTTCGTTAATTGTGTCGTAAAAACGAGCGAAATTGGGAGATAAATTGATCCAGGCGTCAGGCCTAGCGGAGATAAATTAAGTATATAGTAAAAATTGAGATAAAGGCATTTTTTCAGTGAAACGTATATGGAAAAAGATGGTAGTACATAAAACTGATTTCTTATTGAAGTCACACGAGAGTATAAATTATACGAGATGTCGTTTCGAGGAAATGTGCGGCCTAATAAATCTATTCGCCACATATTTATATATCGATAAGTACTACTAGCTTCTCGATATTCGATATTTCACTATGCCATTAAACTATTACATAATAACAATTTGTCAAGTCACACCCTTTTGAAACTTTGTTAAATCCACTGACCTCGTATATATCACGAAGAATGACATGAATTTAAAAACCGCGAAACAGAGGCATACTGACGCGAATATTCATAGCTATTCTCAAAGCTATTTTCTCGCGAGGTTCGTGCACGCCAATCATAATTCATCTCACATTTTCAGCGTGATATCATGCAAAGGATCGTTCATAATGGATTGTCGTGTCTCTCAAGAATTTGATAACAGTGTCTCATAAAAGAGCGGCCACTGATTTACAAGCCGACAGCGGAATACTTAATTTCGAGTAGTTAAATTTTTAAGGATGGCCGTCGGAGGTGACGGTGAAAAGATAAAGTAACGTTTCGGAGATCGATCGAAGCCTGTTATCTTTCGACCTGTTGTTCAAACACTCGAATTTACGTTCTAAAAAGAAGGAGAAGAAGAAGAAGAAGGAAAAAAGAAGGATTCACGTCCAACAATTCATTCAAAATTCATGACACAGATGTCTGGAGGTACCTCGCGTATTATTGAACATTTATATGGTACTTACGATCAAATTTCGTTGTAATTATTATTCGCTTAATTGTCGAATCGAATCGAGCAACCGTTTCGTAGGCGATGACATCAGCAGCAACTGCTTTACAAAATCACTGGAACCATAAAACTCGCGGGTTGCAAAAGCGATTGCATATAGCATTCCGGACTCTAATTAAAGAACAGATCGTTAAAACAATGTTGATGTACTTAACAAGAAAACATTTCTAAGACGAAAACTACATACGGTATAATGAATTGAAAATATAGACAAATTGATCTCATCTATAAATGAAAAAACCGTGTTCCAATCTGATACAAATACGGACGATCGTGTATTATCTACTTATTTACCTACCAATTTTTACCTACATTTTGTATATACATGTTTTCTAATTCGAATAGTACCAAACGATATATCTATACCAATTAATAGCTTCTAATCTTTGGGCCATTATGAGAAGATATTGTTAACTGGGATTCCTTTTCCCATAAGCAAACAAAATTCTGATTATAGAGCATCGACACTTTGATCAGCAAGATAATTATAGTCGTAGTTTGTTCTATAGTCTTTCGAGCGTTTGTTGGGAGAAGCAACGAAAAATCTATGGGCCCCAAGTTAGTCCTTCTGAAACAAAAACACGCGCACAAAGAACTCCGTTGTACAATAATACGAACACTTGGACAATGAAGTATTAATTACAGCAATATACTAATATGATAATTGCAAACGTGTTTCTCATGACTTTACAAAATTTCTAAGCATTAACAGACCTCATCCTTCAAGTAACCTGATCTGCAAAGCCCTGTCCACGAATCCTGCTTTATTCGAACGTATCCACGTTTCTTTCAGCCGTTCGACATCGTTTCGTACGGTCACACAAAGAAGTATACCTGGCAAGGGCAGGGGAGTAAAAGCGAGTATAAAACGAAGAGGACAGGAAAGATCGATGAGCCTCCGCGGCTCCGCGTTACACAGGTGCACTACGTGCACAGGTGAACTGTGGTGATTCTACGAAAGCACGTGCACGATACTAAACAGATGAGAGAGGTATATAGGGGGACGAGAAGAGATACGAGGCCCAGATAGAAGTGGCGCGTGCGCCTATGCATCCGGCTTAAGAAAACTACAGACACGTCGATTCAGTGGGAAAAACGCGAGGTCTTTATGTAACCGGTTCGGACACGAGAAGTTTAAGAAGCTCCCGTACCCGAACGATACGAATAAAAGCGTGTAGGGTCTAATGGTGTCAGATGGTGTCTTTCGCCGTTGTGCCCTGAAAAGGCGAGCAACACACGTGTTCCACGCGGGTACGACGACAAGCGTTTTGTAATTTTGTTAATCGTTCGAGCGAGCCACGGCGATTAAGTAATGATGGAAAGCCCGGTTGCAACGAGCAAGCCGAGCGAGCGCTACGATTTTTGTTAGATGCGCCTCGATAGGCATCTTCTGGCTGGAATCGGTGGCCTTCGCGATTCTTCGATAGTTTCGGTGAGTAAGAGAACGCAATTTTGTAAGGTTTCGTGTTCCTTTTTTCTCGTTTTTCAGTAATTTCACTGGAACTTTGTTTTTTAGGGTTTCGTGTAAGATGTTTCTCTTTTCGATTGGGACATTAGCGATTTACCTTGCGGTAGATTATTCTGAAAATCTGAAGTACACGAGTATCTGAAATTGGGTCAATCTATTTTCTACAGGTATCTAAATGATCTCTCATTTGTACTTATATTTATCTAGAATTATACATGTACACACTCGTTCTAAAGTGGAGACATAGGACAATTAGCATTTTCAATCACATAATTCATGTTCTAGGTAAGACATTCGGTGGATTATTTGAGCGATTCAAAAGACAAGTTCATTAATTTATAAATGTTAATTATAGCTTGCCAAAGGAAGCTGTATTTCGGATGTAAATTTACTATAATTTATTTGTATATTTTTAACAAGTTCACAAAGGCAATAAATCTATTATTTTTTGCCAGGTTTAGTAGTCCTACTGTAAATTTTACCAGAATAGCGTATAATTTTCTACAAATCGAACGATTAACCTTGACAAAGTCAGCCAGTTCAGCTTCTGTGGTGTCCCATTTACTAAATATATACTCTATACTACCACTGAAATACATAAAATTTAATGAAATCCATCCATGATTTCACAACTACCAAACACTTGCCGCAATCAACCAAGCGCGCCTATACTGTTGAATGGGGGTGTAAATAAGAGAGATTAAAACCATCATGTTCTCACCCAAGAAACACTATCACAGAAGAGATAAATACTAAAAGATCGTTGAAAGCAACATTCGAGGATGCCAATCGGCGCGTAAACACGATCGAGAGTGATCAGGCAGTTTTTCACGCGAGATCGTTGGATTTATCGATGATCGGCGAGCGTCGACGAGGACGCGGTTGCAACGTTTGACGTTAATCGATGGAAACTTTATAGCCAGGCGATATATTAGCGGAGAAGGCAGGTGTTGGTGTCGATCGGTCGGCGAAACCGTGTGGTAGCGGTTCGCCGGCAAAAATTCCAGAGGTCCGGGACCGGTTCCTCCCAAAAAATTGGCGCCGAGCGGACCATGTTTCGGGTCAAAGAACGACCTTGCCTCTCCGTGCCCCGTTCGCCGCTCGTGTGTGTTCCCCGCGTACTTTTTCGCGTCCTCGTGCCCCACCGCCACGATACATCGTGGTTTCGCATCGCCACCTCGACGCCAGTGGCGTAATATTACACGATCGTTCGAAATAAAAGGAAGAACAGAAAAAAAAACAACATAGCAGGGGAAACACGAAAACAGAAATAGTTAATCGCTGGAATCCGGTGGCGCTTGGAAGTTTACAGAATCTCGAATTCCTCCCGATTTTCTGTACGATTGCCCGGAGCATTGTATTTATTAACGCGAAGATCAGAAACAAGCGTAAAATAGCGACTACTGTCTTGCAGAAGTTGCATACGTTCTTATAGAAAGTATCGATCACATATGTAGTAATGAATGTTTTAATGTTGTTGCTTATCGTGTATATGAATAAAGGCGCAACACTTGCGACGATAGTATTATTTAGAAAGTGATAATTCAAATTTAAATACGACTACTTCAATTGTCGCGGCTTATAACAGCGAATATATTAGTAGGCGTGAGAAATTGGAGATTGGTCAAATATTTCACTAACCAAATGGTTATTGGGAAATAGTCGTCTGAAATTTGTATAGCGTTACAGCGTGAAGTAGGTTTCTCGTAGCGGAGCCTATAGAAGCTTATATAGATTCAGAGAGTCAGCACGAACAATGAACGTGTGCACGGCGTCTGCATCTGTTCGAGAAAGTGCAAGCGTTTTGTAATCCCGCGTAATTTTACGAGGACAGAGGCTCGCGGCTGATGCGATTCGACTTGCTGGCCATCTGTCTACGCGGCGAGATTTTGTTATAGCGAGTGTTTTACGCGGCCCCTTGCGCCATAGTAATACCGTGAAAAATCGTGATATTAAGGTTATTCAGTCCGAGTAATTAATCATACTTTGAACGTACGAATATTGCACTTAAAACGAGACTGATTGCCCAAGAATAGAATAATTAATGTTTTCCCAGGGCGATTATTTAGTACCTTTCGTCGCTACCGATCACCGTTAAACGTAAGACTCGTCAAAGAAAATGAACGTTTCGGGCGACAATAAGGAAACTCGATCGCATCGATACACGTGCTCTTTAGTTGCCATTGTAACGAGATACAAACAATCGAAGGAGCTTTTTTTCGTTACCGCGTTACGCCAGTGGCTGATACACTTATTGAGTACGCGATCGGTGGCGTGCAACCGCGCATGCGCATGATCGCCGCAGAGTTGCGCACAAGCGAACGCGCGAACCGCGCACAACAAGGCAATTGCGCAACTCGCAACTCGACGATAAGGGGACGAGGGGGCGAAGAGCGCCGATCGGTGGCGCGGCCGCCAAAAGTGAAATCGAGAGGTGGAACACAGGACGAAACGGAGGGGAATCGCCGGCAGCTGTTAAATGAAAACATAGGATTAAGGGTAAACCGGGAGCTAGAGAGAGGCGAGCCATTATGCATGGTCGAGATCGCGGATATCTTGCCAATTTTTCTCCCTTTCGATGTACTATTGCTCACCAGATATTTGAACAAGAAGTATGTGAACGCTTATCATAACGAGAGTTTAAGTATATAATGTATGTATTATGTAAAACATTTTGAAACTTCATTAGTACTAGTAATAAATCACGTCTATCGTGATTATATTGGTAGAGTTTAAATCCAGTTTGAAAATGTATACAGGAGATACAAGCTAAGAAAATGATGAAACAGTGGTTATAAAAAGTATTAACGCATTACTGTATTTATTATAGCATTTACATACTAATTAGTTGGATTCAAGTATATTAAATTTCGTATCATATAGTAGCACTTTCATACGGTTACAAAAACTTGATACTATGAAAATCAAATAAATAACCTGATAAGAAGACGTCTCATTGAAAATTAAGGATATGTGCCAATACTTTTTGGAGCCACTATATATAATGCACTTGACTAGCAGCATATTTACAGTCGTTACTACAGTCAGATAGTCAGTTAACCGTTTTCACTCAACCTTCATATTTTTCATGATGCTGTTTTTTTAAATGACAAAGGAGATCTTACTAAGTAATAAAACAGTTAACCGTCTGGCGATTCGTTGCGCAACTACGTATGGAAATACTTTGGCTATCGAAACAGAAACAACGCGAACGATTGACATTATCGACGCTTAGAATCGCAGAGAATGGTTCGAATTGCTAAAGGACCACCCATGCAAGAGGTATACGTATACAAAAATTACGCTCATGCGGGCACTGCCTAACGATTCGACCGCGATATTTTGCGTAATTTATTTCGCGGTTTCTTGCATTGAAAGAAATCCACTTTTCTCTTATTTACAGTTTTAACTTGCAATTTATATGTGCCTTTTCACCACGTGTACACTTCAGATTATAGCGGATAACAAAGTCTCTGTCACCGTGAATACTTGTACTGATCCTCGCGTATTTCATTTCTCATCGCACGCAGTTTTTACGCAATTGCCTTCTTCATTACTTAGTAATTACTGAATTTATAGTTATTTCGTTATTATCTACAAAATATGGGGCAAACTCGAGTTCCTATAAAGATCTGAAGTGTAATCTGTTTTTGAAAATCCATTTCCTCAATTCCATTTCATTTAAATTTTCTTTTTAAATCTGCTCACTATAACTTTCACTCTATATTTGTCTCTACCCATATGATGCGTAATTTCATAAGGATATTTCAAACATGGAAAAGCGATATAAGCGTAACTAAAAAAATCTTGCCTCATAGAAGCAAACTTATTGCATATTTGACTGTGTCATAAGAAATGCAATTAATTCACACATTAACGCGACCCTAGACTAACGTTATGGGATCAGAACGTTAGGAAGACATTAATTCACATTGTTTCCAGGATTTCCATTATGCAAAGCGTCCATCGGTGCAATTTTGTGCGGCATTCCTTGACACGAATGCGCATGGAAACGCACGCGTGCACGCCGCACAGAGAGCACGATAAATTTTTAGATAGACTTTAATCGCGCCGTTGCGTTGACTGGATACGCGGTGAAATATCGCTGTTACGTGCGACTCGTCGTAATTAAATACATAATAATTCCTTGGACGTTGAGAGGATCGACGATTACCGTGGTTGGTGCGCACGCTGATTCCTCGAGCGTACATAAGCGGAATGCATCGATCGATTCAGAGTGGAGTCTGACACGCGGTGTGTGCACCGTTATGGCAACTACGGCTGTCATTCGTCCGAGTCTCGACCGAATCAAGAATCGCTTTGCGTGGAAACTATTGTTTCCAGTTGAGAAATAGCAAATCTCGTCCAACTTGGTTAGCACAAGTGCCAGCTGCCAGCCCTATGTTTGGTTCTATCGACAATTGTACTTTTTATTTAGTTTGAAGATTAATTCACTCTATTAGAATAGGATTACTTTAGTAGACTGTAATTTTCCTCATTATTGTAATTGAAGGACTGAAGGAAAAAGATATGTGTCTAGATTTTCAATTCGAAGGATAAAATTACTATTTAGTACAGAGGTCTGTACTGTCAAACTGTCAACATTGTCAAATATTAAAATATTTTTGTATTTATAACTTCAAAAATATAGAAATCCTCCGGAAAATTCTTGAGATAAATTATATTCTAATTTTTATACACATCTCGGAACAATTCGGTTCTATTGAATTAATCGAACGAATAAAAGCGAAGAAATTCAATAGGCTGGATAGATCAACATATTACTTGTATGATATTAAGATAAAAATTGACTTCAAGGGAATAATTAAAGAAAGGACGTATAAGCATTAATTAAATTCTTTTGTGCCGTATATTTATTCTATCCGTTTCCAAAAAAGGATGTATTTATACCACTTTTGTATTGAGTCCCTCGATACTGTTGACCAATTCAATATACAATCTTCGATTGCAACATCCATCGTAACAAAGGTCAAACATCTCCAATAACAATTTCAATTCAATCAGCATCTGAGCCTAATCTAACGTGCTTCGAAATTATTTCAGCTCGAAATTATGGAGAGAAAATTTAGTTTGCTTAAGGAAAGTATTATTAACGAGCGATGAATCATATATAATAATTACCAAAGGGTAATCATATTTCAATCTATTGCACAACGATCGATACAACGAAACGATTCTCATGTAGCAGCTGCTTAAAAGCAATTTCATGTCTTCTCAAACGTTCTATTCCCCCATAGTCGACCGCGTTATGAGCAGCCGCTTGTCCATCTCGATTGTTGCGCCAGACTCGCCGGCGCATCTACTACTTAGGTCCCTGTCATTGACATCGGCAATCATTATCATCATCCTCATTACATTTGCGACGAGTACCACCGATTGATTCCAGTTATTACAAGCATCGATCCACCAACGATGATCCTTCCTTGCGAATGGGGAACCCGCGGCAAACCTGGGTTAATCGACGATAATGTGGCTTTCGATTGGGAAACACAGCTTTGATCCAGGTCAACGACTATCGCGCGCTTTGATCGTGCATGGGGCGATCCTTTATTGAAATCGTTAGGAGGTTTATTAAGTCAACATTTGTTGAAAATGTTAGGTAACTGCTAGGAATCTCTTGGAAATCTACGAATTCCATACGTTTCTTTCATGAATGATATTTGCAAAATAAATATTTCCTCTCTTCTGAATAAATGCTATGGTAAAATTAATGAAATTTCCTGGAAATAAAAGATCGACATCTTTCTCACGAGAGGTTTAAAGATTTATTAGCGGCGGATAGAGGAATATTTAAAATTGATAGTTGGTTAAAATCAGAGATACTAAGTATACTGAGATTTTTTAGAGAAACGTCTATGAATCGCGAAGAGTCGGGAATTAGCCAATCGATATTGCGAATCGGTTGAATCGAGATCGTCGATCCGACTCGATGAAGGCCTTTCACGCACAGGTTACTCAACCGAAATCGTTACAATTTCTTTATCCATCCGGAAACCGCAACTTCGCGCTGCCTAAGTAATACTCGCGGCCTCTGTTTTCGAGGAGTTAAACACCAGTTAAACCAGTTGAAGACTTGCTGTTCGTGATACGGATTGGGTTTCTATCTTTGTATAACATTGTATAATATTTTATTCTTCTTAGTTGAATTATTCATTAACTTGCTAACCGAACAGGACGAGTTAACTCATTATTCGTTGTAACATGGTTAAGACGGTTAACAGATAGCATAGTTTAAGGTTGGAAGTAGGAGTTTCGATGTGTTTCTCACTTCCAGGAACAATTCACCCAATTTTGCAATGTATGAATCATAGACGCTATCTTTCCACGTGTTGATTCTCCTTTCAATCCAGCTCTCGTTAACCTCCATCGACGATAAATTCGTAAAAATTCCGCAATATCTTCTCTAGCTCATTTCCAAGAGGTCTAGGATGCTCAACAATGAACTTTCTAAACTCACACGTCGCTATTCTAATCTTAAATACAACTATCTAAAACAATACGTCGAAAGAGAAGAAGAACGAAGTTGAAAAAAATGAGTGGAAAGATGATAAAGTGGCCGCGATCAAACTTACTCGTGCGTTACACTTGAGCTTCATTTTCTGCACATTCTCATCAAGCTACAGAATAATTATTCATCTATATCGGCGTAATGATTCTTCAAAAATTATGCAGATAAATCAACTGAAATTTGAAATCGAGCATGTCTGAGCTATCGCCAGCTTGTTGCTACGCGAGAACAATAGCCAACAACGATCTTGCGATGCTTCGGATTTGCTCTATTCTTGACTTCGATTAACTTTACTCATTTTTAACAGAAATAGTAGAATTCCTAAAGAATTGTTTCATAGATGGATCAATATCCGAAGAAGATGAAGATTAATTGTAACGCGTGGGTAAGTTCGACCGCTGCTACCTCTTCATCTTTGTGCCCAGTTCTTTCAACTTTCCCGTCACATCTCAGACAAAAATGTCAATTTTTGTTCGTTGAGAGACGCTCTTTAATATCCTGCAAGAATTTTTCGTTTGTAAAAAGGTCGATAAATGGCCAGCTTTTAACATCCTCCTGTTACTCATACCAAATACGCAAATATTAATTTCAAACTTTCATCGGTCCGCTCACTGTATGTCAAATTTCTCAGTATCATAAAACTTTAGCAAATCGTAAACGGTACAAAAAAACCGAAGAATGACAAAGACTGAGACCGGTGGCTTGAATCACTAACATCCGAGGATCATTAACGTCTCTCTGGAGGATTCGCGAGAGTCTCTCCCCGTGGAGAAAAGTGACGCACTACTCGTGTTCGTGGTCGCAGATCGCTATTGGGAAATCACGCGACTTTGATCCGGCTCCGCTCGTTTTATCGCGTGTTCCCTCCTTCGGTTTGATGCCTAGGCTTCGACGAGGATACGCGCGCGCGTGTGCACGGTGACACTACCGTCGTCGGTGTCAAGGATTCCGAAGAATGAGCCTATACCGAGATTTATTGGGTTATTTGCGTATATGTTACAAGGCTACGAGCGCCAAGTGACAACGGTGAATCCTGGACAGCTGATCTTCCGCTGCACGCCACCACCTCCTGCTTTTTCCTTATTCTCATAAAGGCACAATGTGGAGGCAAAACGTCATATTCCTCTTTACTCTGACAATGAGCGTTTGATGCCATTTGCTTGCAATAGGTTTTCCATGACGTCAATGATTAACGGTTTTGCTCTCTGAAGAAGCTACTAATACGGGTTTCTACAGGTGGGTTATGACGTGACGTTTTATGGATGTGGCATTTAAATTTTTTTAGAAAGTAATAAAATAACGAGGAAGACGGAAGAGAAGCTTACGTTACACGCGTCTGTGATACCAGGACCTTTTGCATGAATGATTTATTATTATGTATTTGTGAAAATTAGAAATTGACAGGTTGCAGGTTATTGATTGTAGAAATTTTTTTCCAATTTTAAACCACGACGAATTATCATTTGTAAAACTTCTAAAATTTCATGCTTTCTTCGTTACCATTATTGTAAGAGGGCAAAGAATAACCAGAAACTCGAACTTGTTACTGTTACTGTAAAAGAGTTGTAATTTGTGAATTTAGAAGTTTTATTAATAATATTGTTATAACTGTGCGCAAGAATCGAGCTTTCAGGAAAATACAACTGACTTTTGGTGAGCAAGTCTGCTGTTTATCAAAAATATCAAAATTTTACTTTATTTGTATGAATTTCAAATTGAATAAAATACAGGATGCGGTTATGTTACTATAATTGAAAGGATATTAAGGATAATAAGGAAAGGATATAACGACAAAGATGTTAAGATTTGCTTAAGACTCTACAATTAATCGTTTCGTACACAACAACGTTTAATTGAAATAACGAATAATAAATAATAGAAAATGATTCGGTGAATCGATCAATTTGACGTGAACTAATTGTGTTTCGAGAGTGCACAGTTGTTTGGTGTTTGTTTGCAGTTAGACGATCATTTGAAGTAAAAGTTACTTAATATCTGTATGCAAAGGGTACGCAGGTGATTAAACTTGGTTAATCGACTGTCTATTAAGAACATTGAACTTCTCCTGGATAAAGGATAGAAGTTTCCATGGTCGTCTACATTAGGCTAATCCGACAACTCTTAAACGCAAGGTGGAAATATGAAATATGAATAAAATTGCCATTTCTGTAATTCTTGTGCAAGCATCGGCGCGCTGATGATTAGATAATTTTTATTACGAAGTATATTATGTTGCAATTATTCTTGTCGTGGTTTCTACCGAGGCCGTTTCTTAAACATTACATAGTTTTAAACATAGTAATAAAAAAATTATATAAATTAACTCTTACAAGAAAAGATATTCGCGAAGAATATTAAGAAGTTAGAAAAAGAACAAGTTTCATGAACACGTACAGAAGAGTGACGATTAAACCACTGATTGAGAAAGACAAGTTAATTTGTTACACATTTTGTCAATTTTTTGTCCATAATTCCTTATTTAGAAACCTCCTATTACTTTATACGTTGTCCTACTTCTGTTAATAATAAATTACATCAGATTTACATATGTAAAGACTAAAATTGACAGGAACTAAATTGAAGATCAATTGACTCAAATTGATTCCATGACTATAGAGAAGTTTCTACTTAAAAAGCAACCCAGCAAACGAGTTAAATATAGAACCAAACATTCCATCGAAGAGTCCAGGACTTAATTACAATCACTGGCCATTTTCGTTTTTACGTATCTAAAGGTACATAGAAATCCAAGGATTTCGTATTTCTTTGAAACGACCGCGTTTATCTTTCACCTGTCAACTTCTGAACAATCACGAGTTATCTACGAGCCGCTATGGAATTAAATTTTACAATAATAATCTCGTTTTTCCACGGTATAACGCGTCGACGATGTTGCAAACGTCCGTGTCGAAAGTAGCAATCGAGTGCATGGTCTAATTGCGCGATAATTGCCAGGATAACCTTGTCGTGTCGTGGCGTCCTTCCTATTTCTTCGTTTCACAATCCACTAGGTGGCCACGTACGAATTTCTTCTTCGAAGGGATTCCACCGCTTTGAACACTTCCTTGTGGCGCAATGCCAGAAATTCTGGACATTTTCCTTTCTTCAAGGCGTTCACCATTCCACAGAAGCGAAATCATAGACGAAAGAAACTTGGTCGAAGGTGATGACCCCATCACGTCATGATTAACCTTACGAATCGTGATGTTTCGCAAGGTATAACACGAAATTATAAATGGATCAACTTTGGTCCGAGGAGTCAGGCCACGATCAATGCATAATTACCTCGATAAACGAGACAGCGAATTTGCATAATAATCGCAGGACTAAAAGGCTCACTGAACTTTCGTTGTACACTCTATCTTTAATTGATCATCGCTCAAGTGATTTTTGACATCCTTTTAGTCAGTTTTCGCAGTATGGACTTCCTATGGGTCTAGAGGTTTAATCGACGAGGCTCCAGGTATATAAATTTTTCATTCAAAGGATTTTCTGGACGTCTGATTAATTTTTAAGTCGATTCGAAGGACGAAATTTCGGATGAACACATCCTACTGAACAAATTGAACGATCTACGTGGACAAAATTAATTAAAGGACATTTTCATGAATTTTTAGTTCCTAAATGACAGAAAAAAGAGGAAACAGGAATACGAGAAATGTTGAGCTGTTTGTTTAATATTTTTAACAACTGAATACTCGAATAATATTTTGTTATAGTAACGTACGTCAAGTTGTATGTAAAGTATGCCAAGAAATTGGAACATCAATATTTCCACTTTGTCCGTTTAAACTCATATCAACATCGACGTTACTCTGTGCTTCGTGTCTTATCATTCGCATAATTCCTACAATTCCTAGCTTGTCTAAAAAAAAAAAAAAAAAGAAAAAATCCCCAAAAATCATTCAAATGTATCTTCAAACATCACAGAACGAATCTCTGTGCCGAAAACTCTTCAAATCCCAAAATCCACGGACTTATCCACAAATTCTCGTGTTCAGTAATTGCGTGGCAATTACACCAATGACCCCGGTTTGCCGGTTGACCTTACCGGGAATGCTGTTTTAAATTCCTGCATTTCGCAATTGGCGGATGCTCGTAGCACGTTCCTCGTTCCCGACCACGTATTAGGCAGAACCAGTCGTTTTTGACGCGCGGAACTCCGTATTTCAACCGCGTAGAAGCGTCTATCCATGATGGACGGAGAAAGAGAAAGAACAAGAGAGTGAAACACTCGTAAACACAGAGAGGAAGAAGGATAGAGAGGTTGCTCGGGTCCGGTTGAACGAGACTCGCATACGGAAAACCAATGTCCCAATGTCACAACGATGATACGCTACCGCCCCCGCTCGCCTCCCGGAATAGTTTTTTTATCCGTTGCTTTGGCGGCCGCACGATGACAAGAAAAGGTTATGTAACGCGAGGCCTAAATACCAATCGACGTGTCCTGCCGGATGCACGGAGAAGAGATCTGCATCCAGATTGCAGATTGTCCCCATCGATCGATCGCGAGTGAATCGTTTGGCTGACGTAAGCAAAAGGAACGAGGCGAGACAGTTCGGACATCGGAGGTGTTGATTATCGGCGCGTGGAATTTTTACACGATGAATTAGAATTTGTTTATTCTAATGGTGTCGTGATGAAACTTCTAGTTGGAGAGCAGTGGGTCAAGTGGTAGGAGAGAGATTTTCTGGAAGCGATTAGACGTCATTGTAAATCTGTCCTTTGGACGAGTCTCTGTGTGGTGGATTGAATTGATGTGATTCGCCAGTAGAAGCGATGAATGTAGATTTTCTGTTGGGATAGGATTTTTGTGATACAGTCTGTAGTACATACTACATAGTATATTTTTATACGCGTTTTGTTTATGTCATATACCGTATAATTGATTATAATTTTCTTCAAAAATCCTTGATTCTTCAGGCCAAAATTGGGCCACAGATTCGCGACGGCGAGTGGCGCCAACATTGCAAAACCGGTTAATTTAGAATTGTGTCCAGTGACCCATCGACCGAATGATTGATGTTCTACAAGGGGAACGAAGCCGCGATATTCGGTGTAACATGCAAACGAGGCTAGTGGAAGCGCCACCGGTCGATACCAGTTCGGATAAATGCAAAAGGTGATCCATAGACAGAACAGAACATCTACTTGGCTGAGACAAGAATATCACGATAAAAAGAAGGCGGGTTTTAGGACCAGTTCCATTTTAGGAGTTTAAATCCATGTCTTATATCTGATTCCAAAATTAGATCCGGGCAAAGATTATTTACACCGGATGGATTTTCGAATTAAGCGATGGAGAAAACAATCTACTATAAAAAATGGGCATTTATAAGTTAGCAAATTACAATAGTTCTCCATCGGTTGGACTTTAGATGAACCGATCAAAAAAACAATTTTCAAGTTGATTACTATCCAACTATCAGATAACTGACCATCTGTCTAAATTCTAGCATTCCACGCAGTCACGATCTATTAAAATATCTGTCAGTACATTCAGCGTACGTTATACAGCGAATCACGTTCATTTAGCCAGTTGAATTTTAGATGAACTGATCTAGAAGACAGTGGACCATAAAAATTCGCACAGTCAATCATTACCCGTTGCACTGCTCCAAACGATTGCGATCTAAACTTTCGTCCATAAAACATCAAGCAACACACCCCTCATAAATCAGCAAATCACACCGTATCAAACCCCGGTACTATTTCTTCGTGCTGTTTCACTTATCTCCCAATTAAAACAGCCTGTGGTACGATCAGTTCCACGCTCATGACCAAAACGTCTTAGAAACCCTTTCGAAAGGCGAGCACAAACACCGTCGATCCACGAGAGATCGTATCGAGAGTCCGATCCATCGAGTCGATCACCGGCGTTCCTATGTCGGAGGGAATAATTTCACGCTGAAAAGGCCCGTTAAAAGGCCGCCACGGGACCGTAATTTCCTGAACCCTGCGTGGAACGCGGCCGATACACGAAGACCGAATCGAATTCGCGGCTCGTCCCTGAGAATCGTGGAACGAAGCATCGCGAGGCCGTCACTTTATTAAATTACATAGTCTTAAATAACGTAAAATGCCTCTCGCGGGCGATAATTCTCGGTCGAGAGCGGGCAAAGCGCGCGAGCTGGCACCGCTTGACAGGCAGCGCGCAATTGATATTGCGAAATCTTGCGAAATACATCCGCAGGGCTCCACGGGGTGAGAGGGGAGGAGGGATGAGAAGGTGGGGGAGTTTCTTCGTTTCCAGGCGATTTCGTGCGAAACAATTAGCGGCGAACGAGAAGAGAGAAAAAGAAACGACACCCTTGGCCCCGCCGTTGATCCCTGTTGATTCTTCTCTCGCGCTGGTTAATCGCACACCGACTTTATGAGATTTCTGGGTGACAGTCGGTTGTTTCGTTCGTGTGGCCCATGGCCAGAGTAACGCACGAACCGTGAGTGTTTTTTGCTACGTGGATGGGACTCGTCGGTGTCAGGATGGTTTCCAGAGTTGTCTGAATGTTGAGAAATTTTTCAGATGTTTGGCCATGTTAAACGTGATTGAACGAAGATTGACAGAGTTTGTGGTATACGTATATAATATCGTGAACGTTATTTTTAAGATTAGCGGTGATACGGCGAATCATTGTTCTGATCATTCGGCTAGATTTCGAAGAACGTTCAGTCAAAGGACTCGTACACTTGGAAAGAAATCCCTTGGTTTGAATTAAGTTTGAAGTTATTAAGTTTTCATTCGTCGTTCGTTTGACTTAAGAAACCGCATTACAATCAGCGAATTTATAGCTTGGGTTAGATTGATTTCGAAAGACATGTGCTGCTAATTGATGAAATCATTCGCTGTATATTTGTTTCATTCAACAAATCGCTCTATTGCACTGGAGAATTTCCTTGAATTTTTTCATCAAATCAATTCAATAATGAAATACATCAAATTACAATCTTCTTTCCAAACAAGTACCTCTTCTAACGAATAGCAGCAAACTTTCGTGCGTATCCTGAAGAATGCAGCGGGTTGCACAAAAGGCGCAATCCGCAGAGGGCGAGCATAAATCTCGCATGTACAAATTAGTATCAATTGCACGGGTAATTACGGGCTGCGAAAACTCAATTACGGTGTCCCGTGTCGATCGAGCCGACCACGTACGACGTGAACTGACGCGCGCCGGCCGTTTCTGGAGCACAAGTCAATCGGCAGTTATTGCGCGAGGAAACGTTGGATCCGGAGAGCCTTTTCTTGGTCGGTGAACCGAGAAAACACCGAGGACACCGGCTGACCCAAGATCGAGATCGTTTCGATGCTGATTTCGATGTCTGTTAAATACTCGATCGAAATGACTTTGCTTGAGATCTGCATGAGTGAGTCTTAGATCGCTCTTAATATATAACGTGTCATAAAAAGAAGCATCACTTTTATGTTTAACTTCTTTCCGTTCGTGTTATGGCAATTTTATTGTAACAGTCGTATAGCGTGGAGCATCCAATTTTATCATGGAACGTTCAACGCCTGCACAATTATGGTAATAGGAATTTATTATTGAGATCAATCATTCGAATTGTTAAATTCGTACGTTAAAAAGTAGGAACATTAATTGGCTCTTTCATTCGCCTGATTTAAACGGCTCTACATTTCTTCCAATTGGAAGAACTTAAAAGGAAAGCTTAAAAACGTGTACGGTATAAACGTGTACAGTCTCAAAATCTTATTTAGGCGCGGAGAAAAATAAGGTCATGTTTCAGTTAGGTTTGTGTAAGGCTTCTAGTACGGTTGAGTTAGGTCTGGGATAGGCTCACGTCATAAATAATCCGTTTCGAGCGTTTGATTCATCATTAGACATGGTGTACATTGCCGTTTGAACTTTGTCGGCCTCTCACTTGATCGTGATTGATGTTCGTGGAACATAGCACACAAAATGTATCAGCTATTGCTGCTGTAAATTAATAGGTACTTCTCGTGTTAGTTGAAAAAATATAATACACGAAAAGTAGGTGTATAGTACAGTACAGTAGATTATTGTGCTATTATATAAATTCATTAATTCGTTTATTTATTGACCAATCAATAAGCCTTTCAAATATGCTTGTAAATGAAACGCGAGATAAATTAGTATCGAGCGAACACCGACTATAAAAAAGCTTTTCTTACAGGTGGTGAAAGTAAATAGATCTCAAAAAAATTATTCACATTAATAATGATAGCTTTGCTTTTTATACAAATTGAACTTCTTCCTTGTATCTTGACGCTGCTGAAGTATAACGGAAGAAGAAAAACATTTTTAAATCCATATACTTGTTATAATCAGAAGATTGAGTTTCAAACGAAATCGTGTTTGTATCTCCATAAAAAGCAAAAGCGTGGTACTCGTAAAGAAATCCTGTACTTATAATGGCAATTTCACGGGATAGAAAGCTTGGTGCCCAATCAAGCAGAGCCATAACCATAACCCGAAGGGTTGCGTGCTGCACTCCTTAACAAAAAACAGATGTTCAAGTTGAATCACGTGAAAAAGTAATTGGCAAGAAACCTGCGTTTTATGGGGATCGTTATCAAAAGGGTTGTTACGACGTGTTCCGCCTAGAACGTGAAGAAGTAAGCCATTGTCCATGACCCACATTCCGTGGTATAAATTCGAAGGGAATTATCTTCCAGGAAAGTAATTCCTTGTTACCATTACCAGGAAGAGTAAACAATTATTATGATAATAAGAATTCTTCTTTAATAAACGATGATATTTATCTCTAAATTCTTCTTGAAATTTTTAGAAAAAATTCTCGACTGTTGTAATTTTTCTGTCATCAATAAAATTCTATGGGAATATAGGATCTCGTTGTAAGTGAGACTCATAAACATCTCATATACAAAATTATGCTTCACACATTCACTGCTATTAATACACATGCATTTGTTGTATTTTAGATTTTATCTGTTTCGATAAAATGAATCAGAAGATTAAGTGGAATAATGAATTTACCAAAATACTATTATTTAAAGTAATGATATTTCTCTCGAAAAGAAATGCGACCCTCATTTTTTTTCAAATTTGGGTGTATCATACGTCCACATGATTATATTATTGCATTAATTATCTGGAAAAAATCTGTTTAAAAAAGACCAAAAAGTATAGAAGATATTTCTTTCGTGTTGATCTGCGAATTACTCAGACTTCTCATATTAGAGATATGATACGCAAGACGTTCGATTTGCATTTCAAATGAAGTTTGCTCCGATGTCACTCGGATAACAATGTCTTTTGTTCGTTCTCGCGATCCAGCAATCTGGAAACAGAATTCTCTCAGAGCTACGATGCAATAGTTTCAGAAAGGGGAGAAGATTTATCAGGAGATAATCGAGAATCTTTGCGCTTTCTCGATTAAATCATAAATCAAGCCGTCAATCCCTTTGACAAACGAAACGCAGAAAACAAAATTAAACGCGACTCGCGTGCCAGAGATAAAAGGGCAGAGACATCCTCGACTGGTTTAGGCCGACAAAACAATCGTTTTGTTTGACCCTGACCCACATGTTGCTCCGTTGTTTGCCTGTTCTACAGAACACTCTTCATGCTATCTGATTTGATCGCCAGCGATGTGATCTTCCGGAAGAACCCGCACCGTTGATCTTGTCCTTAATTGATTAATAATAAGGCAATATTTGTCTGAATCCTTTTATGATATCTAACTCAATATTTTATCCAATAGTAAATCCCTTGCTAATCTCACTTTCATCCAAGAATTAGCCTCTTCCTGATATCCTACACTTCGTTCGATTCGTTCCAATTTGAGGTCATAAAACAATCCTATTATACGTATTCATAAAAATATAGGTATCAATACATACAAAGATGTCATTGGTTACGAAAATATGAAATTACATCCCGAGGCCTTTAAGAACAGCTTATTGAACATGAACCAATTGAAACGAAATACCAAATGTTGCTCAGACCACAACGAATTAAGCCCGATACTTTCACGATTACCATCGAACCTACAGCACCCTTCGTCAATAATCCTTAGATACAGTCACCTAAAGATTCCAAAAAATTTGACAACATCTAACAATTCACGATATTCGCCAACCAGGACAATGGTCGTCCAAAGACCCAGGTATTCGAACTTCGCCTCCCACTCCCGTGATCCAAAGAGAGGGGCTGCCAGGTAGGCAACGGCAACGCATCTTCTCTCGAACGGCCGGAATCCATGACCCAGATAGCAGCGAGGCGTTTTCTGGTCGGCGAAAACAAGCCGCGTTCACGAGGAAGGATGTTCTCCCCCTGGTGGAAAGCTTCTCCCCGTGTGGCTCCTTATCAGGGCTCGTATATTCCTGTTCTCTTCGTTTTCTCGCTACACAGCTTTCGGATGGGCAAGCACACGCACACGCACACACACGCACACACACAGGCTACTGGGACAAGGTTGCCAGGGGTCCATAACTATCGCGCGCTGACACACAAGAATGCGCGCTTCTTACCCACCGGCTTGGATTCACTCGGTCGTCCGTCTCTTCCTCTCTTCTCCTCGTCTGTCTTCGTCCCTGCTGTGGTGCTTGGCGGCTGTTGGGTCCTCACCGAATCCCCTACCAACACTTCTCACTCGAGGGTTCGGCCACGGGTCCCCCGCTCTGGCAAAGGATCGCAGGGGGGCCCAGTTCGGATCCGATCCCCTCTTCGTGACCCCGCTTCACTCCTCTCGTACCCCTCCTGGTCACCATCGGGACGCGCCTCCGTTGGATCGCGACGCCGTTTCGATCTTTGAATACCCCAGCGTCGTCACCGTGATGACCAGTCTTCGAATTACGGGCGAATCCCGCATACGTCTCCCGTGATTAAACGGCCTGGATCGGGTCAGTCCAGAAGAATCACTCGCGATATAGTATTCTTGTCGGTATAGTTTATTTGGTTTGGTTTCGAAAGATTACGACGATACTTGGTTCGATTTCACGTGATTTTTTAAGAAGCAGACGAATTTTGCCTTTCGAGGGAGAAGAGTGTGAAGCTGTACAGGTGCGACCCTCCTCCTTTGGCGATCGCTGTCACGCGACTGAGGTCGAGGGTCTTTCGCGAGATACTGTGTGATTCGAGACGTCGTTTACTGGAATTTCAGCCAAATGTCGGTGAGTAATTATCTCTCTTTTTTGGTGGCCTTGTCGTGTGAAGATTTTGATGACTTTTTGGCCCTTTGTAAGCAAACTGGGTCATATAGATGGTACAAGAGAGAATCTTTACCCTTGAATTTCTCTTTCTTACGCAAGAAAGTATCAAATATTTGATCTAACGAAAGACTATATCATTACACATTGTAAAAATGTTAAAAATTAGAAGCAATTATAAATAAATCGAACTTGAACATAATTAGCTTGCTTTGGGCGCAGAGATGATAGAATATTTTCGCTTAGAGCAGACTATTAGAATTTATAATTAGACGGAACTGGAACTCCAGCAGTTCCTCCAAATTTAGTAATTTTATACATACATTGGAAGCATGCAAACGCCGAAGAGAAACAACTTTTCCTTTCGTTGAACATTCACCGACCGATCGAAGCTCGAAACGACGATACAGCTAGGTCAATCACTCGTCGAAGCGATGTAGCGCCTCACGCGTCCGTGACACTTACTTACTCGGAAACAATGCCAGTCACGTAACATCGCCGCGTTGATTGACATTGCCGCTGATTCGTTATGTGACATCGGTTTTCCTCAGACAAACTGGGTCATTCGAAAAAAAAGAAAGAAAAAAAGAGTCAATAGCTACACCAAAAAAAAAAGAAAAGAGAACCACACGAAACTAAAACACGTCAAGATTAGCGAACCAAGGTAGAAAAAAATTAGTAAATCACGTTCCAGTTTAGAATAGTTAAGTAACCGTGACAACGTAACTCCAATAAGACAACGAGCACGACAAAAAGCAGGGTAAAACGAAAGTGAAATTCCCTCATATAGAGATCCACACGCGCAAATTACTCGTCGGTTGCAAAAGCGAACGCGCGTTGACCACTTCTCGCTGGAACGATTGAGTTTAATTAAAAACGTTTTTTTTTTTTTTAATTTATAAAGCCACCTTGACAAATCGTACCTCGCCTATACACCTTCTAGGAAGAAAACCAAGTAACCGATGATAATGACAAAGGAATTGAATTTCAACCAGAGAAGGCTCATAAATTATCAGCGTTGCAAAATAGTCTGAGATCTCAATCGTCGTGAGCAAGAACGTGGAATTTTTTCGTTAATTTCGCGAGTCTGCGCGCCGTGGCTCTATGGTTATCCTTGCGAACCGTCGAGCGTGAAAGTCAGACCATTAACGTGCTGTTTCACTAACCGCGCGTCTGACAAGGGGATACAGACGATGCTAGTCATACGAGTTATCAGTAGTCTCTTGTATAAACGTAGGCAGCTGGTGTAACAAGGTTATGGCGATTTCGCGATGCCTGTTGGTTCGATGTCGTTTCGAGCGGATAATCGAAGTGACTATAATGTTAGTAAGGGAAACGTTGCAATCGGGATCGTCATGCTTCGATGCATGGGGCAGCGGAACGAGTCAACAATGGGGCGGCCTGTGGCTACGACAGCTTCGTATTCGAAAGGGTATCGAAGCAGCCGTGGCCACATTCTAAATTTATCTCAGGAATTGCGAAGAATTTTGCTGTTCGTTCTTTGACGTTGTTACAATCTTTTGATCGTTTCTTAATCGTACTTTTCTATGGTTCGTAGATTTTTTAAGTCTAAGAAGGATATGAAGGAATCGTCGTTAATAGTTTATTAATTATACAGCAGGATGTTCCTCACATTGTTTATAAAATTTACGACTTTTTATAGATTCCTATGTTTGTGGTACAATGTGCACATTTTATCATTGGTAAAAATTGTCTAACATTTTATTTAGCTAATAAATCACAATGGAATAATAAAAGTTGCAACAAATGAAAATTTTACCAATTACAGAAATTACGAACGTGTATTCTACGTTCTAATTTTATATGAAAGTTTGCCTGCAAACATTGAAAGTCTTTTTGCTCGTTGAAACGAGAATAAGATTGGAACCTAAATAGCCAAGGACCGTAGCAGACCGAGACCGTTAGCTAAATCTAATAAATGTTCAAGCGGAACAAATTCAAGTAGATAAAGCAGCTCTCTTGGCGAATACAAAGGAATATTAATTAAAAAATGTTTCTACATGCATTTTCCTATGTTTTCGTATTATCATAAAAGGGAAATGTCATTTAGATTGCGTGGAGCACGAAGAAGTCGAAGGCATTCAGAACCGTTGCGCGTGCGAGACCGATTGTACACGTAAGGCCGCATATTATGCGTAACCTTCTCTCGACTTCGAATAAGTCAATTCACTTTCGGAAGTGGCTTGTATTATGAAAGTGACTGTGGAAAAGTCGCGTGCACGCTTCGTTGACTCTGGTAACAGCCACAGCTTCGTTCTACCATTCCAATTCGCCGCGGGATATCGGTCGTAAAGAATTGCGTCTCGAATTTTTCCAAAACCCTATTATCGCGAGTATCTAATTTTCTTGTCAACGCCAACGAAAGACCACAAAGGGGGGAAAACTCGAAATTTAACAATGCAAATATAATTCGCCTCTATGTCTCGAGAGACGCTCTAGAAAATCCCATAGAACATTAATAACGCGTCAGAGCAAAGCAACAAGTCGACGTTCTCCCATGTGCATCCTTCGTGGATCACATACGAGTCGTTTGGTTACCTAACGCCGGACAGCCATTAGATACAAATCAAACGTATTAATTCAACAGTGTTCCAACCAGAGAAGCATGCAATGGAAATGGAATTCAGCCTTGGCATCAGCGTGGCACCCTTCCATTTTCAGACCAGTTAAACAACTGTCGCAACGAGCACTCTGTTTCCCGCACCAGCGACGTATATTCTAATCACTTTCCATGAATAGAGAAATAATATCGCGATACCATAACGCAATGGTTCGTTAGCGTGATTTATCACCGTGACGTTGGTTTATCGCTAGGATTGGCCGTCAATGGAAGAGAAAACACTTGCTAAGAGACTTCGATGCTGTCATCGAGCACAATAAGAATGATAATAAAAATGGAGAACCACCTGTGATTATTATCATTGGACAAAGAAGGTTTATTCGTAATTATCATTTGCCTAGTGGGTTTGAACGATTTCTTTCCGCGAAAGAAAGCCTATTAAGACGTCGTTTTGTGTATAATAATTCTTTTATGGATCGTAACGAATTAACCGATAGGAATTTGATTCTGTCTAATGGTCTCGATCGAGATCTGTGCAGGTACGATGCAGGCGAGTCATGCGCACGTGATGCAAATAGGTTGCAGCGTTTCAAAGGCGACAACAGGCGCGTACTCTGGCTAAGATTTTTAATCTGCCCCCGTGGCGTGCGTGATCTACATATTCAAATTCCTCCGGCAGCAATGACACGGATTGTGTCACTGGTCGGTGGGGCGCGCATTCCTTGCCAAGTTTTTCAGAAGCATCAAGGGATTAATAAGGAAATTATTAGGATTTTTGTCATATTAGATTCAATAAAGAAAAAGAAAATTTGCTTCATTTCTGATGAATGTTAATTTTGAAATATCACGTAGCTGAAACATCTTGCGAAACTCTTTTTCTCAAACTTTCTTCCGCGAATCAACGGCTATACCTACTGTTGCTCAAAAATGTCCATACAATTGCAAAAAGTATTAGCACGCCATTACATTATATCCATTGTTGCATTTACATATTAAATAATTAGATTCAAACAATACTAAATTTCGTATCGTTTAGTAGTACATACCCCTCATATGATTAAAAAAACTTGGTATTATAAAAATAAAATGTAGAATCAGATTGAAAAAAAAAATAGCTTCAGTGGAAAATAAGAGTGCATATCAATATTTCTTACAAACACTATGTCTTGAGAAAGAAACTATTTTCAAAATCACTCACTTAAAGTTGTTCGCCATTTTACAACAAGCACTCTCTTAAAGTGTCAATCTCAAAACGAAAATTTCATCGTTTAAGAGCACGTAATACGAACTGATCGTCGTTTTCCGTTTTAAGGCTGAAGATTATCCGAAACGTGACACCTACGCCAAAATGCGTAAACTTTATACTCTCGAAAGATTGTGTCATTATCGTGCAAGGGGATTAAGACAGAACTGGCCCTTAAACTCCTCGATCCATGGCCACTTGACAAATCGCAACAACTGAAAGTTTTCAAGTCGGTGGGTAGAATCGACTTCGGTTATATCGATGTCTCGTTATAAACGTGAGCGTTACGTGTTATCGCATTATGCAACTATAGGATCTGCAAGTAGGCTGGCCAGACGAAAAGTCGCTTGAATTGCACGTCGCTTTTGTGGACGCCGGGCCGCGCGTATCGTGGAAACATCGAAGTCACATTAAGACTCCACTTGGAACACGCCATTAAAAAAATCAATTCGACTTCGTTAGCCATGTTCCGTGAAATCTTTGACGCCTACGTTTCAATTTGTCCGCCATTCATGGCTAATTCGTCTCTTCGAGGAGAGATTGCTTTTTCGCGAAAGCCACGGTTAATCCATGTTGAAATTTGTTTTACAGATTCTATTGATTCTCGTGCACCATGTTGCACATGATGTAATATTGTATACTGTACTTTGATTAAATAATAAACGTATGTGTTTTTGATAGAATTGGTATGAAATATTAATTCCAATTCTAATCTGAATAGAAACAGCAGGAAGCATGTGCTCCTATCGTTAATCGATAGAAATAAATTTTCATACGGTTACAAGATGATTCAATTCTAAAAATACTGGAAGACAAATTAAAACATATTATTAATAATTGCGTAAGGTTTGTAATAATGTATTTGACATTTTTGCTGTTTCCCTTCCATAATATACCGCATAAGGGATTAAGATGAAGTTCGCAAAAAGATTGTTCAAATTTCGTAACAATTGATTTTTTTTGCGAAACCTCCACTACTTGAGAATTCGCGTGTATCGACCAGAAGAAGCATCGTAAAAACATTCTTTTCTGGGACGTTGACAGGCAAAGCGTGGCGAAGGTATTTTTAGAAGTACGAAGAAGGCGGTGAGAAAAAGAAGAAGAAGAAGAAGAAGAAGAAGAAGAAGGTAGAAGCGCCACTCGCCATTCGCTCTGGAGCTTCTTACGAAAGCCGAACAACAAACGAGGCGATAATTAATCATAAGCGAGCTGGTTCTCTCGGGCGGCCGTATATTTATTTAAAAAAAAAAAGAAAAGAAAAACGTTTGTATTTACGCGATTACGGCCAGTCGCGATCATCGTTTTATCACATTCCCGGGTGAACAGTGCTCCAAAGAGTCTCCTCCCGCGAGTCTCTCTGTGCTTATTTCCATCGTTGAGCAATCGTTTTATGCCGTACACCGTATAAATACCTGTGTTACTTCTTAATGAGGCAATAAAGTCACTTAATCATTAGAGGTATCGGTGCGGGCGCATACACCACGCATTCGAAACGGACGCGATTTATTCGGTTTGGCTGCGCGACTCGTTCAAGATATTTAAAGCGTGCTCGGTTTCGCCCAGTCCATCGAAGAATTTTTCTCTCGTCCACTCATCTCGTTTCAGCTTCTCTTTGTCTCTTTCTTTTCTTGTATTTCGGTATACGCTCCGATCAGACGGCGAGCTTCGTTGCTTCTGTCGTCGCGCTGGCCACGTCTCACGAATCCACGGCATAATAAAAAGTCACGATTCCGCTGGCGTTGTTCGCCCACGGCTCCATGCTTGTTTATTTGGCCAGATGCCATGACCAGATTATCCAGTCGCGTTGCACTTGGTGACTTTTAATGTCGGTCAACTACGTCCGAACACCGAGCCCCACACGGCTACGATCGATTAGAACCGAACCGAATGAAGCAATCGATCCGCTACCTGTTCTTAACGAGAAACACCTCCAAATGACTCCATTACGCTTTTAAAATGACCGATATCTTTTTCGCTTGTCTGATCGAATTCTGAGTTTTTTGCTTCTTTCGCTTCACGGCGAATATTCTTTGCGTCTAAGCTTTGGAGCAGAGGAGCGATCAAGTTTCATTGAGATTTCATTCAGGTGATGATATTGTGTACTTTGGTATTTATACTTCTAATATGTAAATTCGTGTGCATTGTATTAACACGAATATAAATTTGTCCATTGCAATAACATTAAGGAAGATATAATTTTCCTGAATTGCCATCATTGAACAGTGCCATCGCTGACAATTATCGATTGAAACGAATTGAAATTGCGAAGATAAGTTCAAGAATAATGAAATTCTTAAAAGTGTAAAATATCCGCAGTGAGAGAAGAAACCTGAAGAATCCAAAATTTAATTAGTGGAGACGTATCACAGACGGAAATGGATCTCCAAAATTCTTCCCCAAAAATTATGTCAAATAGACAAAACGAACAATAGATTCTTATAGCTAGTGTTCTTCTGAGAGAATGAAACCAAGTAAAACAGAGGATGTTCCTTATTCGCTGCGAGTTTTTCGCTCTGCAGGGCGGTTTACGGGAAAAAAGCAAAAGGTAGGAAGTCTAGTGATGCGTGGGCATCCGCGTTTCCGGCGCGGAGGCGAACTGGCATTAAGGAGAACGACAGGTTGCAGTTGTGTCTTAATGAAGTCGACGTAATACAGCCCTGAAACGCGATCGTCGGTACCGATTTCGAGGGCAAACTGCGAAACAACCGCGTGAATCGACAATGGTGAGGCGAGCAGCGCTAAAGTAAATGTTTCCATGAGATTTATCGGACGATTAGTCGAGCGTCACGCCGTAATTGGTCAAAGAAAAAGCAGTCTCGCTGTCTGTGCGGAAAAACTGTGCGACTCGACGCAAATGCACGTGGGTGGTCACGATTGTCGTATATACTTGGACACAGGTGGGTGGTGGGCTCTACGATATGACTATAGTTGGTATCTGCAATTTACTTTTCCTTGATTTTTAGCGTAAGATCAAGTTTCGTAGATGCTTCGAAGATGACGATTATTTTATAGGCAAATGTTGGAGCATTTTCCAGGATTTTATTTATTAGGATGTATCTATCAGGATTTTAGGAGCAATGTTTGAAAGTGTTTATAAGGGTTTGGTGAATATTTGGAGAATGTGCAAAGTATGTAAACGTTCAAAAACGAGGAATGAAACAATTTACACGCAAATATAGTAAACTCAGGAATAATAAGATTCTGCCGTGTTAGAAAACGCAGTTTCAATATCATCTTATGCACTTCAATTTTCTTCAATCCTCCGCAATCATATTCGGAATCGTAATCATTAGGAATTATAAGATTCTATTATATTGGAAGTCAGTAAATGAGCGATCCAATGTTCTCGATACAAGTCACAACTACCATCTATTACCAATAGCCTCCAATCAATTATCATAACAACCTAATTTCGAAACCCAATAAACAATCTTACCCTATCCTTTTCCAGATTATTCAAAAACTAATTGTGTCCCTCGAGATACCCAACATTGCTACATCAGCCTCTCGTTTGCCCATTTCACCTGTCCAGTGCCCACCAACCGCCTACGCGAAGCGTGTCTGTCGAGCATTCGCGAATCTCCTCGCGATAATGTCGTTTTGTCGCCAGATCCTTCGTAAAGATACAACAGGCGGCACGATATCTGTCCTCGCAAGGGAACATTCTTCAGATTTACATCGTTCATTACGTGAATTTGTCATTACTACCGATGTGAAATTCTCAGTCGGATGTGTTAAACGACTTACATAAAAATCCACACGATTACGAAATATTTACGAGCCGGTCGTATTAGGTCGCGCGCCAACACGCACGAACAGACGAATGCAAATCAGGAAGATAATAAGAGCATTCCCTCGAAACACAAAGTGTAATGTTCCACCGCTAACGGGCCAATTAATGGCGACTGGTTTAGTCCTCTCCGTCTCTTTCTCTCTCGCTTGAATTGTTGCTCCACGATGGAAACTGGAATTTCGCAAGGCACCCGCCAGAAGAGAGGGAGAAGTGTACGCGCGTCGCCGATCGTATCTTCCACAGGTTTGTCTTCGTCGATTCGATTTCTGGAATAACTCGAGTGTCGAGCGGAGCTTCAATGGTTCGGTCGAAGACCAAAGCATACAGAAAACTTTAGTTTCCATTATAGTAGCGACATAATTAATCGTGGTTACAGAATTGCTGCTTACCGTGATTTATGAGTTCGTAATATAACTGATAAATGCAGTAATACTAATGGGTATTAGTTTCACCGTAATTACGAAATCGCTGGTCTAATGTTTCCAAGTGCCATAAATTAGATCGTGGCATTTGTATATTTGAATGCTTTAATATCTCAGTTTTTAAATAGTTGCATATTGGATCGGTAATTCGTCGACAGTCAATAGACGTAAAAGCTTTTTTTCTAGGCCAACGTGAATAATTATATTTGTCCATGGTTCTGTCTCGATAAAACATTAATCTTGCCAAAAACAATTGCACATTTCTCCTAACTGAAGAAACCATAATTTTGATAACCAACCAATTATTTTAACCGGTTTGATAGTTCTAGAATTTAAATTCCTTAAAATTTTTCAAAATTACTTCGAAATAACACCACTACTTGTTCATTTCAAAAGCATTTCAAAATCCACTAAACCCATTTTTCCAAAAATAAAAAAATTCTATTTTCGTCTCGGGTTGCTATCGCGTTAAGTTATACCACGAGATATATCGCATAAACTAACATCGTAGGTCGAAAACGTTCCCCCAGAATGTGTGTTCGACGTGCACTCAGCTCTTGGCTCTCGAGAGGCTCGTCGAAAGGTCGCGTCGACGATGTCGTTGATGGTAAAACGCGCCTCTGCTGCCACTTTTACCTTGCTTTTACCTTTCTTCTCGTTTCAAGCCCTCGGGCACCGCGAGCAAACACTTGGCACGCAGTTTCGTAGTGCCAACTACAACGCAGACTTTCCTCGACGCTTTGTTCTTGTTACGATGTCGTGTAAGACGCGTTGTGTCATGCAATCGTAACTAGGAACGCAGCAAACCGGGGTCATTATGATCCCACGTCAGTCGTTTGATTAAACTGTCGAGTTAAGGAGTCACGTCGCCTCTTTCGAAGTGTTCTATTCCACTGAGGCTATTTAAGTATTTGGCACCTTTCATCGATGTTGCAGGGCGTGTAAAGGGCAGACATGCACGATGTGCTCACCGATGATTATGATAATTTGAATAGTTTGGCATTTTGCACTGGCACGTCATTTTAGCGAGAGATAATTTTGCATATAACTTTAATGGTCGGTAGAGGAGAAGATTCAGGGACTTTGGAGAAAGTTTTCTGATTCCGCGGATATATGTATGTGTTCGTAGAGACTTCTTCTGTTTCTGGTTTGGCATCGACGCCACCATTGACAGATGAACGTTTAAATAACTTTCAACTTTCTTTTCGATTATCGTCAGTCACCAAAATATCGCTTATCAAGCAAAGTGGAGATTCAAGACTTTCGAACAGTGTCACGATTCTTCAAATAGAGCGAACTAAAGGGATTTCGAAGCTTGTGTATCGGTAACTTTATAGTAGACATCTTTTACTGTGCTAAATCATTTATTCAGTGATATATATTATATCTATTCATTGCTTTTGTCGCATATATCTCCTTGTAAAATTATTGGGTATTTTCAATCGATTCCATTAAGAAACTGAATTGTATACATATATCAAAGATTCACTGATTCTCTCCACTGTCTATAATCTCACCATAAAATAACAAAAGTTCACAGAAGTTTGGACAAGTAGATCTGCAAATCCAGATAATATCCTATTCCCATGAATAGAGTCCTATTGTACAGTTTTCTGGACTAGTCAGTGATATAAATCTATCCTCGAGCTTTTCAAACCGTCAAAGGAATACTTCTAAGCTATTTCCCATTATAAAAAGAAACATAAACTTCGCAAGCTGCATGCACTATGTATACAATCAAATGCATCGTTTTGTCGGCGGAGCAACGATAATCGCAGGTTGAGGTAGAGGTTGCAGCAGATAACGCGGTTATCCACCGCGATCCCGCTAACCTTTCGCAGTGGTTAAGTGGGATGCTCACGAAGGGAAGCCTCTCGACGCATTATTGTGAATCGTCGCGGCAATGAGCGGCCACCGTAGAGTCTCGGCTGTTATGCAATCAGCCGCGAGCACGAGCTCGCCTCGAGTAAGGTCTACGACCAAGGTACGTAATCCCAGGATGGGCAACAACGAAGCCTTCGACAATATGCCACAGCGTCGTCCCGTCTCTCAGCTTGTCCTTCGTTTGATCCTCTACCCTTTCTCTCTGTTTCATTTGCGACTCTATCTTACCTCTACGTCGCACTATACCGCGAATTGTCCACAAGATGCGATTTTCCATGCATCGGCTATGTAACATGGGACGATAACAGGTGCTAGAATTCACGACAAAGCAACTACGACAATGATCTTCCAATCGATGCAGGGAAAATATCGATAGCTGAAGTCCACTGTGTCGAACCATGCGTGTAGCGTGTAATTGTGATATAATGGGATTTAATGAGAGTTGAGTGTTGTTGGATCGGATGGATTAAATGGGAACTAGGTGGTTATGCGAGAAGGTTCGTTGCTTGGATTTGGAGATGTTTGATGATCGATTGATTCTGACGAGAAGATTAGTTAAAAGCGTTCGTTACAGATATTTCGAATCTCCAAATTCTCCGAATTTTCTATTTTCCATATTTTCAAGTTTCTTAGTTTCGAATTTACAAGTTCCCAAATTTCTTAGGTTCTCCTAGTTGTCCAATTTTCTCGCCTTAAAATTTTCAAATATCTTCAGCTTCCAATTGTCAAATTCTTCGATTTCTCAATGTCGAATGTTTTAAACGTTCAAAATTAATTTTTGCTGATCGTGCCGCTACTCGTAAAAGGCCAGAGCGACTTTCTGAGTAAATTCTCGACGGCGGTCGAAAAATCCGGGGCTTAACTCGATTTGCCAAGAAAGCGAACACGAGACGCTTCTCAAATAACCTTTTCACTCGCAGACGAAGGTAATGTTGCCAGCATTACGCAGTAAGGAATTGGGTTAACGCAGAAGCGATAAGTATGTTTCTTCAGCGTGAAGACGCGCGCCAAGAAGCAATCCTCAATTCTTTATCAAAGAACAATATACCATTTCGTCTAATTCTTATCAATTAAACACTTGCATAACGATAATGAAAACGATAAATTAGCGTGATACACAGATTCCTCTTTCTCATAATAACAGATACGTGGAAAACCAGTTGAATTAAAAATCTGCATTTCTCATATTCATTGTCTAACAAATACCAGACGAGGTCGCAATCATAAATGCAGATTACAATGAGGAATTGCATATGAAATAAGTAACCAATTCAAGCAAAATCTGTTATGCTAGCTCGATTGCCATTAACGAAGTCCTTCGTATTCTTTGTCAATCAACGAAGTAAATGTGTACTTCCTGTTCAAATATTTTTGTAAATAATTCACGAATTGAATTGTTAAGGTATTTTATGGATTGGAGGTAATTGTAGTTGTTTCGGCGAAAAAATGAGATAAAACCACAATGGGTGATACTGATGAAGTTTTACGAGAATTTCCTTCTGGCAGCGTAACGGGCCAGGAACGTCGTTGAATACAAATGATACGTAAGAAAAAGCCGTGTCCACGGTCGCGTTTAAAATTATATAAATCGGGCGTTTATTACGTCAGGGATGGAATGCGGCTCTTGGAACAACCAAACGAGCGTCAAAAGTCAAGATTCATAGAATTTAAAACTAGCAAAAGCAACGCAAATTTAGCTCGGCTAATTTTTGTGCATATAATTGCCATTCGTAAGAGAGATAATTAAAATTTTATTTTTAAATGTATTCATTTTTAAATCTATTCATATTAATATATGTAAATTATTTTTAACGTGTTTTAAAAATTTAATTCGAAATAATTCTTCGCTTTGAAACGATCTTCCATTATTATATTAATATTAATATATATCATCAATTATAAGAAATTAAAAAATTTATTTTGGAGTAACCGAAATAACCTGTGGCTTCAAAACAATTTTCCATTCTTTTCTGATGACACAGAATTTATGAATGACGTTTAAAATTGGCCAAAAGGCAATAACTACGGATCGATCCGTTCCGTCCGATCCGTTCTCCAAATTGTCAATGTAACAGGACTATAAACCCACAGTTAACCAAAGTCGACTAGGAAGTGGCGGATAAATACGCGGATTAAACGAACATCAATTTTACGGTTTCGAACGAGGTCAGCAGATAATTTGACTCGGAGCCTCTTATATATAATGATGACGCGTCCCTTCCGTTCGTCAAGAAGAAGGCGGGTCATTTTAAATCCTCCCTCGAATATTAAATGGTCGCAGTAAGAAACTGCGTTTAAGTGGAAAGCACGATAAACAAACAACGAGCGTATCATAAAACGACGATTTCCCGGAGCGAGTATGATTCCAAGTTGAACACAAGCCTGCCATTAAGCATGTTAATCGAGGCCTCTTATTGCACTCTCCACAGAACACATCACGCTAAAATAACGATTACAGTTTTCGAAAAATAAACCAAGTCTGTGTATCACTCTAATTTATCGTTTTCATGACGCTGTTCTCCACTCAATGGCTAAAAAACAACGATCAGACTCTTGCATGTTTTCACGATCCTTCAAAACAGTCTTGTTCAAGCAAGAATATTTCCAGAATATATTTAGCTTTAATTTAATTAGGATACACTGCGTGCCATAAGTATTAAACCACACATATGCGTTCAGATGCGTATAGTCCGCAGTTAGTGACCAGAGTAAATCCACAGTTAACACATAAGATCTGAATGTTTGTGAATATTTTATAGCCACACGGGGATTGCGGATTTTCATATATTTATAGAAAATTTGAAACCGCACGATTGTTAATATATGCAAACTACAGTACTTTGTATAATGTTTGGTAAGTAAAACAATTTTCTACCGACGTTCTGCTTTTTAAATGATACTCCCAGAGACACGAATTTGCACGAAAATCCGCAGTCTAGTCATGATGCATAGCGTAGTAGTGCAAAACGGTAAAGAATCACGATACGATATTATCGCGGGAGAAGAAGAATCGCAAGAACGCGGGTAGAATCGTGGGTGAACGGAACATCGCTTCTGCGGGCCACTTTCCTGCGATTAACCTCGTTTCGAGGTGGCGTCCTCGCTCCTGGGGGCAAGCGGCGAACGATTATGGTTGCTGGTCGCGGGCAATAAAGGCAAGTCGCGCGTGTCGTTCGACTCAATTAACAGTCAGAACGATTTCTCGAACGAGCTTTTTCGCTGTTCAAACGCGAGATCCGCCCACGAGAACCGGGCGTACATCGAAAAGGCAATTTTGGCTCGTCGAGTGCCACAAAGATGTTGACGATTTGGATTTTAAGGATCGTAAAAACGATAGAATCGCTTTAATTGGAGTACATGAAGCGTATAGTAAAGCAGAATTGCTCTGGTTTTCTGCTTATCCTGAAGGTTTCCTTTCTGAAGGCCGACATCGTAATAAAAGAAGATTCTTGATCTTGCTTGGGAAGATCCAGTTCTTTGTCAACCGGAGAGAATTGAATGCTTCTCGATCGTTGTATTACCATTTGAGTTTTGGACATTTCTGACGATTTCGTGCAGAACATAATGATCTTATATATTGCATCTTTTATGTGAAAGTGACAGAGCTCGAAGATATTCGTTTCTTATCAAATATAAGGGACTGTCTTTGAATATAATAATATGGTACATTTGGTTCATAACTTGAAGAAACACGTTTGCGTTACTATAACTCTTTGTTGGAATAGCTTTTTAATCGAGGATTGAATTGAAAAGATTGAAACTTCGAGAATATGACTGCAAATTCATGCGAAATTTAGTTCTTTCTGATTCATTGTTAAATTCGAACAATTCAATTAGTTCTGGCAGCAACAGATTCTCATGGACTCATTTTTGCTTCTCTTTCTTGGTTAAAAAATCTTGTAAGTAACCTTTTCCAACTAGAAAATTAGACTAAACTTCGAAGACACGACTGAGAATTTCTTCGGAATATAATTCTTTGCATCCTACAATCAAATTTGAATAATTTTGATCCTGGCAGCGACTAGATTCTGAGAAACCAGTTTTTGCCTCTAATCTCATGAAACAGTTTACAGCTAGGAATTCTGCTTACGAAGCGTTTAAGATCAACGTAGCGACTTTAACACGGACCACAGGATCGTGAATTCTTCACGATCGTCGACTTCTCCGGTGAAGTTTCGAGAATGCGTGGAACGCGAATGATCCAGATTGGGTACCAAGGTCGGCCATTACAGCTCGCCGATCGTTTATTACTTTTCCTGATCTTGTATTTTGAGATTAAGGCCGTGCAATGAATTATGACTGTGTAAGCGGCGCATATAATTGATTTAAGGCAATGCCGGCACTCGTTCGATGCGCGCTTTCCGGCTGAACACGAAGATTGCACGAAGAAAGAGGGAGAGAGAGGATGTATTAAGTGACGAGTCAATTAAATAATGTCCGAAGGCGAGCATACTAAGGACTTCGTATCAATCAGATAATTGAAACGCGGCAGTATAGGTAGACCGCGTACTTAGTCACGCTGGAAGATTTAATTAACCGGAGAAGGACTACAATGAGGCCCGTTCCCCAGAGTTTCAATGTACGGACGTTCCGGCTTTATGCAGATTAACCGGAGATTGAATTAGCCACGGATATGAATTTATCAACTTAATCGCCCATTAATTCTAAGTAATTCCATCTTTTAGTTCACTTATCATGATTGCATGTATTTAGTCACTCTTAAATCCTTGTACTTTATATAATTGATAATCATGAGATATCAAACTTTCACTTGATGAAATAAAATATGTTCTTCAACAAGAGGGATATTAATATTGTGCAACGAAATATATTGAACTAATCTATCAGCTTTACTTACAAAACTCTGCTTTCAAATTAATCACTATTCATACATAGGTTTCATCACGCTCATACTAAACACCAAGATACTTGAACGTAACTCAAAGTGTAATGTCCAAAATTAACTACCATTCGTAAGTTTCATCTTACTCACGCTAAATCAGAATTCCTCCAAGCATTGTTCCATCTTTACAATAAACGGTCGTCAGGGCCATAGTCATCCACGTTCTATCATCCATCTGCCAGTTTCATTAAAGCAGCCACAGATCCATGAATCAAACTAAGCGGTGCTGTCTCAGAATATAATATATTACTCGAATCGAACACCGTTCAAAACTTTTCATCTCACTCAACTGAACGAACAGGCTCATCAAACCTTTTATCTCAATAAATCAGAATATTTCCAAATGCAAAAAATAACACCCATCTTCGTGTCAAACATTCATCAGGATCACACTTACATATGCACTCGCGCGTTTCAATATCGATCCACGGGGTCTATCGGATCAACCACAGGGACACCGCACCAGTCACCAGGTCTCTATTTATAAAACGCAATTACAATTTTCCTCCTGCAGAGAGGGAAACCAGCCTTCGTGGCCCGCCTTTGTGTCCGGTCCACCTGTTGCACCAGTGCTGCATCCGTTATCTGTGTTTCGCTGACGTGTCGGAACTTGGAGGTACGTTTACCTTCGTCCTCGACTCGAAGAGGAGGCTCTCTCCCTGGGGCTGTGGTCTCGTCCGGTTCTCCTTTGTTTAGCGCGGCCAGTTCGACGAAACACGCTGGACTTCTCTCGTGCGGCTGTGGCCGCTCTCACGCTGGGGGAATACCAGGCAAAAAAGCCTTGCCCTTGCACGCGTTTGTTACTGCGAAAAATCTACATTCCGGTTGGCTTGGAATTCACCAACGTGCGCACACACGCCTGTGTGCCAAGGATCGATGCCAGAAGCTGAATTAATTATCCCAGGGGGGAGACAACGCGAAGAGAACACGCGTTTTCGCGTTTCGCGATCGTGGGCGAGTCTCTTCTTCTTGCTGCTCCTTCCATCTACGGTTTGATGCCTCTTCCATTCAAGGTCGCGGACTGGCTTGATCAGCGAATCGAGTCCTATGCTTTTTGCTTTTCATGCGTTCTTACGGCGATGCTGAGTTTTCTTGATTTAATGCAATCTTGAAGAGCATAGATAAAGATAATCTTTGGTAAATCGTTGGCTTATCATTGAAACTACCAGTCCGTAACATGAATCTAAATTTGCTACGCACAGCTATCCGAAAGCTAAAGCGAATTTAATTTAATCTCGACGAAGATTTGATTCTTTAGAAATCGAACGATGGAATTAATCAATTTGCTTCCTGCGTGCTTCGTATTCATTATGTTTTTGTCGTAATAAAAGAAAAAGTTAATTTGACAAAAATATCTTCATCTTCGTAGTGAGGAAAATTTGCAGTTTTTTACAGAAAGAAAAGATGTTTGACAATGCTGTTTGATCTCAATAATTCTTTAATTTTATTCATCCTATGAATAACATTATCTTGGAACAATTTTTTGCTCCAAATTATTGACGAATATTCCAGTGGAAACGTTTCAGTAACACCATGTCACCATCGCGGTGGTCGAAAGTTTTTACTTGACGTTGTAAGTAGATTCTCTTGTTCATGCACAGACATTACAGAATCGGCTTCCTTCGGTTGTAAATCGACAGCGAACGAAGAGTTCCGTGTCGTTCGGCTCGTTCAACAGACGGAACGACACCGTGTTGTAGGCGTATGAAAAATGATCTCGAGGAAGACAACTCGTCTGCTGAATGCACTGATCGATTCTTCGGCTATTTTCTTACGGTCTTACGTCAGGTGCCATTCTAACGATTTTTCTTCAATTTTTTCTTCAACGAACGCTGTCATTTTCTTATTACATTATACTGTCCTCCGTTATGTGTACATTTAACACGCCTAATCATCGTTCATCGAAACCACAGCGGCCTTCGAGTCTGGTGTACTGCACAATCACGATATTTGCGACACCGAAAGGACAATTCGCATCCGTGTTCCATTCCGACTTACGCGACAGTAAAGTGCACTTATTGCTAGTCCCTGACGATGATTGGAGAAGACAATGTAGGAAGTAAGGTATTTCAATATGCGTGTAATTTAAGTTTTCAGAGAAACATTAGCAGAATAATATCTTAGAGGATTAGAATTTCTTAAAGTTCTATAGTGACGTATAGCATTGAAAAAATATTTTCAATTTTTAATTTTAATTGCTTCAGATTGATAGAAATTATACTTTTATGTTGATCAGCACATTATTATTGGAATTGTAAAAAATCTATAAAGGTGTGAAAATAGGCAAAGCTTTCTTCATTTCCGGTTTCAATAGCTTCAAAAAATTAATAAGACAAAATTAACTTCTTACATGGATTACAACTATATTATTGAAATTATAGAAAAATTCCTCGAATCGTATTATTTCCAAGACTCGAATATTTTCTTCAACAACTTTCCCTATTCCACTATAGAAATTATGTCGTATAGGGAAATAGGAAAGAGAGAAAACGCTATTTACTTCGAACACATCAAACACTACCGTTCCGCCGGTCAATTAAGCAACTCGTCCACGACAAATCGTTCACACTAGCTCCATAAATTTTCGCTAGCAATCGCGTGAATCTTAACGATTTTCCCTGACTACGCGAACGATCTTCAGATACCAGTTTCACTGCTATAATTATAATTCACCGTATCTAATACACCTACACCTGACGAGGCTTCATTAGGAACAGGCAATCGCTCTGGAAACATCGTTCACCTTCGTTCTAAACAAGGAAGAACTGAAACGTAATTGCGTAGAAATTCGTCGAGAAGAAGCTACATATTTCTTGTATCATATTCGATTTTTAACGAAAACATTTTCCTCGGATCTAAGTACCGTAGCAAAAAGGATACATTTGCAAAAAGGTTTAATATCGGTTCTATTTCTGAGTTCTAATTTCACTTTAAATTCTTCGGCTTAGATTCGTAAAGATAGATACAAATTGTACATATTTTGCACCTGACACGACAGGTATTTTAGCAGTGAATAACCAAGATTCACTTAACTAAATAGCTACTAAAAAAGTCGTAAAGCGCAAGAGGATAATTATAGACACAATGATTTCGCAGAATGAAACAGCCAGAAACAAATTCCAGGGAAATTTCCGTGAGCAGTTGCAACAGTTGTCCAACGTGTTGTTACTGGTTGTTCGATCGATCGAAGATATGGGACTTGGCAGTGAATCAGGAATCAGGTTGAAACCTTGTCTCCCGTTCCTCATTGAAAATCATCAGCATTCCACGGTTTATTGCGACGGTTGCGCCAGCAGGATTCTTACGCAAATCGCAATACGAGACGACAAATATTGCTGGCGACGGCGTTACTTCTAACAGCGTATGATGAACAGGAAAACATTAATGGGCCAGAGGCGCGGCAAAACAACCAGTCCGATGCTTTTTCACGTGTTAACTTAGCGTAACGTTTAAATGCGGTTGATTGTACGTGTGTCACGAGGATTCGAAACTGTTTCATTGCTGGAGCACGCATCGAAGTCGATTCATTAAACGTGCTCCTCCACTGTCACGCAAAGGGAAGATTTATTAGCGATTTTTGTTACGACGAAAGATTCGTAAGACTTTCAGAGTTGCATTCGAAATGATTGTAGACTAAGAATCTTATAATGATTATTTCTTTCTTCCTATTATTCTTCTCTTGAGGCATTAATGTATGTTCGTTACTTAAATAGTAAATTTTATAATAAATAATAAATTCTCTTTCTAAAAACATTTTATATGGGTAAAATTCTTTTCCCAATGAATTTCTTAAAAGATAGCATTTATGTCGTAACAAGTTTCTATTAATTTAATCCTGAAGAGATTGCAATCATTAAAAACGAATTGTTCAGACTCAAGGTGTATGGATAAAAATTGAAGTTACACAGAAAAATTACAATGTACTTGTTTAAGTATATTAGTAAAAATATTTCGCACGTACATCAACCGTGACCTCTGCAGTGCGAATAATTCACAAAAAACGTATGAAAAAGCAATTATCAATCATCATTAAAAATCAATTTTCTTCGCGATAAAATCTTTGAGATAAAAAGGAATCTGACACTGAAACTGATACAACAATAATATAATAAATCCAAACGTGTTATCATCGAATATTTATTCTGCACCTAACGTGATATAAAACAACCCACTCGAATATCTCAGTTCCATTAATTTACGATTTACTTGCAATTGCTCGTGAATGACCAAAAAATGAATTAGTGAACCTTGGAGAGTTATACGCTTATTTCAAGAAATCGAGGAAGGGTCATCATTATTTCCGCGAGGCTTTCTTCCGTTAAAGCGCAACCACGGCCAACGTTTGTACGTCTTGAAATCACGAAACCGGATATAGTTAGAGTGTCAAGACACAGAGTTATAACCATCATTACAAGGAACTCATTGCAATCATTCGGTCATTCGTTTATCATACCGCGTTCACACCATTGCGGGTTGAGATTAATCTTGAAAGTGGGAAGTTGGTTTTCCTAAAAGACCGAGATTGATGAGTACCGGTATGCAAATTTCTGCAATGTACATCATTTGTAATTGTGGATGGATAATAAAATAGAAAAAGGGAGAAAATCAAACCTTATCATAAATAATAGTAGCCATTTTTCCAAGTCAAGTCGCATAGGATAAAAACCATAAAAGTATATATGCTACAATTCCAGAGAAATGAGGAAATAGTGAAAGATAAAAATCACGCAAATACAGATATCCTTCCGGATAACAATATTTAGATGTTCGGATGAAATCGAACAAAATCGAATCCTTAAAAAACTCTACGTATAGGTTGCTAAAAAATAATGAAAAAACAAAGAACAATATTTATTTCTCCGAATTAGATCAAACAAGATTCAAACCACTACCAACGGTCTTGCTCGCTTCCAAAAAACAGTCTCACACGTTCAAACTCAAAAGAAAGTCGACCCGAAGTCGTACACTCGGTACGACGAATAATTACGACTGTCAGGAGATGAACAGGGATCGTTCCATCAACTGCTCGACCGGCTCATAGCGATACTCCGAAGTGTTTTTTCGATCGCGACAAATCGTACGATATAAAGCCGATCGAATTCCATCGTGTTTCACAGAAACCATAGCTTGCCGGTTTCTCGATGGCATGACCAAGGTCATGGTCACGAACACCGACTACCAAAGGGTCTGGAAGATTCATTGGACGAGAATGACGATCTTCGGGAGAACCCACTGCGGGAGCTTCCCAAGTTGGGGGATGGGTTGGTCTTATAGAAAACACGCAACGTGCGTGTATCAAGGCCACGATTAGCTCTTTGTCGCGGAACGATGATGCTCCACGGCGGTCACAGTCATAATTGAAGGCCAGCGTTTGGTCGAAAGCAAACGTTGTGCACTACTGCTGGTAACGAGGCGGCATCTCGTGTTCCAGGATCCGTCTTCTCGTTCCCTCGAAGGTCAACGACGCATCGACCAAGCACCACCTATCGTTCGAAGATTCCTCGAAACGATTCCTTTCTGTCGTCCGGTGTGGCTGGTCGATTTTCACCCGGACTCGAGGGAGACACCGGACTGGTAGCGTCGTAAAACATTTTCAACGGCAGAAACTCGTTCGAACGGACCCCTGGGCCGGGTGTAACACAGGGAATTTCGCGTCTATACGCGTCAAAGAAGCGGTTATGCTAGGTCGGGGAGCTTCCACGGGCGGTACCACCACATCCCTTCTCTTTCCTCTCTTCGTCGTTTGCTCCGTGTCGTTCCTTTCACTTTTCGTCGTTGTGCTCGTGTGCTTTTCGTGGGTCGAGCGGTTCGCCTTCGGCCTCAAACCTGTCCAAACTGGTACCGATCGAGCATGCATCGCTCGTAGCGTGCGCCTTTCGTCCCGCGGTACCGGATTTGCATCCACTAGTTTGTTTGCAATCGATCGGCGAGCCTCCGAAACGATACGTAGCTACGACGTGGTAGGGGAACGTGCGTACGATCGACTATAGACTTGGAACTATGTTTTGAACTTGAGGTAGATCTGGTTGCGCCGAGTGTATTTTAGATGTTCCTCTTTCATATTATTTTGCATTTTAAGGATTTTTCATATTACATTTTGCGTCTTTTCAAGGTGGATATTTCATGATAGAAATTAGCTTATTTATTAGATTAGAGATTTAAAGAAGGAGTACGATTTACAAAGTTTCACATTTAAACATCTTGAATCATTCCGCGTATTATATGCATTCTCTTCATATTTGAATATTGAAACTTTTCATAAATACCCATAAATCATTTGATATAATTAACTTAACAGCTCGTTCTCGATATGTAGAAGTCAGACCAAAAACGACCTACTAATGCGCTACCATTAGACGCTCTATAATTACATCCTTTGCGTCACCGTGCGATCCCCGTTGCGTCAGCGATTATTGTGTACTGGTAATTGATATTCTAAGATCCGTTCGTTTAGTTAAGCTTGGAAGACGGTAATTAAGCCAGACTCGCCAGTTCTCTGACGATTAGTTTTTCCTCTGTTGCCTGACTGTTCGTTGTTTCGCTCGTCTTTCGCGATCCTCACAAACACTCGTGTATCGTAAAAATTCAGAAACGATGGGAATGTACGAAAAGCAAAAAAGAAAAGAAAAGAAGACGAGAAGGAAGAGAAAAACGCATGCGATTGAAGCCAAGTCAAAGAAACGCCTATGAATTCTGCTCGCCTTATTTTAACTACATAGTTATTTATGCCGGTCGTTGGGCAATCTAGAAACTCGGCCTCTGCCCAGTTTTTCGAGAAGCCACACTTTTTTCCACGGTCGCGTCATGCAGAATCGCGAAACGCCCATGGCTTCTTTTTCATTAACCGTATTTCATTAATGTATCGAACGTGATTACCGCGCCGCTCGTTACGACACTTCACGTTACTCTTCGCCAAGTGCAAATAATTTTTTCCACGCATTCGATTTCATTTACAGAACTTTCTACGAGTTATTGTCATTGTTATTATAAAATTATGATAATCAAACCGTCGGTATTCGTGCAATTAGTAGTAGTCTTGAACACGTAATTAGAGAAATGAAACGTTTTACCCTCTAAGTATTCTAACGATTACTTTACTTCATCATTTCACTCTATCGTCCTTTCATTCGGATATTTTATATATCTTTGTACATCGTGTACATTCTGTATATTTTAGACGTTTAAATTTCCTGTAAATTCGTAAATATCCATAGTCTATAGAACTGTAATAATTTTTCTATTATTTACAGTAAATGAGGTGACTAAGTACTAAAAAGAAAATGATTTGTTTATAAGTTTCAGATATCTTTGGACTCCTTCAAATCATGTTTCGACCGTGTTATATTAAAATGGATGGATATTTACATTCAACCGCATTCAACTTACATTCAACTTTTTGCCAGATCGAAATAGCAACGTGACAGCCACAATTTTGGCAAACGTTAATTATCGATTGTTTTTACCAAGCGAATGACAAATGTGTAGGAATGAGAGATTGAAATTCAGGGAATAAAAAAATTGTTTAGTCTGGAACTGCCTAATTTACTCGTTTATATGGTCACCGAGCTTTTGTGCTCGATTCATTCAGAACTAAAAGCGTGAAAATTCTGGATCTCTTCAAAATTAATGGGTCTCATTTTAGCAATGAATCCGACGTTTAAAAATAGTCACTGGAATCACAACGTAAACACATTAACCCTCCGACCTTGTTTTTACCAAAACGTCCATCTTTTTATTAACGCTAATCGATCAATATTTCTATTAAGCACTTCAAGCCGCCAATTTCAATAAAAGTCCAGGCATCCTACTTTTTTTTTTTAAATTAAATCTATCTGCCTAGATCTGCAGATACCAGAAGTCAGTTACGAACGTGCAAAACCAGTTACGTCAGGCTAGACTGCCGAAAGGAATGTTAAAACACGATAATGAATATCACGCGGAAACAAGGACTGTTTACTCATGATGTCTTCAGCGTTTTTAAATATTCCAGCGATTTGCAAACTACGTCTCAGAGGAAACGCCCTGTAATTTCGATCATCAGTTGCGTTTCATAGGATCCATCTATTTTTGAAACTCAACCGTGAGACTAATGAATGGTTTTCGTGTGAAAGTGGAACAGCATGAATATTTGCAAACACGTATCGCAATTTCAAGGCAGCAACGCGAAACTGAAACGATCTTGGAACGAAAATTAGACGCTGTTGTGTTAATACTGTCAATTTTCCCATTACAGGCAGCGGATGTTTATGCAAATTTATATTTTTGTGAAATACAATCGCCATAGAAATCTGCTTTAGCTACTAAATAGTATAATTAATGGTTTACTCTGTATAATCTACATATTTTTTTATATTACGTACATTGTGTGCATTTTTGAGTTCTTTAACGCCTATAGTTCACCGATTGGCAATAACATTTTGAAGGAAAGAATTCTAATTGTGAAAGTTAAAGAGATGGTAATTCTTACGTGCCGATAACGATTGAAAACGACATCTTAAACCAGATTATCTTTCCACAGATTAATTATCTGAAATTAAATGCACACGCTACGTGTTCATACGGCAGCGTTAAACCTGAACTCGGCGAAACACTCGCAGCCTGCTGATTGATAATAAAATTCGATAAAAAAAGAATGTTAACTGTGAAACTTAAAGACATGGTAATTGTTGCGTGTCAATAATGATTGAAACTGACAAACTATACAAAACAGCCGGATTACTCTTTTTCAGTTTAATCCTGCGAAATTAAATACACATGCGATGTTAATCCGGCGTGCAGAATGTTAAACTTGAACTCGGTGAACCCACTTTTAAACCATTCAAGGCGAATTCTTGTATACGTCAATACCATTATTTGTCTGAGACCACTTTCGCCACGCGATAAATCACGATTTTATCACTAAATATTAATACACCGATCGCGCAAGTAGCCATAGCCCAAACGTCCGCATCACATGTGACCGTCAAAGGGAGACAAGAAAAAATCGCAGTGGTACAACGCTTTCCAATTTATGTGCGGGCACAATGAGCCAGTGATTACTGATCGAAAAGAGCAGAAAACACGTTTCGCCGCAGGCGAATACAAAGAGGTGATCTGGGATCTCCGGTTGCAATTAAGTATCGATTAAAGGCTTCAAATTGTAATGGTCCTCAGTCACGCGCGGGACGTGTTCGCCAAACCAAACAAAGAAGATATACGATGTTCGGAATGGAACACCTTTTAACGTATCCTGTAGTCGCGGAAATTCGTTTTATTCTCGTTGGAGGGTGCATGAGTCAGATGGTGCAACGACCGCCACTTTTTAAATGGTCACCGTGCAGCCCTGTGTCCTTCGAGATCCTTCTTCGACGTAGGCTAAGGCGGATCCATCGGAGACGAAACGATTTTAAAATCTCAGAATCTATGGTACAGAAAACTGAAATCTCTGAGAACTGAAAATTCAATCTTAAAAACTGAACTTTTGAAACTGATGCTGTACGAAGGCTAAGCCTCGAAACTTCGAGAGTCACAGTTTGAGACATTTAAGGTACAAGTTGGGAAACTGACAATAATTCTGCGATATATCTTCTTTATATTCTATAAAAAGTAATTATATACTTGTGTACATGAGAGCCTGAATCGTTAATTGGCTTAGTCTGTTCCTTCCTTTTGGCAATTTAATGACCACTTTTGAAAATGACTGATCATTTCGAACATTTACACGCAATGTATTCACGTGCAGTTGATCTTGTACATATTTCTTTAATGAGTAATATCGAACATAAAAATAGCGTTTCAATTTTCTTGTCAAGTGTATTCTCCGAATTACCTCTCGTTCGTAACTAACGTGCATACATCTAGATACTAATTCAGATGTTTCAAGCTTTCGAGTATAAATGAGCATTAAACAAAAGCGATAAGGCTCTACAATTTATGGTTTGAATTACAGCTCGAGTTTCTGAAACGTCAAACTCAAGGCTTATTTTAACAACGTTACTTATTCGTTCAATTTCGACTCAGAACTCCGCTCGAAGCTCAGTAATCACGGGTGTTCGCGAAAAACATGCGATTTTCACGAGGTTTCGCGTAGGAACGTTAACCGTTATTAATGTCTTGGCAAACAGAGATCACTCGTGTAGGAATCTGAGATTAGCTTCGTGGCTTTCACTGCGACTTAGTCATGGTTTCTCATAGGAGTGTTACTAGTAGCAGCATATAACGAGTTAATAAGCCCTTCCTTACGTAATCGAATTCTTATCGATTCCTCCTTCTTCGATTTTCAATGCTTAAACGCTACAAGCACGTTACACGAACCGCAATTTCATAGTGAATGAAATGGAGCACCCAGTCGCTTGAGTCTCCGAGGTCATCGCCGAACGATCGTTTTTCTAACTTCTTTCTTTCTGTAAGTTACGAACGACTGTTTCTTGTCGTGCTTATATACGAAATTATTCGCAATTCCTATCGAAAATGTCATCGATCCACAATATGGTTTAATACGAAGGATATTTAAAGCGGATAAATGAATCAGTGGATTGGATGGACGGAAAGAGAGAGCAGAACCTAATTGGAGACACAAGTCTTGATTGCAACTGGTTTTTCGCGAGGATCGGCGCGAAAGCCGGAATGCAGGGACAGATATGATAACATTGAATGACACGCATTGCACCTGTTCGTATGATTACATGTTCACTTGCTTTTCGTGTCGCGGATGTGTGCAATACACCGATGATAGTTTCTCTCACGGTCACGAAATGCGAGAAGATCGTCTCGATCTTAGGACGTCGGATGACCGTTCTCAGTTCGCGTGATGATTTTGGTAGATTATTGAGGAAAGAGGAATAAGAAATTTATATTCCGACGTTAATTTTTATTTTAAAAAAAGTTATGTTTCGATATTAATTTATACGAACAAGAACTGGACAAAAACTGTTACATTTCCATGGTAATTTCTATGAATTCTTTTCTTCTACAGCCTAACTCCGTTTACTTGAACTCTAATGGATGGAAATTGTACTTAATGCCCAATTAACTAAACTTCTGCTAGTTGAATTCATCGTGAATTATGTGAACGTGAGTTCTTATGTGAAACGAAAAATAAAATACTCTGATGAAAATTCATGAGCTCCTATTACAGGAATTTCAATTATATAAACTATTTGTCCCCTGACAAGTTCATATAACTGGAGTTTTATCGTATCCTAATGTGCTGAATTTATATATGTATGTTTCAAATTCTATATGTTTCAAAACATCCTGTGGATAGATAATGAATCAAGCATTAATTAACAAAATTATATGTGTGAATATTAGATTTCCAAGTTATTCGAGAAAAAAGAAATTATAATATTCCCGTTAGTTAGATGATATATGACGCTTAATCAAGATAATCGAGGGCAACCGACGCATTAAGCGGTATCGATGAAACCGATCGTTCGACATTATAAAACAAATTAACCTTTCTCCGTTCCGCTATTCCTCACTGGCGAATAATAAATATTCCTAGGCGAGGCACGTGGCATTCGTTACAGTTATCTAACAACATCTCTTCGCAACCTTGCCTCATTATTTACGCTTCCTAGTCCGAGCGGTGCGTAAATCTCCGGATTCCAAAGGATTTCACTTGCAATAACATCGAAATGCCGCTATAACCCACGTTTCCGTCAAACGCTTCCCTAATGTCGATTTGCGTAAGTTTGAGATTATACAAATCGTTTGCATAACCAAGATAGAAAAAAAGACATCTTCTACGAATTTCGTTCCTGAATAAAAACTCGAATTGCACCTGCGAATTATTTTGCGCAACCGATTCGAAGAAAGTTATAGCTAGCCTTTCTAGCAACGTTTACGAGCAATGTTTATATTTTTATGAATGTCTGATACATATATGTATAATATATGCATAATATATAACTAGAAGTGAGGCTAGAAGCGAGAAGCTAAACGTAGAGACCTTTTTTCTCTTACTAAACATTATAACGAGAATTATGTATACTTTGAATATTTTGCGTAGGTACTTTACGCTTTAGTGTATTCGTGTTTCAACGAATTGAAAATGATCGAGAAAATGCAATGGGATTAAATTTCCTATAAATGGAAGAGCGATTTGTATCGACTATAATCTGTCAAATTTTATGACGAGTCTTTCGCGAATGTACACTACGGCGTTAATATTATACACGGGTCCTGAACGTAGTTCTTAAGCAGCCCGTTTCCAGTCAGAAGGTACACTGATTGACATAATATCTTCGTACGGATAATGGTGTACGACGTGAGGAGAATCTCATTTAAGCGCTTCACGTAATCTGTCCCTGATCTATCTTCCGGTTAACCGTTTACTCAATTTACTCGGTTCACGTTAATTTCTCAGATCACGAAAATTACTTAAATTACTCGAATTAATTTATTCTCAAATGAAGAAACAAAAAAATTCTCCAAGAACCGAGTAATTACTATGATACGTACAAGTTCTATGCTACGTGAACCACGTTTTTATAAGAAATAGATTTTCACATATTTGAACAGTATTACCTTGTCTATGCAAAATGTAACAGATAAATATCGTAATGTTTCTAAAAAAAAAAAAATTGAGAATTGTGTTAGATCTGCGTATCACATCATATGCCGGAAATTATGGCGCCCCGATGGTATAGCAGATTCTTTTAAAATGGTTCTTTTCCTCTAAGTCCGAGGAAAACATATTTACGTACAGGATTAAAACAGCTTCATAGGTGATCATGTAATCGTATGATTCAGATATGCTCGTAAAAAACTGACTGCATGATTAAATCAATACTAATGGCTAGTACAGACCGACCTATTCTACTTCAGTTTCAAGCGCAGTTAACTTCTACTCGGTGTTCATAATAATTTACATTCAATAAATATCTTTCAACTACATATATACATTTTGAGACTTGTTTCAAAATTTACCAATATAATTATGATAATCGGCTTCCATTACAACTAATAAAATTCATAAATGCATCGCATAACGCACATAATAAATTCATAAAATATGTCTACAGTGCTTGTTCGAATGCTTCCATGAGCACATAAGTACATAAGCGAAAGATTACAGCAACCAGTAGTCGCTGTACCAGACTGTTCTTCGTCTACCGTCTTTGATTCCACGTCTGGGTCTGTCCTCACGCTACGATAAACGTGATTTGTGCGCGGGAGAGGATTCTCGTCGACCTCCTTATCTTTGTCGACGATAAGCGGAACAAACGACAAGACATGTTCCTCGTGCCTTCGTAGATAATACCATAACGCATATAATTATAACGTGGAGTTCCGGGTCGCGGCGGTGAGTAACCAGTACTTCTGTATCTGGCGAGATAATAAATCGGCGTGAAGGAGCGTGCGTGCACCAGGACGTTGGTACTGCATCGCGCAGCCGGTGGCTATCGTCTCGTGCAGCGTGACGCATCGCGGAATAAATGAAAATGTAATTCGTCGACGAGTAATGAAAAAAACGACTTCGTCCAGAGGTGAGCGATTAACTCGAGCTAACAAACCAACCAGGGTCCACAAGAAAAAACGCGATTCCATCTCACGTTGCTCGTCCTTTTTTGCCGCCCTTTTATTGAACGCGATATTTCAAACGCTCGATGTTCGCGCGATCGTCTTAAGTAATCGGACATAATACATCAGATTGCAGAGCTGCAGAAAAGAGAACGGCTGGAGATCGAATTCTCCAAGCCGCAACTCGTGGTTTATTATGCGGATGCACTGGCCTTGCCATTTTTCAGAATCCATTTTTACGCCGCGTTAATGGGTTTCGGCTATTGCGGATGTTAATTGAGCTGTCGTCATTGTTACGACAGGGGGGATTTTTCAAGAGATCGTTTGCGTAGACAATCTTATTTGCGTTACGCGATAATCCGACAGTTATAATAACATGATTTTTCTTTCTTAATTTATCGTGATTCTTTGACAAAGAGGCAGCGGGTTCTGAGGGAAGACTGTCCAATTTTAACGAACGTACCTATATGTTATTTCGTTTTAATTACGAGTACACGAACCCTCCTGGGACAGGTTGCTCAAATTACTTATGACTCATAGCTATCATAACTTTTATGCTCGTACTATACGTGTGTCAGCGTATTGTTGTTGGGTTTCAGGGGCCGTTATATTTTATTTTGCCCTTGTTATCCAGAGTTTCTTTTCAGAATGCTTCGACTTCAAGATATTGCTTCAGTTGTTTCAACTGTTTATTGTCAATTCCATTGCGTTCAGTCCAAAAGCATCTTGTATGAAATTTCACAATATAATCGAAGTATAATCGAATATAACCTCCCATAAGACTATAAAAGCTAATTCTACGAGGCATCCAAAGAACGCTTGATATTACCTCAAATACGCATTCCTTGTATTAACAACCCTGACTGTTCCTGAAACACCCAAGTACTTCCTCCCATCTCTTAAGTTAAAATTCAATCAACACCTTGTACTCCATAAAACATTTTGCACACGAAAAAAGGAACCTCTCAAAGAACACTGGTGGCAATTGTGTCGCCTAATTAAAAATTAATTGTAGCACGATAATTCAGCTTGCCATCCCGGGGCGACCGTGCGCAACCTTGCGAATTGAATATCCGGTCGGATGCAGGAGTCGTTCGCGGGAGGGTGAGTGGATGGCGAAAAAGAAGAAGAAAGACACGAGCCGAACGGAAAGGAACGAGGAGAAAAAAGGAGGAAAACCGCACACAACGCTTGCGTGGCTTATCGTTCCCCTGGACAGGTTTGCTCGTATGTCTGTATATAAACGTGGCGCGCATATAAATTTGTTATACCTATCTCCGTTTCTTTCTATGCGAATCAAGGGAACCAAAGTTTCATTTGAAAGACAGAGAAAACGCGAACTCACGGTGTATGTAGACACGGTCAAACACCCGCGTTGCAATTAGACATTTTTCTCGTATCCAGACGATGGTAGTCGCCCGCAAGGGGAAGCCAAAGCAAAACACAAAGAGAAACGCTCGAGAAGCTGCAGCTCCGGGATACGCGTCCTCTTGGAGGGGGATTCAGGGTTACAGGTGAAACGAGCAGGATAGCCGGACAGCCCGACCTTGTCAATGGACTGCAGAAATTGCTTTAACGCGAAAAGAAATTCGAGATTGCCCCGGGTTAGATAATGGTCGTTCTTCGTCGTATCGCGAATGCAGCGGTGTGATGACGTAGTAGAAGGACCTCCAACGTTCTGGAGAGCGGTCGGTTATCTTAATTGCTTGTAGGAAGGATGCAGCTGATTGCTTGTGACACTGGGTGGGAATTCCAGTCAGAATCGTTTTAATTTAATTAATTGGGCTGTTGACAGGTTTTCGGGTATTTCTTTGTGGTCGTCCTTCTGCTGGTAGAAATATTTTCTACTATATATACAGTTGGAAGCAATGATACTTCGAAGGTATGAAGTGTTGTTTGCGTTAACTATATATTTTTTTATAGATATGGTAAAACTTCAGTTATTGAGAGGAAAGTTTAGTTGATAATTAATTAACCTTTACGTTGTTGAACACGTACGTCGTCTTCATAACCGATAGATAGATTTATAACTGCTATAACGATACATGAATAATTATCTATAGTCTTCATATGTGTATCTATCATATTAATTAACGGATAAATAATTACAAAAAAGAAAATTAAAATTATCAAAAATTCCTTAAATACCTTAAATCTTCCACGCCGTTTTTTATTACTTTTATCGACATCCAAATTCCTGCTGACTGACTAGATCGATCTGAACAGGGAATCTTATTGTACAAAGAAAAAACCACGAGTATTTACAATCAATGAATGAGCAGTAAATTCCGATAGGAGTAAAGCGACTCCAAGAGAAACATAATAATACAAATTACTTGTCCCTTAATAAGACCACATAAATGGATTCCTTCCATACACGACAGAATATTTCATTTGAAAAGTTAATTGGTCTCAGTTAGTTTCATTCGATCGCCTTAAATGAAAACTATTACCACCAAAGAAAATTAAACGTTCAATTTGTACAAGACTCCGGAATTCTCAAGCCGATCGAGTAGTCGAGGAATGAAGCCATTTCAGCAGCCAGCAATTATCTCCGGTAGCAAATTTACGAAGGGCCGTGCTCCGCTCGCGAGGTACTTCTTCTCTTGACAATACACGCCATAAGGAAAGCAACACGACGACGTTTATCACCAGCCTTGGCAGGCTCGAGGCATTTTACCGACCCCATAAAATCAGCCTTAATAAAAGTGCTCACGTGCACACAACTGGGATTAGCCTGTCGGTAAAGGCGCGTAAAGCCTCTCGAATGGGAATTAAATACGCGCAAACTGAATTGTCCTCATTCCGGAAATCGAACAAATCTCGACCACCGTACATATATATGTGTGTGTGTGTGTGTGTGTATGGGGGGAGGAGTATTGTCGTGCGTGACAGGATTACCTGTGTCGCTAGAACGGCGTTGATGCGTATCTCTGGAAGGCGGCTGGGATGAAAGGGTAAAAGAGCATTCTTTTTGGAACTGACAAGGCCGTGAATTTCGCGGTTTCCGCCGTGAACGCGAAGGTCGCCGCGGAATCGTTTGAGCACGATCGTCCGAGAGGAAACGCCGGCCTCGTTTAAAACGCCACCAGATAAAAGATGACTCGTGAGCGGAGTTCCAGATTTTCTCACACAGTTCTGCCGGAACTGACCGCACCTTGCGTGTCGAAATAAGTTATTTGTTGCACTAGTGTCGGGAGAAATGACGGCCAAAAGTGATAGGAATCCAATGATACGAACCGCTTTTTATACAGTGAATTAAGAACTATATTACTTGAATAAACTATTTCATCTTCATTGATCATTCATTCTGCATGTACATATTAGTCACTTATTAATCATGTCATGTATGTATCTTTTTAAAGATACTTCAAAAATGATTGAGCCTTTTTCTGACGATTACTTTGCATCCTTTTTGTAAATCGTTAATAACTTTTACAAGTTTGTATATTAACAGCTTGCTAATGATGTCGCGCCTATATCTTTTAACGTAGAAATTCATTGATGAATTTTTTCGTGTCTACATTAATAACCTACTAATGATGTGTTTTCATGTATCTTTTGTGCATAACAAGCAGTATTATTAAGAAATATTAATTCATCAACAGAGAGGATTATCTTACATCGTAGAATACAAATGATTCTAAAATGAAAATGTTATACAATAGAAACTATATATAAACTTTGCTCATACTATGTTACTAAAAAGTCATCAAGACTATCTACAATAATTAATTCGATCTGTATTTTTCTTCCCATCTATTTAAGCTACAAAGATATTTCACTAACTGTCACCAGTCGGGATCTTATTTGACTACTTATTAAGAGATATAAGTATTGTACATTTCTATAAAATCCCAAGTCTTTGAATCATTAAGTTAAGGTAACATACAAATACCTGACATATTTGATTATTTTGCATACTTCATCAAATTCCACGAACTGATAGTGTCAGTAACAGCTCATTAATGTAACGCCACTACATATATATTGTAAGATCTACATTCACTTTGAAGTTCAATAAGACAAAAGAATTAGTCTGATACCTCGAACCAAACCGAAACCAACGACTGCCACTGTGTAACCACACCTCAGTCAAAAACCAACAACGCGTATCATAAAACCAGCCTGATGCCAAAGTACACGCTTAACAGAGCAAAAAAAAAAAAAAAAAACGATGTTTCCAGTGACACGGGGAACGAATCAGAGAAGAGGAGAGACGTTTCTATGCGCCGTCTAAAACGTTCTTTCAGTTTACCACGTTGAATAGCAGGTTCTCGTGAAGTACAAGCCACGTTTTCGACGAATTATACGACCAGAGAATGAGAAATAAGGATCCGCGGGCGGATTTGCGCCGCGACCACCGCCACCACCAGGGTCAAAGAACTCGCGAGTGAATCTTGAAAAAGAGCCGGCTCCCTTTCAAGAGCAGTTCGTTTAGCGTTCAGGCCAACGCACCGACGACGCTTGTTTCGGTTCTACTTGCTGCTTTTCTTTTTCTCGGCACTGAACTCCGTCATAGGAATTTTTGCATCGCGACACGCGAGTCGAACAGAGTCGTTGATGTCTTATGTCGGAATTGAAAAGGTTGAAGCAGGTTCGTTGACCTGTTGCGAAGATCTGAATAATGCAACCATACGAATTGAATGACGAGGTTCGTATGTCTTTAAAGTACCGTACGTTGTCTTGTTAAGTGTTTGTTGTAACTGTAGGTTTTTGTTTTTTTTTTCTCTATTATAATGTCATGAAAATTAGCATAGTAATATTATAAACAGGCTGCAGATGATTATGTAAATTCGTATTTATCGAAGGGATTCCTTGCTTAAGAATATTTATATTTTCACTAACACGACGGTGCAATAGTTCGCTATACAATTATGGAATATAAATGACACAAACACTGTATGAACCGTTGTATCCAAAGAAAAGCTACCTATATACATTCTGCGCACGTTTGCATTATAAATTTCACGTAAATGCGACAGACGTTCTCATTCTACTCGCAAAAAAATTCACACTTATATCATTTCACCATAGAATATCAGACTATGTGAATGATTACTCTATCGAGTGAACAGTAAATGTTCCTTTCATCTGATTTCGTCACGAGAAACGTAGACTTATATTTAGGAATTGCTGAATCCTTTTCTGAGAAATCGACAATAGGAATTGAAATGAAGATACTCTAGCACGAAACAAACATGATCGCGCGTTCCAGAAGTTCGAAGCATACGTGGTACAATCGAACAACAATAGCAGGAGCATTTGGATGTCACGAGCAGTGCCTTGTTATGTTGGCGATGGGACGTGTGTGGAATTTGTAGAACAACATCGGCCCTGTTACATTATGTTTTCCTTTCTCTCTCTCAATCTTTGACAGACGATGAAAAGAGAATCGCAATCAGCACGATTCTTCCTTCGCGAGGATTAGTTGCTTCATTTCAATGAATGGTTCGATTGCATTCCTCTGTTTCCAAAGGAAGATGAATTTCCTTTGCCGAGGTAGCTGGGTCGGTATTATGGGTGCCTATTGTGAAACTTGTATAATATTACGTCTCAAGTTGTTGCTTCTAGAACTATCAGTTCAATAGTTCGATTGTACCTTGGCATCTTATGCAACAGTCACAATAATTAGAATATTATAATAAAAATGAATGTAATTCTTTTCTAATAAAAATTAATCTCAATTCTGTTTTTATTTTGACATCTGAAAAATTATCATCTCCATATTTAACGCTACTTTCACAACGATAAAATAAGTAGCAAGCAATAAAAACATTCTTTAGTCCAATTTTTTTTAGCGATATCTCAATATTAATTTTACTTTCCTTATGTTTAAACTTTATTTTTAAATGACAGCAAAAATTCTACATTCCAATTTTTCTAACAAGAAAACAAGGACTATACGGATGTAGAAAATATCATCTTACCAACACCTTTACCATATCTACGGTTGATTAAAAATAAAGGCAACTAACTCTCAAGCAACTAAACGCTTAATATTGCGCAACTGTCTCACTTTCAGCTATAGCCTATCCAAATTACGTTGCAAAGCTCCGAATCGCAACCTCGGAATCAATCAAGATCTCACGTGCAATTAATCCAGCGCTATCAACCTACCACCAATCTAGCAACCAACCTAGCGCACGATATAAAACGCACACAAGCACACACGTACACGTCTATCGAAACAACCGAATCATCAAAGAAAGGGGCAGTTGCGAAACCTCGTGTATGATCCTCTAATTAGAGATCCCAGCGCAATCGATCGCTGTTCGCTAGACCGCTGACCGCGTTATGCCACCGTGACTGGCAATTTATTTTCAGCCGCGTCGTTTCTCCTTTTTTAATTTGGTTCGTTAAGAAGCCGCGTTTGCACCGCCGCAAAGGGAAGCTTCGCCGTGGTGTACGTACATGGTGCATCGACGTTTCGTCCCACGTACGTGCAGCCACGCACTTTAGAGTGTCGTGAGGGATGACTCACGTGAGAAGGCGCGTTTTTATCGCGCGACACGCGCACAAACCGATGAGACACCGTCCCGCGGCGTCACGGTGATCGATGGTTGGAGGACGCTTGATTTTTGCGCTCCTACGGACCCTCGATTATTCAATGGCTGGAATTCCGCTCGCGGACTCCGGTTTATTAATATCGATGAAGATCTCGACCAACGGTGAACATCGTTCTTGCCATTTTAATCCTTCTTACTCGCGTAACACGAGTGAGTCCTTGCTTTCGCGAATTATTAGGTTGCTCGGAAAGTTCACACAACTGTCAACGTATTCCGTTGTGTATATAGCAAGATCAACAGGCGATTATTCACGATAAATATCTGGCAAAATGCTTGCTTAATTAAATCTCTGTTCTGTTAAATAACAAGATTGGATCGGAAGAAGTACTGCTGATCTTAGTTGGATATTACGTGCTATAATTAAGGAGAGAAATTCCAGATCGATTAAAAGGATATTTTTGAATGAATCGATGTCAGGTTCCATGCATTAATGAAAATCAGGCAATCAACGCTGTATTATAATTGGAATGTTCAATTCCATCCACATGTAACATCGTCGTATTTGCAGCAACACAAATTTCTTCATAATAAGAAATTTTAATACTTCAGATATGTACAGAAAGTAATATGTGGTTCATAAAATTCTTCGTAAAATTGAAAACAACACATTTTTTATAGAAACAATATCTCATAAAATTCACCAACTGATAGTGTTGACCACTTTGAACATAGAATTTCATTCCATGCCGTTTTAGCTATTACGTTCAATTATTGTCATTGCTATTATCCTTTCCAAGTCGCACGTGATATCGCTCATTCTATTAACTAAGCAATATGAAACACACAAGCATACGTTAGCTTAAAATATATCAACGGTCGTGATAATTACTTTAACTCAATAAAAGATTGCGTGCGAAATGTCCGTGCGAATCGCGCATCGCGACTTCCCGCGATCCCTGAACGCGGAAGAAAAACGATACTTCAGCAATTTCACGCTGAAACATCATGTAATAATACCGGTGCAACGACACCGGTAGAGGTAGGTATAATAAGCTTCCGTCAGGATCAACGAGCGCCCTGACGAAGCGTATTCCGACGACTCACACGCATACTTTCCTCCAGCTTATACAGGGTAGTTCGTAACTGGTAGTATAATTTGATACGGGGCGATTCAACAAGAAAAAATGAGACGAAAATATAAAAATTTTTCCATACGGCGCTTCGAACAAAAGTAAATAATCGATAGGAGTTAAACTACATGTAAAAATAAACAAAAAATGTGGAATGATCATAAGATGCCTTGTTTTCGAGAAAAATAAGAAAATTTATCATGTATCATATATATATTCAGAAAATTATCAGACCAGTTCTTAGCTAAACATGTTTAAACATTGTTTGCTTGAGAATGAGCTTTTACACGGAAAAATGTTACTTTATTTTTTTTACTTATTTTCACATGTATAATAACCTCCTGCTGATAGTTTACTCAGACGTAGCCGGTAGCCAAGTTTAAGTGGGCTTGATAAATTTCCAAACTCGATTTCCTTAGAAACGAAGCGTCATACGAAAAGATGTTATTCCATATTTTCGACTTATTTTCTCACGTAGAATCATCCTGTACCCAACTGCATCGCCAATTAACATGTATACAATCAATCAACCTGTATATAACCATCGTAAAGTAACAGGTGATCTGTTCCTTTTTCAATGTGAAGCTCGTAAAATATCCGATCTCTTCATTTTTGCATATGAGACGCCATAGTTTGCATAATTCGCGAAGATGACCGGTGCGTTTAGAATCGGCGCCAGGAAAACAACATTCCTGCCCGGTTATGTCAGACATCGAACCGGAAAAAGATGCAAACATTAAAATAACGTTGTTTCATTCGGATAACATGGTCCTATCATAGCTGCTCAGGATGAGATTCGTGGTAACGGTACACAGTGTCGAAAATTTCGTACCAGGAACCGGATAGATTGGTCTCGACAGATTCCATCTATCTTCAGACATGTTTCGTCATAATGATCGTTCACCTAAAAATGAAGCGATTTTGTTTGAAAGTCGAGTGTACTCGCTGACACGAATGGTTTGAAAGAACTCGTTGGTCGTTTAACCTGTAACGAATCAGCCCTTAAGGAACTTGAGAACAGTTAGGAATGATAATATCTAATTCTTGTGTTCTTTATTTTATCTGTATTATTAAATTCATTTTATTTCATTTGATTAATTTGATAGAAATTTATATTTTTCATACTCTCAGCGATTGCGACTGTTCTTTATCATGATATAATAATAATCATTAAAGAATTTATTAATATTAATTTATAAGTTTTTCTCTTTTTACATGTCGCGTCATTATTGTTAAATCTACACAGTACCCGTTTGGAGACTAAATTTCTGCAAATCCGAACGATTAATCATTTTACAGCGCGCCGAACCGAATTATCTGAAAATCTCGAATCAAAGACCTTGCAACCTCATATACCACAGATCGTTGAACTGATCCTAGAAATCACTATAAATAGCAGTCATTATAGTAAACCAGTGAAACAACTGACAAATCCCTTTTCTTCGTACGCTTTCTTGTCCGGACAAGAAATTAATTGAAACACAGAAAAACCTTCCCTCAATTTAATTTCGGTTCTCCATCTCCAAAGATATAACCAACCAGAAGAAATTAAACTTACAACTAATCGCTACACTCGAAAACCAAAATCCTTCTCCATTATTGAGTAACGCATAGACAATAACTTCCTGGTTCCATATTCGGCTTCGTGATCTCGATCAAGGTACGAGATCACAATCTGTTCATTTTTTCTTCCCATCATATAACATCAACAAGACCCAGCCAATTATACGAATTATTGGCTCGTCATTGCCAAATCCGGCTACGAATGATCCATTTCCCCACGAAATACACCGTACCAATCTACAGAGTTAAAATACTAGATTCTTATGTACCTGTAAAAGCTTTCCAATTTTTTCGAAAACATACACTACGAGTACTTATAATATTCAGCAAACATTTAGTTTCCACCTCTCTGATTACGTGAAAGTATAAAAGTGCATAAACATCAATTCTATTATTTTCATCTAATTGTATATAACTAACTCAGATAAGATCAGCGACAGAAAATTAAATAAAAGAGTTTCATTCAAGATATATTTTATGCACCTGCAACAATTTGGAAGCGTTCCAGTACTTGTGAACGATAACGTGCATGCACGGACATATTATACACGACCACGATCGTTTATCATCTCCAATCAGGGAAGGAATTCACGTGCAAAGAACTGAAAATAGGAAGCGTGCACATCATCGTATCGAGTAACGAGTAACGATCAGATCTCACGAATCGATCCGATGGTATACCCTCGACACTTCCCAAGATGAAACACTAAATCGCTCACGGGTTTGGAGAACAGAGAAGATCGTTACTCACGGATCGGTATGGCAGAACGTAATTATAATTTGCTACCGAAGGTCGGCTATGAGTTACAACCAGTGTGGGATCGTAATTTATACGGCAGCGCTGGTGAAATTACGATACACGATGAATATGGGTCGTAACACGGGCGTTGCTTCGTCCAGCATCGTCGGCTCTATACACGACTGTAATTATTATGCCAGGTTTGCACGGATTTGCCTGTCCGTAATTGACCGGTCGCCCGTGAAATCGATACCTGCGAGGGTTACGCGAGAATTGAACAGGGGAAGGGAGGAGATGAGGTGGCGTTGACAATGAATATGGATTTATAAAGACCTCGTCGACGTTCGATGTAAAAGACGCGCGTTATAATCGATGAATTTGTTTGGTACACGCCCACTTGACGTACTGTGTTCTCGAATAAACCTCCACGGCTAATGAAATTGGTTTCCGTGTATTAATAATTTCTTTTTTTTCTTTACTTTTCAGCTTTTTTATAATGTGGTTGGGATTACACACAGCGGGCCCGTTTTAAGTCGTAAAGCAATTTTCTTTGTTTGCACTGCGGCCTGAAACGTGACGCATCGACGAGCTTCGTTTACCTTTCTTTCACTTCTGCTTAACTCTTTAAGGACCAAACTGTGAAATAACACGGTTGCACAATAGCGAATTTAAGAATTTCGAAACTTCTAGCTTAGGAACACGGAAATCTGAAAGCTTCGTGGCATGAAAACTTGGAACGTTGCAAACTTATAAATTCGGAAGTATCGAACATCCAAACTCGAAAACTTGAAAATAAAATATGTGTCAACGCATCGTCGGTCCTTGATGAGTTAACACTTGCGTGCAATTTACAGATGACAAACAGAGGAAGCGCGAAGTTCAGGAATTCCATTAACTCGTGAACAAAGTACGATTTCAGAGTCACGTACGAATTAGTCACTCTCATTGAAGCAAAAGTGTGAGCAGATTACGAGAAGTAGCATGTTACATGGTAAATGCAAAACATCCGCGCTAGTGATGGCGCAACAGTGAAAGCTGAATCGGAACAATGGAGAAAAGTAGCAATCTCGTACGCAAACCGACTCGCTTTTCCTATGAACATGGAGGACTAGTGTCGTATCTATTGAACCGCGAGTCTAGCCAAGATCTAACTGATAAGACGTAACAATGTTACCTACTTGTGTGTAACCAGTTGTATAATCCATGTTACAATGATTACGCATGGGTGTACTTTTTCGCGAGACACGCGTAATCCGGCTTTCAGTCGGATTTACATACACGATCATGTATAGCTTAATATACTTAATATATTCTGATAGAGAGAAATAAGTGGTTTATATCAATTAAATTAATCTTAATCGAGATCCTTAGCGTTGTATTGACAGTCTTAAGAAAGATATACAGAACAAAACTTCATTTATATTATGATCAAATATATCCTAATAAATTATGTTACTATTAATACTCTTAATAATTTTCTTTCTGTAATTTTGTCATTCAAATAATAGAAATTCACATTCAGGTACCTGAATCTACTTAATCAAGCAATAATTAAAATTTCGTGTCAAAAGACTATATCGTACTATTCTCTCTACTAATATGCAGCTTCCAACAAATTCTCTACACGTTCCTACGTTCCACGACCGATAAATCGAACATAATTCAATAGATAGATCCTTGTTCGGTACCCGAATAAGTTTCATACTCCAGTTCTCACCGTCCTCTCGTTGCCATCGAATATTCTCAGCTCATACCAGTTCAGTTTCTATCTCGATCACTTTCTCGGTCAATAGAACATCGATGAAACGATCGATATCGAAGGAGTAACGAAGATAATCGAAGCTACCTGAGTCAACGAGAGGACGATTGTGTAAGTGGTTTCCACAAAACACGTGAAAAGTTAGCGACATCGTTAACTCACGTGTACACAGGCGTTACGAAGGCGGGTCTCTCCTTCCGATGGGCACTTTCTTTTCGCCTTGCCTAAGATTACGGATCGTCCACGTGTTTCCTGACACGTCGAAGATGCTCCGCTTGCATAACACAATCATTCGTGGAGTGAAGAACATATATACTTTGCTTCGCGATGTTGACCAAAAAGAACGTACTGCATACGGAAATATTTCTACGTCAGGTGATGTAATTCGAATAGTGTTCATTTTAGGAAAATCCAGAAGGAAACTGACATATCTTAACGACAGTTAAATTGCAACGTAGTTTGCCTTTATCACGAATAATTGCCTTTTCCAGCAATTCTGGCACCAGATCCACAGAAATTATATAATTTTAACGCTAAAATTATCAGAATGTTCAAATTCCAAATTTGAAATTTTTCACAGAAATTTTTTATATTTAATGTATTTTGTAAGAATTTGCAAAGTTTTTAATATAAAAATATTTCTTGATTTGTGATATGTCAAAAATTAACAAAATTACCAATTCATAATTTCTTTGAGAAATTGTATAGACTTAATTAGCCATAAGAATAATCAGCAGTCTGAATGAATATTTTAGTCATTGGTAAACCTAGTCTTAAGGAAAGAGGACGTGAAGTGTTTTCTCCGTCCCTGGCCTTAGGTCCGACACTCGACTAGCAATGTCCGTTATGTAATTCCTCGTGTAAGATCGGTTTAGTATCGATCGAAGAAACAGCTGGACTATACGGCACGTTTCACAAAATGTGACTATATTTAACGCGTTATGAAACTGCAACGACTAACGGCGGACGATTATTATCGGCTCGAGTTTGATTCTATCAGGAATTAAATGATGCTGGTATAAAAACAAACACGGAATAAATCTCGTGAAACTAGCCTACAATTAGAGAAAATTATCCGAGGGAATTTAAGACGTGACGCGAGAGAAAAAATAAACTCAGATGTAAAGAGTCTCTTTTAAGACACGTTATTTAATTTTAAATCCACGTGGAATGCGTTATATCGTTCCAATAATCAGAATCAATTGAATGCATAATTTCCCAGCAAATTCCCGTAAATTATTCTCCTTGGTATTTTCCGCTGCACATAACCATCCGTGTTTGTAAATTGTTTCACGCGAATCCGCGCGTGTCTTCCCTGCTTAAACTCGTGAGCTTGAGGCGGAAGATGTCTCGCACACGGATTAAAGAACAAAATGAGAAACAAGATTGATGCGCAATGACTCACAAAAGTATTTTTATAGTTATTATAGACAAGCTTTTATGGATATATTATGTGTGTTATACAAGGATCTTTAAAACTTTCGAATCGCGTGTGATATGGAAATATTCATTGACTTTATATTTGTTGATTAATTACATTGTAAATCGCACGTGTTCGAATTAAACGTTTCAGAGTGATTGTGCATTACGAAAACTAACGGCAAAACTGTAAAAACACTACTGCTATAATAATCTTTTATGGATATATATTATTGTGAAGAATCATTAAAGTGATAATTGTATCCTCTTACAATGCCAATGAAATTCAAAAATATTTTCTATAACGTACATAATATATCCATGAAAATTTGTTGTGGTTGGACTGTTCAAATACTTTCATCGTTCACTGTACATACATATTTGATTAATGGACCAAATGAGATAGCCGGATCGAACAACGAGAAAATTACACACCATCGATAACGGGAGCGATAAAAAGCGTGGGTCGTGCGAAAACACGATCGCTCCTTTATGATCGAACGGCAATTTGATTATCTGGCAGTGTCGATCGCGTGATCGCGCTCGAGGGTGACGTGCCCTGTGTAAAGTGACCGTTTAACGACAATGCACGCTATCAAGGCGAACGATAACTATCGACCGCTCACACTTTGCCATGAATTTGTAAATGAAATCAGCGTGAAGTACTTTCATCCTACAGCACGCTCTCTAGCTCGCCGTGTATTAATCAGCGTACTTCTAATTAATCAAACAATTTAGAATGCTCCAACGTACACTAACTCGTGAAAGTATTCGAACACTAGTATGTCCATACCTTTTATGAATGTATTATCCGTTACACATTCGCATTTCAGAATTTATTAGCATTGTAATGAGATGCAACCAACGATTGTAATTTTTATACATTTTCAGCCTGGTTATAAAGTTTGCTAATATAACCATGCCAATCGTGTTTCATATTTTAAAAAAATTGTAAATGGGACTGGAACTGAATGCATTTAAATGAAACAGAAAAATTTACGTCACGAATTTACTGGGTGACTTAATATTTACAATCGTTTAAAATTTTTAATCCTCTTATAGAATATTTATATGCATACTTTTTATTAACTTAGATGATAATTGGGATTGAAGTCATTTTATATGAAAATTTATTCGAACCTTAGCGATCCGGTTCAACGAACGAAGAATTTCCAGAATAAATTCTTGACGATAAGTGGTATGTAAAATATGTGGAATAGTTCACGGGCACGGATATAGTGTGTTCTGGATTGAACAGATAAACAGAATCGGCACTAGTGTAATAACGTAGTGCACGAGAGGCAGGCGATCATGTCCGGGTTCGTAGACAGAGTCCGTTTCTCTCATACATTCACGAACCTCTATACTAACCTCTATCCGAGGGCTTCTACGTCCGCCTACAGGGCGACTTGGCTATTATTAGAATCTAAAGTATCTTTGAACTATCTTTAGAAAAGAGTACAATTAATCTTGTATCTCATAAAATCCTGCCAGAAATGCCATAAATTATATAACTTTTATGACTCTCAAGATCATGTACAGTATAAAAAAGATGATATTAATCTTTTCAACTGTACTATCTTGTTACCAAAGATAAAAGAACTTTGTAAGTTATTGGATTGCATTGAAAAAAGAATAATGAAGACATGCTAATCGCAGACGATGTTGACATGTATTAAGTCAGACAGCACAAAGGAGTTCAACAGAACTAGGCACGTGGATTAAACCTCGTTCAGATTAGTCGAGTTCCTTGAAACCAAATTTATGTTCGAATAAGTGAAGTTACTCGAATCAAGTTTGAATTGAACTGACTTCGTATTGAAAATGGCAACGAAACAGTTGGAGTTTGTTGGGATATCAATTATAATGTGTTTGAGGAAAAACACAAATTTTTATCGGTTCGTTTGTAATTAACATCATTGAACGAAACGTATTTCAAGTTTCAAGCAACGGCTACAAATAATTAAATTCTATTAAAAACATGAAAAAGATGCTTAATAATACAAGTCGCATTAGCGATTTCAAGTTAGTTGAGGCAAGCAAGTAGAATACTAAGAGCGAACGGTGAAACTAGAAAGGATATTTCAGGCGAAGTTGTAGCGTCTCATTCTACTTACTCCAGTTACTTACACCAGAAATTATCTCTTCGTCATTTCTCTAGATTTTATACTATCAGAAAAGTAAATTAAAGTAAATTAGTTCTTTTATAAATTTAAAGAAAAACGATCTTAAACTAAAATTTTAAACTTCATTTATTCCAAAGTTAAGAATAAAAAACTATTGAATCAAATTTTTCTCAACTAATTCAACTTAATAATTGGTGCAAAGGCTACCAAAAGCTAAACAGCAGGTACATACTGCTCAAGAAACTCCAAGTCGAATGTGAAACAAGTTTCAAGTTATACTTTACGTAATATGACTAATCTGAACGACGCTTCAAACTTCAAATCGTAACCAAGAGAGTTACAGGTGTCTGCTGACGTGGCTCCTACGTAATGCCTGCCTTCGGTAGAGGCATGATTGCTCTTGTTCGACAATCTGAATATTCGTCTATATCCAGAGGCATGCGGATATCCGCGTCGTGAACAACCGTTTCGATCGCGCGGTTGCCCTCGATACCCTGAGCGAGTTACCATGCCTTCCCGGACCAGTTTCGTTCTCCTCAGAGCCTATCGACTTCCTTCTCGTTCGCACATATATCGATATGCCTGTCCACAGGAATATCGATCGGCGCACAGCGTCGAAATATCATCGAAGTTTCACACCTTGCACCGACCCACCCAGTTTCGTTTCGACACATCGGTTGTCTTCGAATGACGATAGGGAAAGTTCGCCATATAATGGCTTTATCGTTGCGAGAATGCTCAAACAGCGTTCCCGTGACATGTATAACACGCGTCACGGTGTTGCGTCTTGTTCGAGGCAATCTAGAGAGGAATATCTTATCGATAATTTTTCAGAATGGGTTAAGGCGATCGTAAAATTTTCACAGGTATAAAACTCGACGGAGAAATGAGTTCGACGTGTAAAAGCGATATAAAAAGTTTGTAGTTCTTACGTGGATTTGTTTTCCAACTACGTGTCCTTTATACGTGTACCAATTTTGCTCAATTTCCAGATTTATATGCAAATAAAAAGAGATTGAAAAATCGATATGGAATGTTGATTCGTTTTCGATTTACGGAGTTTTTTCTTTCTTATTAATCGTTGCTACATTGAAAAATTCCAGAGAGTGTCGAGAGATTAGTCGGTTTTACGGAAATCCCCGTTGAACGAATGACGATCCTCGTTCTCTGCTTATAGTCTAGGAAGATGAATATTTACGGTTCGATAATGAGCCATCGAAACAAACGGGGAAATTTACATGCGATGAGCAATAAACTAATGCTAGTACCGCGTATAGCTCGTCTTCGCAGACGCTGGACAGTACATAATGCTGTCGTTGAACAGCGTGGAAAATATTCCGAGGTCGCTAATGCACGTTAAACGTACTGCTATTGTAACTAATGTTCATTCAACGAGTACTTAAAACATTCCTTAACTCCATAATTAGAATCTTCGTCTACAGTAACACTTTTATCATCCAAATTATTTCACAGATATTTAGACAGCTATTTCTCTGTGATTCATCTGCCTATAATATGACAAATAACATTTTGACATTTAGAAACAAGGAAAGTTTTTTATCAATGGGATAACAGGAATAGGTCTATAAATTTACGATTAACTTCTGATGACAGTAACATTCTACTTCATAATCCTAAGCATGTAGTCAGACGACTACCGTAGAAACGAGAAGATTAATTGAAACGAGGCAGAAGATCGTCCAATTGTGGCATAACATAAAACTGAGAGTGACAACTAAAATAAATATATATTTCCCCAATCACACGATACTGCGGAAGAATAACAAATACTTAATAAATCGCCAACATATTTCTACTCTTCAAGATAATTCTCTTAAAAGTTTATTAATAGAACATTTCACTCCTCCGATATTCCCACTTCACGACAAATCAAGTTTTTACTCAATCAACCTGTTTATAACGGATTTTATGAATAACGGTAATCCGAAGGTTCACCTAAGACCTTCGGTCACTCTATTGCCGCAAGAATCACGACCACATTCTCCGCGATCCCTTCGAACGTCAGGTCCGACAACAAGCACCTAATCTATTTCCTGAATCGTATCCGTGTAAATCGATTAAGAGCTACCATCTAAAGATCGTGTTTATTTTATTTGTTAAAACTATGTTTTGGATCGTAACAATATATACCGGGAAATAACGTCGCAGATGTCGATGTCTGTGTAAGGCTATAAAATGTATGAGATCAATTTCTAAAATGAACCGCCTGGTAAAATATATAGAGAAACAAAAATAACGATAGTCGAACAGAGATAGGGAATGCCCGGCGCGGAGAGGCAACATGGAGAGGAAGACCGGAGGCAGCCAATCCCTTTTGGCCTTGCTCGCGGTCGGAAATGATCGATATACACGAGCCTGGCGGACGTTCGAATTCCTTACGCGCACGCTTCGAAACGTGGATCAGGAAGCTGTCGAAAGCTTGGCCTTGCTTTGCCAAAAGAAGACGAATAGAACGGCCGACAAAATTGCGAGCAGGTAGAAAGAACAGACTACAAGAGGGAAGGCGAATTAGCTTCCGACACGTTCGACAACGCACCGTCACCCTTGGACGCTTTATCCAGTGCCTGTTCACCCGCGGTAACAACGGAAACGGTCGGTTTGCATGCGATCAATATCGTTTCTGAGTCATCGATGACTCGTTTCGGCTTCGCTCGGTGCATTTGGAAGGGGCTTTTAACACACCGTGTGCCGGACCTGCATTTCACTTTCCCCCCTCGTTTATTAGCGTTTAAAATAGCAGTGGATTGTTTGGAAAGAACGTTGTGAAATTTTCGGAAAATTAAAAAATACTATGCTTTCATATTTTGTTGTTCTTAGATAGCTCTTGTTAACTGTGTTTCTAAATAACTTTATCGATAATGAATTGTTTAACGAGGTTTTTATATAGTTTGCAAAGATCAGAATAAATGAAAATGTGATATAATTGAAAGAAGAGAGAATCGTCCGTGAATCATTGAGAAATTGAGTCTTTCAAGAATTAGCGAGGATTTTGAGACGATCCAAAGTTCATTGCCTGTTTTGATCTATATTTCTTGAAAAAGACCTGTGTCGCAACTGAACGTCCCTGTAGAAAGATTCTTAAGTGAACCTGTTGAATAGAATTAAAAGAAATCCTAAAATTATTTTACATCGAGGAAAAAGAAACATTCTGAATATGTCTGTTATATAACTATCAAATCAACTTAAAGTATGCTACCGATGAAAATTATAATATAAGTTTGCCAGGAGATCAAGTAGCAGCGAATGTATCAAGGAATCATTTTTCGATACTTGAGAAGGGATTTTACTTATTTTATTTTAGCTCTCTTTCAAATATTAATTGAAGTATGATATTAAATATCTTAAAATTGATAGCTTTTGACACCGAGTCGGTCATTAATTCTTGTAAAAAAAAAAAAAAAACATCACCCTGCCCAATAGTGCAACAGCAAATATATGCTTAATGATAGCCTCGGTACACGATAAATTAATAAAAGTATCACGATAATTACACAGTGAAAGGTGATTGATTTAGAGACAATGGGTCAAATCGACGATTACACGTATCTTTAATAAAGATCGTACATAGTCTAGACGTAGTCTGCGCGATAACAGGATCTTCAGGCGCGACGATTAATCATAAATTACGAAACGCGACTAATAACTTCAATTACCTTCGGCATGCTCGCATTCAGCCGCGACTGTTGACAAGCAGGAATTACACCTCGGTTGCCACAATATGGATTTACGAGAAACACTGAAACGAAGAAATGGTGGAGAAGAATCGGTGGGAATCGAGCGCGATCGACCATTCAACGAGATACTGTTGCTTCTACAAGGAATTTTCTGCAACAACACGCGAATTCCATTTTCCATGAAATATTTATCAGAGAAGAATCACACACACGGGAAGAAAACTTGGCGAAAAGAACTTCTCTTTCCTGACATGCACAAGCATACTTATACCTATATATAGTCAGAGCTCTGTAGTTGCACACGCGATTCGAACAAAGCGACAAGAGTTTCCACAATTTCTCCGAGCGGACAAAGCGCGGAAAAGGATCGAATTATGTCCGTCAAGGAGGATCAAGCAACACCTTTTGCCGGTATACGATTAAGTAACGACTCGTTTACCGATTAACCAATTATCTTTGCGCCCGCGATTCGCGAGCGTATATGCAGCCTTGCGATTACTCAATAATATGTACCTCGCCTCGTCGACGCCTTTCTCTTTATTATGAAAAATCCGCGCACAATTCGCCGGGTCTGGCATGCTCCTGCGTCGCGGATGGAAGGTCAGAAGCGAATTGGAGCCAGAAATCGATGCAACGAGATGGAAGGCACGCGCCACGATTCGCTTCAAAGAAAAATTTTGCAAATGAGACGCGTCCGTGATCGCTTTAAGATCGCTCGTGTCGTTTCAGCCACGTAACACGTTCTCGCCTTGGAAAAACCGGAGGCTGAATAGGTTGTTCGTCTCTTTGACGATCACACGCGATCGTTTCGTTAGATCACGACCTCGTTAGATCGTAAAGTGCTGAAAAGGAAGCGGCCAGGACGGAAGCAACCAAAGTCCTTGCCAGAAATAGAGCGAACCGAGCTCCTGTCTGGCTCCTGAGCGGAATATTTAATTGCGAGCAGGCCCGAACAGTGATCTAATTCCCGCGCCACGGTTAACACGCACGGTGTCCTCGCTCGCAGAAAACGCGTGACTCAAGCCTCCGATTCTCGCGAGACGATACGTCGGAACATTTCCGAGAAACTATTAAACCGATTCGAGGACCTGCACGGATCGAACTGTGGTCAAAGATGAACGTAATCATGGAATATGACCGTCACGTTACTCAAGGCCACGTGAAACTAGTCGAAGACGATAAACATTACGCAAAGGATATTTCCTCGTGATATAACCACGCGATTACGTTCTCGTTCCGTTCGTTCAATTTTTGGCAGTCACGATGACGAAGTATTTCGGATCGACGGTTTTTCGTGTTACGAATCGTTCGATGATTTTTCTGACAGGTGGATCTGGCGATGGATTATCCAACCATCTCCGGCATTCCAGCACGATGATTCGAGTTTCCAAGAAGAGAGTCGGATGAAACGTTTCGACGACATGGTCGTCGTATTAAAACGTAAATCCAGGACCCTGTGCAACGAGCCGCGACACGCGATCACCTAAGAAGCTTCTTCTTCGTCTTGTGACCCGGATTCGAAGTCGTGATTGCCTGTTCTAATGGGACGTTATCGTGATACGTTTGCCTGCCGAGATTACCTGCCTGGGAATCTGCCTCCCACGCGAACACCGTGTACCTGTATCGGCGATTATGAAACGAGGATTATGCACATGATCGCCGGCAATAAATACGCTCTCTAATTTTCGCAAACATGGATAAATAGGGCGCGTTTCAATCTAATTAAGATTCTCTAGGGTTCTTCGAGAAAAATTGCCGCGGCAATTCTTTGTAGGAGAATCGATATAGATCTGGGGTAGTTGATATTGAGCTTAATAAATGGTTCTGCTTATTTTTTGAATTATAACGTTAGCGTGAAGAAGGAGGGAGTTGTTGGATTTATGATCTTGTAGGCGGTAATATTTTTCGAATTTTTCTATACAGGAATTTATGAGCTTGTGGCTTGTAATAATTTCCGAATTTTTCTATAGCGATATAGTAGCGCATAATACCTATAAAAGCACCTGCGTCGTTTAAAACGATAGATGAAGCTGTCGAAAGTACAACTTAGTTTAAAGAGAAACTTGAAGGCACAGATTCGACTTATTAATGTATCGTGGAGTCGTCAAGAAAAATATAAAAATTTAATAATTTAAAAAATAAACAAAAATTCTGTTCAATGATATTCACAAATTATTCAATAATTAATGTCTAAGAAAAACATAATTTCTCATCAGTATTTAACATTATTAATAAATAGATAAATAAATAAATATATATATATATATATATATATATATACACATATACATATTAAAATAGAAATGTAAGAAAATATTGCAACAAAGTTTCCTGTATTAACATTTTACGGAAGCGACTCATCTGGTAGCGTGCATATCGTGTTTCAAGTCTCCTGCGGTTAGGGGTAAACGAGAAAAGTGCACGGTTCCCGAAGAAGCCTGACGCGTCTTGCCGCCACCCTTCGGTTCGTTCATCAATAAAACATCCGCGAGCAAGATTAAAAGGACAGAGAAGAAACGAGACTCTCCTACCGTCGTACCTACGCATACCTGCACGAAAACGTGGAACAGGTTTGCGAGCAGGAGGATCCGCTCTACGATGTCATTCCGATGCCCACGTAAAACCCACCAGATTAGTATCGTCGACATCGCCAGAATCCAATGGCTAACCGATATACATAGAAAAATCGAGGGGAACAGTCAAATCAAAATTCAAGATAATACAGCAGGATAAAGTGAAAAAACATCGAAAAACAACGCGTATTGAATTTTACCAGACGCAGAAAGCGTATCTTGACGGTTCTTATCTGCCAAGAATCGTCTGTAAAGACCACCTTCTCCATAGAGACGACCAGTGGAAAATAATTCAGCGGTGCTCGTACGGAACAGGCCATTTAAATAAAACGAACGTGATAAAACAGAAAATACGAGCCGATACTACGTTCGTTTCCTTAACTCGGTAATACCAAACGAGGCAACGAGACTGAGAAAAATTACTGAGATAAGCCACGAATTCTTTCTTCGACACGCTTTTATCCTGAGAAACGCACAGGACCAATCCGTGGGACTGGATAGGGCGGGCGAAGCAGAATTCTTGGCTGGTCCCTTATTCCTGGCTTCGTCCTTGCGCCTAGACCTGCCACCTCCGTGTGTCTACGTGTCCCTGTGTATTCCTGGTAAACGCGTACACACACGTACAGTCCAGGGAGGAAGAGAAAAAAAGATCGATCCTCTCGGCCGTGGTGTGCCGCGGAGAGCAGGCCGCGTGCAGGATCGACGTGCCGTGAGCGCGCTCGCTCGTCTCTCCAGGGTGGGAGATACGAAGGTATAAAACCGATCTGGCCGACTGCTGGCAGCCAGTCCAAAGGCCAGATGTGGCGGCGGCTCTAGTCGCACGCGTGCGAGAGAGACGATAACGACACGGCGTGCGGTACTCCCGCGACATAGCGAAACGCTTGGAAAACACATACCGGGAATCACGTTCGACCCGTGAAGATCCTTCATGGTTCGCCACGGCGATCACCCAGCCTTTCGTCTGTGAATTCGTGCGCACAACTCGATTCAGCCTCTGAGAGAGGAGCAGCCGAGAGAAAAGGGAAGAAAAGAGAAGTAGCTAACGTCCTGAAGGGAGAGAGACGAGAGGAGAAACAAAAGTTCGTCCTGCTCTCGGATTCCAAAAAGGGAGAGAGAAAGGACAACGAACTCCACGCTCGACGGAGTACGTCGAGAGGACTCGGCTCCCTGGGACTTGGCTAGGCTGGTCCTCGGGGATTGGTCGTTCAGCCACGAAGCACAGCGTTGAGGGGGAGAATTCTTTCTTTCGAGGGTGATCGCGGTTTCTTGTGGAATATACGTGCAGCGAGGGACATCACCAGCCGTTCACGGGAGTGGTGGTAACCGGAGAGTGCGGCTCCTAGGTGCGGATTTTTTCTTTGAGACCTAGGAGATCGACCTTCGAAATCCTCGAAGAGAGTGTATAGGGTATATAGGAGTGATTTCGAACGAAAAAAAGAGACGCAGAAAAGAAAGGCACCCTGGAACATGTCTGGAATCCAAATTAACGTGGAAGAGGCCTCCAATGACGGACACGAGGATCCTGTTCCTGATGTAAGTCCATCATGAATTACATGTTAAAGAATATACATGGTCGAGACGTTTCTTCTAGCTAATGGTGTTTTAGAAGACAAATGATAGTTCGCGGCTGTATCACGGAACTCTCGTGGTCCTTCTCTGTAACTATCTCTGCTTTCTCTACTCGTCGTCCCTTCCGCAATTCAGAAATCTCAATTCCTCTCTGTGGCCCGACGAGATTTAATCACAATTACCGAACAATTCCTATCGAACTTTCACGATGTAAATACAAAGCACGTCCTGAAGTTCCTTTGGCGGGAAACAGACAATAGAAAAAGAAATAGAAGACCATCCAGTGGATGGACAAGTTAGTCTTCTGGTTCAAGAGAAATAGGAGAGGCTACAAGACGAGCAGAGGAAATTAAATCAGCTAAATTCGTGGGAGATCATAAATCTCTCGATCTTTGGTTTCTAGTGATTAGCAGCTTTGGGCTGGTTACGTAAAGCAGGTGTAAATTTTGAGGAAGTCCGCGAAAAAAATTTCACAACGTTATCTAACAGGAACTAGATTCCCCGGATTTAATGCATCGGCGATAATTAACAACACTATGTTTCTCTTTATCTGTTCTATTCTCTTTGCCTATCTTGTTAATGAGAAACAGTTAATAATGCAGAAAGTTCAACGGACGATTATCAAACGAACGACATATAAAATGACAGGTAAACAGGTAAACTGTTCTGATTAATCGAAGTATCTTGGTAAAAGGCGTCGAACAGTTTAGGTTCACGGGCAACGTGCGTGCGTATGTACACGCCGCGTAACACCGTTCACCGCGAATACTTAATAAGCCTGACACCCATCCCGGTACGGGTTTATATAACGCAAAACCGAGCACACCGCGACAACGTCGACGCACTAGATGTTAGTTGGGAAACGAAGGACAATATCGTTCCCAGATATTCGTAGAAAATAACGCGCACGAAAGCCACGCCGCGATTACCACGGCGACGAATCGCGAACAAATTGCAGTACACGCGTATTGTGCAATAAAACCTGCCTGCTGCGACGCGTCGCTCGTGAGAAATTCGTTTGCAACTTTCCACGAAAAATCGAACATCGAGAACGCGTATTCCGATTAAAGTTCAACCCGTCCACTTATTATTCGTTTTGTAGCTACACTTTCTTAGGGCACACTACACTTTACTAGACTGGAGACCTTGATGAATTTATTAGGAATTTCAATATGAAAAAATAAAGCATTCGTTATATCTAGAGGAAAAATCAGATGTATCTTGATGTATGCATCAAAATTTGAATTTGTATAAATATTCACTATCTCGTTGTTACGTTTCTTTCGAGATTAGAAAAATGGTAATTTAACTTGAACGTTGTATGAATAAGGTGCTACAATATTAAGAATTTAAAAAGATGTGTATGTAACTTGAAATTTATGATTTACAGCGGATACTAAACTTCAATCTCAGGAACTGAAATAAAATTTAAAATTAAAATAAAGATCCTCGAATATGACCCTAAGTGAGTAGATCATAGTTTGCCATATGACTCGATATTAAAAGTGGTCGTTGGTCGCCTAAATGAGAAAACCAGCAACTAGCAATTGTCAGTGGAATCGAAATTCAACGAATTGAACTTTCATGCCGGCAGCGGTGACTTTGCTTTAAATACGATCTACCGAACAAGCGTTTGGTTGGTTATTATATTAAAAGGAAAAGAAACGAATAGAACTGACATACAGTAGAACGTGTAGGCGTTACGCGATAGAAGTAGTGCTACACGGCTCGCGTTGAAAAACGATTTCCATAATTCCGTAGCTCCAGGTTGATTCTCGAGAAGCCGGTAAACCAAGCCACCTGTAGGCCGTTTCTCACATTCGCGTTTCATAATTCCTTCGCCGTCCTAACGTTTACGAGCATGGACCGCGATTGCTTCTCGAGGCGTAAGAATCCTAGCTGGAATTCCAAGTTTATTACTCGAACTACGATAAATCTAGGATTTACTACTGTGAATTAAACTGACAAACCTGTATAAGATTCTATGCTAAGTGTAAATTACTTGTTAGGCATCGTGAAAGATTTAATTCTAATTTACTACGAAGATTTGTATGTTTTAAATAAAACAACACGAAGAATAAAGAAGGATTTTCATTCTTTGCTATCGTTCAGAGTAGAATTTCATTTCTCTAATAGATTATATAATAGGAATTCATTAATTCTATTCACTATTCGTGATCTTTCATTCTTATAAAATAGAAGTTCAAGTTCAGCCAAGTAGATTCAGTCGAGGAGAATTCATTTAACCACTGACACCGATTCAACCTTCGTCCCAATAAATAAAGTTCGAATAAAAAAAAAAACTACAATGTATAATATATAAGACAAAAGAACGAAGCATTACAAACAGCCTATGCCACAATAATCAAGTTATTAATCTCAAGATTAAGTACAAGACAACCTTCTCAATTAACAGGTTAAATATTGACCAGCTGAATACTTATTGGCAAGCAGAATATTTTGCAATATACTCTTGTGTAACATTACCGATTATCTAGAACTTTGATCGGCCTTATCGATATACATCAATATATAGAGTTAATGTATACACATTAATTCACAAATATTAGGAAGGAACTTAATCATAGGAGGAAGTTACCCTGATTTATGTATCGCGTTCACCTTGCAGGGATTCGATGGTGAAACTTAAACAGAAAGCGGTTTGCGAAAGGTTAAAAACAAAGTAACCGTTTTGGGAAACGCCGCGTTTAAATCAAAGAGATATAATTGATTGTCCGCTCGAGATCTACCGTTCGAATGGATTTCATGAATGCATCTCGTAACGCAGATGGCAAGTCGAAGAAGCAAGATACGATCCGTGTCGATTCAGCCTTCGTTATCGATCATTTACATAACATCGCGATATCTCTCGGAACTGTGGCCGCGATCTTTAGCGTGAACCTACAATTTAGAACGTACGCGTTTATTTCATCATTGCGCCGCGCGCGTACACCAGAACTTCAGAGTTGCAACTCGATTCGACTCGAGCAAATGCCGCGTGTTCCACTCGCGTGACCAGTCATGCACGACGATTAAAAACGGAAAGCTGGTGAACGAAATTAGTCATTTGAGAAAAATTCGTAAAGGTCGACAACGTGTCAAATACTTTTTAGAAACATGATTTTGTGCTTTTGATGGATTAAACATATAAGTAAATTGAGCTTTTTGCAAATTTTCGACTAGAAACATAAATTGAAATGAAATTTTACATTCTCGACCGATTGGAAATATGAATAGAACGAAAATTCATATCTTCGACTGAAGATCTAAATGTAACAAAATTATGTATTTAAATGCGTGCATATTACAAAACTGAGAATCAACATATACGTTAGAAACGTATTGACCTTTGAATAGAGGCAACTTCGTTCAGCAAATCCAGTTAACATGGATAACCTTGGCATGTTAAATACGGAATTAAAATAATGGTCGACACGTTTCCACGGCGTCGAATTTTTTATCAAGATCGTCCTTTATCGTCCATGCGCGATTAATCGTTTTCGCATTTGTTAACCGAGAAGTGTTAGTGTCGTCAACAGTGGACAGTTATCGAGCTATGAACGGTTGAGTATCTGTGTCCCTGGAAGATTAGAGTACTAATTAATCAGTGTGTGAAAACCATTCTCAGTCGTTGACCTTAAGAGGAACTTACGCTGGTGCGGAATCGACGATTTCACTTTCTATCTTGATATTTGGAAGGCTCGTTTACTTGCTCACCAGTCATCAATTGACAACACGATTGTTTATTAGCGGATTAGATAAAATTCGAAGATATCCAAAACCATTAAACGGACTAGCCAAGAATCTTCGTTGGATTTGTTAAGTCAAGGTGTGGTACAAGGTCATCGATCAACCGAGGGGAAAAGCTGGAGTGTTTTCGTCTAAGGTCGAAGCAGAGAAATCGATTTTGCAATATGAAGTGCTTTCTCTTGTTGCATGCAAATGTCGCCTCGGGGAAGGAATTCACGAGATCGCGACATTGATTCGTGCAACACTCACGGGTGCTTTATTGTGACAGCGAGTTACTTTGAGAACAAGATCGTCAATAAGAACAGGTGTTTTTCTCATTAATTATTAAATAAAAGAATGCCTGACAGCTTTACAGAATGTCAAGTACAAATTATGTTGACGAACAATGAAAGTATTAAGTATATTTTCGTGTAAATAAGAGATAAAAATTGATTTGCGATTGCCATCTATAATTCACAAACAATCATTGAATAACGATGACAGCGACAACGGTGTAATTATATAATTCGTCTTGTGCTGCTTCATTAAGGAAACAGATTTCATTAGATTGCGTGATTGAAGCGACGCGTGTCGAACTTTCATTCTCTGTTTTAAGGCGCCACGACGTGACAGTTTTCTAACGGTCCTGCTGTTTCCAATTTACAAAGACGCCTATCTGCTTGCCTAAATTTACAGGACCGTATACGCAAAAGTCTTACATCACCTACGACAGTAATTTTGCAATACTAATTGATCATTTTTTTAGGAAATATTAATCATTATGTAGAAACAATATCCCCTTTATGGTATCATGTTTGTAATTTTCCAAAATGACTTGAGATGAGCCATGAGAAATAAAGAATATGAAATAGATATATTTGATAATTATTAATACTTTCATAGCAAATATCAATCATCGATAATTCCCGAATTCAATATTTAACAAACAATAAATTTTAGATTCAAGGTATCTTCACATCCATCCGTAAAAACAAAACATTTCAGTTTCGTACACGATCTTAGTATTTGCCCAGTACTGTACATTAACCTAACCTACACGACACCATTTATAGACCGCTATAATCTTACTTTCAAAGGATGATCATTATACGAGAGCCGTAAGAACCAGTATTGCCATATTTTCACACACGTTACTCGCGTCCAAGCAATGATCACTCCGTGTCTGATCATGACACGCCGCTTCTACTTCAACGGTCACCGCCGCGACGTGTATTAGACGCGTCGGTTCTCGAGACCGAAGAAAGCAAGAAGAAACAGACTCGAAGAAGGAATATACATTTATAGGAGAGATAAGGTAGGCAAACGTCGTTTGCAAGTATTAGATCTGACGACACGCGTTTGCCTCGATGTCACAATTTCGGAACGTACTCTTCATTTACGTTCTAAATGCAAATGGACCAGAATCGATCGTTTCCAAATGACCTAGAGAAGGTTTAAAATCGACCAGCAACAAGTTCCTCCGGATTCGGCGAAGCGTGCTCGTGACATTTCGCGACGATGACGGAGGATGTGGCGGCGCCGAGCATCGTCATCGGCCATAGCTATTATCACGGAGTAAACGTACTCGGGATCGAGGCAGATCACGAGAAACGGCTGGGAGACGCGTAAATAATTTGCAAACAGAATTGCCTCGCTGTTATGAAATCAATGGATTCTCGACTGGTTTATTTATAGCCTGGCGCGTCGCGTTGATTTATGAATTTATACACAAGCTTTTTCTTTCAGGTAGAAAAGAATTTCAGAGAGTTGGATCGGACCAGGGTGTTCGATTGGTTTGCGACTCGGTTTGAGGTCGACGCCGCGGGCAGTGCTCGCGATAAATGAACGAGATCGATGATAAAGCATCATGAAGTTATCGATCGCGATAACGATGAATCTCGCTTCGATCGATAATATTCCTTTGCGCAGAGAAGTAGAAAGCTGTCGAAAGTTTGGAATTAAAAACGTACGAGCAGGATTTCGTGTATAGTCTGTTGCTGGATAAACGAAATGGAAAGTTCCCGTTACGATGTGTTTGTTGTTTAGAAGTATCTTAATTCTCTTGAGAAACCGACAATGATGAGAGGTCGAGCGTTTAATTCGCGATTAAATATTTCATTTACGAAACAGGAAGATTGAACAATTGGAGTGAAGAAGACAACAACGATTGTTACACTCGCTGACTCTCCCATTACATGTGACAGATTATGTGGACGGTACTCGACCAGAGGATAATGAAGACAAACGACTGGCGAATTCTGCTAAAGAAAAACAAGGGAAGAGTAGCCAAGCGTGCAAATTACTCGGACTAATTAAATTTGCGCGCGTACACCCAGTGACATAACGTTGACGCATCGCGACGAAGACAAACGGTGCCATGGTTCACCTGGAAAGCTTGGATTTAATTATACACCGAGGATGAAACAGAGGTTAAGTGTTCCATTCACCCACCAGCAAATCGACGATTCAACTAAAATCTGAGAATTTTTCAAGCTAAAGGAATAATCAGCCATTCTTCAACGAAGAAAGTTTGAAAATTATACTGTAATTATATGGGTCCCTAATAGTTTCTTAAATTGATTACTGTTCCAAACATGTTCATCTTTAATCATACATATTCAAACATCAATATATTCGAAGACAATAAGTACAAAAATCATAAGACAAAGGTACTCGTAGGATAATCAAGAACCACTTAAAGCGTTTGCTGGGAACCTTGACCAACAATCGACGAACAATAGAACCTCATTTATTGGAACGACATTTTATTTGGTATCTGATTGAATAAACTGCAGATTGAATCTATACACAGCGAAGAAAGCTTAGATAGTAAACGACACTAAAAGACATCATAATTTTACAAGACAGAATTATAATTGACAAGAGCAATGAATATATGAATCATCTTTACGACGTAGTAAAAACTATCTAATACAAAACTTACTAGTATTCAAGCACATAAGTATCACTTCGAAACTTTCTTTCCTCTCTTGTTATATCTGAATTTTTCTTAACCAAACGCCAAATCACAGGAAAAATCATATAAATTCCAGTCACATACAGTGGCTTTAAAGTATGTAGACATTTACATTTACAGATATAGAAAATTCTTGTAGTTGTATTGAATGTGTTATATAAAATATTTTGAAATTTCATTAGCATTATAACGAGATACGACTGATTGGTGAAATTTTCAGCAACTTCGAAGCTATTTTATAGAAGTTGCAAGACATTTACTGGAAACATATGTATATTCTGTAAAAAAAATTAGTATATACAGTGTGAACAATTATTTGAAGTATTTATTTACTTCGATATAATCATGATAGCCCAGTCTCGTAACAATGCTAAGGAAATTTCTAAATGTGTTTAGTACAACATAATACATATATACAGAAAAAAATCTACAAGCGTTCCGATACTTTCGTCAGTCACTGTATACGTATAAACTAATTCCCGATATCACCGTGTTCTTTTTACAAAATAAATCAGTGGTATCGATATACGAGCTTCTGTTAATTTCTTCTCCTCAAATATATTCCGAAACGGTGCCAGGTGCGTTACGAAAGAGGCGGGTAGATTCGCAAACAAGGTCCCAGAGCTGGAGCTGGGTCGCAACTCGCGGAAGTGGAACGACGTGGCGTTTCGATTTTTAACAGTCCTTCGACTGCTCATGCAACAGCCACTACTGCTTATCCAAAGATAAGCGCGTTCGTTCTGCTGGTGAAAACCGTAGAACGCGTACGCACACTACGCTCGAAACGATTCGTATACGTGAAACAGACATTCGCCATCAGGAAACGGCTTTCTTCCTCTCCTCTGAACGCTTCTTTATTTTACAGACTCTCGAAGATTCTCTCCGCATAACGACTTTCCTTCTCACCGGTTGCCTATTCAGCGACCGGTATTTGTCAAGAGCTCGTATACGAGACAAACATGCTTTCTTGTTATTGTGAAATTTCAACAGGGTGGAGGAACTAGTATGTTTAAAGGTTATTAGAGGAAAAAAAAAGAGCAGCAAATAATTAAATATAAGGAGAAATGTCCTATAGCCACAGGTTACAAAATTAACCCTGAAAGAAATACAAGTATTTCATTATGTCAATGTAGAGTTCAAGATAATTGAGAAACAATTCAGCATATATTCGAAACTTTCCAAAATGTTTGCAATTCCTTTCAGCGAGAAATGTCAAATGTGCAACGCACTGAATAGAGCATAAAGAGGAACGTTCTTTTCTCTGAAAAAAATTGCGATAAAAGTCTGACTAGAAATAAATAACTATCTTGAATTCCGAGATAGGAATACGCATCTATACAAGGTATGAAATCGGAGGATGATTTAATTGTTTGTAACCTGGAAAATGAGCCTTAGGCGACATTTTTGTACAAGAACTTTTTTCACTGTCACGAGACATTGATATTTAATCAGGATATTGTGTTGTCTTTAAATTATTGGACTCTTTACTCTATTAAACACCGGATATGCTGGAACGACTGCAACAAATATCCCATAACGAGATCAAAGGTGCTCAGTCATGCGTGCAATTATAATAATGACAGGTGTATCTGATTTCGATTGATCGACCTATTTTCGATCGGTTTGGTATCTGTTAATTGGCAATCGAAGCGACCTCGTGGAAGGAGGAAGGTCAGAAGAACGCTTTAGACCTAACTAAACGATTCTTGTTACACTTTTCACGCTTCTTCGAGACACGAGGACAAATCGTAAAAAATACTTGGGACATAGAACAGGGACCTTGTCGTCACGGAAGCAACCTGAAACCGGCGATGCCTGTACGATATTCAGAACTAATTGCGTCCGGGATCATTAAAATCGTTTGAAAGCCATCCCCGTAACATGCACCAATGAATATAGTGAATATAAGCGACGAAATAATTACTTTGCGATCGCTATTCCATCTAGATAGCCGCCAAGGCTATTAAACAGGCTCGCTAGAAATCGGTGTAGAAGCTTCTTCCACTCGTCGATCATTTTAATTCTCGCATCATTTCGCGTCAAACATTTCACTTTGAACGTAACATCATTGGTTCGCTAGGAGAGTGATACAATTATTGCGAGAAAATGTTTTTGAAGAAGTCGGTTTGAAATGGAAAGTTGTTAATTACCCAACTATTTAGCAATGGTTAGAAAACTATTTTAGCAAAAGATTCGTTCCCTTTTACAATTTATAATTTCATTTTTTTAATAATTGTAAAAATTCAATGAATTCTATCAGTTTTAAACTACAAGAAATATTTGCACCGTCTTTCTATTAATCTCATTAATTTAATGAGCTTATTATTACATAAATTGTAATATTTATTAGAACCTATTAACATGATGGGATAATTGACTGACTATTTAAATGCTTCCACAGCCAGTTCTTGCAAACATCTCCGGATATATCACTCTTCTATCAAACCTATGATACGTATGGAATTCAATACGGTCTCGTTAACGAAGTCTCTAGAATCTATTCTAAATCCCGTATATTATTCGCCATGAATCTTCGTCTTCGCTGTGCACGACAGGAGGCGCGCAACGATTTCACAGACGGTAGAATCTCCCTTCGTAACGCTCGCTCGAGCTCTTTCATAATCCACGAGATGCCCGCGTTCTGTCTAGTTTAGAGGCAACAGACACACGGAGTCTCAAGGACGAGAATGTTCGACCATTACAAATGATTCGATGAAAATATCGAAAGTCAATGCGTATCTCCAATATCGATGGGCAGATTATCATACCAAATATCAAAGATCGTGATACAGTGAGGGCAGAGACTTCTGTCCTTTTTTTTCATTCGACTTCGCCGTTGAGACTTCTCTTTCCTATTGGAAGAACCGCCGTGGATCTCGCGGTAAACAAAGTGAAGCATCGTGCAATAGTCGATGTAATGAGCCCAGCTCGCGAGTTGCAAAATATGTAGACGATCGTGGCAAACGGGCCTTAGATTTATGTTTTCTGTGAGGCAACGCGGCGCGAGATCGGCGTGAAAATGGGCCGCGCTCGAAGACGCCGTCGCGGATGGAAATGAGACCATGTCGAAACTTGTGTATTATTAAAATTATTGCCTCCCTAGGAAATCTTTATAGTGGCAAATGATAGGTTGTCGGCTGGGTTGTTTTTCCGATATGAATACGAGTTCTGAGTTACCCTCTTCTAGTTCTTTAACGAGATAAGGAGCCCTATTTTAATTTCGTTCGCCTTAAGGAAGAATGCTGAAATGATTAATTGGTAATCTCACAATAATCTCAAAACGATCCTACTTCCAAGAAATATTTTCACATTGTGTGTTTAGATATTCCATTTGTGCTAATACCAACTTCTAAATTGCGAGGAGCGTAAAGGTAAACTAATATGCAAAGGGTAACAGATCCAGGTCTTTGTAATTTCCTCACTACGAAACATGGAGATGTTTAAATGTCACGTAACGTTCTAACAGCATAATCGTAACGTAATACTTAGCTCACCTGGTGACACGTAACGTGTTTGTAAATACATACGTATTAAAGAGCAATAGAAACTGCTTTAAACAGGTCGCTGTGATTTGGTTAATAACAGCATTTACGAAAATTTAAAGGTATATTGAAGAAATGACCGATAATTATCGAAAGTTGTTGAGTCAAATATTATATTCTTTCGTTAATAACAAACTTTCTATTCGTTTGTTTATCAACTGTATAGCCAACTTGTTGAGATACCTCTATCATTATAAATAATAATAATTCTCTCAAGAAATATCAAACATTGGAAAATACTAAATGTCAGAATAAGATTTCGATCGAAAAAATGAAGAACGGTTTAATTTTATTACCAGATATATTATACAAAATATTCAAGATTGAATAGATCGAGGGTGAACGAGCGGAGGTGCAATGTGAAATCCGGTTTGCCGGATCGTAGGTGTCGAATAGAAGAAACAAGCTCATTCTATCCTCAGCAAAGCCGAAATGACTCAAGATATTCATGAGTGTGTATTTTATTGAAATTCCTTGTAAATATCGTGTCTTTTCGTGGAATTAGCGGTGCGTTCTTATAAATTGTCAAACAACGCTTTCTTTCGCTGTGAAACGTGACTATCCAACGTTGGGAATCCCGGGTGATTACGGAACTACTTTTAATAAAACGGGTTGTCGATTTTGAGTTTATAAAAATTTGCTCCAAAAAATGTTCATATCTTTCCATAACGGGGAAAAGGTAGAAATAATCGAACTAGATCTCAGGATATCATAAAATACGTGACGTTATAGAAACCTGGCTTGTAAAATCCTTTATTTCTTTCTTAATTGTCCCTGTTTTAATTACGTCATATAAATTTGACATGTAAATTCCATTATTGTTACTAGGGACTTAATCTCTGTAAAAAAAATTTCCTATCTAATTATTCCTGTCTTAATTACATTATATAAATTTATCACACGAATACCGACACCTATTATTACCAAATATTCCATCGTTACAAAAAATGAAGAAAGTTGTACATTTTATTTTCCATCTAATCCCTCATATTATTTCTACTATTCCACCATTTTCTCCATAATTATCTCTATCTTAATTAAATCGTATAAATTCGTCGTGCGAATTCCACTAGCATCACCGAATGATCAATTACTCCGAAAATGAAAAAGAAACAATGTCTAAAGCCAGGTGGCTTGAAACTTCAAGAACAGCCATTCCTAAACCGATTCGTTCCTCTTCCTCGAGTTTCACCGATGCGATCCGCTCGCTCGCGAAAGCGATCTGCCACGGGATGAACAAGGTCAAACCACGGAATCTGTTATCGCTACCTTGTAACATATATCTTTTTATGATCGTTCACGCATCCGCGTGCGACGCTCGTTAGACGCCAACTTCTCTACCCGTTCGCGGTATCGATAACGAGAAAACGTACCTCGAGGTATCGACTGACGTGGCGCTCCTGGGTGATGATCCTCGACCTGCACAGCTCGCGTTCGTACAACCGGTTAACGAATATTCAAGCGATATTCCAAGACCAGTGTTAAATTCCAACCGAGTCACTGGCTTCTTGGCGGACGTATTTTTTGTATAGCCGACAAGAGCCGGGACGAACAAAACATTCACGAGGAAGCAATAAAAAGCGATGACTTCTTAATGTTCTATCAGAGTCTTCTCAAAATCGAGGAATGTTTTAAGGTTACTTAAAGATTGGGCAGATGAATTCTTCAGAAGAGGAGAACACGAGATGAGAGGGAACAAAGATCGATGACCGAATATATTCTGCCCTTGAAAGGAGATAATTTTTCTTAACGTTTCTTTGAAAATATTTGCCGACCGTTTAGCCATTCCAGTAATGTTAAATAGTTATATTTATCTTATAAAGATAATGACTTCGGAATAGATTAACAGCGATCCAAGCTACGAGAAACCTAGACAGCCAACAAGTTTAGTACAGAACCACACATGATCAACAATTATATTACTTATAATCATCAAATTATAATTATTGTCATTGTTGTGTGCTTAAGAAAATAGGTTACGCCTCTTCTTCTTCCACTGAAATACCAAGACAACTTTACGAAACACATTAATCAAAAAATGTGACATCAGATAAAGGAGAGTGGGGAATACCCAGAACTCAAACTCACATTCCTCAGAAGACGTTAAAACTCAAATCACCGAACGTATATCTCAATTATTCTGTAACATACTTTAATATATTGATATATCACAATATTTTAACATGTCGCGATCAAGAAATCATCTTCATTTCGAACATTTATTTGTTCGAAAATATCCACAACTGATCTTAAAAATCCTCCCATGACCGATCGTTACTTTTCACCACAACGATACTCTCTGTCAATGTAATCGTTCTTGATACATGAAGAGATTAATCAAAATCGTTCAACCCCTCGAGATGATACAGAAACAACGAAGGGAGAACGAAAAAAGAGTGGCGAGTTTCAGAGTGTCGCGTTACCCGGTCCCAGCACAGGTGCAGCGCTTCGAGGCTGACCAGTGTATTGAATTCCACAAAAATTCTTAACGACGCCTCTCTTTGAGCGTCGCCCAGGCCATTCTCTCTGTCTTGGTCTCGGTTCCCGCTCGGGTGCACGGGTTTTTCTTCTTGCTCCGGCTCGAGTATCCGACTCTTTTGCCTCTCGCATCGTCTCGAAAAATTTCGAGATATACCAGCTCGGCAACGAATACCTGTCACCGAGAACGCGCCGTCGGGTATCGAGATTCAGTTATGAAACTTCGATTCCGACAAATACGGCACCATTCTCCTCCATTGTCTAGGAGCTTTGCGCAATTTCACTCGTATCTTTTCATTCCAGCCTATGTAATTTCGCCAACGAATGTCTTTCAAGTATCTTTTATAGCGATTTATACGATATGTCGTATTAATTGTTAGGTTCATGTTTTGATACTTTGCAGTCTGACGATTTCTTGATGGAATCGATCAGTGATCTCCGTAGTCCTTTGCAGTGAAATTTTTCGAAAGCAGAAAGTTATATTTCGAAATGTTCATTGACAACGTTAATGATACAGTGGTCTTCTTCCTTTTATATCGGCGAGAACAATTTGTAAAATGTCAATGTTGCTAAAGAGATATCAGTAGATTATTCAGAGTTAAAATGGAGGATTCAAAGTTGCTTGACTTGTGTTCGATTACTGAAGTAAGTTTAAGAGATTAGGCAATCTTCTTCCAATCCTAATAGCTTTATTCTGTGTTGATAATTCACGAATAATATCGTATCAGGGATCTTTTATCAAGTTTCCTATTCTACCATTATAAAAATCTCATTGTTTTAAACAGGATCCTCAAAGGATTACTTATAGAGCGACCTAGTAGTATAATTCTCCAATTATATCATCGGCTAAAGAAACTATTATCTTTGTCAAATAATAGAACTGTGTAATTCTGACCTAACACAAAATGTCCCTCAAATCATTTAAGACAAAACTAATCCTCGTAAATCATGTAATATATGCATCTCTGATTGAATCAATCTCTTAAAGACCTAACAATGGAACGAACAAGAGACTCCAAGACTAAAAATACCAGGTGGTCGGTGCTCCGGCGAGTCCCGGAAGATCCGCGAGGCACCGGCGGCAAAAATGCGGTGCAAGGCTGCTTCCACGTTATTTTCTGAATCGGCCACGCCCGACAGGACACATAAATCGTGGGTCGGCTCGCGTTCCATTAGAGACTCGATACTTCGATCCGTATCCGAGTGAAAAAGCGACTCGAAAAAAGAAGCAAGCCGAGTTCGGACCTTGGGCGGTGGCCAGTATGCGGCGAAGGTAGGCCACAGGTTCGGTGCGAAACGCGGCTGATTTACGTGCGAAAATGGCCAATTAACTGGCGTAATCGACGTGCGTACGCACGAGCCGAGCCAACGGGCCAAGCCAGTGTCAAAGTCGCGGAAATGTTCGCGCTGCTATCCCCGGCTTGGCCCTGAAAACGTTTCGCGGCCGTACACCTCCAGGCATGCTTCAAGAGTCGAGGAAACACACGACGACACGATGAGACAACGACGAAGACGACCAAGATGCGACCAGAGAATTACATTCGAAGCAACGAGCTGCACAGAGGAATTCGAGAGCACCAGCGTTGTGCAACGATCAAACCGGAATATCGGGAGCTTGGTCCCCCGAAAATCTTCCTTCGAGCTCCGAGTGGTAGCGCAATCGACGAGGACTCGTTCGGCTCTGAACGTTGCTACGTTGCTCCATTGCAAAGTGCATCATTTTTGTTCGGAATGAGAGTATTATGTGTGAGGGCGTTTAATATTATTTGGTATACTCAGTAATAGTTTGTTAAAATGTCCAAAACTCGAACTGGGATATGTGAGGAACTTCAGTTTCTTGAAACCCTTCTGAAGAAGCTCATAATGCTACTAAGTTATTCGCCGAATAAATCATATTTGGCACACAACAAATACAATGGTGTGTAAATTCTTGTTAGTCATGTGATTATAGAGAAGAACACATAAGATGACGTGAATGAGGGTTTGAAGAGCATAGGGGTAAATTAGAGTTCGAAAGCCGCAAGGATAAATAAAAGTCTAAAGAACAGAATAAAGATGAAGATTCGGTACAAAATAAAATATTTCTGGAAGGTATATGTCTGTTGTGAGGAAAATATTACAGAAAGATTACTCGTTCTAAGAACCATTCATCGATAACCACTCCTCTTCTATTCTCTTCTCTCGTTTGAAGTGAACTCGATCGAAGCGAAGAGTGTGCGATTTAGTTAGGTCGCGGTACATCATCCCCGCTGGTATTTCGATGCGGTGAAACGCGCGATACGGATACCCGCAGATGGGACCGAGCTAGAACAATAAGCCATTGCGACAGCCTTTCGAAAACAACGTTCTTTGGTATGTAAAAATGGCTTATGACGCGAACACAAGGAAACGAGCGAATGAATACAATACTTGGTTAACGAGAAAGTCTATGTGTCCAAAGTTCGCAATTGTTTCGTCGGTTAATTAGTATATCATCGACGTACAATTTACACGATTGTAAAGTAGAATCGTATCAGTAAAAAAGACTAGATACATTTGCAAAGAACGTTCGCTCAGGATATAATACAGCAGGTTTAAACAGCTATTTAATCTGCTGATTGGTCAATCGAATCGGACCACGAGCCTGTTCGTCGAACAGATGAAACTCAGATAGCGTGGTGAATACATATAGAGTAATGTTCTGTTGGCGAGAGATAAACAACACGCGGTTGCAGGTGGAGGACATGCGGGCGAGGCAGAAGCGTAATCGCCGCGACATTATCGCTTATGCAATCAAAGCTTCACGTCGATTTACGTTGCTTTCAGATCGAGGCGACGGCGGCTACGACAGCAGTAGCGGGCAGCCCGCTTTCCTGGCACATCCCAAGGCCGTCCTTGGTGGGACGAAGCGAGAGGGATAGCGAAAATGGTAGCTGGGCTCATCATCTGCACCCAAACTCGCCATCCAGAGGATCCACTTCGTCGCAAGGATCCACTGCCAGTACACACGTAAGCGTGCATCGATAGATCATTTAGTTGGAGTTTAGAAGAAGTTGAAGAACGTAAATGAAAAGCTAGTTGAAATTAATTCTTGGTAGCTTAAAAATTATAAAGTAAATGTAACACACCTATGACTACAATTAGACTTACTTGATGAGTGAAGATTTATAGCAAATAATATTCATAATTTTCAGTCAGAGTCACTGGAAAAACAGTTATGAGAAAATAAGATAATATAAACTGATACAATTATAAGGAAAAACATGAGATCCTTTGAAGGAATATTGAGCACCCTACCTTGATATTTTTACAGTTAAATTATCCTCGTGTAAACAGATTTAGATTTCTAAAATTGTAAAAGAATTCAGAAATCCTAATAAATGTTAAAAGGAAGTACAATTAATGTAATCAATAAATGCAACCATTGAAGCTAAACAAATAAATGAAAAGACTAAGTATCAGAAATCTCGAGGTTTAAGAAGTCTTAGCAACCCCACAAAATTCAATTAATATAATCAATAAATCTAATGAATCATTAAGGGCAAGACTAATCATTCAGAAGACTGAAACTAACCAATTATTCAATTTCAAGTAGAAAGTTCAATAACCGAGCGATTAAATAACATTCTTGTATTACAGAGTGCCGCATCGGGCACGTTACTTCTGACAGCCGCTAACCTAGCCAATCTCGCGGCGATTCATCCGCCTACGGTGACGGCGCCGAAACAGATGGACACCGCATCGGTTGCGAGCAGCACTCACTTCACCGTAGTGAACGGCCTAGGCAGACCGACGACCGTTTACAGGAAGTCCTGCTGCGCGAGAAATCAGCTCACTGTGCTCGTCTGCACGATGAGCTTTCTATTCATGGTCGGCCTGCTTCTCGGGATTCTCTACATGGAAAGTGAGTACTACTCGTAGTGATGTTAATTGATTCAAAAGCTACACTTCAGAGGCTCTTCAATCTTTTAACAATGCTACCCATACCGAATGTTTTTAAGTCCAGTCTCCACCAGTCTCCGGTGCTTTTTGCTTCTGATTACAGTGAGAATTCGCGACAAGTACCACTAGGCCGATAAAAATTGGCGAATGCAGCGATCGTGGGATCATCCTGTAGAAGACTATGCTAACGACGAGACAGAAGAATGCAAGCTGCGAGTCAACATTGAGATGTTCAAGAAGAATGGAATCAGGGATGAATCGATCTCTGCGAATCATTTGATGTTAAGATTCTCGATCACAATCGATGGAATTATTCGTATTTATAATGTACATGTATATTATCACTTAGAGCGTTAGGACAACTCGATTAGACGTTCTCGATCAGAGACAAAGTTTCAAAGGCTGTATTGCACCGTATTTGGCGTGCAGTACGTGAAAACTCAGTAATTACATTCATGTAATGAGCTAGCTTTAGGTAAGGCCGTATAAATAGCACGAATGCGATCCTAACTCCTAAATTGAGCCACTCGATTATCTGGCGAGGAGGCCGATCCGCGTCCTTCGAAATTAGATCAATATTTCTTCTACTATCCTTCCCTTTCTATAATTAAGATCAGACGATGACGTATTAAATAAAATGTACGAATCGTCATTTCTTTGAATCGATTTGTAAAAATGATTAATTTAAATTAAATTTAAATTAAGATGTTTCTGAAATGTAAATTTCTGGTTTAAATCTAATTTAAATTAGATTTAACGACGATGAGATTGTAAAAGGAAAATATTAATTGTAAGCTAAACAAGTCGTCGTCCAGCGAAACATTTCGTAGGTCATACGCACAAGTACTTCTTCGATTAACGTTGACGGTTCGGAACAATCGACGAGATGGGAGTAAGATAAGCGGATATGTATTAATTTTTAGGGGTCGTTATTTAATTGTTACTAACAGAAAGAACGCTTGAATCAAACCTGGATTCCGCATGCCAGGGTGTCGTGTTCCAGGGAATGTACGGAAAAGCAATGGGGAGCGATCGTGTCGATCGCTGACCCGCAACTGTGATATTACTTGCGTATTAATTAATCGTCGATTCAACAAGAAACTGTCGAACCATGAAGAAAATCAGGATGTGTTTTATTTCATCCCCTGTCCCTTCTATCCTCCTAATATTATTACATATTGCGATACTCTATTTGCTTCTTCTCTTTTAGTTAAAAAACAAATATATGTAGAAAGATATTTCGAACAGTGATAGACGAAAAAAAAGTACTTTCTAAGACTGCATAATGCATTATTGTTTAGTTATTATCGTATCGTTAGATATTCGAAAAAGTTCAGTTCTAAAAACATACGGTAAAATATAAAACAAATAAATTAGAACATTTTATATTTTACGATTTTTTCCGAAGTTAAACGTGATAATCTTTAAGAAAATAGAAGGTTATCCTACTAAATGGTATCAACAAATACATTACATAATTCTAAATATAAGAGATTACAAGATTGACTTCCTTTATACTGTGTATTAATAAACATTCTGCCATTTTGATGTCAAAAAAATATTTCCCAGCATAAGAAATCGAAAATTTATTTACATGCATGATATTACTTACCTCCAAATCCTGAAGTGTCTGAGTCCATCTGTAATTGGGCAAATCTGCTCCATTTCCACTGTTAGGCCGAAGTTTGTTCTTTTCCTTTTCATCTTCTTCCTCATCTTCCATGTCATCCTTTTTACCATGATGCGCATTATCACCATTATGCGCATTATGACTATTATAATCATTATCACCACTTGGACCAGGAACAGCAAGTGATTCTTTTGCCGATTTCTGTAACCAGAACCGCAAAGTACAATGAAAAGAATTTCTTTAATATAATCTCAATTTTGCTAATCATAATTGCATACCTTATTGTCTATCTCTTCTTGTAACTTAACAGCCTGTTCATCAGTCAGTTCGACAATCTTTGACTCTGAGTAGAACTTTTCCTCCTTAGCCTTTTCTTCTTTCTTCCTCTTTTCTATTCTTTCTTTGCGACGTCTCTCTTGCTCTGCACGCTCTGCCTTTTCACTAGCTGCTTTGGTAACAGCCGTAGCTTCGTGCTTTTTAAATTTGCTCATAACAAGCTACAGTCAAATACGAAGATGGTAATGTGAATTATAAAATCCACAAGAAGTGATGAAATCATTTACAACATGACATAACATTGTTTAAGGTCATAGACGAAGAACAATTACCTTCTCTGCAGCTCCTTCCCCTCCTCCCGTATAGAAATCCGTTTTCCTCGCAAGAAAACTGAAGATTGTGTCTAGAAGCTACAAAGTAAACCATATTTCATTAATACTTGGAAAGTTATTTTGAAAATAACGATGTCTCTCCATGTAAAACATAACCTAAGCTGGCGACGAAACAAGACTCACCTCTTGCACACCGCCTTCGTGTTGCTGAGCCATAGCCAGCAACATTCCATCAAATTTCTCCTCGTTCTTTGTCATTTTTCTTCAAGATTAGAAGAATATTTACTTAATATCAACGAATAAATCACACGAAACGTTCACTACTGACGTTGAAAATCAACGCACTTTGTTGTAGCACGTTTTAATCAGAAACATCTCGAATTATCGACCAAACATAATTTTAAACGGTGCACGTGACGCCCTCTAGCGTAGAATACTGGTATTAAAGGGAATGCGTCGTTTTCCAATGATCTATGGATTATTTAATACTGTGTATCGACAAAGCATAACCTTTTTTTAGAATAAATTAAAGAATTAATATAACTAATTATTATAAAAGATATATCTCCCTCGATGAAACTCGGATGAATTAAGTAATTTACATATATAAAGCAAAAATTTCAAGTTTAATATTATTCGAAAGGAACGGAGTTTTTAAAAAAGAAATCGATGTTATGTGGAATGACAATTCCTTACGATCGCTGATACGCAACATTCCTTGAATGATGCAATATAAGAGATATAACTTGCAAAACACTCAAGTCGTTCATCGTAGAACCCTTCACTTTCCTTGCAAGCGCGCCCGCGAATCGTTTTCAATTTGATGCAAACGATAATCTCTTACTTCGGCGTCAAAACGTTAATGGGTTTCGCGTAACGAGAACGAAATTATTAACTGACCTGACCGAAAATTTATGCAAGGCGAACGTTGTAAAAAAGTAGGTTAAAGAAGTGAAAACAGCGTCCTTCGGGCGGGAATACATCGCCCGTTACAATTATTGCAAACAAATATAATTTTTCTTGCACCAAGATGATTCATTAGCGAAAGCAAGTGGATCTTTAAAATATGTGGAATTCTTGACGGTGTAAAATGAATAATCGGACTCCACTAGAGAATTAAAAATTTCCATTGACTGGATTCGATCGACTTTCAGCACAGTTCGTACGCGTTCCACACGTGCAGCTAATTAGGTTACAATTTCTACTTCATCATCGGTGTACACATTTTTCTTAAAGTTATGAGGGAATGGCACACGATAGAACAAAAAGATTTCCAAAATTAATTACTCAGACACCGCCTAAAATTGGACCTGGAACTTACGATATATCGGACTTGCCACAGCCTAAAAGGCATCTTGGTACTATAATTAAAAGTAATTCACGGTGTTTCAAAATCCTAAGTTATGGCATGAAATTCTTTCCACAGCTGATTGCTATCCCTTTCTCTCTGGATCAAAAAGGAGAACTATTGCTATATCGAGAGATGCCGAACGATTACCAGGGCCTGGCACGTACAATATAAAAGAACCTCAACGACATATACCAGAACGTAGTTTCTAAAAATTAAATCCATCGAGATTGGATTCAGCTAAGTCTTTGTGATGAAAGAATGATAAATTACAGGGCGGAGTCAGCATCGATTTTACAGATGCTAGATTTAAGGAAAAGATACCCGAAGGGCCAGGTCCAGTGGATTATCACGTAGCTACAGATTTAATTAAGTCACGAAAAATAAGATGTCATCCTGGCACCTGGAGAGGTCCTATAGGAAAAGTAACATATTTATTTAGTTTCTAAACTTGTGTATCTTTGTATGTCTTGTGTATTGTGAATCTTATATACTGTGAACTCATTTTATTTTGATAATAAATTGCAGCTATGGCTAACTCGACCCCCTCGTTCGATTATTCCAAATCCTACGTCAATTCCAGACAAAAATTACACGGCGTATAGTATCAACGAAAATGGAAGTTTAGTAAAGAATCCTCCCTTCAGAAAAAAAACAACTTTCTTTTACAACGTCCCACGAGGAGTAAGAATCTCTGTATTTTCTTCCACAAGTTCACGACCCAAATAAAACAATTTGTAGAATAAAGAAAATATTCAAAAAGAAAATATATAATTCTTAGGAAACAAATGCCACCACATTGCTCTACAAAGGAAACTTTTGGAGCAGAATGACAGGGAGAATCGAGCTTCCACCCTCACCGACACCGGGTCCTGGAGATTACGAACACGAAGCGAAGAAAACAGCCGCGCAAGCACAAGATGAAAAAGTAAGAGAAGCGAAGAGGATGAGTTCCTGGCAGCCTCGTTTCCTTGATACAATGTACAGAAAAAAAACCCAAGAGGTAATATCATATGGACATAAAATTATATTGAAGTATGTTTTTGAAATATTTCGCCAATTGGTGATGTTTGGAGTACACTTTTATAGAATTTTAATTTTATAGAATTTTCAAATGAATATAGAATTTTCCAGCCCCAAATGCGTATAACGTAAAGGGCAATTTCGAGAAATTCTTCAGGATCGATTGCAAGTGTGACCCTTACGTCACAGAACCACCCCCTTTCGGTCAAACTGCTAAGGTTCGGTTTTTCGAAACAATTTTATCAGGGTATTTTCGAGTTACAGAAATGTATATTTTGTTACAGAGATTCGAAGATAAAGCAGAATCCAATGTACCTGGTCCAGGTAAATACGATTCTCCTGTTCCAATAAAATGTACAGGCTCCATTTACCCTGCGCCATTTGGCACCTGTGTTGGTCGTTTTCCAAAAATTTCTGACGACACTGGGCCAGGTAAAACTGTTTTCCATTAAAAAATTTATTCATTATTATTTATTCATTATTATAAAATTTATTTATTATTATTATTTCCGTTATGTTTTCGACTCAGTCACTGGTCGAAATTGTTAGTATCTTATCGAGGAAGCGCGTTTCTGTTTTAGGACCCAGCGATTACCATTCGAAAGTCGGCAACTTGGCATACGAGTCAGAGAAGCGTTACCGGTACGCTTATTTAAGACAGCTGCAGCCACGGATTTATCTCGAGACAATTTCCTATCCAAACGAAGAGGATTATAATAATGCGTATTCTCCAGAGAAAACTGAAGAAAAGAAGAGTGCTGTTTATCATGCTGCTTTCAAATCTAAAACACAGAGATTCCCTAAAATCGAAAAGGTAAAGATTCTCTATTTTCTAAGTCTTCCTAACTTCGTCCGTTAATATAACTCGTAACAAAATAGTTACACAATGATAATCACAAAACTATAACAATTATGAAAGAAACTCAATGAATAGTATCATATTGAATCAAAACCAAACCATGTCAGATTTAATCCAGTCCTTTCTGTACTCAACGCGATAGCAAACACAGATGTCACCACCATTACATTCACTCAGCCAAACCACGTGAACTGGCAAAACCAAATTCTCCAAACAATTACGATATTAAAAAATGCTCAACAACTCCTTCTAAACCGACATTCTTCTTCATAAATCGTCCCCAACCATCTCTAAGAAAAAATGAACAAAAGGAGGAACCAACAACCCTTCCAAGAAACTTTGCCATAACTCACCCTCCACCCACGTGTCGTCACCATCGAAAAAGAAGACCAAAATTCTCTTTATCAAAGCTGAGTCAGACATCAGAAAGAACCAAGCACTTCCAGATTGGAAATGTTAACCAGGAACGGAGCAATTGCTTTAATGAGATCGTAGTGTGCGCTTCGAGAGCGAGTAGTCACAATAAGTCTGCGGTCAGACCAGATTCAGGGGATTCTTTCGTTCGTTGCCGGAAATCCATGAACCAGCCAAGGTCCAGGTAATCCTCGAAACGCAAGGTAATCAGGAGAGGTCGAGGTGAAATTAATGGCGGTGGATCGAAGCGATGCATCTGTACCCGGGGCGGTTCGAGACCAGGATCCAATTTGCCCGTTAATCGAGAGACCGTCGAATGCTGGTACGACGGTGTAGCCGCAGATAGGCCAAGATAGGACGGGACATAGCCGGAACAACGCGTGTTCCTGCCTCTGTCGCAACCGTCTCCTTTGAAGTAGCCGCGTTCCTCCACACTGAAAGGTGGAATCCTTCTGTGAGCCTTGCCTTTTGAGCGGCACGAAGTTCGCGTTTGACAGGTTGACACGCAGAAATTTCATTAAACACCGTTTTTCGGAGCCACTGTGCGCTCGGATCGAAGAAGTAGCTTGCGGTTTCCGGTCCGTCCACTTGGCTCGCAATTACGTTTAGAGGAAGTATCGGACTGAGATTAGAATCTCCACGATCGCAGCTGCAAATTCGTGGAATTTAACGAGACACAAAGAACGATACGAAGAACGATACTGCCGATAATTTTCTTTCATTTATTTATTTTTTATATTTGATAGAACTAACAAGTCCACTATATAAAGAAATTTTTCAACATTTTTTTTGACATACGAAGATTTATGTTACGCGTGGATGTATCTATAGGACCTAACAACCTCACGATCAAATCTTACGAATATCATGCAAAGAGAATTTAATTATTCTTAATTTATAATGATCGAAAGAGATGATAGAAAAGGAAACAATTATTTTAATAATTAAATTACCGAACTTATTATCATAATATTGAATTTATGGGTTTGTTACAATTTACTCTTCTAAACGAAGTAATAATTCTCAAGTGTTCTGATAGCTTTCCTAATGATTTTTCACGCTTGCTTCAATTTTTCTAACTGTCCTAATATTCATGGACGAGGGTGTATGTGCTCAGTACGCATCATAGTATTCGACAAACAGATCGGAGGAATTTACGCTAAATTTTAATAAATTCCGCGCGAATCTCGATAAAAGTGGATTTTGGAAGGGAAACAGGTTCGTTTTATACGGACCAGAAGTTATATGTCGCTTTTGTCGTACGAGATTATCGCGACAGGGCGATAAAACGCAGGAAGAAGGTGTCGTCGCGAATTCTTACGATCGTCGGATAAGGATGTCGGAGTGGAAGGAGGATGACGATGTCGTTGAGATTCAGGGACGACGGTATTTACATAACGTAGGGAAGCGTCGTAACTCGACAGCGGCGGAAATGACGTTCTGCCACACTCTGCAGGTCATTTCCACGTAGAGGCGCGTGGCCGACGTAGCCCAGAGAAATCACTTCCGGCTCGTTGAGCCGGAAATTCGAGCCAATCCCTGGCCTGGTATGTCGACCCACCCTCGAAACGCGGAACGTCGCTAGTATCGACCTTTAGTATTCATTTCTGAATCTCGAGAGATCGTTCGCTGTCGTTCGATCGAATTATCGTGAAGAAGACCGACGGTGCTTAATTGACGAACACTGATCAAATACTGGCAGGAAATGAATTTATGCTTGGTGATTCGAGTGTAATCGATTATGGGACAATGATAAAGATAATTCGACGAATGGCACGAAGAAATGCCAGCTTTCGCGAGCAAATGCCCGTGAAAACCTTTGCATTATCGGACGATTATCGGGAAATTCTTCTATTCTATATTTCTGTATCTTTAAAACGAACGATACTTCTGGATGAATTATTGAGAATTGATCTCTTTATACGTATATATATATGTCCTCCTGTAGATGAAGATGGAATAGCGTTCGAAACGATGCGACTTACGTATAAATCTAATCGACACCCTCCCTGATTCCAAAAATCACGGACCCTTATTATTCAATATTTATAGACAGCTCCCGATTCCGGCGCTTACGAGGTCTTAACGGCTTTCAAGGCAAATCGTGATAAATGTGATTTCCTCTGTCCCCGATTAGCTCCTCCCTTCGGGACTCGCAGCAAACGACTGCCGAAAAGTGCGCGTGACATCAAAGATATGCCAGGTATATACATCAAATCAATGTAAAAAATTCTAGCAAAATTATTTTTACCCATTAAGAACCAAGCAACGAAACAACGTTCAAAAGTTGTCTAAATTTTACAAACATTACTAAAACATAATTAGGGAAACGTAAATTATTGTCTTGTCAAGTAACAAAGAAATGTATCGGGATGATAGAATTCATTGGTACTTAATGAGATGTCCATTAAATCTATTATTGTGATAAATTATGCAAATATAATTTTTACCAGATCCAACCTATTATAACGTGACCACTGATATATCAGAAAATGTGAAGGGTGGTGTGATTCCAGAATCTGAGAAGAACACAGAAGTTTCATTCAGTCCGCCACCAACTCGCTACTGTGTAAGTTCTGATCGCTATATCAACGAAACTAACGGTATCGAATTATCGTAGCGTGTAGAGATGAAAACGATCGTCCTGTGGACGATTTCGAGGCCGTTGTTTTCATGGAACGACAGCGTAACAACGAAACGAAAATCGAAACGGCGCAGCGGCCGGCGGATGGCTCGCGTATTTTCACGTCGAAATTTCTATTCCGTTCTGTCGGTTCACGTATACGGTATTTACTTTGTTGTCACGGTCCAGGATATTGCGTGCTCGGTGCGCGCGCGGGAATAATACCGGATACTTCAGATGGTGATGTATGAGCCGCGCGTTACGAGATGGTTAGATGGGCCAGCGTCGGTCCGTATTACCTCTGTCCGACGTGGTTCCACCGTGCACGAAGCGGGGTTCGTAAATAGCCCGAATTGAAACGGAAGTCCTTCTTTTTCCCCCGTTGGACGTCTTTCGCGCACAACCAACCTGCGAGATGAATGTGTCGAGGGAATGGAAGTTCCGTGAATGTAAAGTTTGGAATTGTATCGTGCGCTGCTTGTCTGCCACGTCTTCTTTTAAAGGATAGAAAAATATGTTTCAGGTTCTATATATGTAATACACCTGGTGAGTAATGCAACTTCTTCGGTTCGTATGCTGGCAGATAAAAATTTTGAATCACTTTCTCAGTTTTATTTATCACGTCACGTCACGGCAATGTAGTGATCCGAGAATTAACTGAAACATTTGAATGAAACGAACAGTCGCTTTTATGAAATTTTTCATATTTTCAATGGTACATTAACAACGTAAAGTGCTAAATGTACCAAAAACGTTTAAACAGTTTCCAATGTTTTTATGTTTTAATATGTATGTATATTCAAATATAACGTGCAAAAGTGAGCGACCGGCTTGACGCTGTAGACAAAACATAAAATTTGCATAGCGATCGATATGTTAAATTTGCTGTTCCTCGTTTATAAAATTCGGCTCCGAAAATAATTGTATCGCTTACAGAATAACCCAATAATTTAATTTGGTAAAAAGACGCAGTTAATACTACTGTCAGAGACTTTATCCTTTCAATGAATATCATCTTACAGATTCATCCTTACCTTTCGTCCTCCATTCTGAAAAAATCGTTCAACGTCTCTTTGGGTAAACCGAAACTTATCAGAAATTGGACGAAACAGGAGGAAAGAAAGGAAGAACCTTATTGTGTCTGCAGGAGGAAGAAGCTTCGTTGGTTTGTTTCTCCCATACATCGACAGAAAAAATGTCACACGTTTGTTTTCTGATAAAAGACTACCTTCGTTTTATAAAGAACTGATTCTGTTACTTTCATAAAATCTTACAAAAATGTACCCAGTTTTCTACCAACAAATATACACTTCGCTTTTCTATGAAATTCGAGATTTTAATTTTTCCTACAGAAAACAATTTATATATTTTTTTCATAAATACGAAGCACAGCCTCTCTGCTCTTCAACGAGTATTTTAATAATGTCGCTGCAGCAAATGTCCTCCAGTTTATTCGTTAATGTACAATTATTATCCACGTCCGCTGTGGATGACACGTAGCCAACAGTCATCGAGCAGAAATTTCCAAGCGTGTAAATCAAACGCAACGCGACTCTCGCGGATAATAGATTCCCCGAAGATCTTCACGGTGAAACGCGTTCAAGTCGAGGACGCTTGGGACGCGAGAATCGTCGACAACTCGGCGAAAAATCATGCGGATGAACGAAATACAGAATTTCAATTGTAATATCGCGTTGACGTCGTGGATTTTATGAATCGCATCTCACCCCGTGTCGCGTGTCATCGACGTAAATTATTCGACGATGCTTGCAAAAACGTTGATCGACACCGGCCAAATTTATTCGATTTCCATGTGTAATAATATCACGACGCACATACACGAAGCGAAATCATTGTAGATGATGTGATATAACCCCTATGAATCTAAATACGACAGGAAGTAACGTCGATACATAGGTGTCTACGAATTTGCATAACGAATTTAAAGAGGATTTTTGATCCGCCAATGATATCCCAATCGATCCCGCGATATATTATTAAAATGAGATACAAAATACTTTTTAAAATACAAAATAGGAAATTTGTGAAATTAGCGTAAAATATTCTGCATGCAAAACTCTCGTCGTAAAGATATTATGATTAATAGGGTAATACCAACGTTATAGATTGATAGAGTCGGTTATGAATACTTGGACATTGAACCCGCCGGATTATGAGCCAAGTATCGGACGTAAATGGAGCGATACATTATCATCATAATGTATACGAAACACTAAAAGCCAAGCCAAGAAGCGTTGAGGTTCGAACGTGCTTGCTCTGGACTTTGATCGATCACTGTGAATGGAAACTCGGTTACTCGTACATTACCTTCCCTTATAGTTTCCCCAAAGAGCTTCTTACGCCAGTTCTGAAATGCAAAACCTGCTTCTTGAAATTCTATACACAAAACCATATTGTAATCCTCTTAAAGATCTAATAAAGATATCCTTACAATTCAATCACAAACTTTCGGTATTTAATATCATAGAAGTTTAATCTGGAGTAATTTTCAAGTCATAAATTTCGAATAAAATCTCAAAACTATAATCGAAAATAATTTTCAATAACTTTCAAATATACCGCAACCGTCGATATTTATAAATTGCATGTCAATATAATTTAATTTCTATCGCATTGGTTACGCCGCCATGTCTGACAATAGGCCCGTCTGTTTCTCCTTACGCGCTTTAATCCGCACAGTCGGCGACGAAGACAATCTTTGCGGCGGTTTAGCATTTAAAATCAACGTCGACGAGAAAAAGTCGTAAGCCGATGCTATTTCAACGCGTTATCCATCGCCTATTTCGTTTTCTGCCATCGTTGTCAGGTAATAAATACTTTAATTGCAGGGGGGAGACTTTCTTCTTTTATCTGCGCGTGGAGCTCCCTTCGGCGAAAAGAATCCTTCGAGGGTATTTAAAGTCTCGTAGTTACTTTCGTAATTACTCTTCGTTTCACTCGGTACACCGGCAAACAGATGGAAAATGATAAAAAGAGAAAAAAAGGAGAAAAGAAAAAGAGGAAGGAGAAGAGAGAAATGAAAGGTAGAAACGAAAACGAAGATCCACCGTAGTTATAATACCTTTTCTCTCCCTCTGGGACTTGAATATTTATGTACTGGATGTTCTCACTGACGTATGCAATCTTCGGGAAGATCGTATAAAAAGCACACTCCGTTTCGGTACCTTATCATCTATTTGCATTCTTCGCTTCGATGATATAATTTATGAACGGCCGAAAAGCGATGTCCGGTCGTTGTGATGCTTTATTTTTAACGTGAACGTGGCCCATGTCATTATTTCCATATTTTCTTTAGTTACTGGTAAGACGTGTTAAAAACATCGTTGTCAGTCTAGCGACCGAAATTGAATAACGCTGGTTAAAATGTTTGTCAAATATTTTAATCGTGTTAAAGGAACGATAAATAATAGATTGTAATGTAAAAATGATGCATTTACCCTGTCTGCTGATTAATTACACGGCGAACATATTTTTGAAATAAAATCGTTCCAATTGTGATCACAGTTTGTTACACGTTATTCTGTGAAATTCAATTGAAAAATAAAACTTTCATTCTAAAAACGTAATATTGAAATGCTTTTCAGAGATGCAATGAATAATTTTAAATACAATCTAAAAACGTTCTTACTCTGTTCATTGATTAATTAGTAGAGATATTCGTGGAATAAAATTATTGCGATAGTAAGAACGCTTTGCTGCACGTCATCTTATATTGAGTCACGTTTAAAATTGGAATTATACTTTATTCTTTCAAGAAGAAAATCTTGAAAGACCTTTTTATCGCTTTAGATGGAAAGACTGTGATAAATCAAGACAGTAAAGCAATTAAATGCTTCATTCCCGATGTAAGACGATTACAACGGTTTAAATCCAATTTGACAGACTTCTCTCTCAATCTCTCGGGCGTCTTTCTTCTGTTTTTATACTTTTTACAAAGTACGTTCTCGGCTTCGTTTTTACACTCAAGACAATCGTACGAAAACATTCATGTTCGGGGATTCGCATATTTGCGTTACGGTCGTTTGGTCTTTTTTATTGTTTGAGAATACACCGCGGACGCCCGGGAAATTCTTACGACGTTTAAACAACGGTTACACGAGTGCAAACGTAGACGTTGACGAAAATTATTCATCATCAGTCATATGTAAATCTTGAACAATCTAAAAGACAACTTTCTACATAATTCTCAAATCTCAGAAAACAAGACCGCACAAATTTCTGCAACCACTTTATAGAAGTCGCAGTTCGTTCACAATTACCAAAAATTCCAAAACGGTATATCCAACAATATAAGGAACGTAGATTTTGACAAAATTGTTTGTCGAAAGTAATGCACAACGTTAGACCAAATACGGTCGAATAAATCTTCATAAATCACACTCAAATCTCATGAAACGATAATGTACAAATTTATCAAATCGTCCTGTGAATTCCCCAAACTGAAATGTAGCTGTGGGCAAAACGATTCATCGTGAATAATACCTAACACTTGAACAGATACGGAACAAACGCCTTCTGGAATCTCACAAAACAAAATAATACTATCTGCAGAATATTTTCTAACTATATCCAGAAAGAAAAGGAATGGCAATTCGTTTAAATTAATCAAGATCCACAGAGAATTCCTAAAACACGATCAACTGTCAAACTCTCGGAGCGAGAATAATTCGAACCCATAAACTTCTCTCTACGGGACCCTCGGTCGTCTTTCTGAACCAGTAATCGGAGAAGCCCAGCATTCTTCTCTTGCTCGCAGCATCACGTGCCGACGTGTGTATCAGCGCCGCAAAATGTAGCGTCGACGTCGGCGTATCATCGTCGACGACGTATCGTAGCCGCTAATTTCCTCGCGGAATCGTCACACTCCGCTTGTCACCGCGTCCGGGAAGCAATTCCGTGGATTCTTGCCTCGGTGGAATGTTCCCTTTGATCGTAGCTTTGCGAGCATTGCTCTTAACAAGAGGCAACGTATAACTCGCCGGTCCCGATTCTCCCGTTATAGCTACGTGCTCTCCTTTGAAACACCTTCCTCCTTAGAGCAACCGAGGCGAAACACGACATTTATCAAAAATTCCGGTCGTACGGGCGCGATTGTCTTGCCGCGTATCGCCGAGCGCCATGCCATCGCGTCGCCTGAATCGAGCGTAGTCTCACGCTTCGGCTCTTGCGACCGACGGCGATTGACGCGGGTCATTTTGCGGTCGAGCAACACAATGTAGCCTGGCAGTGAATCTTGTTGACGCGAGCACGAGATGTCATCTCGTGACCAAACGGCCGCGAACCCTGCCACATCGTGTACTTTGGAAATTGCGTCTTTGTCGGAGGTCCGTGTTACGTGAGGTTGTTACGGAAGATGTTTGTGAAGTAGTAATATTGATAGAATTTTTCGGGTGATAATAATAATCCGACGAAGTAATGTTCCTGTGGTTAAAATATAAGTACTCGTCATCTTTATGAGAAATAAAATATTTAGAGAAGTGTTTGATTAATAATGATAATCATATTAATAATGATAATTATAAATAAATATTGATAATCGGAGGTAAAATGTGAAACATTGTATGGTAAAAATAAAAATTTAGAAACGCTTGTAAATTTTATGGATCATCGCGTTCCAGCAATATTACATAACATTTGCATTGTAGAATTATCATATTCACAGTTTCCTAATAAATACGAAGATCGGCGTAATTCTTCATTTACTTTTGATAAAATATGATCTACATTTCCGGAAGGAACATGTTAATGCTTCGATATCATCATGGGATTAAATTCGAAGAACATAAGCCAAGTAAACGAGAGAATTTAAAAACATTTTATAAACATGTTTAACTGAGAAGGAACAAGCAGAAGCACGTCTTCGTTTAAAATTATGCACACGACAAATACAAAATTTTTGCTCTTAAGAATCGGAGTAATAAGGGGATCGATGTAAATGGTGATTTTCATAATTCTATGACAGCAGCATGTACGTGGATGGCGAACAGAAGCGCATCCAGGCCATGTAGACTCCTTGTGAACAATTTCGACAGGATCGACACGATATCGGAGAGGACTGTTAATCGGCGGATCTCCAGTCGGCGTTGATAATGTGGCGGGACTCGCAACGAGGACGACATTACCGTCGCAACCCCACATCGGACAGGACCAAGGGTATCAATCAGTGGTACATGAAAGGGGCGCGGTTCGGCCACGTCTGTCGTCGGATCTCGCATTGTCTGGCTGCGACAGATAGACAGAAGCGACGCGAACTTCCGACGTATCTCTATCTGATGACGCCTCTGCGCCACTGGAAACGCCGTCACGTTACTTTGTTCGCGATCCCCTTCGTCGACGCCTCCAACGTGGGGTGTTAATAAATTTTCCAAGGCCGGATTTCGGACGAAAACGCTCTACCTCGATTATGTATATATCTACACAGTTTCTCCGGTCGACCATTGCATCCCGCGTTTTATAGAAATTAGAACGTCACTGCTAGGCCTTTCTGCTGATTCAACTCTCGAGCTTTGTTCGCGAAAGAGTTTCGAGATTCCGCTTTCTCTTCCGTGTCGTTCGACGAACTACAACCAAAAGGATTGTCAGAGGAACAGACGTTCGCAGAAGAGAAACCGAGAGATTGGAAAATTTCCATGGCGAACTTTCGAAGTCTGCCCGCTTCGTGAACAATGTCGCGATTCGAACGTTTTAATCTGATGATTCCAAAGGAGACGAAGGATGCTATTATAAGGAACATTCAGAGGCGCAGACGAGCTACGGAATTATTTGTTTCTTCCGATTTAACGTAGATGTCACTGAGAACAAAGGGAGGGAAGATGTTCCTGGGCGAGACAGGATCCTTTCTCGTCGAAAAGCTTGGCCCCTGCAAAAGCAACCGGCTGCACCGTGGAAAACAAAGGGCCTTTCCATCTGGGTGTTCTTATTTTTTGTGTTGTCTGTTCAAGTATATGTGAGCACAAGCGCGCGTGTATGGAACAGTCGCTCGCGAAAACCTATTGTTCGGTCGCATGGCTACGGACGCGAACGAAAATTCACCGTAGGGAAAACGAACGAGCTAACGTCCAGCGATAGAAGTAGCCGTAACGGTACCTCTGGCTTCTTTATTCGCTTTCAGAATGGAGACACTCGACTCCTTGAGACGCACCACCTGACGAGAAGCTTCCGCCACTGGGCCACGTCTCTCTGTCCTATGCGTCGCGACCGGCGACTTGACCTCGCGAGCACGTCTCGAGCTGCATTTCGTCTGCATTCTCGAGTCAACATCAGGTTGCCGTCTCGTCACGAAATAACAGTAGGCACGCGTTTGCTTGGCATTGCTCTACGCTACAGTTACTCCGTGACAAGTGGACAATGCACTCAGAGCTGTATTAACGTCTATGGAACGTGAAGGTTACTTCTAGTCGAATCACGTTCCACGCACAGCTTCATTTTTAATAAACCTGAGAGACACGAGCGAGTTTTAATAATAAAGTTCATCGACTGTTAATAATTTGTACTCTTTTATACCGTATGTTTTACATGCATTTCATATCCTTTTTATTTTGTCAAACATCTTGATTCGAATTTAATGATATAAAAATCAATAGTAATATCTGGGAGTTGAATAAATTTTTCACGTAGATATTTTAGGGCTTTTCCAAAGTATATAATTCAATGACTGTGCATAACACCAGTCATATGAAATCAATTTCCAAATTTATAAAATATCAACAACTATTTTATTTCACAGTGAAGCATACCAGTGTTTGAAGGAATAAAAGAAATCTTTCTCCTTTAATCAAGCATCGTCTGCTCTTTTCTCTTACAAGCTACACAATGATATAATTCAACGTCACAGGTTGTATACGAGAGAAGGTACAACGGGGATCATGCGGGAGTATTTAATTTCGCGCGACATAGAAGAGGAGCTGGCGCCAGATTTTTAGGTAAAGCGAAACACACCCAGAGTTATCCTTTTGAATACGTTCGGAGAGAGGGTGTCGCAACAAAGGTGAAACACGGTGTTCTCTCGCGTTTCCGAGTGAGATCTGCTCGGCTCAGCGGATGCACACGCATGAAAAGTCGACGATACGGGGTGGAACCTTTTTTTTCCCCTCAGCCATGCACGCCATGATCTCTGGCCATTTAGCCAACGAGCTGGCTGGCTGTGAGTCATCTTCCCCTTTCGTCGAGTTCTCCCTCACTCTGCTGCTCGATGCATTCGATGCGTCGTCGTAACTCTTGTCCCATTCAGTTCGAGGCGACCGTAAAATCGAGCGTTTCTTCGAGCCAGGGCGACCGACAATGGTGATTTATGTCGGCGAGAAGCACCGCGACGTCTCACTTCCGCCGATCCACGGCCACGTTTCCCGCCGTCCTCCTTGTACGTACGTCTTTGCGACAGATCGAAACCTAGCAAACTGGTTTCACTTTATTATCAATTCCTATTTTATACGTCGTGAAAAGTTTACTGTCTCTCATAGATATGTGCATTTATCGATAGTAAATGGAATGAATTTGATTAAGTAGCCAATAGTATATCTGCGCAATTAGTATTTCAATTTGTACGTTTCGATGAAGATGCTTCGATGTCTCGTAAAAGCATTTCCCATGTAGTCAAATCTATATGTATAATGTATTCTGTCAATTTATTCGTTACATCTTGTTTATATCGAACGTATCATTCATAACTCCGTCACTCATCTTGAAATGTACATGCACATACGCAGTAACACAGCCGTAGACCTACTATTTTAAAGAGATAACTCAACAAAAATAATTACGAGAGTCGGAACTGTAAGAATTCTGCGTTTCAGGAACATTCTCCGCTTCCTGCATGACATGATTTAATCGCGTCCACAATTTTCTCTCCACCTAGGACAGAAACAAATTTACAAAAATTGCAATAAACCATGGTGCTCGTATATTCAACCGCAAAAAAAAAGATGTTCAGAGAGAGTACGCCTTAGCAAAGGAAGCGATAATCTAGTACGATACGTCGCGAAAATACGAGAGAGGCAGGCCAACTCGAAAATAACGCTCGACCGTAACCGGACCGGATATTAATATCTCCAGGATGGCGAAATCTCGAAAAAGAGGAGCGAACAATGGCGTCAGGTTGAACGGAGGTCTGGCCTGGACAGGCTCTCGACGTAGCGATGCTTCGTCCAGGCGTTAGGTACTTTTATCTCTGGCTCGTGGGCGCGAAAACGTACTCGCCAAGTATCCGGTGGCGTATCCGGCGTTCCCTACGCCGAAAGGGGTCGAAGAAGACCCCTGCTGGTGGTGAGGCGGTGGCCGCGTCTGTGAGTTTCGGCTCTCTGTTATCGGCGGTTGCCGCTCGGGGCTGGGAAGTACGGACATTTAAAATGCAGATTAGCGCGTGCACCAGAGAGAGAGAGAGAGAGAGAATCGAGTGCCGTACGTGAACGCAGACGTAAACGTAAGAGCGTCGGGTGGCTAGTGTTTTATTGGGGCCAGCTTCCGTTTTCCTTTACCTATCCCAGGCCGGCCACCGCCGAGATGCCACCGCGAAGATAAAGTCACCTCCGAGCTTCAACCAGTCCGCTAATTTATTGATCAGTGATTTATTGGCTGGCTACGCCCCGTCGCGGCCTTAATTGCCGCGCAAGAACTTCGATGGACTCTAATAGCGAGCGGAGGCTCGCTAGGAGGGTGGAATTTCATGGACAGGGGAGTTTTTTCGAGACGTGATAAGACTAGAGATTGGAGAATTTAATTTGGTTACATGGCTAGATAAATTAATATTTATGATTATGTAGGACTGGATGAGAGGATAAATCATTGTCTAGTCAACTTGATCAATGATCGTTTAAGTACACAAAAAGGGCTTTGATATTTCAAGAAAATTTGTAACATGAAATTGAAACCAGAGATCGCGCGTTAATCTAAGGATATTTATATCGATTTTAACAATCGTATCTCTGGAATGAAAGCTGTATAACAAAGACTCATTCGTATCTTCATTAAACTTAAAACATTTTGTTAACAATAGGAAAATAGTAAGTAGTTGAATCCAAGAAACATATTAATTACATTACCAAATCCTTTCTAACTTGAGGAAATAAATTACAAAGTATGTTCGATCGATTACCCGAGCTATAAAGTCGAAAGAAATCCTCCGCTCCACCGTGGTGAAAGCCTGAAGAACAGCGTTTACGTAGCCTTGACTCTTTTAAAATATTACCGACCGATCTCCGGCTAGGAGAGTAAACGACATCGGAAATCCAGCCTAGAAACTTGTCGAAGTTTACCCGACCAATCGGCACGAGGACGGCGATCCTTTCGCGACTTATCGAAGCCGAAGATCAAAGCGGGACCGTAACTCGAGGCAAACCGTCGTGATTCCGAGGTAAACCAAGAAGATCCAGTCTAACTTGAGAGAGAACCGACTGGTTCGGCTGTGTAAACGCAAGACCCAGCAGGTGGCAGGTGGTGGCGTTAAGCCGACTCCAGAACTTGTCGATTTACCCATGGTGTAACGAGCTTAAAACACGAGTCGGTCTAGCTATCCTGCCATCCCTTTAGTCCTTCAACCCTCGATAACGTCGTCGTCGTCGTTCAACTATCACCCCTCCGACTCTAGCCTTCTGCTTCATTCTTGTTGCGTCTCTTTCATCATTCACGGTTACTATCTATCCATCTATCTGCAAAGTCTCTCTCCGTTTCTCTTTCGTGTCGGAAGCCACGAGCGTTTGGCAGTTACATGAAATACGAGGGTGAAACTCACTGGATGCGCATTGTCCGGTTGCACCGTTCGAAGCAGAGCTAGTAACAATAGACGGGGGTGACCTCGGCTCGATTGTCCTTTAATTTACGGGAATTGCAATCCCCTACCGTCGACTACGTTCGCGTCCAGCTACTACCGTTACCACCGCCACCCATCCACCCCCGCGCAACCATCGCCGCAAGCACTCACGAACCCCTTCCATTCCTTCTCATTCTATCCTGTACCGCCATCCCCATCGTGACCAGTGGCGGGAGAACCCTCTCTTCACGCGTCAAGCTCGTTGAACGCGCGAACGCACGCCACGAGCTTAATTCGATCTCCATAATCGCTCGGGCTTTACATAATCGGGGAGTGCTAATACCGATTCCCGCTACAACCGATTCTCGCCATAGTCGGGCCGCGATTGAGCGGCACGGATTACACCTGCATGCCGATCTAGCCACCTAACCAACCACCCACTTCCCCCGCGACTCCAATGTTCAGGTGCAGCATGATCAGGCGTCGCTGGAGAAAATCGCTGTATTAACTGCTAGATACCCTCTCGTTTTTGCCCTGTTTATCCACCTAATATCGGGTCCGGATTATCGAAAGAGTCGGTAATTAAATTTGCGCAGGAATGTCCGATATATAGACGTCGGCACGTCTGTTGTTCTACGAACTCGGTCTTTCACATTTTTCTTTAGGTAGAATTATGATTAAATTCAAATGTGAAATTAAAATCGCTTGATACTGATCTTCGCTCATTATTTGGGTATGAATATGGATAATGTGTGATATATAAAATATAGTGTGTTTCGGGAGGGAGATATTCCTATTTTGATCGTATTATTTATGTATTTTCGATGAAATATTCAAAAGAAATTGCATCGCTTTCGACCGTATTACATGTATTTTCAATAATCCCAGATATAGTATAATCTATTCTATTATTTACGACGCGCTTTGAACCAACTTATCCGTAAGAAATTTGTTCTACTTTCGATCGTACCAATCTCCGAATAATCCAAAATATACTGTATCTCCAAAAGGATGCAATTGTATTTTTCACTTCTATAATATTATTCACGACGTATTTTGGATCAACTTATCTGTAAGAAATCGCTTCACTAACGATCATACCAAACTACCAATCGTCTGAACTATAATACTTCCGTGAACCTGCCATTTTTACTACTTTTCTCTGCGATATTATTTACGACGCATTTTGGATCAACTTATCTGTAAAAAATAGTTCCACCCACTTTCAAGTACTATAGACGTACCAATAGGGGTGCTTCAAAGTTTACTGTCGCAAACAGAAATGGTATAGTGAGTCGGGGGTCCGCAACGGAGCAAAACCAACGGGCAAGCGATCGGTAGGTGGCATTTCGTGACTGCGATCCGGATGATCTCTGCGCCGTCGGGACGATTTCTTTGAGGGATAAATTCTGAGGATGGAGGAATTAGGATAGATGGGCGCGGTCATGTGCGTAAATGCAACCGAAGGATGCTGTCGTGTGCGGGCTTCCAACGTCGAACAATCGTTTTGCACCCTCCGCGCGGAACGGAAAATGTATCTCGCTTGACAGAGCTTAAACAAAGGGTAGGACAGCGGCGTGAGGGTCACCCCTTGTCATCCTCCTATTCCTACCCTCTCCGTCTCTCTTTTCTTCGCCTCTGTCCTCTAGTTTCCGCTCTCTCGCGTGACATTAGCACGACAAATAGTCGTTTTCGAACTGTCAAAGGATTAACGTAGCAGCTTCATCGTCACGAGTTAACGTACCCCCATTAAAAGACAAAACTCCGTGATTCGGACAGCGAGACAAGCGATCTGTTGTCGGTGGATGAATTACGATATTATATATTCAATTCTCATCTGTTGACACTGTTGGGTCATAGGTCAAACCGACATTTCTTCGAATTAAACGATTTCGTTTCATAATACTCCTATTGTTTTACTAAATGTAGTTGCATTATTCTCTCGTTCTATATCCAATGCTGGCTGTAATTCTAAAATTATTTCAATCATTTTCTTGCCTTTAATATCTTGTTTCGCTGAATTTGAAATATCCAATATTTCTTCGTTTTCTCATTATCGTATTAAAGACTAATAGCGTTTTATAATATACAAGTTTGATTATTCTGTGCAAAGTTCACAACTAGAATTGATTAAAAATGTTGAAACTAGACACAAATAACCCTGTTTTACTCTCTGTTCTATATTTTAAGCGATAAAAATCATCGATAACATTTATGGTAATATATTTAATATTAGCGAAATGAATATTCTGAAGGTAAGAAATTTACTTTCGTAGTCATCTATGACACAATGATGTAAGTTGAGTTATAATTCTTCAAGTCTGACTATTTAATTACTTAGTTAAGTAATTCTGTTTCTCCTACTTCTACTTCTCGTTCAGCGCAACAATACGCAATTAAGTCAAAGGATTACAATATCTCTTTGCCAGAGTATTTTGTCGTTTAAATACACACACGGAAGATTCCCTTGGATGAACTCGTACTCCATGCACTCGCACTTGCGATTTGTCACAGGATTAATGTCATACCTCAATCCTCCTATATCCATTTGGTCTCTTATAACGAGCAAAGTTTTCGGCGTGGTTTGCCCGGAAGTAGTTTGTTGCTGAAAATGAACTTGTATTCGGTAAGCAGTACCCCTGTCTGCATGGACCAATTAAAACATCGGGACAAACATCCACTTAGATATTCAAGCAGTTAACAAAACTTATCCTTTACATTCTCCAACTACTTCACGTCTTTCTTTTTTCACCGTGAAATGTTGATATCGATTTTCCAGATAATCCATCGATATTTTAACAAAAGTGTCTGACAGCTTATTGCACCTGCAACACGTTTAATAAACGAGAAGTTCATCGATGAACGTCAAAAGGCGATTCAATTTTAATTGACACTAATACCCGACGGAATTCAATTTCGTGATTTAATTGACATCGGCTCCAGAGGCGGGATGTCAAACACGAGCAATCCGAATGCTTTCCAGCGACGCGCATTTTAGTTTCACGAGCACGGTTTTTCGCCATCGGGCAAAAGAGAGAAAGAGTAGACGAAGACAAATAACAAGCCACGGCATACCGCAAGATTTCCCATCTACGGGTACCAGCGTCGCCTGGACTTCGACAAAGTAAACACCAGCTTCAGTCTCGTGGAAAAGACCAGCGAGAAAGCTCGTTAAAAACTTTCCAAAGCCAGATACGTCCGACGCCGCGACGTCGTGACGGTGGGACTCGGACTCTCTCCGGTTTCGTTACGAGAACTTGCTCGCCAACGGAGCTTTTCGTGGTACAATGTCGTCTTTGCTCGACGCTTCCACCGCGACAAGAAAGGTACGTTAAGCTCCTTCTCGGTCACTGGGATTACGTCCCCGCAACTCGCTACTTTGTAGCGGGAAAATTGAAGATTTCCTCGATTACTTTTAAGTATTAGTGAATTGTATGGAAGAATTGTGCGAAGTAAAAAGTCGATGGGTTCTGGAGATTGTTGTGTAATTCTTCGAATGATATTCGTATCGTATGACACATCCACATTTTAATGTGCAACTATTTAAATGTCAAAATATCTAAGTAGCTAGATATGTCGATATCTCAACAAGTCCACCTTTTTCTATTTTTTAACCTTTACGTTACTCGAGCTAAGAAGAAGTATTTTGATTAATTTACAGTGTTTTGCTAGAAACGAATAATATTTTCTTAGTTGTTACGTTAGTCTAACTTGCATATAACTAATGTTAGCGATATTCTTTAAACGTTTCAAAGGATGACGAACAGGCTGAATTTTAAAATCGCCTATTTTATCACACTTTTTGTTTTCGATGTTCATACGCAAATAGAAAATTAAAATAATAAAATTGATGAAAGAATTTTAGGCTTAAGAATAACGACAGAAGGTAGGAATTCGTTGTCGTTTCCATAGAGTGTCACAGTTCCAATTGGAACGACAGATTTCGATCGTTGGAGGTGATCGGCTCGCATTGTCGATGGACCCACTGGCAGTCGCTACATCCAGAGGACTTTATCGATCTTGTAGATCTCTTAACCAGTCGCCCACGCTTCAAGTTCACGCTGACCACGCTCCGTCCATTCTCTTTGCGCATGTTTTGTCTTTGTGTACGCGTTTTTCTTTCCTGTAATAACATCGACCGATGCGATGCGAGAGCCAGATTGTCGGAACAAATCTGTGTTTAAGAGCCAGGCTAAACCACTCCATGTTTTTGTAAATTGAATTACGTACATTACCGTTTCTCGTTTTGTTAGAATAATAGAAATCTGTTTACGTTACACTGTAAATGCAGAAGATTTAATGCCGTTTAAGACTAGTTTAAGAGAACGTTACTTTCTAGCCATATTTTCTCTCCTCTTTCCCTTCTTTTCTTGCAAACTGTCTCAACTACTTTATAACGACTATGAAAATAGTAATCCTTTTTACATATGCAAATAAATGTATTACAATATATAGTCATATAGTTAATACATTTCTATACGAAAAATGTCTAAATGCACTTCTCTTTCTACTCTCCTGAGAAATAATAAAATACGACATGAATCACTTTGCCTCTCGCATACATATAAAAATAACCATTCCAACCTCCCCGTAAGACAGCATCTATCCCCTGAAGAACGCTGAATGTGTAGTATATTTGTCGTACGCTTTGTTCTTCTCTTTGAATGGCCTTTTAAATTAATTAATACACCGTGACAGCGAAACGTACGATTACCGGTTCAGCAACAACGACGTTACTACGAGCGTACGAATAAGCTTAGAAGCAAGCCACCGTGTAGTGGATCAAGGAGCAACGATTCCAAATGGAAAACGTTACATCGGCGTAATACTCGTTACCGAACACCAGCGTCGCATCGAAAGATATACGAGATGGCATAGGAATTTCATTTAATCCGAGGTTCCGCGCGGTCGGCCGAGATTCGATTTATGGTGTAATCAGGGCTTGCGCGACTCCTCGCTCTTCCCATGGAGGCTTCTCTTTCGTGCAACGAACACACACCGGTCGCCATCCAAACACGCTGCAAGTCCTTTTGTACTATCCTACGCTTCTCGTGTCCCCGCACATCTAAATGGTTGCATCGAGAAAGGAAGAAATGGAATTCCCGACATTGTTCCCGGTTATGGTTATGCTACTCTGTCTCTGTCTCTCTTTCTCTATCTATCTATCGTAATTTGCAACGTCTTCTTCGCAAGATGTACGAAAGAAATTACTGCGTTGAAATATGTTCGTCGAGTGATTCTCTCCTTGAGAAATCGATAGGAATTTTCGTAGAATTATTTCTGGTATTTGAGTACTTTCAAGAAATATTATCAAGATCTTTTTGGTTCTAAAAGATTCTTTATAAATAAGCAGATTAAACTCTCACTAATTATACATTCTAATTTTAAAAACTCGCCAGACTTGTTCGAATATTTCAAACACTCGTTGTCATTTAAATTAAGTGTAACATAATAAACGACTTCTCTAGAAACAACAGCAACATAATAAATGCAGAACCTTTTATATATCCCCAGGAATCTTCCACTTGCAATATAATTATTATTGCTTTTTCTTTAAAAGGATAGCGAATAATTGGACCAAATACAGAGAAAGTACGAAATACAGAAGAAGTTCAACTCTGAAAACCAAGTTTCCTTGACTCGCGGTTAACCTCTAGACAACGACTTGATTCTCATGGTGAATCCATCATGGTCCCAGGGAACGGTGACCGCGATACTCGCATCTCGAGCGTACGTCTTCCTACGTCGCACACGGCGACCATTTTTTCCGTCCCCCCGGCCACGACGCACAATTTCTCTGCTGTCCGTCGCACAAAGCGTCGTTCTGCATTTCACGCGGCTGTATCCTCGTCAAGAAGAAAACTGTTCCACGGGACATCGTCTCGCCCGGAGGACCGAGACGATCAATCTCACGCATGACACCGAGTCTCGCGGAGTTAATTTACTGCGGGGGAAGCTTACGTATCCGTGTCTAATTGGAGTACGCTTAAAAGAGCCACCTCAGCCCCTCTTCACCTTTTCACGGTTTAAAATCCAAAAGATCCTTGACAAAGCAGGATCTTCGTAAGAACTGACTTGTAGCGATCCGTAGACAATATTATACATGCATTTGGTTCCAGCTATTAGCAATTATTTCTAACGCAAGATGCTGGAGGCGATACCTCTTTCTTTCTCTGAAAACTAATCCATTTTATAAGAAGTTTATGAAGGAAAATTATATTTAATACAACTAATATGCTCTTACTCTTTGAAGGAGATTTCTCATTGATTATATTAATTTCTAGAATAATACAGAAATATTACATCACTTCGATCATGATTTATATGTCTATAAACTCTATCTTGAAGACAGTTCGTCCAAATACACTTTAGATTCGAATTTATAAAACACATTAAATTCAGGGAAATACAGGTTCATTCAGAAAGAAATTAATCCATCAAAAGAAAGGAGAATCAAGGAGGACATTTTCATCGAGTCTCGCAAGGTAATTAGAGGGAGTAGCGGGCTTGACTTTCTCTGCGATCTATCGACGGATCGAACGGCGTCATTTACCGCAGACCTTCCGCTGAAATACGTTTCCGGGTGACGGCCTAATGAACGGGCCGAAATAAAAGTGAAGAAGCGAATTTAGGGGACAACGGACAGGGAAGAACGCGAGACTGAACGAAGTCTCACGCTGATCGATAGGATGCATTCTTTCTTCATTGATAAGGGTTTCTTCCATTCGAAGAGAAACCTTGATAGAAATTTCTATCCTGTCTTTTTATCTTTTCTTTCGTGCTACGATTACTGTGAAACTTTTACAGTAAAAGTAATTACGGAGAGCCTAAATTCGCCGTGGAAACGCTAGTTTGTTGAAAACAAGCGAACGAGGCAATCGCTCGATTTGCATAATTAATGGGCATTTAAGCAACCGAGTCACGCGTTTTCCCCGGAGATTGCGACCGCTTCCCAATGTTATTCTCCCGGCCGAAGGATAAAACGCGGACAAAATCCTTTCTCAAGCGCAAAAACAACTCCGCGTAGAAATCGTAAGCTGCATGTTTTTATTCCAATGCGCGATGGCGACAGTCTTGACTGTTTCGATCCGGTTTCGATACGAATCTCCGCCCTTTCGAAACCAACTTCATCGTTGGAATGGCTCGGTAGCACGGTAGGACAGCGGCAATAAAGGATCTTCGTCCCTGGCAGATGAGAATCTACCTTCATCCATCGTCACGGAAGAAGATATCGTCGCCTCGTTTCTTTTCATTGGCGCTTCGAATTAACGCTCGATTTAAGGATCTTTCAGTGTACAAATGAATATGAGATACATATCTTTTTAATCACTTTTTTTTTTATATCCGCTGTTATAAACCATACTATTTATTTGCATTTCGAATAAAATTCTCGATTTGGAATTGCGCGATCATTTTTATCGGACATCTCTTCCCGATCGCGGTAGTACGTTCGTTAAACAATTCCTGGAATTAATTCCGCGCGCGACACACGGCGAAACAGACAATCTATTTGCATATCGGTTACATAACACGAACCGGACGCAGGATTCAATTAATAGCCATCCGTATAATAGACTCCCATTGCGCCGATGATCCAACTAATCGCGAAAACGATCCTCTAGATAGCTTTACACACGAACTGGAAAATTGCGAGCAACCATTTGCTCTACGCTATACCAGGGAAAAAAGCGACAGAGAGGGAAAAAAAGGGAAATTTTATACGCCTCCAATAAAATCAAACTCGTGTTGAAATTTCATCGTTACGGTTGTAGTTTTTAAATAAAAATATTATATTGTTAAATAAAAAGGCAAATTTTTTCTCTCTGCCATCGCATGTTAGTCGATATATTTACTCTTCTAAAATCCTTTCCTACTTTTTATCCTAAACTTTCTCATGGGGATTCCTTTAGACGTCTTCAGTATCTTTTCTTGTTCCAGTACATTCATACTTGTCTCTCTATGTTCAAGCATCTTTTCTTCATCTCCATGCAGCCTCGGGAGTACATATGTATGGAGACACGTGTTATTCAGGATCGTGAAAGTGAGAATAGATTTTCTTCTGTAATTTTTCTTTTTGATACGTCCTTCAGTTTTATCTTCTTCTACTATATTTGTATCCATATTTTTGTTATTTTAAATCGCGTTTAAGGTCAATTTTTAAATCGACCTTCTGTTTAAACACAAATCGTATTTTGCTGTTAATCCATTTCGGTAGGTAAATAAAATGATCAAATAATACTTTTTAATCGTATCTAAAAATTCAACGTCGTCAAATTAGATTGGGGTTTTTTTTTCAATATTTTTACAACACAAATGACTTTGGATTCTTCATGGCAGCGTTAGTTGAATATGCAAATCTAGAGCGTGTGGATGAAACAGCGTTCAAATATTGTTATACATTCATCGGGCATACAGAAACTTCATACAGACGATCGCTATAAGTAAAGTCGTTATCGCAATACCTGAGAAACAATTTTAAAAAGCCTATTGTTTCGTGATTGACAACTGTACTCGACAATGGAGACGAAAAGATTAAAGAAGTCTACACACAATTCTACGTTGAACCACTTTTCAGCGGTACTCTCCTAACCAGGATAAAGTTGTCAGAAAACAAAGCAACACCTGGTACAGTGTTTAATGGAGCAACACCGGCGATACACTGACGACGATTCAATAAAACAGCTTAAACCGTCGATCACGTGGCAGTCGTTGACCGAACTGGGCCGGATCTACGGCGTCTCTCGAAGACGGTGATTAACGAGCGAGAATTAGGCAAAGTCCCTGATGAATAATTATGCGCCGTCCCGGCCCCAAGCGACCGAGAAAGTCTGGCGTGCACGAGCGTTCCACGTGGAGAAAAAGAAGGACCACCGTCAGCCCCACGACGATGAGGAAACGAAAAGAAAGGACAAGAAAAAAAGGGAACGTTAAGGGGAACTGATAGACGCTGCTCGAAATCGAGATTAATCGACGTTGATTGAAAGAAGCTACGGAGCGGCAGTCAGTTACTCCGACGGAAAGAAAGGCGAAGGAGAAAACTGGCAGATGCATAACAAAGCTACTGGTGAATACTGGGATACTTGGCAAAAATTAGGTGAACTTGAATGATTATTAAGAAATTTTTAAGAGTGATTATTTTACTTGAAATCTCGTACTAATTAAATTTGAAAGAAGTCGTATGTTCGGTAAATTTGTAATCAAAATTTGTCATTTTCCCGGATACAATATTAATCATTCAATATAATAAATTATTTCATTTATAATTTGTTGGCAAATTTATCATGGACACGCGCGTATAAATTTGTAAAATTAAATAAATCGATTCTTTACGTAATTCGATTTTCCCTTCGTATTTGAATCTGCAGGACTATTCGAAAATTGTTTCAACAAGGTATTGTTGATTTTCTTATCATATTTATTGTCATTTGATCCCATGAATTTGATGGATTCCGCAAATTAGATTGTGAAACTAAGCGACAGAAGTCTATAATATTACTAATATTATTATGCAGTAAACTATTGCGCAAGAGGTCCTTGAAAATATTCTAATACTTAGGAACTAGTGATACATACATCTGCTAGATTCTTTTAAATTAACATACTGTGCGATCAGAATGCTCCTAATAAGAAAATTGCGTCGATCTGAGACGAAACAACAGAATCATCAATCAGTATCCAGAGAAGCAAGAAAGTACCAGAGGAGGAAGGATTTGGGAGGAAGTTTTGGAAGCTTGATGGATGGAGACAGTACGGTCAGTCACGCAGTCGATTTTGATTCGTAAAGTGCGTTCTCATGCTGTACAGGGTTCCGGTGATCTTGTTGTCGTTTGTCAGCCGTCTTTCCTCGGTGTCTGGAATTGTGTCCTCCATACCATCAACCTTGTTTCCTTTTATTGTTCCTCTGTCCTCGATCATAAAGAAAAATTGATACATTGTACCCTTTACATTGAATAAATTCTTCGTGTCATGTAGCATTTAGCTAATTTACATCAACGTATATATTCTGACTTGTAATAAACAAATAGGAAGATAGAAATATATATATTGATCTTATAATTTCACAAGGACTCATCTAGGATTCGGAGATAAAACTTGGAGGAATCGTACGGAAAATTTTCACTCGATTTATTAAATACACGTGATTCATCTATTGTCGTCCCCTTTTTCTTTCGAGCTATAGAGAATGGAATGTTCGTGTTTTATCGGAAGAAAGCCGCGCGGAAACAATTTCGAGCCGTATGAAAAATACCACGAGGCACGCGCGCTCAGGGTAGAATCGTGGGTGGTGCGGATAAGATGATCAATCGGCGTGGCGCCCGAGCTGCTAAAGGGGAGTAAGAGGGCCGCTGGGTAGTAAACACATCCAACTGGAAGACACCTGAACAAGGAGAGATATATGAGCGCACTTTCACCGAGAAGCGAAAGCACGAGAGGCCTCGAGCTTGAAAACGCTCGATAAAAATTAAGAACAAGCATTCCGTGAAGCTGAATTCTTTTCGAATGAATCCCAGATTCGTTAGAATGAATTCCATTTGCGTACTATGGTCTAATTAGTTTGTTAAATTAATTAAAATTGGATTTCTGAAGGATGATACAGAAATTCTGTCTCCGATCTTAAATAAAATAAAGTTTAAAGTTGAAAATTAATAATAGAAAGTCTCTTCGATCCTTTTACACAATAATTTACTAATTGATGATACTAGCGAATGGAAAAGTTCCGAGTTATAGATTTGATAAATTTTTATAGTAATTAACGTACGTATGGTATTCAAAGTAACATGATGATTAGACCGCGGATTTTTGTTGTACTTATGGGAAATTTGATAGTACACATCGTATGCAAAAGTATATAAAATATCCAAAGTATAGTATTGGTTATAACAATAGTAAGAAATACAAGTTTCTGCCTAAGTGCCATTTCTTCAATCATATTTATAAAAGTATGAATTTGCATAAATATCCGCAGTCTAGTGATGATATTCGTATGGCATCATGCCGGCAGTAAGATCATGTTCTAGGTTGTACAGTTCGATAAAATCTTGTAACGTAGCGGTAGCTGATACAAGATAGCCCATTGTTACACCGTAAAGATTTGAATCTGTATCGCGGGTCACGTTGTAGATTGAAAGAGACGGTGTCTAATTTTAGAGATGGAAGATTTAATGGAAACGATGTCTTGCGGCCGATGGCATTTTTGAGGTGTCGTTTATGGAGGGAAATGGAACATTAAATTTGTACGCGGACAGCTGACACGGAGGGGTGTTTTGAGCGGAGAAATTCGAAGAATGGAAACGATGAAACTTTGAGAATATACGATTGTTAGGGACCTTCCCTCGCTTATCCCTTGGATTTCTGACAGCTTTCAGGTAACACGACACGAATACAACGTTATATTAAGCTTGGTTCAGCACTTTACGATTATTCCGCCTTTCAAAAGTTTCATTATAATGTACTAGCTCTTAAGGTAACATTGTAGCATTTCTTAACTTGTTGTCTTTTAAAGAAACAGATATGCCGTAGTCGCTTTTCACAAAGGAGATTCGTTATCTTTCTTTGAATCTTCTTTTCCCTTCATTATACATTTCAAACTTCACTGGAGGTTTCTTTTAATGTATGCGACACACTCGTTTGTTAACTTTCACATAATGTTGAATAAATATTCTTCTATAAATATGTAAGCGTTATAGTCTTGTAAGAAGGTGGAGTCTGCCTGGAAATCTGCCTGGTTTTCTGATCATCGATTGAATATTAAGAGATAGTTGAAACTTTATTCCTCGTAAATTCTTAATCGATTGTTGTCTTCGAGAGTCTTTGAGACAATTTCATTAACAGTACCATTATAAGGAACAAAAATATATCTATGAAACATCTTCCATTTTTCTATCTTCTACGAGGCTCTAATCATTGTGAACGTCGCCTTACACGCTGCCAGAAAGGGACGCGAATTTATTTCGTACCCGGGGATAAAGTAACCCTATGGGCTGTGAGAATAAATTATCGTAATCCCTCGTGGGCTTACGTCTCCCGCTACCTGTTCCCACGGATTTACATTCGAATTTTTGCGATTTACATTTTTACAGGGCCCAGGTTGCCAAAAAGAAAGATGCTTCCGTGACTACTTTCACGAATCATCCAAACGATTACAATCCCTTGTGCTCCCGTTGTCTTTCGTCAAAAGTTATTCACGAACATCTTTTAAACTCCACTCACATATAAAAAAGATGAGAAAGATGATCATAAAACAAATGCAAATAAACTGCAATGTCGAATGTCAATAAATTATATCATCCTCACCGACGTGACTCTCCATTTTGTCACAGGAATTTAATTCCCTCTCTCTCTCTCTCTGTTTTTTTTTTTTTTTTTTTTTAAGAGACTCGATCCAACCACGATCGTATAAAATTCAATCGAGTCAGGAGCAATTAACGAGGCAACCAGGCGAGGCGTTAGCGATACATTCGCGTAATTTATACGAAACAGCGAGCACACGCGATACAACGGCGCGGCATGCATACCGAAAAAGCAAACGCTACCTGCTCGCCCCTCGCTCTCTAATTATTTTTTTCGCGTGCAGCGTGACGTCCACCGGGCAATCTTCGATCTAAGATTTTATGAAGACACGTACCACGGTGCTCGCATGCTGTGAATTTATGATCGTGGCCTCGTCTATACTGGCGGACGACTCGCGCCAACTGTGTTCCTTTGGAAGTTCGTGTTTCCACCTACGTCTCCGGCTGTCTCTCCCTCGCCACCCGCCACGCCGAACGGGACGAGACAACGAATCGTCCGAAATGACATCGTCCTCGTGCTCAAGCAATAATGCCGCCGCTCCGGATCCTACCTACGCGTCCCTCTCCCCTCTTTCCTCCTCGTTCAAGCCTTCTTCCTGCGTCCTTCGAGCCACATCCCGCGATTCTTCTCGATTACCGGCTTCTATCGAATTATGCTAACGCATCCCGCCACGCTGAAACACGAATTCTCGACGCGATACGCTCATTCGCGGAATGAATTGTGTCGTTACGAACCCATGTCCCGGAACCTCGCTTCTTTGTCTGTCGCTCCTTTGTTTCGCGAAAGAGTTCATGCTCGGCCAAATTGTTGCAAATTGTTCATTGTAAAAGGTAATAGGGACGACGTAGATTGGGAGTTCTAACTTTACTTTCTATAGAAATGTAAGAACATGGTGTAATTGTACAATGTTTTATGAGACACTATGACTTTACTCTCCATGATATGTTGAACCAATGTGTAGAAAAATATTGTTGTACCGTAAAATTGATTCTTAGTGAGTGATATGTAATAACGAAAATTGTTAGACTGTGTGAAATTGTATACAGATAATAAAGAAACTAATATACATATAAAGATACGTAATTAATTGTAATCAATGATAAGATCGATCAATATACGGGCAAATTATATTCCTCATTATAATATACACACAGCTAATTTAGGTCTAATGAACAATCTAAACTTACAGTCTTCTAGTCCCATAAACAGTAACGAAAATTACTTGCGATTACTAACTTTACAATTAATTTCGTAAGAAAATGACACGAACCGCCTCTGATTATTCACTTACAGTTAATTTATACATCTTGGCGAAACTCATATACCATTATTCCGTAATGTTATTTAAAAATTAATTTACGATTACGCTTTAACAAAACTCACGCTCTATCGCTACAAGTGCAACCAGATAGTGCAGTCACTTATAACCTGTTACCGAACTATCGGGATATTTACGAGAAAGGATGCATTGCAAATAGTATTAAACTTTGCCAAGTTAAAAGTTTTGCCAGCAGAAATGCCGGAACTTTTACAATCTTGGAAATGTGAAACGTGAGCGAAGTTCATGAACACGTAAAGCGATCGAATCGAAAGTTACAGAGAATTCAAATCTTTCGTCGTCCAGTCAAGGCGTTTAATTCTTCTTCTGGCTGATTTCCTATGCCTGTCGCGATTCGTTCGCGCTGGAATCAGAGACTCGCTTCCACGGACTGTCTGGGTCCCCAGAGAAATCATTCGGAACACCTGCGCTTAGAGTGCCAATAACAGTGGAGTTTACTGCATCATCTTTACTCATGGAACCTTGGACGCAATTCCTCTACCCCGCGTCTTGCGTACTCGAGGAAGAGAAAGCTTCCTGTATTATTTACCGATGTCTGCTGGCATCGTATGCTTTATTAAAGGATGCGTACGCTTTGATGCAACGTCTAAAACTCGATCGAGCCGACTTCGCCCCTCCATTATTTATTAAACCCCCTCTCGGAGGGGAGCGTGTCTTTCCGTATCGATTGCAAACAATCTGCATTGCTGAGCAGCGCCGTGGAACGAAACGCTTTTAAAAGTCCCAGATGCATCTGCCGAATGCTCTTTCCTTTTTCCTTTCAATTCTCAAGACAAAGTCGCGGGGAGAAAACCCGTTTCGAGACGTGGCGGATATTTCCGTTTTTGAAATCACGAATCTTCCTTACGTGAGTCCGGTAGCTGGCAGACAGGTTCAGAACTAAACAGTGGTGTAAGAAAGTTAAATAGAGATCTATGATTAAGAACTCCCTGGGAGTCAATTTTAATTCAAACTTCGTCCGCTCTTTCCGCCATCTTCATCCCCTTCTTCCAACTATTTCTACTTATTCCCTTACTCCTAATAACTAACTTAATAATCGTGCAGAGTGTCTTCTTTTTATTCACGACTCGCAGTTCTGTTTACTTTCTTCTTAGATAAAAGAGTTTTCATTATTTTTGAAGATCACTTGGGCGAAATTACGAGACGTGACTCCCAAAAGCACCCCGTCGAGCGCGATCCGAGTGATCCTGTCGGTCCGAGGATTACGAACGCTGGTTATTTCGGCGAGATGGCCAGAGATAAGCAAAGAGGTACAGGATAGAAAGGGAGGAAGAGGGTGAGACCGCGGGGAAACACGGCAGGAGATGGCGCGCATACGAAGTGGCTGCTAGTCGCGATATTAAAGTAACTCTTTCTCTAACAAGGAAAGGTCGGCAACGGTCCGACTCCGTTTTAGGTAAAACCTCATAGCCTTGAAGAACAGCTAAAAATATTACACGAAGTGCGTACTTTTTCCTAGCTACGATAGCTCAAGTTTCAGAAGCGAAATCACCCTGCAAAGTATCTGCATTTTGAAAGCTAACTCAAAGACGCTTACTTATAGAAACAAATTCTATCAACATGGTTGGAGGTATTATTTCCTGTAACGATGCATTTGTACCATTTTTCAAGCTTTTAACTATAAACATGTGTAAACGTGTAATACAAAATTTCAACGTCAAACATTTATCACCGCTTAGCAAGGGTAAGTTTCTGAAAACGATCGCGTAAATCGAAATCCCGGCTCATTGTTATTCACCGTGAGACTTCGACTTTCCTCGGCTTGAAACCGGTCGAATTCACGTCATCCTTTGAACTTCCAATTTTCGTTTCTTCCCATCATGCCGCTCCTCGATCCAATTTAATCCAAACCAAGGAAAATTCCCAGTGACGTCAAGGCGTTGCGTCGTTCGATATCTCGAGTGATTTAAGTCGTTCGCGGGACGAACATGTTTAACAAACGAGGATTCAGAGTCCACAGGGTGCACTTGGACGATCCTCGTCACCCTTTCCGGAGGGTGGCCGCGAATTTCCGGGATCACACCCCAGCTCCCTTTCTTCTCGGAGACACCTGAGCCACGGAAATCAAAGCGTGACTATCGCGAAATGAAATCACGGGACCGTCGCCTACCCTCGCCGAATTACTCGGTCACTGTTCGCCAAGCTTCATTCGAACGGTTGGAATAGAGTCGAGTTATCATGATTGAAGCGTATTACGCTGGTTGAGGGAGTCGAAGTTTCGCGGGAATATCAGGTAGGGATGGAAAACTTGGGGGAAAGTTTGCAGAACGTTTTGTACCTTTGTGCATATGCCTTTTTCCAGATTGCCTTGTGGATCACAGAAAGAATATTTCACAAAAATATACGGTCCCTATTCTTCCTTCTAGAGTGCTTTCCGATTGAGAAAAATCTCTGGAAAATATTTTTCATTCCTCTTTCCACTATACGATGCAGGATATTCGTAGCTATGGAAATACGTATTATTTTATCGAGCATAACTTACTTCCTCCGTTGTGCAAGATGCTTATAATTTTAATATATTCATTTCTGACTAATTGATATTAGAATTTCCTCTATTTGTATGTACAACTGTTCGATTATTTTCACGAGCCTGTGTATAAATGCGGATAGGACTGAAGGGTAAGCTCCGGCGTGAAAGTAAAAAAAATATCAAGTTAAGAACCTCGTAAAAAGTTCTCAAGTACTCTGCATTAACATGCGCACGCACATACACATACACACACACACACACACACACACGATCTCCATATAAAAGAATAGAGTAACCTGCAGTCCTTCGTTCCGCGAAGAAAATATAAAAAAGCCGTAGCACGTTGTTGCAAAATGCTCGAACGCCAGGATGGAGAGGCGTGAAAACGCGAGCCACTTGAAAAATTAAGGTCGGCGAACTTTAAAATCGAGCAGGAGAAGGGCTAGAAGCTCAGGCATGGCAAGGTTATTAGCGAGTCGTCAAGTTCCCTCATATTTCACGCGTTTGACGAAGAATTCTCGCATCAGGGCGAACGTTGCTTTGAGGCGACAATTAAAATATCTCCGAGACATAACCGTGTCTGCGCCATGAGCTGGCGCCCGGGTGGAACGGCCGTGCAAGAAGGAACCCCGGGTGCCGGTTACACACCTCCGAAATAAAACGAGCCGAATTTCTGGCCACAGTCTTCAAAGAATGTTCTCCGTGCAGAGTGAAGGGCGGAGTGAACGGCGAGCACGGGTGAAAAAAAGCCACGGCAATTAAGCGAGATAGAGCCACGGGGACGCGAACTGTTTTAACCCCGTTTAATTGTTCCTTTAAGCGTTCTAAATATCCCGAGCGGAGAACTGTAAACAAAAGTAAAAGAATACGGCCGAGAAGCATGCACTGTACGTGTGCCGGCCTCTGGATTCTAATGTAAGTCGTTCGCGCGATTGTTCCGCGGTATTATAACGTGGAAATTGCATAATGGAGCGACGTATGGTACTTGTCTTGCAGTGCAAGTTCTGAATAGCAATTTTTAATGAAATTACAGCTTATTGCTGCTTTCGTCGTTTATGGTATTTGGAGGGTACAATGTGGAGGGCTATGGTATTTGGTACATAGATTTTTTAAATAGAGATTTTTAATGGTATTTACCATTCGTGTACTTATTGATGATATTAGTTTGTCGTACACAAGATGGATAATATAAGTTCTACTAAAGCTTGGATATTTGTCACATGTACGTTAAATATAGAGTTTGAAGCTAATCAAGCACAACATCACTGATTTATTGTAAAAAGGGGAATTGTATGTCAAAAGAATTGTACAAGTTAAAACTACGATATAGCGCACTAAAAATGTTAATGGTATTGGCATTAATATAATGGTTGGAAATAACCATAACACTTAAATTATATGGTCATTTTGATCATCGTGAAGCAAGATTATGATTACTGAAATTAAAATGAGTATATTGAACCTCTCGAGCCGTACTTCAGTTAATATCCCTTTTAATAAAACTATAAATGTCGCAAGAACTAAATAATACGACTTATAGTAGGTGCAACAAAAGTCTTCAAACAAGTCAGATTTTTATCTACTTCCACCTAAATATCTTTCGAAGCTGATATCGTATCGTTTTATTCGCCGTTCAACCTGTTCGAAGCGTACGACGCATAAACTGAAAAGCTGTGCATAGCGGAGCACATTCAGCGGGATTGCTACCGATAAACAAGCGTAACAATCGTCGATATTAAAGGTGGATATTGAAAGCGTGAAGGTGGAGACGTTAGGAAACGTCGGCGCGACGAAGAAAGAAAGGGGTTGGAAAGGAAAGGTGCGCGCCCGCTTCATACGTGAAAACAGGCGAAACGCATTTATCTTCGTTTCAGGTGAATCGAGTACGAATAACCCAACACCGATAACCATGGTGCACCTGGGACGTCTATCGACTTATTTCCGACAAATCGGCAGGAATGGTGTCGGGTTTTCCATTGATCGAACGAGAGAACCCTCGCCTACGACGGCGAAATCCTCCCTGGAGGATTCTGTTTCTGCTTAGACTTCCACGACCCTCAACGTTCTACGTATCTTTCTATCATGCTCTGATCCTATTGGTTCTTTTATTTATCGTTTGGAATACGTTCCACGAATGATTGACCTATACGGTTCACCAGTTTCTCACCTGACCCTTTTTTAACCATTTTGAAATGAAATAGAGATGAATCAAGATTTTCGGCTATAATTAGAATATACCTAGCATGCAAAAATGTACAAAATATAAAGTATAATATCCGTGATAAAACATACTTGCTAGGCGAAACAAATCTCTGACTAGGTCCTACTCTTTCACTTGTGTTCATAAAAATATGAATTTCGCAGTCTACAATAGTAGACTGACATTTATCATCGCATACAGTCTATTAGCAGTTACTTGATACATTCACGTGCAATCTTCTCAAATGAATGCTCTCTCATATACTAAAATGTTTGTTTATTAAAAGACTAGAAAATAAATGAGACCAAAGAAGCACAGAAACTTACATATTCATCCAAACTGACAAAAACCGTGGATCCAAGTAGAATCACCTATTGATTATGATATCAAAAATCGATCCATTTACCACCAAACGATTCTCCAAAGGACATAAAGACACTTTCGGAGTCGACAAAAGATAGGTGGAGAATGTACAAAGATGCGACGTGGCAACTCGTCGGACAACTTTTCTCCCTCAGTCCGGCGAGTTTAATGTACATAAAGTATACATAAAAATATACATTAAAATTTACATAAAATACATATCCATTTGGCAAAGTTCATGAAAATATGGAATTTTTTGGTCTGGCACGTAAGTCGGTGCACCGTTCAGGGTGGCAAATAAGTAAGTGCGGGTTTTGTCAATACCGACTAATCCAACACCGGCGACCATCGTGTTTTATCGATGGCGTTTTCCGGCAGGGGAAAAAGGGGGAAAACCGGGACATTATATTCCTGGAGACAGTGGGTCTTTGCGTCGCCGTCGCACGGAACAGCGTCGTATAATTTATGCACCCCGCGGCCGCGTTCATAAAGCCCAAATATTTTAAAACAAGAGGAAAAGAGCCGCGCGGAGGTGGATGAAGGTGGAGGAGGAAAGACAGTGGCGCGCGTGGAATACACGTTCCGTGGGCAGGCCGCATTACCAAAGAAATCAAGAGCCCGTTCCAGACGACAAAGGGCCAAGAACGACTTCTTCGCGACTCGTTTCCCTTCCTCGATGCCAAACGGATGTCTCGTCGTCGTCGCGGATGAACCGATGAATCTCCACCAACTTCTTCCTGCCGCTTGGATAGAGTTGTTCTTTGAGGAAGAAGTTTCTCTTGCGAGCGTCTGCGGATGGAATTAAAATTGGGAATCGCCTCTCTGGAAAACCGTCTTTTGATGGCGATATTTTCCTAAGCGTTGTCGATGGAAATCGTTATAGAGACGTTGGAACGCTTTCGAGCGTTCTGAAACGAGAAGTCTGACGGAAGTAATTGATTCTTAACGATAGCGGGAATGGCCATCGCTATTGTGAACCGAAGGAACCAGTCGTGCTCACCTTGCCTGTTCAATTATTCCGCGTGAAACGTAATATAATAACCGGGGGCTGCTATTCAGCCGGCGACAGGTATTATTAATCGACGAAGTTGCTTGGCGAATTAAAAAGTCAGCCGGCTATTAATCCACCACCGGCCTTGCCCCGGTTCTCCCATTTTTACGATGCAACAGTTCACGACGGGTGTCGCCGGTTCCAGCCGCATGGAAAACTTTTTTTTCGCGTCGGGGTTGAAATGGCGATAGAAAGAACGTAGCATAGAAGGAGATACAAATATATATATATAGAGAGAGAGAGAAGAAGATAAAGATAAAGATAGCCGCAAGGGAAAAGGAAAGGAAAACACGCCCTAAATCAGGCTAGTGAGCGTGTACTCGCGGCCGGCCAGTCAGTTTGCAGAAAATCCGCCATTGTTTTCACTTTAGCCGGCCGTTTTAAGCGTGGCCCACGTAATAAATATTCGCACTCTCTCCCGTAGGATTACGCCCGGCAGGAATAATATTCCTCTTTGTGGATGTCGGCTTCCTTTGTTACCGTCCTTTCGCGAACGTCGACGGTGGTTGACGTCGTTGTCGAGGTAACGAAGCGCCTTTAGAAATCGTCCTCTTTGTTTCGTCCGCTAACCTTTGTCAAAACCAACTCCCTCTTTTCCAACCCCTCGTCCATAACCCCAAAAACTGGCTGATAACGCTCTGAATTATTACGTTGAAGCTTGTAGTAACCTGGTCCAGGTTATCGTTACGACACGAGTTTTCCGCCACGCTCGATCCCTCGTGAGACAAACTTTCGATTTAATGGTGACTTCGGTTTTCTTAAACGCGGAATTAAACGCGGGACAGTGTATTCCGCAGAGTTAAGAATCAGGAAGGGCATGCTTCTTTCTCCCTTTTCCCTTCCTTTTTTTTCTTCCCTGCCACGTTTCCTCCGTCTTTTTCTTCTCTTCCTTTTACTTCTCCGCTTCTTTGCCACGCAGTCCAATTTACCGTCTTCATTTGTTCCATGGCTTTTAATGAATACTGCAACTCGCGCTGTTCCTGCCCTCGTTCCTCTCGCAAATGGCTGGGCGTGACTCGTTTATTTGTAGATGGATTTCCATGGGCAGGAAAAGGAAAGGGGTAAAAAAGATAGAAAGGGATAAGAGGGTGGGCCGTGGTGGAAACGCATTCGCGCGGAGGAACGACCGGTTCAACGAGTGGACGGACGGCTTTGTGGTTCTTGAAAGAAAATTTTCAAGATGGAGAGACCGGCTAGATCTGGAACGATTAATTTGCATTCATTTACATGGCATTTGTATGGCAAAGCGGCGCGATACCCGTGCGAAATGATAACAGCGACACGGAAAAGTTATTACCACCGAGTTGCCACTGTCTCTTCTTTGTCGGGGATCTCTCATTTAACGAGCAGTTGTTACCGATACCCTTGCAACACGGAAGCTTCTGATGCTGCTCCTTGCGGTTACTTTCATGAGTACTTCGCTATTTTTCCGGTGCTTCCTTTTTTCGATTCTACCTCTGTAATTTATTCTGTTGTCTTTCTGTGCTTGCAGCTCCTTTTACACACATCTAGTAACGTTATTCTCTTTCATGGTGGCTTCTTCCTTTTTCTGTGATTTCGTTTGGTGATATTTAATACTGTTCTACTTGCAAATAAGTAGAACATTAATGACTTTGCTCAATGCCATATCGTGCAACTTGTGTGGGTGACGAGCGGTTAAAAATCGAGCGAATGTTTGTATCAGAGTACTGGCAATGAGCGAAGATTTGTAGAAATTTGGCATGGATTGTATCACGTGGAAGATATGATATGACTGAGAAGCTTGGATGTCTTCTAAAATTCGTGGAAGATTTTTTGGAGTTCACGTAATCGGCCACTAACAAAACTTTGTTCGAATGAATTAAATTGATGCAAACAGAGTTCTACTGCAATTCACAGTGCTACAGTTGTACTGTAGCTTAAGAAAATCGCATAATACTGATTGAGACTGCTCGTAGAATGAAATGCTTGCTGTATTCTCAAAATATAATGTTTACATCTTATTTCCACAATATTTCTACACTTTAACATTTAGAAATACTTTTCTTCTAAAACATTCTTCCATTTAAGCGTACCAAGTTTACTAGGAAAATTGTAAAAATCTGCAACACGTTTCACGTCTAAAGTAAACAGGTTATTATATGACGACAACAAACAACGAAGTCTGGATAATTGACGATGAAACTCGTTTTAAAGCTCAATTATCGATTGCACGATGAGAAAGGGCAAAGAGGCATGGTGACGACGGCAGAGAAAAGCAATTTTCGAAGTTGCTAACGCGGCCAGACAATTTTTCCCCGCGTGGCTTTGGCATAGTGAACGCAGGTTGAAAACTCGGCTCGGTAATACCACGGCTGCCTGCCCATCTATTGTAACAGCCGGCCGTCACGAATCCGTCGTTTCAGAAGGCCTTCATCCGTGTAAAAGCCCCGGCGATTCGCCGCTAATTATGAGTAACGACAGCCTTTAACGCGCCGCGGCACGCCAACCCCTTTCACGTAGACAACTACAGCCTTCCCTATTATTTTTTTCGCTAGAATTTCTCCGACTGCCGGGCACCGCGCTTATTTTAGAACTAAGTTGTTAGCGAGATTTAAGAACGGCTGCATATTAACGTCGAAACATCGTTAGGGTTGGATTTTCTGCATGTTTCGATGGTAGAACCGACCACTTTTTGCTGTGCAACCGACAATCGCTTCTGCACTTTTGAGCAAGTAGAATTTTAAAGCTCGAGCTAGGAGGTTATACGTAAATGCAAGTGTATAGTTTGCGATATTTAACCATTTTTTATCGTTACACGGCTAGGTTTATAAAGTTTACCAGTTCGCGTAACTTCCAAGTAATCTTGCATGCAAATATAGTGACTGAAACTGTTATCATTAAATGATATTGAGCTCCGAATAATTGATCTGAATATAGTCTATTTAATCGGCTCCACTCTATAACTGTGGAATAACTTTGACTGCCGATGATACGACCCGATGACCTGCCATAACTTCTAGATGTCTTTGGAAGACTTTGGAACGTATAGTTTTAAATAAGTTTGCTCTTCAGTGGTATAAAGAAGTGATGTAAAGTAACCTTGTCTCCTATTAAACTTACCTTGCTTTTAAACTCAATTATTAATTATAAAAATAATATAAACCTTACCATTACGTCGTATAATCGCAATTAGCAGAAGTAAGTACCAGAAAGCTATGCATACAACAATTTCTAACAACACTTTCATTCGATACGATATAATTCCAAAGCTGTTTACTAATAGTCCACCGATCGTGGAATAATCTCTCGGCTGCTTTAAGCTTTCCGGTAGAGAATCAGCGTCGGTCTCGGTGTCGCGAGACACGATATTTAATCCGTGTAATCAGCAAGTTGACTCTCTGAGAAGCTACACGGCTAACGCTGGAATTAATTCGGCCGGCAAATTTAATTATCGCTCGCTGTGTTGGCAGGTGTTAGAGAACCAGTTGTCAGAGACAATTTACCGCATATTGGGTGTTCCGTGCGGTTTCCCGGAGAGAGATAGAGCACCGGACTGTTTGTCGCCCACGCCTATAGCCGGATTCTAAATGCGAGCTCGTCCTGTGTCCCTGTAACACGGACGATACCCGTGGTCCTGCTTATCGATCGACCGACTCCGTGCAAGGATCTGCTGGCCTAATCTCGACGTTGATCGCGATCGGGCTTAATGCGAGCTTGCGAGGGCTTTACGGTCGCTCGTAAACCTGCGTAGCGATCGTGCAACCTTCTTACTGATTTACGAGCTGCGTAAAAATTAAGTGATTTCTTGCGCCGCCAGCTTAGCCACAATGTTTAAGTGTCGCTCGTTACATTAACTCTTTAAGAGGCAAATCTATCCATAGCGCAAAAGCTTAGTTTTAAAGTTTTGCGCTGGTAAATTGAACATTACAACATTAAATAGCTACGTAAGCTAATGGTTGTTTTAAAACAATTATATCAAACGGGTACATACGTCAAATCGTTCTATTAATGATAATTTTTAAGTTTCAATAATAATGATCATTTTCAGTTTGTAGATCAAGTTTCTCAAGGGAATTGAATATAACGTGTTTTATATTTATTTTTAATTGTAATTACATAAAATATTGTGTTCGTAATGATAATCATAACACAGCACGCGTTGTCTATAGGAAACGTTCATATCCGGAGTATTCAGTAGTCAAAGGGCCAAAGGGAATAGTATATACCAATAGCGCATACCGAATACATCGCAGACGATTATATAATGCAAATGTAAATCCTCTATTAGCATTCTTGCTAAACACATCATACACGATTGATATAATTGAAGCGGACTAAAACTATACACAAAATTCTCGTTGAAAGATTTGGCATTCTAACAAATCGCCGTGAAAGGGGCGAATTAATAAAGAAACGCAAGCAGGATTGGAACAGCATTCGGTATTCGGAGGAAAACATTAAACGTCTTCTCCGAAGAAAGGATCCCGTCATTCGGGGAGGATCGTCCCGCGAGCAAGTTGACTGAAAGACGCTGATCGTCTTTCATCCAAATCGCGTTACGGCAACTCGTTTCCAGCGAGTCGGCGAAAATCTCCGCGGCCATTGAACGGGAGGAGCGCAAGAAGAGGGAAACTTTTCGGTGGAAGGTTCCTGAAAAGGAGCTGCATCCTTCGAGGGGTTGAGCAAGAAGAATTCGACGACCGGGCCTGCCAGACGAAGGAAAAATCTTACGCGGTCAATCGAGCCTCTGATCCTATAGTACAGAACTCGGACGAAAAACGAAACCTGGCAATAATAACGAGGGTTTTTTCGCGAGCCGATTTTCCTCGTTTCCTATACCCCCTACAACATCGCTGGATCCATTCATACTCGCGGCCAGTCAGCAAGTTTGAAATTACATCGGCTAACGAACCCGCGCCACCCTTGTTTCTCTATCCACTTCGATAGAGGTCTCTCTTTTTCTATATATATTTTTCCATTGACACAAGCAACGATCGAAAGCGAATAAAATTCCAACCTTTATTCGGCTCTGGTGCCTGTTCAAATCGTCAACAACATTTTTCTCCAAGCAACCTACATATATGTATATATAGAAATAAACCACCATCCCCATTGATTTCGTAGAAAGGGGCGCAGTAGCAACGGGATATTCCATGTTTCTTTTTCCGGGGCAAAAGAATGCGTGCTGTTAGGCGTAGCAAGGACGAGATTCTCTTTCTGTGTTCGCGAACGATCGGAAAGGGGGAGACTGTACTGAGAGAATAGAATTGAAGAGAGACCTGGGGGAACTGCAGGAAAGAAGACATTTGCGACGGTAGCGGAAGGAGTCCAAGGATCGCTGGCTCCGCATACGATCTCTCTTTGAAAATTTGTATACTGAGCAATATTAAAATTAACTAACAAATTTGCATCTTAATAATGTAAAATCCTCCGTTCTTTGTATCAAGGATGTCGTCAAAAAGCATATCATTTCTATGTAGAAATTCCTCACATTTCATTCCCTAACATCTTCCCCAAGCTTCTTCTAATCTCCAGCCTCCTCTCCCTTCATGAACCTCCACCCTATGAATACAAAAAACCCCTCACCTTTGAGATAAAAGACACCTCATCCTTACAAAGTATCAATTATACGCACTAAGAAAAAAATCTTAAACAACTTGATAAGAAACACTCCACCTTCTGTCACCAAAGTCGACGTTCAATCGCATTGTCCCTGACTCTTAAGCCTCCTACTGCGATCACCTTTAAAATCGACCCTCGTGTTTCTACCACGTACATACTTACAACAACATACAGTGAAAGCAGATGTATCTGGTGTCGGTTGGTTCCGGTCGCGAATCGCTCGCGAGATCGGCGAGTGCCCTCGAAACAATTTATGCTGCTGGGCGCGCGCTACGTCCGACGTGCCTTATCTGCTCGCAACGTCCTCGCCGATAAGACGGTCTCGCACCAGTTGCCCTGTTCGTAAGAGGTATGGAGGGCAGAGAATCGAAGGACGTGACGTAAGTGCGTGTAGGAGCGGCTCTTTATCCTGTCGTCGGCAGACACGTCGGCTATGATTCTTACGCGTCGTAGGGAAGCGTTTTCACCGGAGTATTCCGGAGAAAAAAGATGGAGAAGAGGGAAAGAGGGGAGAGATGTGTCACATCGGGGGTCGCTGAAAGTTTCCTTTCGCAGCTTTCCGTGGGGACGAAGTGACGGTAAAACGGTATTTCTGGAAAAGGTGACCGTACGTTTCTGACAGATTTCCAACGTGAAACGATCGACGACGTCTCGTTAAAGCGACGTTGAGAGTCGAAGTCCCGAAAATGGTTCTTACGGTCTTTTAATGATCGCCGTGGCATAGTCGCGTTAATTGGAATCCCGTGTCCCCGGGAACTCGGCGAAATTGCCGATTATTTGTTGTCCAGTCGCACTTGGTGGTCAAGTCGCTGGTAAATCATGGAGACATTCGCCGCGATTCCGCTCGATAGCTTGCTTATACGACGTCGCAGCGGGCAGTCCAAGAGAATTCGGCGCCCCCTTCGCCTAACGAGTATTTTGGGACACAGAAAAGATAATTGAAACATCCCTGGGTAGAGTGGATTCGTCGAGGTGTTCGTACATTCCACGGGTTCCTCACTTATGGAAGCAATTTCTTATTTAAACGCGCGGAACTTAGATAACGTGAAATCCAGCCATAATTCAGTTGCTCCGGAATCATACAGATCAATTCCACGAATATAAAAAAAAGAGTAAGGTGATGATATTACGCACATTTGTAATAAATATACTGTCGTAAAGAAGTCCAGCATAAATCACGTATATAATGAAATCGTGAAATTTCCAATTTTGACCTTCCGAGAGCACAGTTCGTCCTCCAATTGTACCTATTCTCTAAATCTTTCCGTCAGAACGCAATTTTAAATCGTACGAACTGTCCATTCCCGAAACCTCCCAACTCTTGCCATCTTCCTCGAACTCGAAGCTCTAAATAAAAAGCATGGAAGCTCTTGGACCGCGTTATCTCGCGGAATCGTTGGGATAGCTCGCGCCATCAATCACCGACCGGTCTCTCGTAGGCGTGTCTCCGCGAGGGTTTTGTAGATTACGCGTCCCGGAAAGGGCCGAGAAGGAGCATGCGAAAAAATGCCAGAAACCAAGGGGGTGGCGCGCAGCGGACGGTTTATTTACGACGTTATTTCCGAGGAATTCAGCGCGCGCAGCCCGCGCGGTGGCAATTTGGTCGCTTGGTCGTGTTGGTCGCTCGCTGGGCCGATGTAAATGCAAATACAAATGCGTTTAAACTGGCTGCCCTCGCTTCTTCTTCCTCTCTTCGCCCTGTGTCTCTGTTCGTTGCAAAGCACACGAGGCCGTAACCGTTAATCCGTGCCGCAACTAACCGCACTCAAATGTGTACACGCCGGGGACACGTAGACGAGGACAGCGGTTCAACGAGAGCGCTGCCTCTTCCGGGGCTGACGCGCTGTTGTTGCCTCTTCTTCTTCATTATACCAGGCGGCTACGCGCGTACGACCGGTTATCCTCCTTTTCTCTGGAACAGCGCCGCGACGCGTTTCCTACCGACCGCTGCGTCGTCGTCGCCGCCGGGAAGCCGGCTAATTTCTGCCGGTGTAGTTTGTCATTTTAATTAGGCGTTTTAATGCCTTGTCCGCGCCGCCGTCCCCGGATGCCACGTGAACAAGTTGTTGCTGGGAATTTCTCGCCTCGCGGAACGATATTTCCGACCACGGGCATGAAATTATTGTCCAGACTGGCGAGTTCCTGGAACGATATTTTCAGCTATTCGTTCAACTGTCGATTGTATAGTGTGACGACCATTCTATATTTGGTGCTATACTATAGAGGAGTAACTGATGCACAATGTTTGAAAGTAATTGTTGAAACAATTCGTCCGTACGGGTGACTCTGACTGAACTCTTTGACTACTGTAAAAGATATATTGTATTCATTTGAGAGCAGTTTCAAGAATTTGTACTTCCAGATGGACATCGGAAAACTCATTCTTCACTTTCTATACTTAGATTTGGAAATGTTAACAAATCGAGTCAGTCTTCACGTGTCAGCCTTCTGATTTCGCTGTAATAGCCTTGCTGATGAATTCACCAATAGATCTCACTAAGAAATATCCTGTTTAAAAACTAGAAACTAATGATACCTGATGTTAAATAGCTACTCTTTATTTCCATCTTTAAATTTTCCTCATTAAGAACAACGATGAAGAATAATCGAGGAAGGAAATCTCTATTTAAAAGTTAATAATACGCAACGAAACTAGGAACATAAAACCAAGCTCAACGCGTTATTTGAATCCTAAGTCATCCTACTTGAAAAAGAAGGAGAACAATCGACGCCAAAATCCTGGAACACCACCGGTACCAAAATAACCAGGGAGTAACACAAAAGCTTTGGAATCTAGCGGTGCATAATCTCTCGCGTCCCATTTTCACGGCCACCGAGGGAAACGTTGAATCGGTCGGTAGCCATTCCGCGCGGCGTATTTACCGCGTTTAATTTGGTATTCAAACGGTGCCGCGTTTGTAGCCACTGGAAACGCACGCGTTTCCTCAATGAAAGCCGTATTATCATTCGAGGCATTCAAGCGACGCGTCACCGTATTCTTTCGCCGGTCTGGACCGGTGGATTTGCATGCCCCGCGGTTCGAGGAGGACGAAACACCGTGCCCCGAACGACGGCTTAATCCGTTGAATACGAAACGATAAATCGCGTTCCTTTGACGACGCCGCATCGTCGAGAAGAAGAAGAAGAAAAAAAAGAGAAAGAATAGTAATTCATCGTTTCCCGTTGCCGTGCCGCGTATTTATCTTCGTTCGCGATCAATACACTTTGCCATTCGCTCGTTGAATGAGTCCGCATTCAATCAGTCGTTTCGTGCTTCTTCCGCGTTCTGCGCGGCTGTTCCGTGTTGTTTCGGCCGGATGAATGCCATTGGAAACCATGGTGGAGGGAAAAATCGTAGAGGGCAAGGGGAGATCTTTGAATGGTCACGGGGGAAAATTGTAATTACTGGAGCGGGAATTACGCAGAACTGGTAAGATAGGATTATGAGATATGTGCAGAATGTGCACGCGTGTGAATGTTTTCAGTTTTTCAATTCAAAGCTTGTAAAAGAGGTTCGGAATATTTCAAGTATTTCTAAGTAATTGAAATCCTGGTTATAAAAAAGGAATGATGTAGTAGGAGAACCGAGGAGTGTTCTAAAATTTTCTCATAATAGTCGAAAGCTCGAAACAATAACAAAAATTAGACTTGAACGTAAGACAGCCAATTTGCAAATGCCATCTTTAAATTTCTGGCACCTAATCTTTATTTTTATTAAGAAAATATGTATACCTACCTACGTCTTTTCACATACTTTGAATGCTTAAAACTATAGTCCAGTTTACTACATAAGACACTACTGAATATAAATTATTATTTAACCAACTAAACGATAGTACGTACACCAGAAGAATATTTTCTTAATAAAGATCTCCAAACGACGTGCTTAAAATAAAGTCTGTAATTTTATTCTCTGAACCTATTTGCACCACTAAAAGCGCTAGTATTATATTTCTAGACTACGTAAAGTACCTTACGATCCACTTATCTGAAGCACTAAACCCTTTCAATTGCATCAAATAATTCGGGATGCTCTTAAGCAGTGATTTCGACGATTTTCGGGGAAGCACGTCGATTCTCTGGCTTGCAAGAAGCAACACCGCCAGTCGGACCCGGTATAATTTCTCGTTTGTATTCGAGGGATTAAGCCGTTCGTGGTATCGCGAGGTCTTGCTTACGGTCGCGCTGCCATGCAAATCTGGTCGAGACGAAAAAATACGATAGCGTCGGGCTACCAAGCCATGCCACCGACCGTTACAAATGATAATACAATCGAGAGTTCCGCGGGATAAGGGGAATTCATTGAAGAAGCACTTTTAGTCACGAGTCCGGTTCGTCCCGGTGTGTTTGAACTGGCTAAAGTGCCCGTTATCATGCTTAAATTCACCACCGTGAAGGATCCACTAATTTTGCTCGCCCTCGTATCTGCTTCCAGATAAGTTACGTCCCGCTTAGGGAAATTATTTGATACCGTATCAGTTTTTACAATTTATTTCAATTTCATGGATGTAAACTGTGTTATTTAGGGTTGTAATATTTATCGCCGGTTATACCGAGCCTGACCAGTTTCTTATGCATAGAGGTCTTGTATGGTGATTTATACTTCAACATAAATTGGTTAGAATGAATGTAGTTACATTAGTCTTTTTTAACAGAAGTCAATTCTCAAAGTGGAATGTAAAATAGGCATTAGGATACCGATCACGTAGAGAGTAGTGGATCACGAACATTATACGTATGTTCAGACCTGAATTTTATTTCAGAAAGATGGAAATAAGTAAACAGGAAAATGCAAACAAACGAGGTAAAAGATAAACAAATAAGCAAACTTGGAAAGTAGACAAACTTGGAAATTAATGAACAAAGAACATAAATAAACAGACACTAGCCCAGATCGAAACTCTGTAAATATGGTAAATAAACAAACAAAAACATGCGAAAGACAAACAGTCACGCCTATAACATAACAATACGAACGTAGAATATAAACAAACAAACAGTTTATCACAAAACGAGATCAAATTCAGAGAATAAAAAGAACAAACGTAGAACCTAAAAAATATAAATGGAGAACTTAAACGAACAAACTCTCCATCTCGGAACGCACCCCAATTATCATAAGAGCAGGCTTCCGTTTAACCGCAAATCTCTCAAGAATCTGCCTGAAATCTACCAGCCAGCTTGCCATCATTATCATCACCATCATTCTTCCCCACGAAACCACAAAGGTACAAAACTCCTTTCTCCATCAATCTTTGAAAAAATGCACCTTTCTACGCCGCCACCAAGTTTCCTAGAGATCGGAGGGAGAGATCGCAGCAGTTCTGGCAATCGGCAAGGAGGTGGCCACGCCGCGGCAGACCATCTTCAAGGTGGAGTGCACCGAGGGGTCTGGATCAGGTCGCCTCCTATCTGCTAACAAGATCAAGGGGCCTGATCTGGCCGACTCCTCGAGGCCAAAAGATACACGCGGCACGACGTGTCTGCATTCGAGGTAACAAGAGCGTTATCGAACACCCACCCCCGTAGCCGCCTCTTATGGAAACGCGCCCATGCGTCCCGACGTTCTACATGCAGCGGGGGTGGTACGCTCCCTTTCACCCACCCTGTATCCTTATTTCTCTTTCGATGTTCCTTTCTGCTTATGGTCGCGTCTTTGTCGATGTTCCTCGTCGTAGCTCGCTCGAGATTCAAGCTGGAACCGATAGCACAGGCGACAACGATATCGATACCAGCCGGTAACAAAGCCAGCGATTTATGGCGGCGATTTATTGCCGTATTTATAGCGGCACCTTCAACACACTGCCCCCATACCGGTCGGCCGTTCAAGTTCGCGTCGGGCGCATTCGGTTGCACCGCGATAAGGGAATGCAATTTTTTGACCACGTGAACGCTGCCTCCGGAGGAAGTTGCCTTACAGTTCCTTTATACACCTTGGGCCAATAAGTTTCAGCTCTTTGTATGTGTTTTCCTCTTTTGTTGATTTTAGGGATCCGGGGAAATTTGGTCGGCTAATGTTATGAATAGGATTTTACCCGTTTGTGGAAAATTTAAGCGTGAAAAAATTTTTAGAATGCACGCTACATGTAAAAGGATATGCAATATATACAATATTCAAGGTATATTACCTGCTAGAATATTTAGCAAACGAAACGAATGTCTGATCGAGTCTTGCTCTTTCAGCTGTATTCATAAAAATATGAATTTGCATAAAAATAAAAAATGCGGTACAAAAAGATGCCTAATTTCTTGATGTCCTTTTAATTTTCATCGAAGAGTGAACACTGCGATCTATTTTCTATATTTACAATTCTCTACAATTGCTTCTAATCGACGATCGATGCTAAACTGAACTGGGTTAGATTTCCCGAACTTCATAATTTTACACATATGTAGCAAAAACATTCGATGCTGTTATACTATTTGACACAAAAATCGCTCTGTTTAAAGAATGATCCAATAAGATCCCTTTTCTTTGTCCTCAACCCTGTCGTTCATCAAAGATCTTTCTTTGGCACTTCCTTAGGATTGTTCCTGATGTTTACGAATGGCCTGGTCCCATAGATTCGATTTTCATCAAGCCCACCCCAAGCTTTCAACGACAGCCGCGCGATCTCTCCGTGTGGCGAACGACGCCCGATTCTTCAACAGCCGAGACTAATCTTCGTGGCACGATGGACGGTACTTCACTGTCACCGGCCGTGACAATACAATACCGGATCGTAGAATCGCTGCTCCGTTTCCTTCGGTCCTTGCCTTTCTTTCATCTGTCAGCATCAGATCGCCCGGTTCTTTCGATTATTCGTCTTCCCCAGGTGTCGCTTTTGGCGTCTAACGAAGGGAAAATTTTAATCATTTAATTTTCAATCATTAGAAAGTATTCATTTCCCCCTTTTACTTCGTTATATTTCATTTTAATAATCTTAATAATTAACTTCTACTTTATCCTATTAAGTTAATTAGTTCTCCCTTAGTCCAAATATAATTCCCAAATTTATCGTAATTTATAATAAACGAGTTACTGATTCCTTTGAAAGTTATGACAATTATGATTTACAAATATCCTTTTCATCTCTTTGGTACAGATAACTTCAGTGTCGAGGAAGAATGTGATCAAAAAGACAGAGCTTTTATAAAACACGTGCAACAGCGATAGACTTTAAAAAATATCCCAAAATATAAAGCCACGATAAACGTTCCCCGATAAACGTCCTACTTCCTGCATTTAATATCCCTGCAAGCACGTTCAATCCACTATCCAGCCTCGAGAAAGAATGTATCACACTTTTCGAGGAGCAGAAACAGCAGTAATAGATTTCCAAAAATATTTCAAAAAATATTTCAAAAAATATTTCAAAAAATAGCTAGTCGAGGCACTTCATCCTTTCGCTACTTCGCCTGGTATACGCTTGAAATTTCCTCCATTTAATGTCCGGAAAGGCACGTTACATCCACTATCTGGCTTTGAATATACCGCACATACGAAATGGGATAGCTGCGCATAAAATATCGGTGCACATTCCCGTCCCATTGGATCGTCGTAAAAAATGTATCGCGCGAGGAACGATGCAAACGATCTCCGTTCGCTCGTAAGAACCGTTTATCTGGACGGTCGGTTCCGCGGAGAGAAAGAGCAGAACGTGGCCGACTCTCTGCTCCACCTCGGCCAAACCGAATTAGCATGCACGTGCACGGAACTTTAAAGTTTCAGCTGCACGATGTGTGCAGTTCGCAAGACATAGCGGCGATTCGTTAATACGATACGACGTTCAATAAAGAGGAGGGTAAGAGGGTAAAGGGACCGATTAGATCGTGACTGGCGGCCAAGGAACGTCGAAGGAACGACGAAGCTGAGGGAGGAAATTTACTTTCGACACGGGGCCAGATTAAAAATGGATATTCATGGCCACGCCTATTAAAATATAACCTGCTTCGATTAAATATTTGTGGTTCAATCTGCTTCTGTCGTTTCGCGTAGATCGATCGAGTACACGATTTTTGATAGATTTTGATGACTGATACGACGTTTTGGGGAGAAGGATACGGTGTTTTGTGAAGGAGAAGCTTTTCTCATTTTTATGATAAACTTTCGAGGGAAGATAGAGATTGAAAAATTGAAGCTCACGATTAGAGTGTAAATCTTCATGCAATTCCACATTTTTATTGGGCTTGCTTTATTCGTAAAATATTACAACGAATACTTTGGTTTAGCTTGGATTTACTCCTTTATTTCTCCCTTTTCTTCCCCACTGTGCTCATAGAAATACAGATTCGCATAGAAATAATTTACGCGTGATTCCTCTCAATCTGCATTACGACAGTATTGTTCTCATTTCTCGACAGCCATAAAGACTTAGCTGTGAGACCAATCCCTTAAGACCGGATCAAATTCGAGCAAAGCTACTGTAGTAATCAAAGTTCGATAGTTTGCAAGATAATCGACACACCGTCTAAATTGAGCGGGAAAACAAAAGCAAGCCGCGGGCGTAATTAATCTTGGCCGTCACGAGCTGCCGAGCAATGCGAGGCAACGAGATACTCCGCGGTGTCTCGTCTAATCGATTACTAGTTGCGAACAAAAGCGAAACAACAAGCTGCGACCACGCGTTTAGAAATGGGGAGGAGAGAAAAAGTTTTACATGCTGATGGCAATCTCAACCTCTGGGAACCCTCCAGGTTCCATGGTTCGTGACGATCTTGAAAAATTGCCACAGATAAACCCATCCACCCTTCTAATTATATTCCAAACAATCGCCCCTGAAACTAGTCGTTATTTTTTAACCTCGAACCAACCGTCCAACCCGGTTAACCCTTGAACTTAATTCGCCCTCTAGAGAGAAGAAAAATATCACTTTATCATCACGACTCGTAGTGTGCCAAATGGCTGTGTCTGACCGTGAAAAAAGTATCGTACTCCCTTTGCAGATTAGCATCGCCTCGCGTTTGATTACTCGATAGTTATTCTATGTATTTTTTTTCTAAATAATCCTTATAGGTAATAGTTTTAAGTAATTTTTACAGGTAAATAATATCCTAATTAAGGATTCAGATAGTTAAAAAAAGAGTAAAATAAAAATAGAAAGTAAGGAAAATTATGATTTTTCCCCCCACTCAGAGAGCAGCTTTAACGTATTATGGTTTGCGGCAAAAAAAAAAAACCGATTTTGTTCTTCTCTGTAGAAGATGAATTTGGTTCAAAGGTTAATCGAGCGGGCTGATTAATTCGAGATGAAAAAGTAACGACGAGTTTTAGTTGCCGTGGCCCCCAAGGCTATTCGTAGAACAAGCTCGAAGAACCAGAAGAGCCACGCGAGTCAAATCGACCGGATTTGAGGTTTCGTTTCTTATCCTCTGGCGAATCGTCACGGTCATTAAGGCGGTAATCACAGTGGCGGAGATTCTCTCCGCCCCTTTTTTCACTCTATTTCACCTTTCACGGGGCCACGTTGGTCGCGTGAATCCGCTATAAATCGTCGACATAGCCGATAGTTCGCCGTGCCATCATGGCAATGACGTACGATCGACGCGGCCTATAACTTAAGGTAGAATCAAAAGCCGATTACCCGTCTTCTGTCCGCCCCCTCCCCTCCTCAACCGCCTCGTCTCCAAGCTACCTCTCACCTCGTGGTCGAATCTCGCACCCTTCGCCCAACCTTCTTCCTTCTCTCCCCACTCGTGGTACTCTCCGTGGTGGCGCAATTTATCGTATTAACAAATTACCCACTCACACCTTCGCCTTTTTCTCTTAATGCATGCAACACCGGGCCGACGCTTTCTCTTCTCAGTATCCGTGCGATTCCATTCGCTCTGACCTTTCGCGAGCATCCACGATCTTTTCACTTGAAAGACAGGAGCGTGAAGATCGAGTCTTGAGTAATTGTTGATTAGTAGTACTGAGTGGTTTATTGCCTTTTGTTGAGCGAGATTGAGATGGAAAGATAAGGCGAAAGATCGTATCGGCATTGTATCGAGAAGAAATAGATTTTAGCTGATGGATATCGGTTTCAATAAGTATTTCTCAAACAGAATAGAGGATATTTTGTCAAGAAATTTGGCACAAGGTGGCACAAAAGTTGTACGATCGAAAATTTGTCTATTCTCGTATCTCTGCTGTTATTACATTAATATAGAAGTCTTCTATCGTTTGCAAAAATGTTTGCTCATTATATTAGTAAAAATATTCTTATCCGCCAATCTGCTTTCGACGAGTCTCGTTCCGGCGATCAAACGTAGGATCACAGATAACACGTTGCGAGAATTGTTGCGTCGACGAAGCCTTGTCGCCGATCGGTTATTGCGCGAGGTGTTTCGTCGCTTTTGTCTACGGACTGCCATACTACAGACCGGTTACGCCCGAGCAATATACAAGAGGACTAGAGCGCTGGCTCGTTCGTTCGTGACAGCAATCAGCTGCGCGATCAAGCGAGCACCGAGCGAAGATTTGTGTTCGAGAGTGTGCAATACATCTGTCTACCGCGACGGCTACACGTGTAGGTCCGTGGAAAAAGGGTAGAAAAGGCCCCCGGGGACCTGCTCGAGATTCGAATCTAGGTCTACCATAGTACCGTAGTAGCGGGAGATATCTAGTCTGTTACTATTCTCTCGTTCTGATTTTTCTCTGCATTTTTTTCTTTGCTTTCTTTATTGACGCAGAGATTTCAGTTTATACGAGCATGGTGCAATTCTCGATATCTGACTGAAATGAACATTTTTACTGAATGGTTTTTTGTGAATATGGAAAATTAGTCGAGCGTGACAGAAAGAAATTCAGAGGTTTTAATTTGATAATTTATATGATAGATGATAAAAACTTCTCGCTTACCATCGCTATACTATCGTAATGTATCGCTTGGAAAATTATACTGTGACATAGGAATAATACTGTAATTCTTGATTTCACTACATTAAAAAAAAAAAGGAATTTTGACGAATGATTAATAATCGTTGATATCAACACTTAAGTATTACGTTAATTATTAATGTATATATATTCTTTCATGAAGAAAAATCTTAAAAATCTCTCATTAAAATCTCTAGATCAGAGAACCATCCGTACTCTTCTCACGCCTTACCCTATCTTCGTGTAAATCACCTCGCCACAAGATCCCTCGACTAATTCCCATATCTTAACGAAACATAACGCGTCTGCTCGCATTCCTACGTACTTTACGATCACCTGTCAGCGCTTCACGATGGTCACAGTGTAACGAGGTTGAAAACGATCACGAGGGATCATCCTCAGCGACGGTCCAGTCACGTGGCTGTAAAGTTCGCTTAATTAACTGAACCACGGATTTAATTCGAGTCTGGCGGCCAATTTTGCCGCGAAATCGTCATTTATCGGGCGCACGCCGGGCCGAGCGTTATGCAAATCGTACGGCTGGCATAATTCAGCGGCGGACTCGCGGATTAAAGCCGGGCGTTCCCATGCAAATGTCGAGAGCTAGGCGAGACACGGCCAAGAAATCCGCTTCAATTCGCGCTACGACGTCGTATCGAGGTGCATCGATACGGCGGCAATGGTTCAGGGACACGGTGCAAATTCGTCGACAGACGAGACAACCCTCGTGAACGGGCAAATACGATCGTGAGCGTGTAGCAGCGAGACGTCGCGCTATTTACGTTCGTTCGCTGGCTTCGCTCGTTCGCAGTGACTTGTAACCGACTGCATCGCAATTTGTAAAGTCACCGGAGGGGTGGAGACGCGAATGGGAAACTCACTGCTTTACGATCTTGCCGTGGTAACGTTGCCATTCTAGCAACACGCCGTAAGAAAATGTATGCAGATTGGGCCTGTGTTTAGATCCTGACGAGCGACGCGGTGATCGAGGCTACTGTTCCTGCTTCAGGGTTGGATTATGTGCGTGCGCGAGATTCGAGTGGATGGAGGTGTTTCTAGAATCTTGGAGGATATAATTTTAGAGCGATGGATGTATTTGAATGTTGAGTTAGTAGAAAGTTGTAGAATGAAGGTTCAACTTTTTGCTATTTGTACAGATTGTTCATATTCTAAGAAAAATTTATATAGAATGTAAATAATATAAATTTGAAAGAAAATTGTGAATGAGAAATTCTTTCGATTGCTCTGCGTGAATGAATTAAGAGCTTGGGAACTTCCTGGGCGATTATCTTTGAAGTAACTGTATGTAATATTATGAACTTGAAATTTAACGTAAAAAGTAATTCTCCAAACACGATGTTACATGCATAATATTTTGAACAGAGTACACAAAATGATCTCGAACAATCTTGAAAAATCAACATATAAGAGGTTTATGAAATTGTTGGTAACGAATTGCACATTTAGCTAAACGATAAATTCATTTTAGCTAAACAAAATTCATGTTCATAAAATACTTTTCTCGAAATTCTATTATGTTAAGTTTTACTGGGGAAATTTGTTCAAATAACGTATAGTTTAGGAAATAATTGTGTCTAAAGGTTCAAGTGGGACATCCTGTGTGGAAATTCAATGAAATTTGTATTTACAATGGAGGAAGAGTATCATCATATTTGAGGTAAATGAGAGAAGTAATTGGTTTCCACTTGACAAACTATTATTTCGTCTCATTTGTAATTAATTCATCGATCCCTGAAGAATTACCGCGTGGTTCTTGCCGGGACTGTACGTGCCTGAATGCTTAGCGTGGTGTGCAAAATGCGCGGCAAATTTACTGCCCTTTAGCCGCGGATGTCGTGGAATTCCACGACGGAATTGTTTCGAAACTATGCGACCACGCTTTTTGTTTCCGCGCCGCGGCAAAAATCCGGCCGGACGACAGCGGAAAAATACGCCGGTTCCTTCCGACGCCGTTTTAGAGACGCCTTCGTCCCCTTTTTATTTCCGTATAACCCGTGTTTCCTCATGCCAGCAGTTTGCGTGATTCAATCGTTATTTTTCTCTTCTTCTACGGCATTTCTATTTTTCCTGCATATTTCCACGTTATTTCGCCGATGAAATAGAAATTTTAGAACGTGAGAAATGATCTTTATTATGTACGCTATCTCACAAGACTATTCAAACCATAGAACATTTTTATATTCACATTGTATACGATAAAACATTTTGAAGTTTCATTGACGCTGTAATGAGATACAGCGTTCGTTATTTGGTTCATATTCAACATAAGATATTGAAAAATTTGATTCTCCAAATACGTCCATGCTCGTTACAGATACGATTCTTGACTAAAGAATAATCCTCGATACGATTTCAATCGTGATCTCGTTCTTTACAATCTTCTTTTCATCGCGTCGGCAACTTCTCCCCTCTCGAAACGATCCCATCATTCTCCTTATATCGCAGATTCTCTTTTATTTCTTTTGCTAGCGAGTGTAATTATCCGAGAGAGCCCTGGGCTTCTAATATTACATCCATACACGCGTATATACAGTAACACACTGATTGTGTTTACTGCAGCAACCCCTTCTACCGGCTCCTCCGCTGCTCGTTAATTCCTATTCAAAGCAGAATATACAAAAACATCGACCAAATGACTACTCGATGAACGTGCCAACTGTACATGTATCGATTTAAGTAAATCAAACTCATCGGGTCAAATTTCCCTTAACAAGACCGACCCTTCGACCACCGCCGAACAGTTCAAACAGGAGTCCAAACTCAACCCTGCTTAAACTGGCTCACCTAAACCTAACCACCAAAGCACACTAGCCACGAAACAACTCAAGTAACACAAAACTCATCAATGTATACTGCTCTTATCTAATTAACCAATTACCAACCTCGGTTCCGGCAATCCTTCCTGCATTATACTATACTCTATTCGTCAAATATATCAACTATAGCCATGCAATGTTTACATATTAGTCATACACGATCGAGCAATAATCGGCCGCAATTACGGCAATTAGTTGCATAATTTAGTCACATCGAATCGTGAATTTGGGCAGAGAGCACAGATCGATTTCGGAGGTCGGTTCGATCGCGATATCTCTGGACAATTCATAAAGCCAGCTACCCTCCATGGTGTTGTGCCATGCAGTTTTGCACGCGCTGTACGATGGCCGCGAGGGGATGGAAACGCGGGGCGTCGACTGCGTTCAGGGGTTGCGTGTGCGTGACCGGACCTTTCGCGTTAACGGAAGCGGGCGAAGCGGCCGCCGCCAATCTGATTGGCCCCATCCTTCTCGTAATTGCCTGTAGATCCCAATCGCGATTAGTCGGGGAAATTAATACGGTTCTGGATGTGGAATTTATGCGACTCTGACGTGGATTATGCATATACGATGGCCGGTCGGGCGCGGCAATAACCGCGTCGTTACGACGACGTTATCGAGGCATCCTCGTTCGCGGAAACCTCTCGCCCGCCACTTCTCAATTTTACCCGATAGGTATCCACGATTGGTTCATATCGAAGATTAATGACGCTTGCGCCCCGCATCGCCGTTCAATTCCGAATTAGACGCTGAAAGAGACGGGGGTTGTCTATTTCCTTTGGCGAGACTGATAGGGGTTGATCTTGAGTTTGTGTAATTCTGGGGATGTGGATATTGTGATACAGTTTTCAAATGTATTTGGTTGATTCTAGTTAATTTCCGTATGAACTATATAAGAGAACTTACATTAGACGGAATCTCAAACGTAAATTGCATATTTAATCACGTACTTTACTTTCCTTAGTATTTCCTCTGTTTTATAATCAGACATAATGCACATAATATCCAAAAATATGCGAAATTATATTCTATCTAAATATGAAAACATGAAATTGTATATTCGCAGTCTACTTACAATAATCCCATTGGATATAACAAAGTATATAACAAAGTTGGAACAATAGTAACCTGCAGCACTTTCCACTATTCCATCACCATCCTTGATGTACTCGACAGTCAATAATCACCAGGGATGCGTAACACCGTTCAGCTTTCACAATCCATCACTCTCCTCCAATACATACTTTTACATGAACGTAAAGAAGACAGCCATCTGGTGAGAGTCGAACGAGCGACAAATCCATATTCACGGTATTAGCGTGAAAGGGTAGTTCTACAGTATCCCCGACGACGCAGGTTAACAGCCATTGTCCGCTGGAATTACCAGCAGCGGCCTTCCGTGATTAAACGGTTTCCCCCACCATTGGTCCGTGGTCCTTGGAAGAGGGTCGAGATATGAGGGGAAGGGTAGAGGTAAAGGGATACATGCATACCTATATGAGGGCTGGCATCCACGCATACCTATAGCTCCTCGAAGCTTGCCAGAATCCCAGGACCCTCACTCCCATGTTTAGCCGGATAATGCCCATTGTTTCGAGCATCCCACGCATCCTTGCTCTTGGACGCGATACCTAGTAGAAACCCCGAGCTGAAATGCTAGCGACGCGATACGATGTGTTCGAATGGCAGCCAAATGGCCGGCTAAATGCACTCGCGACTGTATTCTGCTGGCACTAGCTTCACCATCGTTTCGAGGAACGCGGACTCTGGCATTCAGGTGCAAATTGGCCGTGTGAAGGCTCGTTCGCTACTTCCGATCTTCCTGTTGTATTATTGCGGGAGTGACATCTTACGGATCTTCGGTAGATCATAACTGGTGAACTAGGATTCTGCGTTAGGATCGGTTAGCTTTAGGAGGCTGGTAATGGCCGTCGTTGATCAAGTACATGAGAATCGTTGTAGTGGAAGATCGATACGAATGATATAGCAACTGACGGTGTTGACGAATAAATGGAAAAAGGTGTTGTTTAATGGGGTGACCAGTACGAAATCTAGATGACAGAATTTCTTCTTCTTTCTTTTATGCAGACTGGTGTTTGTGAGAGATTAGAGATTTTGTAGATTCTTGAAGCTAAAGTTAAGAAGAACACTAAAACAGATGATGCCATTAAGGACTGGTAGAGGTAAGGAGTGATTAGAAGTCAAGTCATACCAAGAAAAATTTTCATTGAACTTGTAGGAAAGAGTAATGCTTGTGAAGCATTGTGTCTTCGTCACGTACTCTTCATGGTGAGTGAGAAAGCCACCAAAAAAATTATACAGCCATACGAGTTACGAACATGAAATTGTAACATATATTTGTTTCGATTTCCTCAACTGCAAATAAAGATAGGGATAAAAGGAATTTGTTACAGACCAGAAATAGGAATGTTTTAGGGTTGTAATGTAGTAAGAACCAGTGCTTACTATAAACGAGCTTTATGTACAAACACGGTCGTTGCCTCTATACAACGTGATTCTACATCGATTCCTCTTATCCATAATATAGACTTCGACTCTCTTATATGTACAAAACATTGTAAAATTGTAAACGAATGTTTGCTTAATGGGCAGTGGATGTTAGATCCATGGGCCTAGGCGACTTTCGAGGACATTTGCAGCGTCCACGCGTCCCATCAGTCTTAAATGATTCAAAAGATCCGCGAGAGCCGTAGCTTCCTGATGTTTTGCCTCCCAAAGATCCAAAATGTGCTCTGTTGGACTGGATTTTGTTGCAAAGTAATCAACGTATCTGCATAAAATCATCGATAATTTCAACCTTCTGTCTTTCTTCACCTTTTCCCAAAAACAGTTAACAAACTCTCACCGATCTACTTGAAGTCTCTGCGCTAACATTCTCCAATCGTTTCCTCGCGCACTTGGCGGATCGAGACACTGACACAACTGTTTTCTTAGCGTCTTAGAAAATCTTCAGCAAATAAAATTATCCAGAATTATTAAACTACGTGTAAATTAAGAAAATAGAAAGGACATCGAGTGATACCTGAATGGTCTGGGAACAATTGATTCGGTCGACCTGTTCGAATTCTTCCCACGCAAAACGATGGTTGATTCAGACTTCGTGGCTCTCTTTCCACTAGAAGTATTTCTCTTCATCAAGTCCAGGTCGATTCTCAGGAAGAGCGCGTGCTCTTCGAAACCACATTGACAGACTCGTAGCTCGAAGCTGAGCCTTAGATCGCCAACGGTTTTCTCGATCCTGAAGGATCTTCTCACACTGCTTCTCGTCGACGACCAGATTCGACGATGTGGAACCTCTTGACGCTCGACGAATCCGCTTTCTCTGTCTTCTAAGTCGATTCGAAGCGGTGAACCACCTGCTCTGAAGCCTAGCGCTCCGTGGTCAATTCGGGAACCGCCTAATCGTCGTTCCTGTACGAATTTGAGGAATCTCAAGTAACACTTAATGATTTGTAAGTATTATTTACAAAGTAAAATGGCGTCTGAAAAGAATTCTAACAATGGAAAATATCATATTGTATCATAAATGAAGTACCAAAAAATGTATGTTCCATTTCTCCAAAATTTCTCTATAATTGTTTAAACTGTCATTTTTTTTTAATCTAACTAGCAAGAAATTAAAAATTAATTGATAAAAAGATTTGATCACGTCTGAATCAAATGAAATGATGTGTAAAAGCAAATTTAGGGTTTGGAAAGTGTCATTTGCTAAACGAAATGATTGGAGCTTAATCTAACAGTGAGAAATAATTAAAAGTCAACCTGTTCCACTACAAGCTTAAAGGCAGCCTTCGTGTCCTCCATTAAATGGCACCTGATGTGATCCTTCTCGCGAGACAGGAACACAGCAACACAAATCCTTTTCACTGCTAATCCAGGCGCGACCACAGAATTCTCTCCAGCGACTGCATACACACTAGGACTCTCAGTGACCAAAAACACTCCAGAATGATCTAATTGTGCAAATGGTTGCCCAGGAAGATTTATAGGTTCGCCTCCCAGTGTAAGAATCTTCCTCCACATAGAGCCAGAAGCGAGACTAGAACTGGTAGACGAATTGCTCGAGTTGTTAGACTTTGTATCTAAGTCAAGATCCGTAGACCAGAGACTTAGTTCCCAGTTTCCAGTCCTCAATTCGGCACAGTGTTCAAACTGGAGGATCACAGGCTTCACCAGGTCGATTCCATTCGGACCACAAGCCACTATTGCTGACAATAGAGTCAAACCAGGTGGTAGACCAGGTCTCAGAGAATCGTCTCCGAGAACAGCCAAGTGTAGACCGTGTCTTCTTCCACGAGAAATGGCTCCTTCTGGGATGGACATCGAAACTCCAACTTCTGGAACCACCAGGAGGGCGCCTTGATCATCGACCACAGCTCTCACGATGAATCCACCGGAATCTTCGTGGCTTCTGTCGTCTTCTCCAGGTCTCTCCTCGTCATCGTGGTCGTCGTCGTCCTCGTTGTTGCTCTCCTGGTTTGCCTGGCAGGTGGAACCTAAAGACCAGATGTTACCAGGTCCGTTTACTATCTGTTTCTCGATCGTCGTGTTCGAGTTGATGGTGCTCGTTCCTTACGAGATGATCGGCCTTCCTCGTTATCAGATAAGCCTTTGCCACGCTGGGAGTTCCTACAGGAGGACCTGGCGACGGAAGAACTAGGCGATGGCCTTGTGGTCGAGGGCAGTGAAAGCTGCGGCACGTCGTAGTGGTGCTCCGAGCAAGATCTGCGCACCATCAGAAAGACTTTCAACGAGGGACAAGCATCGAAATGGGTTTAATTCCTGAGGGTCGTTTACCTAGGCATCCTAGATGCGTTTGACTCGTCTATCACTTGTTCCAGCCGCCTGTCCACAGAAAGAACCGAACGATCGTTCTTCGAGACGACCGATTTAGCTAAATCTTCTGGACGACGAAAGTCTAACCTGGGTATTCCATACAGGGCTTCCATTCGTTCTTTCCGACGCATAAAACGGAGCAAGAAGATGATTACTACTGCCAGAATGATCGCTGCTAAGCTGAGAGTGATCCAGAGTGCCAGTATGTTTCTCTGATCGATCGCCCTGGTTGCTGAGGGAAACGACGGCTTTCAAACTGATTTTCTATGGGTAGAACTGTTCTGTGCAGTGGAATTTACCTTCCTTGAAGACTCGCGGGCCGTCCTGTCCCAAAGCTGCATGCGATAGCACGAAAAATGTGACTTATTTCATGAACGGACAGACGTGATCTGAGAAAGTCTGAGGAACACGAGTAACTAGTTACTTATCCGCGATATTTATAAGCTGAATAGTCGCGGTTGATGTACCATTGTTCTTATTTTCAGATGTACCGCCGATTGGATCATAAATCTTGTACGAAAGAAATATAAATGAAGAGTACATGAAAAAGTAAAATGTAAGAGAATAGACAAAAAAAATATATATATATCTTTCTTGTATACATTTCGTAGCTGTCAGGAGATATAGTGATGAAAACTAGGAATATATATTTTCCACAATAAAAAAGGAACGCGGTAAATAATGATAGAATAGTTCAAAATGCCTATCATCTGCTACATAACACAAATTTCGAAAGTTCTTCTAATAAATTTACAAGGATAGTTCGTCTACCTTATTGTAAATATATGAATTATTATTGTAATATCATGAATAATTATTTCCAGTATAGTATTCTGACGGCCATGTAAAACTCTACGAAAAGCCATTCAAGTTCTTACGAATATACCATTATAATTTCACAAAATTTCTATGCATAATTACAAATTAATAATTTCGACCATTCTGTTAATTCTATTACAGTATTAATTCATCGCGTTCCACCCCAACAATTCATCGGCTGAAAATTTAATTCGACCTCTGTCAACGATGTGCCGTCTGTCACTGAACAATGGAAATATTTGCGTCCAACGACCGGTTAATCGAAGGAGGTTACAACGCACGCTTTCGGTCCTATTTGACCCCAGCAAATAAAGGACCAGGGTATTTCTGCGAGTCATTATTAATTTAAATCGTATCTTTGCGGCACGCATGGAACCGCGAACGACGACCATCGGACGTGACGCCGGACAAGGGAAGTCCGTTCGCTCGTAATAAATTGTTCGTTGCTGCCCCGGTCACGAGAATATCAAGAAACAAAAAGACACAACGAAAAAGAAGAAGAGAAACACCGAAAAAAGGAGGCAGACGCAGCTGGAGCTCACCATTACATCGATCCATGGAACAAGACTCGACGATGACGTCCTTGCCTTGACAGGGACGACCACCATTGCTCGCCGGGGGGTCGTTGCAGGATCTCCTTCTTACTCTGGAACAATCGGGACCGCATGCGGACCACGAGGACCAGCTTGACCATCTGCCGTCGACCGCTGAAAGCAACGGGTGAACTTGAAAATCCCGATTAAATCTTGGTTATCAGATGTATCCTACAGCCAACGGGGACCAAATGATTACATCTCGTTGTGTTCTGTGTACGCTTTTGACGACGAGGCTCGTCTTTGATCGTTTCGTCGATGGGACAAGAAACAAGACTGTTTTGAGTTACAGAGAGGAATTACATAGTTGGTTATAGAAGCACAGGTATGGAGTGGTATCGTTGTAATTGTTTTGTAATTGGTTGGTTCTGTCGGTCTTACCGGGACAGGAGGGATTGCACTCGACCCTCTGCGTCAGTGGACCTGGACAGGCTTGACCTCCATTCATGGCCGCGGGATTCGTGCACGTTCGTGTTCTCTTTTGTACACCTCGGCCGCAACGGGTGCTGCAGTCTGACCATCCTGACCAGGAAGACCACCCGCCGTTCACTGGGAACGTTTTCAAAATGGGTGGAACGTTGTATTTGGAAAGGGTGTCGCGTTTGCAAAAAAAAAGTGACGAGGTGAAATGGTAGTTTGAGCATTAACCCTGTAGCATTTCAACCTGCTGCGTTCCATTGTCGAAAGAGTCTCTTCGAATCTTGACTATATGTAGTATATATGCAGGATGATAGATACGTAATACGCATTATTAAATGATATATCATTATAATTGTAATAATCAACAATAATCTTCTTAAGCATATTGGATCATTGACGAGTGAAGCAAGGTTTCAATATCCAATTTTTTGAAAATTTAGAAGTATAAAAATTACGCGTGGGCACATAAACTAAATCATCAATAATTCAAGAGAAATTTCGCCCTTGAACTGGTTTGAAAAGAAGCGAACTACGTCTTACTAAGGTAGTAGGCAAAAGAACTAAAGCTATAGAATAGAAAACAATTCATATTTATTCTTCTTGCCGAGATTTCAAATAGATTCTCTGATTAGGAAGTTCCGGAACAAACAATAAACGCGTTGGAACGTCAGCAAGCATTTCGACAGAAGTGAACGAAATTACAGGAATCTCATTAAACTCCTTCAGGAACAACAATTAGCATCAGTCCTCTGCCGCGAACTTAGGCTACAATCTCTCACGCAACGCACCACCGATTCCCCCTTATTGTCTACCCAGACGCCGTCTCATTCTTCTATCCCTCTTCCCTGGCCCGTATCTGCGTTACGCTTAATTATCCCTCGATACGCGATCATCGTTTCTAATTACGTTCGCTCTGATCCGCGATTTAATGCAATATTCATGGGTCCCACGGAATGTGCAAGAGATCTCACCATAAACCGTCAGCACTGCCGGTTCACTGACCCGCCTGGCAGCGATGTTCTCAGCGACGCACGAATAATTCCCCTGATGCCTCAGCTCGGCCTTCCCCAGGATCAGGTGTCCATCTATGGTTTGAACGAAGTTGTTGGCCGCTGTCACATCGTTGGGGATGCCGTCCGCCATAGAAGAGGCCGGAGTGGAGCTGGTCATTGTCTCGAAAGGCGTGCCATTCTTCAGCCAGTAGACTTTCGGTTGTGGCACTCCTAAGGGTGGCGTACAACGAAGTTCCGCGTTTCGGCCAGCTTCCACGGACAGCGAGTACGGCGGCGACAGGAAGTGCTTCTTCAGGTCTGCACACGAGGACCACCGCGCACCAGTGGCGGGCTTTTTTTAATATTCGTCCGGAAACACGAGGCACGAGAACTCGACGAGACACAAGGGCGCGGGGAAACAGCAGCGAGGGAGCAGGCCACTCAGCGATATTAGGCCGCGTATATAAATGCAAGGGCGCTTTCATGGACCGCGACTCTATGCTCCGCACTCGAGCAGAGACTCTTTGCACCGGTCAGGAGAAAGATTTTTCTCGATCCGCGAGGGTTGCCATTCTGGATAGCCAACAGCATATTATTCGCTGTGGATCCACGGAAAAATAGACGCTTTTATATCGCGAAGGGAGGGACTGGTAAGCAAGAGCGTGCTCCCGATCCACCGGTTACATTCTTGCCCTCTGTCAGACCGTCTAGACTACCTTTGACCCCGTATCACTATCAGGGATGCTTTTAGTACGCTCGTGAATGGGGAGTATGAACCGATTAGATGGAGACCGCGGTCGCGTTGTACGGGGCGTGTTATAATTCGTGGTGCAAATAGGGTGTGAAGAATTCCTTGATTTAAATTAAGTCGAAATTATACGAGAAATTGTTTTGCCTTTTAGAAGAAATAGAACGAATTACAAGTTCATATCCTTTGTAATTCACTGAGTTACAAAGATCGTAATAACATTCATACAAGCGGAAATGAGACGATCTCGTGAATCAATCATAGCGTTCAATCATTAACTTTAATTAGCACACCATACTTCTTCGGTAATTAGATTCTCTAGCTACGATTGTGCGAAAATGAACTACCATAAAGATTAAACTCTCTCATTAAAAGAATGCTTTGTTTTTAAAGCGTACGAGTCCGGACAAATTGGAAAGAGAATGATCTTGTTGTCAGATTTTCCGCGTAATTTCCTCGGCGATTTTCTTAGGAGCCATGCTCGCGTGTTGGTACGCGGTTTCGCCGGGTGCTCTCCAGGAATTTCAGCCGTGAAATTAAGCTGCGTTCTCGCGGCGAATCATCGTTTCGAGGCGTGCAACGAAATTACCGCAGGATTAATCCAAGCTCGATTTCCTCAGGTGGATCGCGGCGCGAAACGACGCCGTGTTTCGCGACGAAACGCCATCACGATCAATAGCGTCCCGCGTATTCAATTTCGAAAGCACGTCCGTTTCCTGTTTGCTCGCAAATACGAATTTAATTCTACGTCCTGTTTGTCTCTCGCGTGTTTGCGCACCGCGACGCGTCTGGCGAAAATTGCTCTTTCGACTCTTGAACTTCCGCCTGTGGCAACCCTCTGTTCGGTTTTGTCTGCGCGTGAAGAGAACGCCGATGGTATCTTCGATCACTGTGAAGGAAGCTCGGGGATGGGAGAAGCTTGGAGGCTGCTTTTGGAAAGATGATACTGGCTACTTCTGTTTGTTTGAGAGCATGACATGACTTCGTGCTCAAGAAAGTATTTTAGATTCAATATAATGTTTTGAAAACGAAATGTGAGATTTGAATCCTTTGCACTTTAAAAGTGTTTCTATAGGATTGACCAAATTCAAGATATTTTTATAGCGAAGCCTGGTACTCAAGCAAATGTTTTAAATATAATATAGCGTGATGAAGAAAGAATAAGATTTTATCCCTTTGGACTTAAAAAATGATGATATCGTATGATCAACAACTTCAACACACTTTTATAGCGAAGCTCTTCGCAGTGAGAAAGTCAAAAGGTTTGTTCATTAGTACAGTAGCTTTTGTCTATTTTTATTTTTCATCCATGATAAAAATCAATCTGTTCATTTCAATCTGTGCATCCAATTATTTTGTAAACTATACTTCCTTCAAACAAGCGTTTCAAACGAAATACGCTATCTGGAAAGAGATATTTGAAAATGTCTGTAACATTTCAAAGTAATCTTTGCTTTCTTCGATATCATCATATATTTTGCATTAAGCTTTGGATATACCTGATTGTAAAATGAATTCACCGACTTATAACATATACATTTTTAAAAATCATTCGATCATTTACGTCTAAATCTTCCTCATACCAAATCACCAATCAAATCGCCATCAAAAGTAAAATCAGTTCAAAAATCGCAAGTCGTCTTACATTGTTATGCATCCGGCGTCATTGTAGTTCATGGGTTACCGTTCCAATTTGCATGGTAACAATACACCGTTGTTGTCTCCACCCCCGCGAAAAAAAGAAGAAAAAGAGAAAAGGGAGGATAAAACGAAGAGTAGTCGGAAGGTAGCGCAACGTTTCTATATTCACAGGTGTTTGCTTTGCAATAGAATATCGATTAGATTTTGGGCTCGGTTTACGCGTCACGAGATATTCGATGAAAACAAGCGAACGCGGCATCCCTCTGCGCCACTACCAACTAACCCTCGCCGACAGCGAAGCTTATGGGAGTGAATTTCGCGGTGGGTATCTCGAAAACCCCTGTTCGAGAGTTGGCTCGCTCTAATCGGGTTAATGAAGTTACATTTTATGGGCGATTCCAGGTGCTAGTTGCTCCCGGCCGTTTTCTCTGCACGACCTAAGTCCTTCTTTCGTCGTTCGCTCGAATACGCGCTACAATTGCGAGTTAATTCGTTTTCACCCTCTCTCTGTTCACCCTCGTCAACCCTTTTTATTTTGCATTACGTATCTTTTCTCTTTTTTTTCGTCATATGATTGGAATTATGGAGACTATTACTCGACGAACGTTCGTTTCAATTACATCGTAACATCCTGTCTTTAATGGAACAACTCGGTGCAGCAGTAAAAGTTTAGTATCAACCTTTTCAAGAGATATATTTTCGAGAGTTTAATTTGGTAGTAAAAAGAAATTTTCTTTTTTAGAAACTTATTTTGGGAAGAAGATATCTGATTTGGACAAATTGATTGGAGGCTGTCTGATCTGTCAGACTCAATCTACTTCTCCCTATATTGAGCTGGCACTGTATTTATAGTGGAATAAATAGGGGTACCGTGGGGAACGTCGAGGAATTGACCAGATTGAGACAGGATAAATTTATTATTTCTGGCATTGAATCATCTATTTATGCGTTACTACCCTCGCGAATTACGTATTCGGTGTCTACTATACATTATATATCCATGCATTATATCAAATTCGATGAGATACGTCTTTTCCTATGCAATTATTCACAAAAATCCACGGTCCATTCATAACCATATCTTGCCAAAAGCAAGATTCAATGGAATACCAAAAACTTTTGCAGGATTCAAGAATCAAACGAGGAAAGTGGCACATACATGAAAAGGGACGATCGAAAGCTGAGTGACCGAAGAAAAGCTCGAAGAGGAAAAGAGAGAGCACCGAATGGATAGATTGGAGTGTTCTCTACTTACAAGCGACCTCAACCGTAGCAGGCTGCCCTCGAATCTGACCTGGTCCCGACCATGCCACGCACTCGCACTTGAACCTCTCCCTACCGAAGTACTCCTCGACCTCGTTCCTCGTCACGTTCAACTCGACCTCGACGACCCTCGTTCCGGTACGAGGGTCGACAAAATCCTGGTGCTGCGAACGTTCAGCCCGGTCACCGTTACAGCGAAAATACACCTGCAATGCAGCACGGTTCGAATAAGACGACTAGAATAAGGTAGTAATTGGCGGCGCGTGAAAAGGGTCAGAGACCAACGGTCGTCCACGTGGTGGGTAGAGGTTTTTCGAGTGGTTAATAAGGGTGAAGAGGAAAATGACGGGGCGACGGCGCTTGGACCTGGTCTGTTTCGCGAACAACGTGCGAAACACGGAACCCACCGAGCCAAAAACCTTCTCTTGGATGTAAAAGCGACGACTATTTGCCTCTTTACTACGCCTCTTCGACGCTCTATTTTACGAATTTCATTGTTTAATGGAGAAGCTGTAACTTGAGAGATTAAGCGGCTCGTTTGTCGCAAAGGCGTTGTACGACGAACTACTGCAATTTTCAGTTTTCATGAAGGAATTGGGACAAATGTAGGCTGCGGTATGTACTGAATTCTTTAAAGTTTGTCACGTTTTTAGAAGGTATGCTAATGCTACGCGAGAGGAGTTTAACTCTTATTACTATACTCTATTACAAAAGAGAGATGTAGGTTCTATAAAGAAGAAATTTTTCTTCACTATGCCAGCAGTGAAATACGATGCCATCTGAAGATTTTCAATTAATAACGATATGTGCCTTCTCTGTATGATTGCGACAGAAAACGGGTTTATTTTGCGTACCTGAAGAGCGTGTGCTGCGCGGCAATGAAGGGTAGCCGGTTTCCCTTTGACTACGAACGTGTCAACGGGTTCCGCTAGGAAGATCGGCAACGAGCCACCAGCGATAAGATCGATATCGCTGTTTATAGTTGCACTTTCGTAGTCACCATAATCATAGTCATCTACGGAATAATTTTCTTCGTCATCTTCTTCCGCGTCATCCTCCTCCTTCGTGTCTAGAAGCAAAGGGTGAAGTTCACCTGAAATTTACGTAAAATTTATATCGTGAATCTTTTGTTTCAACGAATCTCCATCATTAACAATTTTAGATGCCCTGCGATATCAGTGGAATAGCATGACAAAAGTGGAATTTAAATGATTAATCCAATTATAGGAAGCCGAGGGAACTTCCCTTGAACCATGAATAAATGATTAAGGCGCTTAACTTTGGCCGCCACAGATGTGAGGAAAAGTGAAAGTTGAAAGAGAATGAAGTAAGCGGCAGTGTAAAGACAGGGACGCTTCTAATTTCATATAGTTTCATGAATCAACTAGTGTTCCCTTTCGTAATCTAATTATTCTAATCGAGAAACAATCGTAGAATCTTTAATGCAAAATCACACACTTCTCTACCTTTTACATATATTTTATAACCTCCATAACATCCTCTATCTGACTTAATAAATCTATCTAGAACAGTTTCTACATGTTCCTATTCATTTAAACAAAATTATAATTCATCGCTATCCTTCTTTTTTTTAATGGAAAAATCCAATTACAGAGTATTAAATATATAACCCCCGAATTTTTCAAATAGAAATCTATAATTCTCTAATATAAAAAGCTTATACCATTACAATCGCACGAATTTCATCTACAGTTTCTTCTCCAATTTCAAAGTACCACGTCCTTCAATTCTGTTGCATTTATCCAACTCTGACGAAATATTTCATTATCTGGTCTGTAATGAGTTAACGCATAACTGCACGAACAGCCGATAAAGATCGGACATCGCAACCAAGTAACACGTGCATGGAGTGCAAAGCGTTAATTCAGCGAGTGAAATGAGCCGTGCTCGCCGAGAGATCCGTTTCTCACCGATCATCGTGGCTACGGATAACAAGCCAAACGATGTCTGTTCTCGAGCGATCGAATGTTTGTCCCACCTCGACCAAAGCGCGATTCTGCCCACGGTAAATTTAGACGTCGCGCGATGGAAACGGTAAAGCTCGGTTTAACGATGCGTACGGGATTTTACGTCGTGTATCAGTCAGCGGGATCCGCTCGCTTAAGATCTCTTAGTCTTTACACTTGGTCTCCATACCATGTTTCTCTATCTTTCTCTTTTATCCTTGTGATTCGTTCGGTCCGGCTTGCACACACTCTAAGTCACAGCCAGAACTTTATTACCCGGCACGACTAGGCGATCGCGACTCTTGTTTGACTCGAAGCAGTAAACCGAGAGACGATTATCCCCGCTGTCACACTCGCGGGAAAACATGTCACGATTTCGAGCCAGGGCTTTGTAGAATATCAACGTTGCACGAGTAAATTCAACCCGCGAATTTATCTCTGTCGCCCGGGGGATGTTTGGACGTGTCCGAGGACACTTCGAACGCGACTCTGTGTAAAGTTCTCGCGCGAGTTGTTAACACTGCGGCGGCGAAATGTAAAATGGACGAAATTGTTTCTTTACTTTTAGTATTTCACCACGTACACTGCTAAACCAAAAGTTTCAGTACACTGTATGTTCTATGAAACAGAAGGGTTTGGAGAGAAGTCAGCATAAAATACTGTTATCTTCGGGAATACTTTTCACAAAAATTCAAAGCGTAAAAGTAGGGGAAATTATTATTAGCACGTGAGATTACGAAGAGAAACAAGAATTTATATATATTTGATGAAAAATATTATCTCAAAAAATGCACCGATACAAATCTTTAAAATTCCTACAAATTCTGAATATTCTGGTATTTTGTTAAATTTCAAACATCTAGAAGCTGACTTGATATTCTGAGTGATTCTTGACAAATGTTACGTTTCTTTGACGATAAAAATCACGGAGAATATTTTTTTTATAGGTATTCTGTCGAGATTTTTATGGGAAACATGCGATTCGTATTCGCGAATTTAATTTGCTCGCTTCATATTTTCGCGATCCTCTTTCCGGGATATGATTAATTGCCTCCGGTGTCGCGGACGCGAGAATCAACGCACCAGTTCATTTACATTCTGCTCAGTTTTTGGTTACGTGTTAATCTTCGCGCCCGCTCGCTGTTAAAACAGCGCATGGAAATTCGCTGGAATTTTTATAATTTCCTGAACTGTGAATTTTCATTATTTCCTTTTTTTGCATTCAGTAATGGAAGTTATAGTATTATAACATTTTTTGTAGAAACATTTTGAAGAAACATCAGTAACTCTCTCTATCTCAACTATCGATAGTTAGAAAAGTCGTATTATTCGACCGTTTCTCCAACCACATTAAGACGTGTCGCGATAAGCAAAGTTCTGGCGAAACACAAATGCAAACGCGACAAATGTTCGCGACCAAGCAAACACTAACAACTTCATAACAATCGAACAGCCAGACCAAACTCTCGTACCTATGGACAAGGAGCGTTGTTTGATTCGGGGGTTCCAAGCACAAAACTCCGAACTCTCGAGCTCGAATTCTCTATTTACCATGGACTCATAAGTCTACGATGAAAAAATGTTCCCGCTGAGAAGTTCGATGCTGTCTATTACAAACCATAAGCCGCGTGGTTAAAATAACTCATCCTTACTCTCGAGAGTGCTGGCGAGGCGTAAAAGCGCCAGAAGCAGTATGCTGATCTTTAGCTCCATTCTCGGCTCACATCTCACTGAACCGTTTCCCTCGACCGCTGATGAACGAAAGCAGCATACGACCACCTTACGCTCCAATCACCCTTCAATTACACGATCAAAAATCCATTCAACTTCATGAATCTTCATTAAAACTTCTATCACCCATTGTCTATCTTATTACCAAACTCTCCCTTCACATTTTCAATTTCTTTCTAAGAATTCCAAATCAAATATCAAAATATCGAATAAACCATAAAGATAGAAAGAAATTAACAAAATGTCAGAAGGATAGAAAATTATGAATTCAGAGAGAAGTTGTTCTTTGATCGTCGAAAAAAGACACGGACAAAAGAAAAAAGAAAAAAGAGAAGACTGAAGCGGTGTTAATTGTTCCCAGCTTCGAATTACATGACGAATCCGCGCGCGGTACGGTTCGCTGCGCTTCCGTTCGAGCGTGCCGCGTTGTAGCACGAGAAAGATGGGCTGAGAGAGGGACACGTGACCGGCTGCGAGAGACCCCCCGGTGTGCGCGCGATCGACAAACGGAACGAAGAGCTAGCCGATAGGGGGGAATTCGGAATGGAGTGTTGGCAGCGCACGATCCTCGCCGCTCGGCACGCGGTAGACGACTGAACTTGCCGACGTGCGCGCACCTCTATATATATACATATATACACGTCTCGCTTCGATAGCGTCGCTCTTCTTCATCCCCTTGTCGTCGGGGGTAGTGGTGGCGACGCCGCTGCCACTGCCGGAGACGCGGAGGTGGTAGTGCTCCGGAGAGGATGCCGGAGGCTGCGCCTTCTTCCGCGAATGCCGAACCACCATCCGTCGCGGTGAAATCAGACGCGTGCTCGCTCTTTTGCGTGCGCCGGCCACCTCTCGCTCGATCCTTTTTATTTATCGGTTATTTTCTTTCGATGGACACAGGGGGTGTGAGCAATTCAAAGTCGAGGAGTCGTCGACTAACGTACCAGCGAGTCGTGGTCGTTGGTTTCGCGGGCAAAGTTCCAGTGAAGGTGGAAGGGATGAGATGGAGATTTCATTTCGAAAGTAATGAAGATGATGCGTGGAGGATGTTTCGTCGAGTTTGAAGAGGTTTTGAGAGATTGTGAGAGGTTTGTGAAGATGTGTATTGGGAAATTGGTGCTCGGTATTGAGGATTTGAGAAGGTTTCAGAGCTTGTTACTTAGAATGTAGAAGGTGGGTAATTCCAGGTCAAACGAGTCTGTTACACGGACGACATTTCCGTAGAAATGGAAAGGGTGAGGAGGAGGTTCTAACTGGAAAGAAATGAAGTCGACATAAGAATGATACTTAGCATGGAACGAGGAGGCATTGAAAGGTTGTGAGAGATGTGTGAAGTTGTATTTGGGATAGTGTGTATTAAATCAGTGATTTGGGCAGGTTTTAAAGCTTAATTTGTTGAATTCGTTTTCAGAAGGAGTTTTCTTAACTTTTCCCTCTTAGAATTAGTTACTTTTCTTTTAAGATCTTCAGAGAGAATAACATTTCACCGATATTTCTTACTATCCAAAACTGGCATAAACTTCATTGAAGTTAGCAACGTGATCTTGACACATTGCGAGGATCCAATTTTCCACCCATTTGTCGATAAAATAATGTTGTGCGCGGTCATTGTTACCGCGGCTTCGTGTGGCAGCTGATCAGGGCCGGTAAGGATCGAATGAATGTCATCGAAGAGGACGGTCGGGTTGCACGAAGGCGGTCGGCGAACGAGTCGATCGTCGTCGAAGAGGATCCTCGCGGGAACGTATGGGATTTCCGGCGGTCGATCATCGGCGATCCGCTCGAACGTGAAATCGGATCCAACCACGGGTACGACGTTAGAGGCGTTGTTGATGCTCGTGACGTGTTCCTCGAAGGGAGGGCGGCATGTAACGGTAAACTAGCTTCCGAATCGGTTGCTTACGCGTCTAAGAAACCGATACCTGGCTCGGTGTAAATAAATCGCTTCGAGGGGATCTGTTTCCGTTCCGTCTTGTCCGCTGGATTAACTTTTGTCGATGCTTCACCGTGATCGTTCAACAGAATATCGGCTCAGGTTACTCATCATACAGGTTGAAAAGACTCCTTGAAAGTGAAATGATGATTGGATAGCTGGTGGAGATTCTTCGAGTTACGATAGGGAAATCGGTTTCGTAATTTCAATGGAATACTGTTGGCAGAGTGGATTAACGTAAGGTTGCATCGATTATTTCGACGAAATGGAAGGCTATAGAAATTCTTCGAATCATAGTACAATAGAAAAGCTGGTTTTGCTGATTACTTCGAGGAAATTGCTAGTTGATAGAAATTTTTTGAGTTATAAGGAAAGAAATGGATAGGAGCATGAATCAACGTATACGAACTGTACCGATCTCCTCTACGTGTGTCTGTATATATTAGCACAAAATCTACTAATTACTGCAGAAAGATCAATTTTGCGATTTTGTTAGAATATAATTAATAAATTCGATCAATATAGTATAGGGTACACGGATTCCTCTGACATAAAGTAGTATGTAGTTGAATACCTGGTACAAATTCTTCGAGTTACGACAGAGAAATCAGTTTCGCAATTCGAACAGAATACAGTTGGTAGCGTGGATCAACGTCAAGGTGTTCTCGCGAAACAGTACTAATGGACTGTGCTACAATCACGCTGCTTTTACTTAATGGAACAATCCTGGGCCATAGTAAATTACAACGGAACGCAGAGATTTACTTCATGTTTAGAAGACAAGAATGTTGCACACTGGCAAATGAGATAGGATAACCATTGTTGGAATTTATAGCGCACTATTATGATTGCGCTGTTTCTCAGACGTTTTACGAGATTGTTTTAAGAACTTCGTCCCGAATTTTCTATCACGTTACTCTTTTTATACGGGCTGTTGAAACAAAGCAGCTCCCTTGGGCGAGATTCTATCAAAGAGCCGCAATTTAATACAGGATATTCTCGACTTCCAAACTTAATTCCAGGAAAATTCGTTCTTGAAGTTAGCGACTGGATTACAGGATTAAAAGGAAAGGATATAATAAAAAATCATCAGGGATATTACATTTTGCCTACACTACCGTATCCAGCCTAAGTTTAATGAAGTACTCAAATTTCTATTAATAGGACCTTAAAGAACTACAACTTTTTTCCACAATATAATAAACGATTAATAAATATCAATGTTATGAATCACGAAGCACGTCTGATTCCCCAACAAATAATTCATCGAATTATATCTTGTATAGTACCATGACAAAGTCATGAGAGAATTACATTTATTCTTAATGCAACAATTAATAAGTATTAACTTTATGCAACAAACATTCATCATCAACACGCATAATTTCCTACTACAATAAAATCCCAGGAGATCTCCGAGCATTAATAAATATCAACCTAACTTCATAACCGTGACATCAATTCATTTCTACTGCATATTCACTAAATATCCAATGACTTATCTCCACTAAGAGCTCCACGATTAACATTCCACATCACATAACTTTCTCAACCCTCCTGGAACCATTACAACACTTCCCCAAGAACAACTTGGTGCAATCTCCACAGAATCACACCCCGTCGTTTCTACGATTAATAACACCCTCGCGCGTCGGATTAGCGAGCGCGTGAAATACACGAAAGCGCGAGTGTCCGCGCGGAGGGTGCCTCACGTGATTCGAGACGAACACAAAGTTGTCTTAATCCAGATAAATGCGCGTACACGGGGAATAGAGCGCGTTGGCTGGTCGAAGCTTGACTTACATCGATTGCACTTTCTCGCAGATGGCTATCGCGCGCTTTTGCGTTCAACGCCGTCTCTTAAGCCATTTAACGTAAACACACGTAGCAATTTGTCCGATGGTTCATGTCGCCCTCGGGAGCGCCTGCGACCCGTCCAAGTGGTAGAAGGAAGAAAGAGAAAGTGGCGGAGAGAGGATAAAAATAGGGTGGTACAATGAGCGTCCATAGTTGGGGAAGAAACGAAGGGTGAGTGACAAAGGAGGAATAAGGGAAAACGGAATACGAGGGAAGGGTGATCATGGATCATGACGTTTTGGGATCATCGAGCCTCTTTGTACAACGTTCTCGTCGCCAAGTGAAGGATTTGTCTGTGAAAGGGGTGTTGACTTTTGGAGAACAGCGATTCAAGCGGAGGTCTGATGCGTAGGAGGTTAATTCTACTTTGGAAGTAGAATTAGTGAGCATGGGCAGACACGGTGACCGTGTGAATTTTGGGCTACCTGTATGGATTAATAGAGATATTTAGTACTTTGAGGCTAAACTCTGGAGTCAGACATTGTGACTGCTTGACAGAAAGGCAGATATATGCAGATTAGCAAAGCTATCTATTAATTCGTGGTGTGTTAAATTTTGAAGTAACTTTAACGATCATTTAAATTTGGGAATCAAATCTGGCGATAGCCTGAATTTTAGTGTCATTTATTATAAATTTTGGAAAGCATATGTAGATTAAGATACTTACTAATGCAGGTGTGTTAAATTTTGAAATTCGATCTGATGATCGCTTACATTTTGGGATCAGGCACTGTAAATTTTAAGCTCAGCACTTTGCATATTCTACGTTAATAGAGCTACTATTTCGCTATGGTTTCATTACATCAGAAAATTCTACAAATACATTTTTATAAACCCTATAAAAGACTTTAAAGCAAGTTAATATTCTCAACCTCACTACAAGTTTACACACTTAATCTACGCTTAATCCACAGTCAATTATCCTCTACAAAATTAATCTAAAAATACAAGAAAGATCTCAAATATACCGACCCTATCCTTCATTTTATCCTACGCTTGTCTACACCCCGTACATTGCAAATATCAGGATCAAGAGAACTGGAAAGAAAAAAGAAGAAAGAAGGAACTAGAGCACAAGGGGTAGCGACGGAGAGGAAGAGGACACAAGGAAGAAAAGGGACAATAGAAGGACAACGGAAGAGAATAGAGGCGAGGGAAACAATCTGGCAGTGCCAGCCCGCGGCTAGAACGCGGAAAACAACGGAAGAAAGCCCGTGCTCGGTTGCTAGCCACGCTCCACAGCCGCGACTAATTACGATCGCTAATTTCACGCCCGAGTAAGAAAGGAGTACATAGTCGACAAAAGTTCTTCCATAAACGGACAAAGGAAGAAAAATCGCCGACTGCTTCCTCGCGAGGAGAGACGTTCGCGAGTGGGTGGCAAGGTGCTCGTGTGCACGCGTTTAAATAAATTACCACGCGCTCGTTTCACGCGCAGCATGTGATATATCATGTTAAATCGAGATAAGAGGCGGTCAGAATTATTAACGGGCTCGAAGCCTCGAGGCTTACGGGCGTTCGACTGCTTATTGGAAAGGACGCAGGACTTGGTAATGTCGGGCTTTGTTCGAGGAAGCCTCGTCGCCTACGCCTTGCCTCTTGCCAGTTGGTTGAAATATTCAAACGTGGAGTACATTTCCGGTGTACGGAGACATCGAACGTTGCAAGTTTCGCGAAAGGGCTGTTGCGTGTCTGAAAGGGAAGCTGTTTGCCTCGGCAATGTGGAAACACTACGAAGGGTGTACAGTGACCCGGAATGAATCCCCTTCCTGATCTCGTTTGATTTCCGCTCAGATTGCGAGTGTGAAGGGTAGCTTTGCCGAGTTTTACTTGGTAGCTCGTATTGGAGAAATGTTAGATTGTAAGACTTTTAATCATTAAATATAAAATAACAACTATATTACGTACGAATAAAATAATAACATTATCTAGGCAATTTTTTAAATCTTTCTTTAACAAGTAAATTTATCTTTATGCATCATTTCATGTACGTCATTTCAAAATTGAGAGTTTTCTGCTTCATGTATGAATTGTAGTTTTATATTTACGTATATAAACGAATCTCCCTTTGGATCCAGTGAAATATGAACCGGTCATTCCATATGTTACATGCTAATAATAAAATCAAGCAGTAAAATAACAATTCAATTCTACAACAACTCTCGCTTAATACAATTGGACTCTCTCAATCATTGTCTTTCTGAACTCCTACTCTCTTTCAATTCTTCAACGATTCACTTATTGTCAGAACTTTCTCACTTCTCAGTCGTATCGTCTAGATCTATCTTATATCTTATAGATTTCACACGATAACACACATTCTTTTCAGATTCCGTAAACTTCCACATAGCTACTATGTATGTCAAATCTGCGTGTGTATCCTCTAAATTATCCCTTACTCGCTATCAACAGCTTAATACGAACATTCATTTACCGTCCATACGAGTTTTCAATTCTACAATAGCATCTAAATTTTCCTAATTTTTCCTTAAACGGGATGAAGTTATCCAATTATAAAAGTTCCTAATTTCAATGTACCCAAAATTAATACCGGTGCCACGAAGCGGTGCCAGGTCGTGCTACGTAATTTCGCGCGACTAATTTTAGCCCATGACGCAGTTGGAAATTATGAAACAACCAAAATCTATTAACGCTTCGACCGACGTGTGCGAGCGAAGCGAAACTGAAAACGGCGGGGCCAAAACGATCGCAACAGCGAAATAACTGAAATCGGGTATGGCAGGAGACGTGGCGCGATGATTACGTGCAAACAAACGGTTTTATACTGTTTAATGACGTTCCGCGTCATTAAGCACACATATCGGCGATCTCGTTTAAATCGGATCCCGTTAATTGTGTCCACGGAACATGGAAAATACAAATGACAAACCGTGTAACGATCCGCTCCATCATTAAACAAGGATAATCCCGATCGAGTTCCATATAACGCGACTCACGTTGTAGAAGGCGTGAGAGGTTAAAGACATTGTGGCGGTCTATCTACGAATCGTAGGAGCAACGATAACATCGACCTGCGTTTCGAAAAGTAGCACATTTAATTTGTCTTACTGAAAAATACAAGTTTGTCTCAGATGTGATACAGAATATCATACTTCGTTTTTCTTCCCGAAGAGAAGTACATTTGTACGTTTTGCTACGAAAAGAATACAAAATACAATGATTTTTAACGAAAAGTAGCATGTTTAATGTTTCGTGAAATGAAATAAGTTAAACTTGCTACTCTTCGTAACGCGGATGGAGTCAAAACATTAACAATTCGACTAGATATCCACGTTAAATTTGCCAGAGGCTGAATAGCAACTATTGGCCCTGTTTCGTCGATAGGGCGCCACGATTGTTATTTAACTCGTCTCGACGTAGGTGTAGTCATGCGAATCAGCTTTCGTAATTCCTTTCTGAGAATCGTACCATGAAATAGGAGTGAGAAGGTTCGAGCAGCTTTCGCTGTAATTCGAGTTTCAGAACGCTTATCGTGACCGCTCGTGGATCGGTGCAATTTGCACGGAAATGGGGTAGAGGCTTATCGACCGCTGTTGGTATCTTGGAGTGGTCTGGTCTTTCGCGGTCTATCGATTTCGATATATATATTCTTTGATTTGTGTAATAATGCATCGAAGTCTGGAAAGCTTCAAGAAACTGGATGCACTTAATAAGACCGATGATTATCCTCGTTATTACTCGATCGGTAACTCTAGTGTTAAATCCAGTTCTGACTAAAATATCATCCCAATAAACGTTTCTCGCACAAACTAAACTCTACTGTATTACGATATGGACCACATAACGGTGAAAACTCATTTTCAACATCTTAGGTAACTCGATATAACTCTTTGGTTCAATCATCCCCTCTGCATTCTGGATCCGCAACTTTCCTCAAGAGGTTAAAGAACGTTCCGCGAAAAGCTCAAACGTCATTCATACCTCCCTGTTCTTCCGGAAATAGTGCGAGCATTACACAGAACGCTCTACTTTTGCCTCGTGCGGCGAGTATAGCCACAGCTGCACAAATACATCGATTTACCGACGACACGATGTATTATCGATCAACGAAGGAAGCACGACGTTGGTCGTGGCGTTCGATCGATTGTATACCTCCTCTCTTAGAGGGTTGGCGCTGCTGCCTCCCATATGAAACTCCTTAATATTTCAACGAGCGTGCAGCTGTTGTCTTCGCAAACTCGAGAAAACCGGCTGTTCTCTTCCGCGGCACGGTGACAAAACTGGATGGAAAGGAACTCCGTCGGGGGTGGTGATAGTTCACGTTCCGAGACGACGATGTACGCCCGTTTAGGATACGCGTCGCCGAATATTACTAATTCAACGACCGCTAAGAGGGGTTCGCGGTTTCGGCCACGAAACGTTACACTGGAACACTTATTAGCCATCAGCTATTCATGGCGAAAGTTCTTGCACGTGAACGCGCGAGGCCACCAGCACGGTGTTGCATATTCACGCAAGAAGACGAACGATTAACAATCGTGTACGGTCCGAAGAGTAGAACAGTCTTGTTCCTCGAGAAACGCTTCATTAAGTCGAAGACTTCTCTCTCCCTCTCTCTCTTTTCCCTGTGGGAGTGGAAGGTGAGGGTGGAGATTCTGAATTCTCGCAATTATTCCGCGGTTTTGCTTTTGCTTAGTGTCCGGATGCTTGGTAATGAATGGACTATAGACGTTTATGCAATTTCGTATTTTTTGATTAAGGAAATTGAATACAAATGGAGATTTGTTTCGTTGAGTAAATATTTCAAGATTAATTCAGCAACAAATAAAGAAAATACTCTTTTAAGAGTGATGTGGGAATTTTTCAGTGGTTTTTTAAAAGTATCGGTTTGTTGCTAAATCGATAATGTAGCGTATAGTAAATGAAGTATGTCGGACAGTCATGAACTTAATGAGTGGAAGGAAGAAATAATAGACAAAAAGTATCGAAGTAAAATTATACAGGAGTGGATGAATAATGCAGAAGTCTGAGGGTTACAAAATTATGATTACCGTAAGTACGAAGAACAATTTATGGAGATCTATAGCATCTATTATTGGTGGAATACACAACGTGTAAAAAATCGTAAAAAATCGTACAACCTGCTTCGGGAAAAATATTCGACCCTAATTGAAAGTAATGAATAATGCACAGATATAAACCAACTACTCTGTCTACATTGTGTACCTTACTAATATTATAGTGCAACAACGAAATACATAAATTGTCAGATAGATAGAGAACGATTATAAGTAACGATGAACATTATACCGAATACTAACTGATAGAAAATTCAATTAAAATTGGTTTCTACCCTTTTAAAGAACAAAACGACGGAATTTTTCGATTGCTTCCCATATTTTCGGACGATAAACGGAACGGGAACGTTTTCGGAAATATCGCGAACACTTCGGTTGGTAGAGTAACGACGTCGATTTTAGTAGTTGCTTCACGGACATTTCACGCTCGTAACTCGGTCCTGATCTCGTGGAGATTTTACGAGATGACCGTGAGGTTCACGGGCAACGTTCCGGAACTGCACGGTATGCCGATACACGTTCATCGAGGGATATACGAGGGAAGAACGTGCACACCGCCGACACGGAAGTGAAATTCACGCAAGACGCCGGGGTGGAAGGGTTACTTTTCCCCGGATAGAACGTCGTACGTTTGCATGACCGACCACTCGATTGCCTCGTCATTCATTTATTATAGCTGATACCGGTCTAAGTATATCCTCGGATCGTGCCTCTGCCTCTTGCCTGGGAGAGGATAGGGAGGGGAAAAATGCAGGTTCGAGCGACGATCGAAGGGAACAAAGTGTCCGTCGTGCAACGCGATCGTTCAGAAAGGACAGAACGGGGTGGAGAAACGAGAGAAAAAAGCACGGAGCAGAAGAAACACGCTCTCGATACATCGGTCTATATTTTATTTACGCTGGTAGAGACCTGGAACGATTCTTCGTTCTAAATTTTCTCGCTCTACCGTCATAGAAAATAGTCTTTTCAGTCACATTGTGCAATATTTCTTCCAAGCCTTTTTATAACCACGTAACTTCTGTTCTCTCTCTCTCTCTTCATCCCTCAATAATAGTGTAGAGATTAAGTACATGTGTTTAAGAAAAGTCTGTATGCGAGTTCAGAATCTAGTACTTCCACGAAACACAACCATGAATGAATGATTGTGAGCATATATGAGACACACATAACAGAAGCCTCGTAAAAGGCTTCCAGTCGATAAAATCATCACATGTTAAACGCGCAAGCAAAAGTACAAGAGACATTTGATTGTCACGAACCAATCTTGCCAACTGTAATGTTTATTAAAAAACCGTATTAAAAAGGAAGGTTTATCATAACACGCAACACAATCCACCAAGACAAAAAGAAAGCGAGACTTCAGTGAAAAAGGTTCTTAAAGCTTAATACAACCTTTCGTCAAACAAAACGGAGGGAGAAAGGGAAATAGAAACTTGTCTGTAGAGTGTCTGAAGGCTCTCAGAAGCGACCAGAAGAAAGCTGCGTATCCTCCCTCCATTTTTAATCTCCCCGGAATAGAGAGAATCAGCAGAATCAAACCGATATTAATCCCAGGGTTTCGCGAGGCTGTAGTCGCGCAGCGTAATCCTTTAACCTTGGTGAAGTGTCCTCGAGAGTATCCGTGGGTGACATAGAATCGTCGAATCGGCTCGTAGATCTCTTGGAACCGTAGTGTTGATAGAGTCCTCGGTATCCGGCGACTCTGTCAAGGAGGCACAAGGATGAATGTGGGTGGAAGAAAGGGGTAGGGGTGTTGCAAGTCAAGCGAAGGATAGAAGTCAGCAAGCGAGAAAGGAGCGCTGTGGAAAGGGAATGCGGAGAGGTCTCGAGAGGATACTCCCGGAGGATTTTCCGGCGTGGAAGGTAGAGGAAAGCCCTGCAGGCTTTTCCCGAGCAGAGAGGTCCTCACAATACGTCGTTACGTGGTGGCTAACCCTCCCCTGCGAGCGAGGGCTCGTCGAGTGGATAATCGTTTTAGGGAGGGCGCCACCGGGCCCCGGCCCTGGTATTACCGCCTTTGTGGACGATGTTTGAACGCCGCCGGCACTCGGGCAATCAGCTCGATTCACAATCAGCGTACTTTCCGCGTCGCGACCGATCGCCACCACGGAAACCACCTCTCTTCGTCGATTAAGTCGTCGTGGCACAGCGCACGCGGGGATCCCCCAATACATTTCAGTGAATCGGTTCTTTTTTCTGCGCTGGGCCGCACGATTCGTGAAACGGGGGCGGGACGATTCTTGGATCGTCGGTGTTAAACGCGTAATATTTCCACGAAGGGTGAAGAAGAAAGGGAGCACGCCGCTTCTTCTCTATTCTTTTTTCCTCCCATTTCGTCCTCTTTTTTTTTATTTCGTATGTGCATAGAGAGGGAACGCGTCCCATTCGGATGCAAATTCTTTTTTGTTATGGACTGGACTCCGGTGAACAACGTTGACGGGAATTCGATTTATTCGATGGAACTCGGTGGAGCGAGGAGATGGTTTTTTGATTTGGAAACGTATGGAAACGGAATCAGAGGGTTTAGCGATATTCTCCAGTTTATTGGAATTCTTGAACTCGATTACGTAGCTGATAAATATGTCGGTTTTATTCAATGGCTTCAAACAGGACATTCGACGTGCGATTAACCCGTGAGAAGCGTCAATTGTCGCGTAATCGCGTCGCCAAATTTATTATAATTTATTATCGGGCGTCCCGGATGGCGGGCGAGAAGGTATGACAAACTGCAGCCGGGGCAAGAATAGCTCCAAGGCCTTAATCGAGATTCCAGACAGAGTACATTTGCAAGTAATGATTAATTCATCGGTTCATGAATTAAAATGTTCACGATCTCCATTGTAACGGTGAACGTTCCACCTCCGTCCATTGAGTGAGCATCGCCCGCCGCGTAAATCCGCCGCGGGAGGAAGTTGCGTGCGAATGCAGAGTTAATTTCGGCCTACGCGTAACTGCCGCCAACCATTCTTCGAATTATGCTTCTATTAAAACAGAACAAACGAAAAGACCTATTCAATTTTTTGATTTATATATCAGCCCTCTTACAAGCTGATTAATCTTTGCTCATTTCTTAATTTCATTACTGATATGCATAATTTCGATTCGATCTTTCATCAAACGAATTATATGTTTCCATAAATTTATAATTTTGTCTCCAGAAATATAAAACTTTGTTTAATTATTTTACCGTCGATTTAAACATTCCTCCTTACCACCCCAAAACTGAACATCGTCGAACATCTCAGCATCCTTTTGTTTACCACTAATTTCCAAATCATTGGAGAAGGTTTACACGCGCCAAAATAGCATCGTAGCCGATTACTTGTCATTATTCCAAAACAAGCCACCCCCATAGATCTAGGGGATGTTAAACCAAAATGTCCTCCGGTAAACGCGGCAAATTCTAGCTGCACAGTGTACAGTGGCAAGTTGGTGTACAAAAGGAAGGTCTGACACAGCCTTCCGCCAGTAGAAACGGAATCGCAAGCGGCAATTCCGCCATGTGATGTTCGGTAAACCACGACCTGGCTTCGAGACCGACGAGAAAATCGTCGTTTCGGATGGGCACGATCGTTCAATTATCTCGTATACAGCATTTGCATAACGCGCATGGTCAGTTCGTCAGCGTGGCGCTTTTCACTAGCAACGGAAGCACCGCCATCCCTCGTTTGAACGGTGGCTTGTGAGCATCGGCACCCTCCACGACGGCCACGAGCTCGCGGCAACCGAAGTAATTACAGACGCGTTTCAGAGAGTACCGACTGAATACAGAAATTATGCAGATGGTGTAATAATATTCGCCACACGTTTGCCCGGGTCAATATTGAACTAAGCTTGCTCGTAATTCCTCGCGAAAGACGCGCGCCTCGCAAAAACTCGGTTTACGACGCGGCCGTCTAATTCGCCCCGGGAAAAAGAGGAATTTTGTTCTCTTTCCCTAACCATTCCGATCGTCCTTGACTGTCTACGCTGATTCATGAACGTGTTTGAGCGTTTACCGTAATACATTTTTACATCGTATGTGTCGTATAAAGAACACTAAAGTTTTATTATTGTTATACGACAGAAAAAAGATTGAGTGAGTTATCGTGTAATCTATCGAAAAAAATCGAGCGCGACAGGTGGATGAATAATGAATATCTATATGACCTGTACAATAAGTATAGATATGAAGAGATTTTTGTATAAAAGTACGAGCGAGTCTTATATTCTTTAGTCTCTTTGTATTACTAAATTGTTTCCTGAATTTATGTCGGGTCGCCCGGAAAGTTCGTTCCGATTTACATTTCAATTCTATGTACGTTTATTGAATTATATAAATGACATTTTGTTCCACAACCTCCCTCCATCCTTCACGCAACTTGAATATTCTATCCTCCCAGAACCTCTCAGGTTTTTCGGCGAAAAACTTTTCAATATGATCTTTCGTGTCGATCAAATTCCTTGAAGATCGGAACGAAATTTCAAGATAGTATCCTATGGAATTTTGGTTTAAAGGTTTACTAGAAATAGTAGGTAAATTAAAATTTCTACATAATAAACTACAGAAAATTAAAGAAGGGAGAATACCTCTTCTCTTTTTGCTCACACTATTGCATGATTGTTTCTGGCATCGAGTTGCAATATTTTCCAAGCAAAACCCAACACCGCTGCGTATGATTCCACATAAGGATTCTCCAGTTTGGAATCCAATACTCCTTTAAAATCTCAGTATCTCGCCATAAATCCGTGTCGATTCGACTTCCCGTGCCCGGTCCATTCGCGTCGCTAGCGCGACACAATCGTCGCGGCGTGTGCCATGGTACTCGAGGCGGACTGCCGGCGAATCGCTCTATAAATCAGCCGTTAGCGAGTCAATTGAGACGTCGCGAGCACTCTTCCGCGTCCCTGGTCCGCGTCGTTGCAGGCTTTTTGTCGGCTGGCACGAGGGGCGCCGCGATGCTGGTCGTTAAACGCAGCCATACTCGAGTACCCAAGTAACGATATGCTAAAACCTGCGGTAGAATCGTTCATCCTCCTGTGTTCCACCGTTCTGCTTTTCTCGGCCGTCAACGATGTTCTCTTTTTCCACGATCTTCCACTCTCTCTTCTCATCTTCTTTTCTCACCTTGCGTTTGCATCGGTAGTTTCTCTTCCGTGGATATTCGTCTGTTGATTTCGTCTCTCTTCAACCACTGGGCGGGGAGATGCAGCGACCACTACCGCAACCCTCGTGGCCTGGTCGAACTTAACGGTGGCACAGCCGATGGCAAAGTGGCCTCTTGACGGTGAATTACGTCAAAAGCTTCGTTTCACGGGGCCGGTGACCATAACGCAGCTCGTTACCGATGCGGACGCCCCGGAAAACCGCAACAGGCGAGTGCACTCGTAAGAAAATATAACGTGCCTTGCGCTGGACGTGCCGCGCCACCCTCTCGCAACCCATCACCCCGTTCTGTCGCGCGGTTTGATGTACCGCTGCGTCACTTTATGTCCCCGGGGGCTGTAATGACCTATTTAGCAACGCGCGAGCATCGTTTTTTGACGTGCCTCGTATTTCGTATTTTCGAGGGTTGATTGTGCGTTTAACGAGCGACGATTTTTCTCTGCTTTCTTTTTTTGAGTGGAGTTAACCAGGGGGAAGTTTGTTCCGCAATAAATCACGGAATAAAGGATGTTGAACACACTGGCTCGGTTTTCCTTATAGAAAAATAGCGGAATATTGTGAGTTTTATACGTTGAACGAGGTAAAATGTAGAAATTTTACGACGCGATAGGGAATGAAATATTAATTTTTCAGGGGTTGCGAGTTTCGTTTGGGATATCGAATCGTAAAATTCAGTCGACCTTTTCCCTACCGCCTCGCCATATTTTTCTGGTTTAAGCGTAACCTCCGTGCTCGTGGCCAATTAAATCGACGAAGCGCGAGCAAAGGTTTCGCTGTGGCACGTTTTGGGCAGCGCTGTACTCCGAGCAGTGTTATTATTTAACCGTATCAAGATCGAAAAATACAAGCAACCGAGAGGGCACACGATAAACTTCCGTTGCACTGTGTCGGGAAAACTATCAACTGTTACTCCGCAAAAGTAATCGGTTCATAACTCTACCTCTCTCTTTCTCTCTGGCTGTGATTGTGTCGTGAAACTTTCGAATGTACAGCGACACCGAGTAAATACAATATTTATCGAACTAGCGGAAACCACTTCTACATTATATACACCGTAAACTTTCCTTTCCCCAAACACAATGTTCTGGCCAAGAGAACTTATCGTATAAAGTTTTATCACCATCTTGGCTTCCGCTTGAGCAGTTGCTAACGTTGGATCGTTTGGTTATTCAGTATGAAATTATATTCTAGACATCAAGGGAATTATAGCATCCATTATACTCTATAATTTAAGCCTTCAGTGATTGTTTGATAAGCACAATACTTTGATTTAATTTCAAGATATTTAATGTTATTTATATTCTATCATTTACATTTGCTAAATGTTATTAATCTTTTGAGAAATATCGACATGACATTTTTACGTCCTCCTTGAAGAAGCTAATGTTGTCTATCACACGAAACACTAATGACGTATCATAAACTATGTTGTGATTGCATTACATTATAAACAAGAGTAAATCAAAGAACATGTTCAAATATTAAGAAACTTACTCTTATAGATCGCTTACAACCCAATTACACCTACTGGGAATTACAAATATAATAGAACAAACAAATAATACACAAATATGATCCTCCAAAAAACAGAATCTCTTTACACACATGTCACTTCAAACAACTTCTCCAAAGAAAAAAATATTTATTTCTTAACAGCAAGCAGAATCTTCTCAACAACCACCCCGTGTACGATTACTCGATACACCGAACGCAAGAAGACGTTCACCACTTGGTTAGAAGCGAAAGTTACTCATGTCGCACTACTCGAAGAGCATTTTACAACATCTCGATCGTTGACATAGCCTCGAAACGCGTCGCAGATCTCGATAACGGGGGATCATGAAGAATACGCCACACAATGGACCATCACTGGCGTCTTTTGTTCCCCCTCTTTTTCCCTTCTCTTCGTTTCTCAGGTAGTCTGAAAAGTTTTGGACGGAAACGGGAGCGTATCAGGTGGAATTTAATCATATAAATGGACGAGCGTCCGAATCGGCTGGACGAAAAATAAAAGTTTCACGCGGCACCGACCATCCCCCTCCAGGTTTTGCTTCCTCGAACCCCCACGGAATTTTTCCGATCGAATTAGCCATGGCGAAACTTTGCTCGCGCTGCTTTCGAGCCGACCATTCGCCCCTCTCAACTCGTTCCTCTATTTCTCTCTTTTTTTTTCAGTTTTCCACAAGGTCTGCGTTTCGAAACCAACCCCCCTATTTATGCAGGACAGCTCGTTTTTTGCCACGGGACGAACCGCCGGGGTGAACTGACCAGCTCTCGACTGAAAGTCGAGGGAGTGGATGTTGCAAATTTCAGTCCTTTCTCTTTTTAATGATGCGTCGCGCAGGGATCGAAGCGTTGATTATCCAACTTTTATTGGCGACTGAGTGACGAGACGGCGGCACCTCAAAATTAGCATGAGAAAATTATGTGGTGTCCATAATGAGAGTGTGTTTCAAAATATAAATGATGTATGAAATTTAAAATTATGCATCTCGATGATTCGTAAGAGTATTGCAATAAAATTGCAAATTAGTCGTGTGTCCGCCAACGAAAAATTTATAATATGGAATATTGTAATACATTTCGTATTTTGTGTGATGTATAAAATATATACACTCTTTTTAGGAGGAATCTCTTTCAATGTAAATCCGGATGTTTCTCAAGTGTATACGCGAAAGTAACGATCGAAGAAGCTCGAAAGTCGCTCTTGTTTTGCTCCAGCATCACGTTCGCGGTCTCCATAGTGTTGTCACGGTATTCCATAGGAACCGTTCGGAGAGAAAAAGACTCGACGGAACAAGCGAAGACTCAACGAAACAAATAAAGACTCACGACACGATCGAATCCTTGTTTTTTGAAAGCAACGATCCGTTGTGACAGGGCGTGACAATTGTAACTCGCGAGGCGGTTGCTCCTGTTTTTGATAAATATTTAAAAATCGACATATAGCCCACTTCGTCTCTAAGTACAATTCTTCTTTTTAAACATTTCTCTTTTAATAAGTTGTATTTTCAATCATTAAAATTGAACTCCCTAGGGATGATTTCTCCAAAGTTAACAAGCGATAATTGACTTTTTTTTCGAAGAGAGATTGTTACTCGTTAAAGTTGATTACTCATCAGGAACGTAAAGTAAAATACGACTAACTTGGAACAGAACAAAGGAAATTGTTGTAATATTCATAAATCAAAGATAGCTTTTTACCTAATAAATTATTTTAACGATAATGCTTGCTTTTATCTCGTCTCTGAAGCTCGCACTCATCTTTATAAGGTCGTACACACTTCAACAAGTGAAATAACTCGAAATCAACGACGAGAAAGTGGCGCCATTCGAGACGAATAATGTTTCTTTATCGACGCATAACCAGCGCGTTCGCAACAGCTCGCAAATTCCGGCGTAATACATTTTCCAATTGAAAATTCCACTGAAGCACACGCAGCCCGCATAAAGCATCATTAGAGAATCGTATTCTTGAGATACGACCGATTCGACGCGTGCACAATCCAATTTGCTTCCACTGAGTCCAGCAGAGAAATCTATTCGAGCGGACACCTCGCGCGTTAAAAGCAAGAAAAATCAGGCTTTATGGATATTTCCACGCTCGTTTAACGCGTTCTTTTAACCACGTCACAAGCCATTTCAGCAGCTGATTCTTAATTTCTGGCTTGATAATCTATGCTCCTCTTGACGCTTTCCTGCTCGTCAATATCGTCGGTTTTCTAAAAGTGAAATATCTAACAATAAAAACGTTTCACCCTTCGCGTAAACCAATCATATGTAATTGAATATCATAAAATCACTTAAAAAAATTATTGTAAATCCTAAACTCCAATTTTGTTAAACTTACGACACTAAGTATATAAAATAAGAACTGCAAAGAACACTAGTATACACCAATCTCCAAATAATTCCACAAACAGATGTACTAAACAATTTTATCTCGCACGGCAAATAATACCCCGGGATACCCGTTATAAAGAACAAACAAAATTTGAAGTAACGCGACTGAAAGCGTCCTCGACTGTGTTTGAACCAGGTAGGTATACCTCGAATCATCGATACGGTGTCACGGTGTTCGAAACGAGGCAAACGTTCTCAGCGCAGCTATATTGTCTCAGCAAACTCGAAGTGAGGTGAACGATGGGAGCGAGGGAAAAGCAAATAGCCGGTCATCCCGCGGCAGAACTTATCGTTTCTAAAATGGCAGCCGGAGGGTCGCTGTCGTCCCTTTGCGATGAATCTTATCGGGACTGACGAACCGGGGCTACAAACTGCGGCTTGCTTTCGGGAAAGCAAACAAAACCACAAAACGAACGTAGAACCGCGAAGAAAGCCGAGGCAAATAAGAAACAGATAGACTAAGAAATATCGTAAGACAAAGAGAGTGGGAGGAGAGAGAAGGACACGAGAAGAAATAAAACACGAGAGAAAAAAACGCGAGGACAGAAAAGTGTCCTGTGTCCGTTGTAAGAATCAGTCGGAGCAATGAGAAGGAGAACAACAGGAGGAAGAAGAGTAAGAAGACAAATCGACGTTGAGAAGAATGGAAGAAAGTCAAGAGAGGAAAAAGGAAGAACGAGAAGGCAAGGAATCACCTTTCGGTTCCCACGAGATTTTACGTCTCGCGACCGACCCTGGGGAGACGATGGAAGCGGAATCAATTTTACGGGCGGACGGGCATCGATGCCTCGCCGATTGGCATCGATCCGATCGAAGTATCTGGAGGTCTCGATCTTCTGGGAGTCGCGAAATTGCCCGACCTCGGAAATCCCGTCCGCCGCCTTTCTTCCGGTCCTCGTCGTCGAGGAAGCCGCTTACGTTGGTCCTTGGTCTCGTCCAATTTGTGGCCTTCCCGGGTCCCGCTGTGTTTCGTTGTCTTCGAGAAGGAAAGAACGAGGTTCGTCCTCCGTCGTCCTTTTCAAAGAGCTCGATCCAAGTATCCGTGGAAGAAACACGAGCAGCAAAATGTTATTGGAAACTGTTCGAGTCATACGACACTCGCTGGCACCTCGTTTCTGACGTTTTCGCATTCCGCGTTTCTCTTTCGCTTTACTGTCGCGACGAGGACGTTCACATTGTTTATGGTTGTATGAAAATCAGGAAAGATGGTAAATGGGGCAGGGAACGAGATTCTGATCGTTTCGATCTCGATCGCGATGAAGCGGATTGAATTTCGTTTTGAGGATGGTGGAGCTTTTCTGCGTAACGATGTACGGAAAGGGGGTTGCTTTACCATTACAGAGTTCTCGTTTCTCTGATAGCATGGAAAATTGTATTGAGTTTGGTATCGGTTAAAATCGAAGAACGTTATAGCGAAATGGTACTGATTCTAAATCTGCATTATTCATCTTCTATCAGGCTATTCTACTATATATGCTTATTATTCAATTGTACTTTAAAGATACATACATAAAGCGAGCCTCTTACTCCCTATAATTCTTACTGTAAATTCAAGCATCTAGAGGCAGATAATAAAGAACGTCAAAGATTGTGCTGGAAGCTACATCGAGCTATTACGACGTCGACGAAAATAAAAAGAACATAAAACAGGGCAGCGTTTCACGGTGTAAGACAAGAGAATGACGGAGGTGCTGCTCGAAAACGGCACCATCGTCGTTGTCGTCGTCGTCGTCGCCGAACGACCAAGGGAACACGACACTGAGCAACACGAGGGCGGAGAAGAACACGAAAACTCGCAGCCTCGTAATTAATAACCGTTCGAACAGCGTGCACCAGGCGTGGGCGTCGCAAAGTGGCTGTCGTTAGTCGCTCGTTGAGACGGCGCCTTGCCGCCTGGACTCGTTCGCACTTCGTACCTCTTGCGTGCAACCCCGTCGAAAAGCTGATTTCGTAATGTTTCACCGAGAACGGAGAAAAATCTCGGGTAATTATTCCTTCCAGCCGCTGTCTTTCTACCCGCGTGCTACCAACAGCGACTCATTTTTTTTCCTGGCGCACTCAACTCTCACGTTCTCACTGTAATCGTATGGCTACGTGTTTAAAATGTTACGTTCACTAGAGGTTAATTATAGAAGTGTAGATAAGGAGAGTATGTATACTTATGCAAAGTTGTATTTTTACGAACGCGAAGAAACAAATGGAATCAATCCCAGCTTTTTTATTGCTAGGTTCCTAGCAATTTTCTGTCACGATAGATCAAGATTATTTCACATCAGATCTAAACTTGTTTGAAACGAGAGCTATGTTAATAAGCTCATACTTTTCAGCTATTTATATGCTACCATTAGTTATTTTCATATCTGGAGTCTATAATTCGTCAGAATGATGTCGATAGGAATGTATATAGAGTAAGTACGATATCAAAGGGTGATAATTTTCTTCCATTATTATGAATAATATTCTGAGTGAAATTTATTAATAATTTTACTCGTTAATTATTTCTTGAAATCCTGTATAATGTAAATGTGTGAATACAATATGAAATATTACATTCAAAGGAATTTGTACGTTCGAAATTGAAGAGCAATTACACATAGAATCGAAAGGACGGGTGTGGAAATATCGAAGGTATATAACCGATCGACCAGCAAAACTTGGACGCTTTGTGCGACGAGACTGGGACGAGTCACGATTATCTGGCAAAGTTTGAAAATTCGATATTGTAATTTTGGATAAAAGCGATTACGTTTAAAGCAGCGGGATTCGATGTTTAGCCACGTTAATATCGATCATCTGTACACAATTAAGGCAATATAATATCGCTGGAGTTTCGGATGAAAGCAAGCCCCGGCTATAAAATCTGCTCTTTCAACGGACCCAAGTGCCCATGAAATTAAAAGCTTTCCATCTAATTGCGATAACATCGAACGCGATTAACCGATAATTCTCGATAAATGTGATCACATATGAAATTTCGTGCACAACTGGCCTCTGTGTAATTTCAAAGCCTCGACATGTTCACGACCATGAACATCCTAAAACGAAAAAACAATCGAACTTCTCAGAAATCAAACAGATCATTAACTGATCATTAATATCCACTCCTGAGGGAAACAAATATTTAATCTCGTAGCTTTACACGTTGCAAGAAGATGACATAAATAAATTCTACGGTAAAATTAAAAAACAGTATTTGTAACATCATCGCTTTCTCGAACTTCCTAATTCACTGAATGGATCAAAATATTTTCTGCTATTGCAAAATCTCGAAATGTTTAGTCCACGAGAATTCTAAAATGGAAAAGCAATTACTTGTTTCCTTAAATGCAAAGAAGACCAAAAGAAAAAGAGCGAGGGAAAAAAGAATCTTCATCAGGCTTTCGTTTCACGTTCGAACAACGCTCCTTTTGTTTCCATCGTTTTGGAACCGCTCGAAGGGAAAGAGAGAACTTCCACATCGTGCATCGATCACCGCAAAACTCGAAGCAACTTTTTCAAGAATCCCTTTGAATTTCTTCCCCGTTGCTTCAGTCAGTTTCGACTACAGAGAAAACGAGCTCTCTTTCCTCTCTCCTTTTCCTTTCACTCCGACACACAGACATTTCTCTTCGATGAACGTTAGCGTATTTTCCTTTCTTCTCTTCTTTCTCTCTCTCTTTTTCTCTCTTGCCAACTTTTTTTTTACATATCGTAATAGCTCGGGCCTGCCGTCTTTGACGCCCTTTGTCGCGCATCAGCGGCGCGAGTTTCGAGACATCGTTCTTCCTTGAAACTTTCTCATTCGTCAAATTAGAATTCGCCTTTCCGCCGGCGCGACGGCGACGCTCCCCGGAGGCTCTCTCGCTCTCCAACGCCACCTCTCCTCGCCTTCGTCGAGACAATGGATCAAAGGATCACACACAGTCTCTCCTGGACCTTAAATTCCGCTGTTGCTGCCCTCCCAAGGAACACCGACCGACGGGGCACGTCGAAAAGTCGCGTCGCGACGCGATTGTCACCAAACCCCTCCCCTGGAAAGATCAAACGACCAACCGGGACACGAGTCGCTCGTTTCCAAGTGTTTCCCATCGAGATATCTCTGAACCTGTCTACTTCCGAAGAATTAAATACCATTGTACTAACAGATGGGGAAAAAAGATGGGTTTTTTAAATATTTTAGTTTGGAGTTTGGAATTTATCGAAGATTTGTAATGTTGGTTATTCACAGCACGAATGTTATTGAGACATCAATCATGCAGTTTGCAAGAGTTTGAAGTAGTTGGACTTAATTGGGCTTTGAACATGGAGGATCGAAAGACATATATATTGATGATTTCTACTAAAGGCCTTTGATTCTAAAAGAATTGCACTGATGTCATTTATCGCCTAATGTAATATCTAACATCTTCTACTTGGAGTACAATAATAAGCGTAAATAAAACGTAGGAAATTACCTTTTCAAATACGGTATAATGTAAATAACTCCGATTTAAATGTAATATAATTAACTCCAATTCTAATACAATTTAAACAGAATATTATTCTAGAAGAATCAAAAATAATAATTCTCATAATTTTTAATACTTCTTACGTTTCTCCTCCGTGTCTTGCCTAGTAATAGTACCATAAGAATGCATAATATAGTATCATATGATACAGTAACACTGTACATAAACGCTGGGTTATTCGTCTCTTAATAGTCGAAATGATCGTCTTCATCGAGATAAACGAGGCGAAAACTTTGGAAACTGGATCCATCATGGAGATCGTAAAATATTAAATCGTACAATATCAAAGCACAATATTCTGACTCGGCATCATAAAGTCTTTAATGAGTATTATCGAGACTCCTGACGTCTACACATGACAAAAGGGAGCGCGAAACGTTACTCGATAACACGGTCGGGTTGGTCTTTAATCGAAGCACGCATTGCGACGCTATCGTTCGTACTGGATGATATAAGAGTTTGATGCTGCAGACCGTTCGATTGGCTCGTTTCACGGATTTGATGTACGACGCCCGGCCATGGATCGTTTCTCGCTGCACAGCCGTGAAATCAATTTTGTGATCTGTCGTTGGAACTCGCCACTAAACTCAGATCTCGCTGTTTTTGCGTGGATCTGAGCCACCGGTTGGAAAATAGATCAATAGATAGGGGATATGTGAGCAGATAAATGGCTAAAATAGAGGAAATGAGGAGTAAAGAACTGGCAAGAGGATGTTGTCTTTTTGAACGATTTTTCTTTGCTTTCGAAGAAATCTAAGAGTACGTGTATTTTAGGGGATGTTATAACAAGATCGTTGGTGAGTGAAAGTTTGGGGTAAATCAGAAGATAATTTGATCGCCAATCTTGTTACTTTATTCATTATTTATTCATAATTTGTTAGTTTCAGCTCTTATTATTGAAATATTATTGAGCAGAGCTCTATTTTACGTTAAGTATAATAAACGTAGCTTGACGATATTAACTTTTTCAACGATAAATTTATTTAGTTCAAAAAGTAGCTAATTGTTTACTTTTCGGTTAAGTTTACTTCAAATATATCTAGAAATATTAAGATATAGCTAATATAGGAAAAAACTTCGACATGCTTGAGGAAAATAGTGCATAAGTGTAGAAGTAGCTCATTCTATCTTTTCAAATCATGTTTGAATTAAAGAAAAGGTCTATCCGATATTTCTATTAATTTAAAAAGAGTATCAAGCTTTTTCTAAAATTTTATTTTCATTTAACCTTCGTATCACTCCATCTTTAAAAAAAATTCAATCCTACAGTCTTAAAAATACTCTGCATTCCTCGAAATAATTACGAGACCAAATTTAAAAAAAAGGTGAAACAAAAACATCAGGAGGCTCGAGAAAGGATAAATACAGAAAAAGGAGTGAAAAGAACGAACGGGAGTCACCGGTGAGAAAAGAAAAAAGCAATCGAAAGGAGATGGGATGATCAACGAAAACAAAAGTGGGAGAGGGAATTAGCAGAGGCAGGCAAGGAGAAGAGAGGTCTGGGACAGAATCAGGGTGGAGAAGAAGCGAATGCTTCGACTTATATAAGGCGACTCAATTAGGATTAGCCAGTTGCCTCGGAGTCTTTAGGTCTTTGCTCGCTGATCTCCGACTTCGTCTCATCGGCTTAGGATTTACCTAAGGATCTTATTGGCATCGAGAGCGAACGATCGATACGCCCACCGTTCACGAAGCTACGCTCACGAAGTCACGAAATCGTGATCTCTTCGTCGACAATGGGACATACGACGGCCACCTACCGTCCGTGAACTAAGGAATGACTAAGAAAGTTCAGAAAACCGTTCCTATTGGGACGAAGCCGTAACATTAACCCCTTCCACCTTCTTTCAATCCGTCGCTTTTCGATAGAACGAAATCTAACCAAGCAGAGAAGATGGAGTAATTAAATCTGGTTTAAAGCTCCTTCGACTAAAACTTATCTTCGATCCTCTCTAGAATGGCCGTAGTATTGAATTCTGAACTCTAGTACCCAAGTCTTTCGATTCATTTTTTATCCAATCATATCTTCTTACAGATAGAGAACTTCTTCATTCACTTGAAACATATTCAGTGTCTATTCAATTTAACTGGTGACGTACGAAGAGTAGAAGCAATATTACGGAGAATATTATATGAAATTGAGAAATGATTGTGGTTTCAAGTTAAGGAAGAAAATAAATAAACCACAACCATCAGAGCTATCCTGAGAATTGTCTCCTACTTAAAGGTATATCACGACTGAGTTAAACTTGAGGAAAATATAAAACAATAATCATTGACGTGCTACACGATTTCTCGTTTAAGTTCTATGCCACACTTTTCTTCAAAAAATTCAGAGTCATTTCATTTCTGGAAACAAGATTGGAACATGAATACCAGACTTAAATTGCTATTTCCATCAATAGAAACAAAGTGTGCTTGCCAAGATCAAAAGAAAAATCGTATTTAAAAAGTCAAGCCCCTGTGTCCAATCTCATCCTCCATCATCTCTGTGCAAAAATATGAAACAGAGAAAAAAGTAAACGCAAACGTTGCACACGCAGAGCCACGTCACGCCAGAACAATAATTATTCCACAGAGATAACTTGCGATGCCGTTTCCCGATCGAGCCATTCGAAAAAAGCAAACCTTTATTTTTTTCCCCGGATCGAACTGTGCGGGGGATATTCGGTTCTCTGATGACGGTCGTTTTCCCATCGACGATATCCAGCTCTTTCCACCTTTCCTACGGAACTTCTGGCTGTCTCTTCCCCGTCCGAGAATAATAAGTTTCCGGCGATGTGACCCGTGAAAATCGAATACGCTTGCACCGGTTGCAGCGACAGCTCGGCCGACAAGGCAACTCCGCGTCCGGTCGACTCAGTTATGGAAATCCCTTCGGCGCGTCGGCTCATCACCGTCGCGCCAGCTCATGCTGTTTCCCGACCAGTCAGCTTCCTGTCGTCAAACCCTGTTCAAAGTCAATCGCGAAATCTCGTTATTCCGGGCCGCGTCTACGTTATAACGAGAAAAACCGTGTTCACCGGCCGCGGCGACGTAATATCGAAACATCCTGATTGCCCGCGATACACGCACCAGTTGCATTTCACGATGTCGAATCCGCGATGCTCTTTCCCCCCTTTATCTCGTCTGTATACGTGCAATTCGGACGTCGTTTCAATCGATACATCGATAGCTACTAGAGAGGGAGGAGCGTAGAATTCGTGGGATTAATATACTCGTCAGACAGATATTGCACGCTTCTGTTCACAAATATCAGAACACTTACTTGTTCGCTATAAGGTATAATAATTGATCTGGATCGTGAAAGGAATGATTAATCCACCAGAGTTACGTAAATCCGACGAAACAAAATTAGATAATAGAAATAAAGTGAAAGAAATTGCAAATGAAGTTTGCTGTGGAGGTCCTTAACTCTTTGCGATCGGAATATGTATGTGGTGGCACACCTAGTCGACAAATTTAAAATACAGCCTCTGTGGCGAACGGTTAATAACCTCATCCAGCTTCACATTAGAGCAATTATTAGCAAAAAGAGATAGTAAAGCGATTACCGCCAAGAATTATATGTTTCAACACGTATCATTCTGCCACTAAATACAGAAGCGCCGCAACAGGCTATTAGCAAAGTACTACTTCTCCATCCCTTCTCCGAAGCTCACCCTCGAGCTGCGAAAAGCAACGAAAATTAAACCTGTCCGGCCTACAAGTTGCCGTGCACGGTTCGCCAAGCAAGTTTACCGTCTCAGTCGAAGCGTTAAGAAGGTATTCGACGGGACTCGGAAACGGACGCTGGTTTCCCACACCGGAAACAAGAAGTTTGCATAACGCGGCCCGCGAAACTTTTGATCGAGGGGTGGCCCAAGTTTGGCCATGCGGAGGGTTAACCTCCCGGAGGGCATGATCGCGAGTAGTATGATGGAGAAGGGAATACTACAAGAGAGAAGGGGTGCAGCCTTGGCTCATTGTTTGCCCGGAGCTCGATTACGGGTTAATAACGTTACCGTGACCCCTGGCTTCGTCTTGGCTCGCGCAACGCTGGTGGTTTTGAGGAAGACCGCTTTTGCCCGTCGAAGTCGGTCGCATAAAGCAGCGGATCGCCCGATCCAATTACCCGACTAGCTAGTTTCTTCGTTCGTGGCTCGTTAGTGGGACGAAGGAGGCACGGGCGAGCTTAAGGTGAGTTCGTAAGACTTCCTCGCGTCTCTCGCGCCCCCGGATCGAGTTACCGAAGATCGAGCGCAAAAACCTGCAGCGATCGGTTGACAGGGTCTTCCCGCGACATCGACCACTGTCCTCGAAGGAATTAGACACTCCAGAGCTAAGATTTCTTTCAGGATGGATCGTGGTAATTCGCGTTTCAAGACACCGCAATGGGTCGTCGAGGTGACTGTGGATTAGTTCATGATGAGATGAAAATGCCTGAATAGGATGATCTTCGAGAGTGGATTAGTGGAGATGAAAATCTTGGAGGAATTTTCTTATCCGAGTTTGGAAATTGAAGCTGTATAAGTTATATTTGTTGGAGTGAAAAAGGAGGGTGAACTGTTTCCTTGGTAAATGAAAGAGAAAGGTTAGGTCAAGATCTTTTTCACGGATACACATATATTTCTAAATAATAAAACAGCTCAGAAAAATATTGGATGTTTGTAAGGAAGGTTTTTAGTACTTGGAACCTTAGAATAAAACAACACGAGCTACGGTTAATAATGAGATGGAATTGTAATAACAATTTAAGTACACAATTTACATTACTCTGGCGAACTTTCAATATTGAGAATAACAGTTTCTGTTATTCTTAACTGCCTGGCCAACTGCATTTGCACTCGTATATTCTCCCTGCTTTTATTGCTCTATTTTCTTCGCTTAATGTAATCATTTCTAAAAAAAAAAAAAAATAATCTATATCCATGCAAAATCGTGAATGACTGTAATGTTGATTCAGACGATGAACTCAGATTCTCTGTACAAATATTCTTCTTTCATATCTCGAACAGTATCCAGACCACTCTATAAATATCTATTTCTCTACTTCCAAGTCTCTCCTACAATATTTTCTTCACAAAAATTCTACCATTGCCATACGATTCTGCAGAAAAGACACATAAAATCTCCATTCAATTTTACCCACTTTATAATCCTGACAGAAACTGAAAGGACGAGCCTGAGCAAGCCCTTTGCATATCTAATTGCAGAAAGTAGCAGTAATTGCCAGAATCTCTGTGCTCTTTCGCAAATTCACGGTACCAATTAGCTCCGGATCGCATTCTCCCATTATTCTAAGAAAGAACTGGTCCGAAAAAAGGAGAAGAAGACGAATGATCGTGCTCTCGTCTTCGGATACGTTCTCCAGACGAATGCGGACCGCGCGTTCGATCGTATATTTTAAGAAAATGTCCGCACAGCCTGCGAACCGGCGGAAACGTATCCCGACTGCGGAAACAAATCTCAGGCTAGGCAAAAAACCGATCTGTGATTATCGTAACGATCTCTTCGTTTTCCTCGGAAAGACCGGGGCCCCGGAAACCGACATTCCGCACTCCGGCCACGTATGTGCGGCCGAATTTATTCGCGAGCCGAGCCACGCCATTGGACAGCCGGCGAGCATTATTTACCTTGGTAATTACACCGAGGCCGGTTCCACGCCGGTGGTTCGCGAGCCACAAATTATCGAGCGCCAGGCTTTCGTTGTTTCGCCGACGACGCCGCCAGCCGAACCGCCCGGGATCGTTAAACGCTTTTTACAAAACTAACTCTTTCTTCCCCCTTCTTCTTTCTTCTCCTTTTTTTTTGCCTCTCTTTCCCCTGAATGCTACCGCTCAAGGTTACCGGCTACCAAGCACCACCAACATCGCCGGTAGCTCGAAAATTGCTCCTTGTTCGAAAGAGAAGTTTCGAAGTGGACGGAGGAGCAAGGAGTAGAGAACGATTAAAGATTCGGTGGCGTGTGAATGACTGCGAAGTTTCTTAATTAATATGGAGAAATGCGGAAAGAAGGGGATATGGATGGTGAAGTCGAAGAATTTAGCGAATTATAATCTCTGATTGAAATATTCGCTAGGATATGTAAGTAAATTTGTCGTTATGGGTTAGACAGGACTTCAATTGCATATAACTATGTACAATTATTAGAAATCGTTCTTTCGTCAGGAATTCGTCTAGTTTCCATCCTCTACTATCAGCTGTTTCGTTTAATCGTTATTGAGGATCTTCGGATATACTTCAGTAGGTAAAGACAGTTTCCTTATTCTACTTTTAGCATATCTTGTTCTTATGTGATTCAAACACCGTCTTCAACTGCATCCAAAACTTATTGAAGAATTAGAACTTGTTTTTATTTTTTAAATAAACTCGGTTAAAGGTTCTCAGACATCACATAGCTTATACAGATAATTTCGTTATTTTATTTATCTTATTTTAATCGCCGAAAATCATTTACTTTCATATTTTTCTATATCAAAATCGCGCATCAGGTTCTTGCATAATGTATAAGTCCAACCATCCCATAAAACAGTATGACAAAAATCCAATGCTAAATCCATTCTAACAAGACCTACATAGAATCTACTCAGGTATCTCCAATGATACACGAGTGATCCTCTAATTTACATTTTATAAAAAAATCGAAGAGGGCCAGGGAACATCGTACTAAAACGTTCTTAACCTCAGACCACGAGCTCGATCGTTTCACCTGCTCGCCCAGCATCGATTCGTGCCCCTCCCAATGCACTGGCTGGCGTTCGATTCCAAAGACTGCCGTTAATTACAGAACGAGTTCGCAAGCTACGATCGTCGGTTCGCTCGATTTCTCGATAATTCTCGGTTCACGTCGCGAGCATCGAGTAGCTGCAAGGGATGGCCGTATAGGGTGGCTGGTCGGCCAGGGTGGCGCGACGTAAATAAGATTTCATCCAGCCCGTTGATCCCCCGAGTGTTCGTAATAATAGTAAATTAAAACGTGCGGTGACTCGAGGGACAGGGCCAGCGTATCCGATATTCGCGGAGCTCTTGACCTCCGTTAAATTACTAGATATCGGTATTCCACGAAGAAGAAGAAAGTAGAAGAAAAGAGAGTAAAAATGGAGAAGGAAGGGGGAACTGATCTTTCATCGACGTTTGATGAAATTTCAAAGATAGGTGTTCATTTGGCGTTCCATGGCATTGCCGATAGAAAATTTCTTAACTTTGAGAAAAATATGAAGCCTCTATCTCGATGAAGGGTAAAGCGTTGGCTGAAATAAATATTGAGAAACGAAGAATTCGAGCAGCAAGTTTAAGACCATAGATATTACTATGTTACAAATTTAACTGTTATAAATATGTTGCGGATATTTGTTTAAATTCATATTTTCTATGAATATAATTAAAAAAATAGAACATAAGCAGCAAATTGTTTAACCTATTAAACAGTATAATAATTTTATATCATTTTTTCTATCATGTACATTCTATGAATTTTTCCACCTTTAAATTTCCCATGTATGTATAAAAATTTGCAGTGTAGTTATAAATAAACTACTCTTGTGTGGTCGATTAAGTGGCTAGGCTGAAGGTAAAGAGAAACGAACCTTAAGATTGCATTTATTACCCATGAATCCCGCAACCACCCCCTGATGCCGGGCTGGTACGAAGCCGAAATTGTCTTGGCGATGACCCAACCGAGCCGTCGCTCGAAAATGAGAAGATAATCGAGTCCACGCAAAGCTAAAAGAGAGGTTTAAATGCTATAGCTAGAGGAGAAGACGGAGAGACCATGATGACTCTTGAAAGGGAAGGCTTTGTTTGTTTTTTCTATTTTTATTTTTCCCTCTTCTACCTTGATACTTGATAACTGTCTTCGTGCAACGTCTTGATTCTTGATGGGTTGTTTCTTTTTCTCTCTCTGACCTTGCGAAGGAGGGGTAATATTCTGCTGTGCATGCGCCACAACGCGAAACCGTGGATAGAAGAATATTTTCTCGTTCTTTGATCGTAAGCGGGCCAAGGGAATTAGAGATGAAGTCGCCTTGAGTACACGTCGCGCATGCACGTAGATTTCCGTAGGTTTTTGCTGGGAAATACATTATTTCATGGTGTTTTCTTTATAGAGCAGCGGAAATCGAGTAATCGTACAAATTTTAGTTAGAGATTTCAATGGCAGAAAATTTATTTTAGGGGAAAATTGTAGAAGAGAATGGTCAATTCTATTTTTTTTAAGAAGTTAAAGGTATAATTAAAGCGTACTGAGACCTAACATAGAGTTAAACTTCAGTATAATTTTCGTGTCATTTAACACTTTCATAAAACTGTAAAATTTGATACTACGAAGATTTAATGTAGACCTCGATAAAAAAACTTATTTATTAAGAAGTTATTTAAAAACATATTTAAAACTTATTTTATTCTTATATACTATTATTAAAACTTATTTAAATTATATTTTTAAATCAGCAAGTCTATTATTCACGAGTCAAAGTCACTATTACGTCACAGTTTATTAGATTAGCTTCAGGATAGTTCTGAAAAAATTAGAGTCCAACTTGTCAAGCCAATAAAGTTAATTACACATCACGTTTCCGAACTTCTCCTATTCACGAATATAAACAATTACATCCTGCTTACACAATACAGACAAGCCGCTCGAGCCAAGAAAACACAGAACAAGTGTCGCGAAGAGTTTTACAGACTTGGTCGCATCGCCGGGCAAAAGTGCAGCGAACCACGGCGCCGTTCGAATTTATCGTTTCGTTGGCACGCAACGATAAAATCGCTTTACTTCGATATCTATGTCGCAGCTTCATTATCGCGCTTGCAGCGTCGCTCTCGAGGCTAGGCGGCATTAATTTGCGTGGAACGCGCTGATGTCCCTAGGGGCAGCGGCATTACAACTCCTCCACAAGCAATTGCGGACCTTTGCCTAGGGCTCTTTAATAAAACGTTAATAATTTACGTAAAATACAAAGCAATTAGCGACCGAGTGTGTTCGGGTGAAAAAAAGAGCGGAAAAAATAAAGAAAGAAGAAGAGAACGATGTTTCATACTGACACTTTTTTGCGCTTGTTTCTTTTGGGATTCTCCGGAATTTATCGTCCGTGAATTCCAAGCACGCCTTAGCAACATTTTCACCGCGAATAAAGATGTCTAATTAGTAAACTATCAGTACATTCGAATATTAATAAACAATTTTATATGAGAGCTTCGTTAATGAAGCAATACTTTGAAGGCGAAGGCTGCAAACGCTTAGGTTGCTTTTTATCTTTAGAAATGACTCACCGTGGAATAGGTTGAGTTCTAGTAGGGGTAGATGTTGCAACTTGCTGATAGTAATGTTAGAACTTGGTACCAGCCAAGTGTTCGAGTTCAGTGGAGTTTGCCCGATACTAGGTTTAAATTAACGTCTTACGTTTGCTCGTGTAATTGAAAATGCACCGATGGGAGGGAACGTAGTTTCTCCTGCTGTAAATGGATTTTACGTACTTTATGTAACATATCACATTGAAAATGTCTCGAACCTGCTGAAGTTATCTAACTATCTTATTTGACGTACGATTACAAAATCATAATGAAGAAAAGCATAAGGTATTCAACCTGCAATCTATTAATAGACTAATACTATTAGTCGTTCAATTACCAATACAAAAGGCTCCACCTGTTCGATCTTTAGCTATTCCCTAATTCATTCATTAAAAAAGAACGTTCTCCGACAGCTACTATTTATTTTCTCTGGAAGCAAGCCACTTGACTTAAACGACTGAAGACAAGCTCCATTGACTCGGTGCAATCAAAGGCAAAACGGGGCCAACGAGGAAGCATTTTCCCGCCGCTGGTAAATCAATCCTTTCCACTGTCGTCGTCCGGGTAAAGGGCGTTCTTTCGTAAGTACCGAAAGGCACTGGGGCCAAAAGGGGAGGTCTCCAATTTGCGTTGAACCTCGACGATCAGGGTCCTATTCCCCTGATGGCTCGTGCGATTCGAAGCTCGTTGACGACGACGAGATCACCGCCGCGACGCCACGCGACGAGCCAAGGGAACAGGGAGAGCAGTTTTACGCGTAGAAAGAGCCTGGCTGCCACGGGGATCCGATGAAAAGGCAATTAGCCGAATGAAAATGTAACACGAGACCGCACGTGACTAGGAAACACGTGGGGGGTTAGTCCGTGACGTTCGTTCGGCTACCCTCTCCCACTCGACGCCTATGGATGCGTGCGTGCGTGCATCCCGCGTAATTGTCACTTTGTCAACGCGCTCCTCCTAGCCCGAGGGCTTTTCGTCAGGCGTGAGAGAGAGTCACTTCTTCTAATTGACGCGAAGATTCACCGTGGTAGACGCGAAGAGCATCGGGAGTGGCGCCTGCACATGCCAAGGATTAGCGCGAGTGCTCTTCCGTGAATACTCTCGATGTCGGCCTCTTGTGTCTCTAGATTTGAGTTGCTTATCGAGTGACAGGTTATATTTGATACTGTAATTCATTTGGTGCAAATGGTTTGGAATATACAATATTACAATTCGATAGCTATGACCAGATTGAAGATATTTATACATTTACGTCAAAAATAAGAAGTTGCGATTCGATCAATCTTCTAGACTTGAGATAACAGTAGAATAAGTAGAAAGTATAAATTACAGATATAAGAAGAATATAAATATAAAAGAATATAAAATATGTACATTAAAAACGAAGGGTGCATTTACCTGATGAATAAATTTATTTTAAGGTATAACCTGAATAAAAGATACAGAACGAACAATAAGGTATATAGAATAAAATTTCAAAGCGAACTTATTGTTACTGAAGAAATATTTCTCGACCACCCTCGTTTCCGATCGAAACAAAAAAATTTCTAGATAGAAGACACAAAACAAAATTCAGGAATAAATTCCTTTCCTCCGAAACATTCACGAAATAGTCACGTTCCATTGCAACTTGTCCAACAACAAGCACAATTTGAATCCATCTCACAGCCGTATCGTCGACTTCCCGGCAGGAAGTCCCGTGGAAACGCTTCACAGAGCAACTGTTACAAGCAAGAAGCCCGAAGCTTCGCCAGTCCGTGGAAAGAACGAAATCAAGCGTGATAGAGCGCTCTCTGTGCAAGGCCAGTTGACGGGCACAAAGAGGCAACGTCGAAGTCGTTACCATAGTCCTTACAGTCCTTCGTTCTTCCTTCCTGTCGCCTCGTAACGATGTATTTCCCGCTATCGGTTTCTCGCGCGAACAATGCCTCGTGATCGTCGACGAAGGGGGTGGCCGCGGAGGAAACACACAGAGCTAAGTACTCACTTCTCTCTAGGAGGTTCTCGTCTCTTTCTAACGTAGCAAGAAGGAGAGAGGAAGACGACAACAGGGTCGGATCAATTGAAGGTAATCCCTCGGGTAGAGTCTGCCGCTTCGCAGAGCATGAAATTCTTCCTGTCTCGTCGATGCACAGTCCTGTTGGGAGAGTGGCCCTCTTCTTCCTTGCGAACCTTCCACTTTTTTCTCTTTTTTTTTCAAGAGAGTCCTAACTATATAGGGATGAGAAATTGGATGTTTGGTACTGATTTCATTTTTACTGTGAGATTTAATATTAACTATATTTTGTCTTTACTGGAAAAATTACTAGACCTACACGTTTTTCATACTCATTTTCTATTATTTTATATGGTATTATCAATAACTCTGTAACCAGTTTCTATCATAACCTGCCACACTACAATACTTATAACCTGCACGGCGCCAGTGTTCCAAACTATCTTTCAACAGCCATCGCAAAGAAACTTCAAAGAAGCTCCATTCAAATATCTACTCAACTTTATCTCAAAAACTATTCTTTCTCCACCATCTATCCCCGATTTCATCTACAACTTCCAACCACTAAGAAACCTCGCACAGACCCCAAAAGAACATGCTGCTCTTCAACAGCCCCTCATAACACCTGCACGAAACCGCAGAAGATCTCAAGATCCCTTCACGAACTCCTAATAACACCTGCCCTCTCAATACATCTTAATCTCTCCTTACATCGATGTCTGCCTATTGGAACAAGCTTCGGAGGACACGTATCCCCAACTGGAGCCAATTACATAGCTAGTTCGCTATTCAATCTGACGCAGGGAGAGGGGAGTAAGCGTAGTGCCGCGGTAGAGAGTATCGATTATCGATCGGCACGCAGCGTGACTGGCGTTCCTCTCCGCGAGCCGGTCACTCTCCAGACAATTTCCTGCCGATACAGGCCAGGAACCAATCGCTAATCCGGCAAGCTTTTGACGAGAGGAGAAGAGAGAGGGATGCAATCGCGATTACGAGCGAACACACTGGTTCTCCGCCGCGTGTTCCAGTTTACCGGCCTCGCTTCGTCCCTCTCGGCCACCGGTTCTCCGCTTCTAATTGAACGATACCGCGCCGCACGCTACGTATACGCGTATCGTAGTTCACCGGGGCTGTTTGAGGTCGTAATTGAGCGGCGCACACGGGCCCGCTTCGTCGTTCTAGCTAATTGTAAGTAATACCAGGGAGTGGTTAACCGCGTTGCCAATTTATTAGAAGTTCGTGGATCTGTAACGGCTTAATGCTCGTGCCCGTGCGTAGCCGCCTCTTTAAATGACTTTGGCCCGTATTCAGAACGCGTTGTTCTATCCACCCGAACGATACGAGCCTCCCTCTCTCTAACTGGACTTCTTTTTCGCCACCCGCCTGTTCCTGATTCCGCTTTCTCTTGCACTAGAAACGAGTTTAGCGCACCAGTTTAAACGGCAATTAGGGATTCGTGTAACATGTAGATTGTTCGAGGTGGTTTCACGGAATGGGACGCCGGAGATGGTGTTAAAAACGCGAAGGAGGTCTTCGGATTTAGCCGGAACATGGACGGAATTTGGTTCCGAGGCTGCAGGTTGCTAAGCTTTCTTGGATGCTTGAGTTAAATGGGCAACGTTTTGTAATTTTTGTATAATCCTTTATCTTCTTTCAATTCACGTACATAAAATTGTAAAAGGAACGGGATGGATAGTTACAATTCGATGCGACTTTCGTTTTTTTAATACATTGAAACATATACAATTTAAAAAAAAATCCTTCGACAACATTTCACAGCTTCAATTTGCCTTCACTTTCGATCCTTTCATGTTCGTTCGCTCTCTTTCAATTCATGTAAATGCCTATATAAAATTCTTAAATGAACCGAAGGCGACTTATCACCCTCTGTGACTTGTCGCAGCTTTCGTCCCAAAGAAAGACCGCATCATCTCGAATGTCCTCCGAAACAAAAAGGAACGCTACAACGCAGGTAAGTCGATGCATCATCAGTGCGTTAAAGGGTTGCTATTTTTCTCCCATCGCCGGTACATCGAAGCCGCTCGAGGCCAACATTTTTCTCGCGACGAAGCATCGAAGCCACAACCACGTACTCTTTATCGGCACACCGAAATTGATCGTCGTCGATTTTTCTCCCCCGGCCCTGAAGACGAGACACGCGAGAAACAGCCTGTACACCGACGAAACAAAGAACGAACAAGAGGGACGAAGATAAAGCGGAAATGGGACGATGAGGGCCGCCGTTCGAACCCGAGTATCGACGAGATCGGTCGCGTGGGCGATACCAGCGCCTCTTTTTCGTTCCGTGGTATTCCGCGTCGCATTGTTTCTGACAGCGGAGATTTATATTTGCCGCCAGGGCCGACCACTTTTTCTCCCGATTGGGCTCATTGTCCGTGGCGACGATCGTGATTAAGAGTCGCGTTAACGAGCCGCATTGAATCGGAACCTGTGCACCGATTTCGCGTTTGTTTCGCCGGGCCACCGGACAGATTCATTGCACTTATACGCGTTACACGCGCCGCAGACCGGAAGGAACCGCTTCTGGGGCTGTTGCTGCCGTTCCAATGTTCCGCCGCTCGATCTCGTACGATGCAGCCATTCAATTCCAGTGATTTGTAGATCGGACCGACGGTTCTTTTCGTGCAGGATTTTCGACCCTCTTTTCGTGTATGTATCGCGTTGTTCGGATGCAGAGGATTAATAGAATAGAGAGATTTTAATTCTGGGAGGGATGGTTGATTGATTCTATTGATATCTTCTGAGCTCACGTTCTGAAACTTTTGGTAAAAGTTCGGTAAAAGCACTCGAACGATGTACTTTTTATATACAGTGTTAAATATTACGGTAAATTTTGACAAAAGTTAGAAATGTAAAAATAAACTGACAATCACCATCGTGACTAATAGTTTCCAGATTTGTTCTAACGAAGAAGAAAAAATTTCCAGAAAACTTTCAAGCTTCCACATTTATTTTCAGCTTTCAGATTCTCCAATTTCCAAACGTAGGTTGCCATTAATATAGAAAACAAGCTAAGACAAGCCCGAAAATTTCCCTCATAATTCATCATGAATGGCGTTAATTAAATGCCAGACTTCTCTAACGAGATAACCAATACACGAACCACCGGGAAAAGAAGAAACTACTCGTCTTCGTACAAGCTTAAACCGCACAAAACGATACCATACATAGGGTGTCGGTGAACAGGTCTGCTTGACGTGGACGTGTGGTTCGAATTACGCCTCCCCTGAGCGGACTTCCGCTAAGAACAAGCGGGAAGTGTCTCGAACGTGGCGCCAACGTACGATAACATCGAGAGGATCGCACGTGTTTTCGTTTTACGTGTTGTAGCATAGCCTCCGGGCGTGCAACCTCCGAGAATATCCGGGAGTTAAACGCACGCGACGCTATCGCGAGACGTCGAACAACCCCATTTCCTTCTTTTTGCTTTTCTGCTTCTAAGACGAATAGCGGTTCTCGTAGAATCGAGAGAAGAGATGTACGGTGAATCTACGAATTCGAGGAGAAAACGAACGAATTTCCGTGCTACGACGACGAGTTATTGAGTATGCATAAAGAACGCGTATGTTCGGAAACCGCGGCTTTTCGACCTCGGAATTCTGCTCATCGTGAAAGTTTGATTATTACCTTAGGCATCAGACCAGCTGGATAAGTCGGTTAATTACTCGAGGGAGCAGCCAACCCTTTACTGTACGAGTAATCATGCTCCCTAGTGAGACTCTTCTTCCAATGGAAAAAGATAGGATCTTAGATTCTTGTCATTGTTACTACTTATACGATACTGTTCTGTTAAATTCCAATAAATTGTAATCCAATCCCTAATTTCCTTCTCCATTTTTATCGAAGATGAGCAATTAGTGGCGTACTTTATTATATTTTAATTAAAGGAAGATTATATAGCCAGAAAATAATTTAATAAAATGTAATATTATAATTTAATTCTCACGTACAGTACTCAATTCTCATTATAAAATTCGTTATAAAATTCATTATGAAATAAAAATTTTGTGTCGTTATTATCTCGTCACAGCTTGAAGATACTAACAAAATCACGTATCGCTAGGAATTGACTCGTACACATAAAAATCACGAGTAATATCTCACGTTCAACCTATCCGTTAGTAAAAATCTTTCGTGACAGGACCAATATTTATGCAAATATTTTCCAAATAAAAAATCATGCATCCAGTCAAAGTTTATCTTTATTCAAACTACGCCCGATGATAAATTTCGATAAGCCAATAAACTATAAATCCATGTATACGTAACGCGATAAAAATAATTCAAAAACTAGCAAACGTTCGCTCATTCATCATGGGTATCCTAAATCGCCGAAACGCCGGATTTTTTCACATTTAACCGACGCTCTATGTCTCTATTTTTCAAAACAAAAAAGGAAAACAAAAATAAAATCATATTTTTTGTGTCACCGAGACATTGGTAAAACGTAAAGCGCGTGTGCGCATAGGTTAAAGAGCGCATTGTTTTATTCAACGTCTACTTCCAGTGATAGAACATACGAACTGTCATCGAAGAATTTAACGACATAGAACGTTTTTATCATCGTGATCGTCGTCCCTTTCGGGCAAAGCGGTCGCGCGCGACCCAACGAGAAAATTGTCGTCGTCGTGGTTCGATTTCCATGACAACGGGACGCGAGCGAGCTTGAATGCACGTCGTTTAGGGGCGATCGACAGGCCTGTGGCCTCTCCATATTCAACGAGCGAAATTCCCGGCCTCTTCGTCACCGCGACGATCCATCGTCGACTCCTTAACGTCGATCCTGCTGCAGAAGCCAGGGCTGCGGCTTTGTCGTCGCGACAATGACCTCCCAGGATTTCCAAGTTCGTTCTTGTTCCTGCACGAATTATTCTACCCGTGAATACTTACGCGATCAAGTTCAAGTCAGTTAGGGTTCAAAGATCGATCAAGAATTTAATAATGAGTTGAGGTATGAAAAGTTGAATAATGAGAAAACTGAAGTTCCAAGAAATGTATTACAAATAGTAAGAAACGTATAATGGTAACATTTTGCTGTTTCTTCTATATCTCAACCGCGCAAACGTTTCCTGCTTTTATTCTCTAATGATTCTTTTATAAATCCATTGTTTCATTCACGTGATATGTACCTTATAATGTAAAATTCTAAATGAAGTAAAAATTGTTACAGTTTCCTAATAAATGTAACCAGTACGTGTCATAATATTATGATTTACAGTGTACTTTCAATGGTAAAATTCATAAAGATTTTATAATCAGACCTTAACACATTCAAACAGTAGAATACTAAAACCACGTATATCATTTTTCTACATACTAAACGGAGAATCGAACAAAATGAAACTTCACCCTTGCCGAACCATCAAAACTGTTCTCTTATAACATCTATTATACGCATGATCACTACGATTCCGGGTCTGAAATGATCGCAAATGTCCAGGTGATCAAAAGAGGTGGTAGGCGGCAATTAACTTCAATTCAGAAGGATCCAGTGGCGTAGATCACCGGCTCGGAAGTGACAAAAAGCAGCGAGGGCTGCGATTAGCAGGAGTGGCGGCCTGGTACGCCGTTATCCTTCGCTTCGACCAGGGTCTTCCGGGCCAGAACGAACTTAATCCAGTAATCCACTTTCCCGGGGAAATCACATTCGCAATCAGGGCTCTGGCGAGCATATCAAAAAGCTTCGCGCGTGAACGACTCACCGAGCAATTATATTTCCTGTCCGCCCTCGTTTTTCCTTCGTCGTTCTCGCGGATTCGGCGCCAACCCTTATCCTAGCGACTTTGCCGCCTTTTTTCCGAGGCTCTGGTGCCTATCCAGACCTTCGAGACTCGGTTTTCCCGCGAGTCAGCCGAAAAGTAACGAGTTCTCGCCGGAAAAAACCTGCCATTTTGCGGTCTTCGTTGTCTTCGCCCGTTTTCCGCATGGCTACGTATCGCCGACTGAATATTCTTTTGAAGTATTGACTTCCTTTTGCGCGGTGAGAACGATAATGAACGGTTATACGAGCAGAATGGAATGTTGAAATGCTGAACGAGAATTTTTATCTATTTTGCGAGTGTTACACTGGAGTTGTACGACTGATTTACTGATAGATATTTACTGTATGATGTAGGTAATTCATTGATGGAAGCGTTGAGTTGCAGGCAGGTTTTACACAACTACGGTCATTCAAAACTTTTGCTCCTTTCGAGAATTCTCTCTCTATCTCAACTTTGACTTCAATTCAGTCTTCTTTGACTTAGCATCCCTTCTACGAAGATATTCGGACACCTCCACCTAAAATCTTGGATGATCGGAACTGTACAATGTACGTTAATTTTAAGTATTTGACCAAAGGTTCCTTTCTTTTCATACTTCTAACTCGCTGAACCAGAAATATCTATGACTCACAACTCCATCACCCTTCTCTCAAACGACTTTTATCTCTCGATAAAATTCCATCACCCTCGCGACATTAAACAGAATTTGTTTCGAATATAATCGAAGCAATCGTGCATCACTCTTCGACAAAGGCCATTTTTGGTCGTTATTGGATTTCCAAGATCTCTCGAAAGGTATTCCGAACCGAGCGAGCTAAACACGTCGAGGAAGAAGCAATCGACTCCAGAATGCTCAACTAGATCGCTAACAATGTCTGACTAATTACTTTATAGCTGGACGAGTGGATGGCCCGGAAGAGTCTGCAGGATCCGCGACAGAAATAGACGAAGTGGAGCACTCCAATTAAGTGAAAGAGAGGGCGCATCGTTTTGTCGAGAATCGTGGACTCCTCTACCCCATTCTAGATACGACTCGCCTCTTTTCGCATCAAAACGTATTATTGCAGTAACTTTGAACATCGGCCATCGTTCTAACGCGTTCGTTATTCACCCCTTTGCCTACTCTTTTTTTCCACCCGCTGTTTAATTCAAGGGTGGTCCACGATAAATTAGAGGCGTCGTTCATTAAAACGAGCCCACGCGTCCGCGAATTTTATCGCCCAACTAAAAGGGGTGGCGCCCCAAGCGGACCGCCATTGTCGTCGCGGTGACTTTCGCGAAATTTCGTAAATCGTAGCCACCCTCATGATCGTTAGCGCACCACGAACCAAGGGTTGCACTAACTCTGGTCTCTCTCCAACCCTATCCAACGTACGGCAACTTGTTAATTGCCGATATAAACAGGGTTATTTCCGGCCAGAGGCGCCAGGAACTCCATGTCACCGCTCTTCTGATTATTGGAACGCTCTCGTGGCTTTTATTGCGTCAATAGACACGCGCTTTACAACAATTTCTCATGAACCACGATAGTAACATAACAGATGAGACGTTCGATTTCTCATACCATCCCGTAAAAAACGTAATCTTCTCGTAAAGATACGAGTCCGAATCGATTTTCGTTCAAGGTTATTCCTCCATACGGTCCACGGTTTACTGCACGCGTAAAATCAGATCGATACGAGATTGCGGGTCGATTTTTAACACGGGCGGGTTGATTGAACGAGTCACGAGGTTTGCAAGCAACCGCGTTTCGTCGTTCGAAACGAATGTGCTCGATCGTGGGAGGTGGATCGAAGATGGAGATCGCTCGGGTGAGAGAATAGGGAATTTGCTGTTTCGTGGTGATGGCTTCGAGAATTTTAGAGCGAAGGTAAATTTTATTCGACGGAGAAGTGGAATGGTGTAAGTCAAATAATGTGCTGGAATTTAAATCTGAATGCACCTACACGTGACGTCTGCCGATGTAGTCGATACATTTGCTTATTGACTTTTATGAATTCCAGCTACGATAAAAAAACTGTTTTCACAACTATTTTCATGGCTGGTTTTACTTTATGGAAAAATTCCTTTATTTCATTTTCAGAATTTTCATTCCTATCGTTACTTTGACACTGCCATGCAACGTATGTATCTCATGCAAATAAAAACTCAATGATGTAGAATCACGGCAGAACCAAGCAGGATTTTACCACCGAGGTTAAAGTACACGTTCGAAAGAAGTGAACTCTCTTTGCGGTTTAGCGAAATGAAAAATTTATCTGAAAATCGCGGCTCGAAAAGCAGGAGAGGGGGCAGAACAGCCGTCTACATCAAGATAGCCGTGCGGTAATTCGAATTTCAAACAGTCTGGCGAATTTCCATTGTGCCTGCAACGGGGCGACGCATGTAATTGCTACGCTCGGCTATCCGTAACTGGCTTGTTGCTGCGTCGCTGATTGGACAGCTCGGCCCGCCGCCGGCCCGTTTCGCCCTATTACAACGACACACGGAACGATACCGCCGCGAGGAAAATCGAATTCTTCCGGTTCACCACTGGACCTCGTTACGTCTCAAACGAGATTCCTCCGCGCGCTCCAACCTCCGATAATTTCCCTAACCGACGCTAATCGACTCGTGTGCACTCCACTCCAGGATTTAATCGACTTTAACCTGCTCCTCGTAATTCCTTTAATTGACGCCATGGATGGAGTTTATTGTTTAATTTGTTATTGACTTGTATCGAAGTTTGGTATTAAGTTTGATCGAAGTTTGGTCTTATGGAAGGTAAGAAATAAGCGAAGAGATGGATCCTTTCGAACCTGCGAAAGAAGTATCTTACGAGTTAGTGAAATTCGTAAGAGGTTTTAGATGAGATGTTTGGATCTTCTTATTCAATGATTCAGCAACTAATAATATTTGTAAATTGACAAGTCGTAAGTTGTAGATTACGAATATCATTTCCGCGATATTATAAATTTTCGTTGAATAAGATAATCAATCTACAATGTGTAAAATTTGCTTGTAAAATTTCATTTGTTTGATTTCTAAACTTATTAAATTAATGGTAATATGTAACTTGTAACTTTTCAATGCCCATGGCAAAGGCGATTAAAATATGATCAGACCACTCTCGCTAAGAAGTCAATATCCCAAAACGATTAATAAAAGAAAAATCACTAAAACGTTCTATAAACGTTGCACCTTCTAGCACGATCATTTGACAGGGATTAACGGGCTTGGCAGAATCTTCTCGGTGGTTGGTGCCACGTCGACGTAAAAATGTTCGCCGTCGCGGAAGTTCGACGCGCTTTCACGCCCTTCAAGCTTCAGCTTCGGCGAAAAACAAGCTTCAGAATTTCGTTGGTTCGCAAGGAACAGCGACGCGAACTTCTCCCCTTTAATCCGTATCTCGCGTTCACGCCTCGATTGCCAAGCTACGCGGCATAGTTATTAAGGGAAACTTTCCCTTCCCGCGATTTTCCCCCATCCCGATCAAATTCAGCCTCTTTCTCTCTTACTCTGACATAGCCGCTCGATCATGTCGTTTTCTTCTTCTAAGGAAAAGCGGAAGGGCTTCGAGCGGAATCTCTCGCAAGCTCTATCGTTGGCACCGGTGCGTTTCCGCCTGCTTCGGTGTCTCCAAACTTTCGAACGTCTCAGGCAGACCGTGAAATCTGTCCCGACGAAAATTTCGAGTAATTCGCCTCGCGCGGAAACGTCTACGTCGATCGAGTAGCAACGAGCGCGAGACAGGGGGCAGACAATAGACGAGGAATTCGTAAATCGCCGCGATAATTCCGGATTCGGGGAGCCACCGGTGAATTTCACCGGTTAGAATGAAAGACTGTGCGCATCGAGGAAAGTTGAAAATGTTTCGGGTTTGACGTAGATTCGGCCGCGTGTGCAAGTGGAAGTTTGAACGGTTTGTATGATGAATGGATCGTGATAAAAGTGAATTACCTAGTCCCAAACGGAATTTCGGAGCAAGTGTGAAACAAGTGATTCTGTGAAAGTTAATATATTTCGAAAGTTCGGGGCATTCAAACAACAGTTATGAACATAGCATAATTATCGAACACTAGTAAAAAAATTACGAAAAAGAGATACTCTCTACAGAAAATCACATTAAGTAGAAGAAAAAAAGTCCGAAAAAAATTAATCCTGAAGACAAAGACAGGAAATAGTATTAAATAGAAATACAAAATAAGTATAAAATAAAGAAGATGAACAGAACTTCCTTGTACAATTGAACAAATATTATTCATAAAAAATTATAATTAATAAATACTATCATTTGATAAATTGTCATAGAAAAGTGTCTAGATAATGAAAATGAGAAAGGTTCGACAAACATTCCTATCCCGATCCTCTGTGAAACAAATGACAGACAACAAAGAGCAGACAATTCCAGGTGGAGCAAACGATCACCGACCCACGTGTGTGGCCGAGCGAATCGAACTATCACGCATGGCGCGCATCGAGCCTCTAATAAACGGCACGGAATTGATATTTCAAGATCCAGCCTTGATACACGCTCGATCTCGGCGGTCCACGACACGGCTCGTAATAAATACTCGTAAACTCTCCAGCAATGATAGGCAAGCCGCCACTCGACCCACTTGGAAGTCGGCCGATGTTGTTGCGCTGAAACGAGGCAAGGTAGAAACCGAACTCCCCGCGACCTTCGACCTCCGCCTCGGTAACCGGTTCGACTCGCGAGAGCAGTCGTCTCTACGTATAATGCTTTGTTCAGCGGGCGTGCCAACCGGCGAGATCCCCTCGTGGGAACGGGGGTGAGCGAAAGATCCCGGAACGAAGTCGAGCGAAATCCACGAGAAGCTCTGTGGCAGGAAAAGAGCTGCCGGATTGCGGATGAAGTTAAAGTTTTTCAGGTACCAGTCGCGAGACGATTTCCACGGTGTGTGCAAGCGACACGAGGACGACGAAAGTTTCCCGCGAGTTCACCGGAGTAAAATTGCAAGGGGGTAGAAAGAGGAGAGGGGTGTCTCTCGTTTGGAAGTTGCGATTACCACCAGCATCCCTCTCGCCATTTTTCGTGGTTTCTCTTATGTCTCAGTTTCTTTCGTCGTAGCAAATTCTACGTCTGTCTGTCTATGCTCGTTCCTCTTCCTCGGAAACGCTCCGGATCTGTCCCGCAGAAGGAAACAAAGTTTACTCGCCCGGGGATCGAACCAACCCCTGCATCTTCTTTTCGCTCTATCCATAGTCGCTGACTGTGTAAAAAGGTTTCGGTGAAACTGTGAAAAACGTGATTAAACGACGGGGACAATGTAGCTGTTCGTTCGACCTGCACTCCATTGAAGAAACTTCGGCAATTCCTTTTTTCCTTTCGCCAGCCGTCGAACCTAAGCTGCGCGCCGGTAATTTAAACGTTACCGCTGCCCGATCTGTTCCGGGTTGCTGGATTTCTTTGTCCCCGCGACTCGTTATATTCGCCCTCTCGATTCTCGGCGGTACTCGTTCGATTCGTCCGGGGTTTTATTGTCGTTATAAATTGGGAATCGAGCGGACGGAGGAATACGCGGTTTAATTCCATGGCGAAATGTTAAATTTCGAGGGCCAAGAAGTTGGATATATTGAAGTTTATATTAAATATTTAGGAAAAAATGGTGGAATATAAAAAGAAATGCATGACGTGCAGTATAGTTAATGAAATATATATTCAGAGAATATTAAGAATATAGAATAATGCAACAACACAGTTGTTATACACAAAGTATACACAAAGCGTGTATTCAATGGAAAGGAGACAATGAAAAAATGAACAACAATACCGTATTCAGCGTAAAAATGACAATGCAAAATAGATAATACAATCACACTATGCGTATACATACGCAATGCAAAAATGAACAAAAAAGCAACACTATATTCAAAGAAATGGTCTCTTGCAATGCAAGGAGCATTTTTTATATACCCGACCAAATGTAAATTTCACGCACATTTGTCTTCACCCGATTCAGTTTCTAAGATTGAACTGTTAATTTTATAAATAATTATGCTATTACATGGAAACGAATTGTTAAAATTACAACAAACTACGTAGTCGATATTCCGACAAATGAATATCGATTTTGGTGGCTGGAAGAAAGGGTTGGAATCGCGGCCGCATCGTCGCAGCGTGTTTCGCGCGGGGCGGGAAACAATTAATACGCAGGCCGTATCCGGCGCACTTGTAAGCGAGCCGGGGTACCTGGTATACACGACACATGGCCCATTACGAATTAATGTAGCATTTCACGGGGAATTAATTACACAGAGAGCGGAGTCTCTCTCGAGTGGCTCTCCAGAACGAAAGAACCGACGTAGCCGGCTGACTCACCGCTGCCACTCGAGTACCAAATCGTTTTAATGGAACAACTGTTACCCGTTCGACGAACTAAAAGCGTTCGACTATTTCGAAACCTTCCTACGACGTATTCGGTCGTCGGATATTGAAAGTGCTGGAGGATCAATTTTTCTCAGAGAACATATCCTTTGTACTTTCTACACTCCAACGCCTTTGTCCGGTACCGCCATTTGTTTTCTAAGTGATAAGTTGTGAAATAAATAAGATTTAATAGAATGTTGAATAAATGAAAGACGATGTAAAGCTGAAAATTTTCGACAAAGAGAGAAAAATGTGTAATCAAAAGATTTCGAAATATCCTAGGGATTATTTTTTAATTACAGATCTATTCAAGTAATGAAGGAACTGAGTAACTGAAGTGTCTGTGCTTAAACTATTAGTTCATAAAAGTCTAGAGGTGAACATTAAAAATATTGCATTTTATTTCAGAGAATTGCTAAATATTCTACGTCTCAAAGGAAAACCATAAAAATTACATAAAGATTACCAATCTAAAATCTAGGAAACTCGACTTTAACGAGACGCCAGAGAATTATGCGGGCTATTCGCAGCGAGCAAAAAATATATCGCGGGCGGTAGAGGGGATGGAATGAAAAAAAAAAAACGGTCGAACACGACCGCTAAATTTCAGCAAAACGAAATCTCGTAGGTCGTGTATCGCGCGTTGCAACCCTCGCCCCGTTTCTCGTTCGATTTATGACGCAATCAGATACCATGGCGCACGGAACTGACCATAAAACATGGGAAACTACGTTGTCACCCAGTGGTCGTACAGTCCCCGTTAGAAATCGCTTTTTTCTCCCCCACTCTCTCGTCCGTTCGACGAAAGTGCGTGTGTGGTACCGCGACAGAGGTTATTAATCGCGGCTAAACATTATTCGAAGCAGATAACGTCGGGCCGACGCAAAGTGACACGTCGAATTTCCGGACTACATGACGAGTTTCCGTCTCTTACCATCAAAAGCGTACCACGTACAATTACACGAATTTCTTACGAAAATTTTTATTAAAATCCTTTCGTTAGTCGATGCTTCTAGGCTGACAAAATTTTTCCACTATATCAAAACGATATTTGGAACACCGGAAACTCTGTCATTCGCAATCCGACATTCACAGAGCCACGTTAATTTCAACGTGAACTCGTTGCGCGACTCTTTCAACTTTCATTTCACTCCTGGACGGGCAGACTTCATGAAACGAAAGTCCCGTTAAAACAGTTCGGCAAAAAAGGGAAAAAACCAGAGCAATATTTAAAATCCGAGTTCCACGTGTGGACGAGTGAACGATATCTCGTTTCCATGGAACTATTTTCCGAGTACTCTAAAAGCATACGTCGTATTATAGAACGTAACCGCTGCGAATTCTAGCGGCAAAATTTCGCTACAAACAGGACGTTCTCCGCGGAAATTTCTCTGCTAACTGGCTATCGAAGCTGAGCCAGATAAAACAAACAAAATATCATAAAGAATCAAACTGCAAGGAAAAACAAGGCAAAAAGACACGTAAAACGGCGATAAAAATAAAAGAGGGATAAAAGCAAGGGAGAAACGGAGTAGAAGAGACGTGGTTCTGCACAGCGTGTGCAGCGTCACCGAGTTTTTAACTCGATCGGGCTGCGAGTCACGACAGGGTGGTCGGGCGCCAACTGAAAATCCATAAACCCCCAGTTCTGATCGCCAGTTTTGCCGCGTGTGTCGGCGGATGAACAATGAGCGGCGGCGGCGCGGATGCTCGCGCCAGGAAAGCCGAGAGAAAGAGGGAGAGGAGATGCTGCCGCTAACCGAAAATCGAATTATTGCCCTACGGGCGATAAACGTCCGTTAGAACGGTGCGCTCGTTTCGATTTCGATTAATCGAGCAAGGCGCCTAGTCGGACGACCAGGGGAACGTCGCGGACCCAGAAGAGGGACGAGGACGGAGTTCCAGAGCCGGAGATGGATGAATAGATAGAGACACCGGGCAGAGATGGACGCGCGAAGAGAGAAAGGGACGACACGGCGCCGTGCTCGCTCCAGCAATTTGTTTAAATTGCATTTCCGGCTAAACTGCAATGGACTGCGGCACCCATCGAATTACGGTGGGTTTTATAGGTTTTCAATATCGTCTGTCTCTCAACGAAGACCTAACTGCTGAAAATCTCCACCGTAAAAAGCAAGCTATATGAAAACTAACTTGGCATTGGTCACAGTAGATCTACACGTCTAATTTCTAAGTCTGATCTACGAACTTGTGATGTTGTACCTGAAAGATCAACAGCATGTCAAAGATCAATGAACTAAATGAGCTTGTCATGGGATAGACTACACCCTGAATTAAACGAAAGTACAGTATCGTTTAAAAAACTACAGATCGTCTTGAAATCTCAGAGATATATTTTTCGATCTAACAGGTCGTTCTCATTTTCAATTACCTTGTATTAGAATCCCCTTACCATAGAGTGATGTTAAAATCAGAAAACCAGCAGAAACGTATTTCATCGTTGATGTTCATCATTGATCTTCGTCAATGGTCTTCATTGTTGCTAATAACCGTATACGTACGTACAGTTGATTCGACTTTAAAACTTATTATAAAAAGAAAAGTATTGTTTCATAGCGCATCCTTTCTTTCTCTTCTCGCGATTCATGAGACGGAACGATAACTACCAAGATTTTAGGTTTCCTACTGCTCCCTCTACCTTCTCTAGCCCTTCGGTAATCGTAGCAGATTTTGTCATTCCCCATGGAAAATGAGCCAGTCTTTTACCCCAGTTACGTCGAACCCTCTTCCTCTTTCCTTCCATTCGTCCCTCTCACGGATCCTCCAGGGAAACTCGTTTCACCTGACTGGTATCTGTTCTCTCCTCGCGCTCGTATCCAGACCCTCGTCCCATCAGAGGTTCGATGGATATTGAATCGACACTCTTCCGCGTTACCGCCTCCACGATGTCGTTTCCATGCAAACGATCCCGCTTCCGGTATTAATGGCCCACTCCTCCGCTTCCATGGAATTTAGCTGGTACGACTTATTACGTATACATGCGACATACCGCACGAGAGCTGCGACCCGGCGTTACCTTCACGAGGTAGTTTCGGAAATTGTTCGAGTTTACGGCCCAGCTATGAAAGTTACCCGTAGTAATGATCGGAACTTCTTCCGTTTTATTCTACTTAGGTTTCCTAGTGGAGTTTCCTATGCAACGTTTCCTTGTCTTTTAATCTTCTTTCGAATTAAATCCCAAAAAATGCATCATATTAAATCTATAAAATTTGTATCGAATAAGAGAATTACAAATCAATAATTTTGACCACCCTGCTTGTCCTCGTAATGTCGAGAAAGCGATCTTACTTCCCAATTACGATTTAATTTCGATATAAACAAGAACCGCCCTATTACTCAGAATTCCCTGCCTGCAATCGCAGGGAGGATAATCCCCATTAGCCCCGGTCAGTTCTATCGAACGTCGAAAATCAGCCAGACGCAACGCAGCAATTAATCTACGATCACTTCCCACCCTGTCTTTCTACCTCGTGTAAGCAATAGAAAAATCACTCACAGAAATAGTCTTTATTTGTCTTTAATTTAAAAACAAAATGTCGCGAGTGTTGGACTGTTTATTTTCAATTTAACGCATTGACGTTTTCTCTCTGTAACCACGGAGGGGGGAGCCAGTGATCAGATGAAACGGTGGAAAAAAAACTAGAAATCTGTGAAACCGGTGGGTCGAGCGCTCAAAGGAGACACCGACGACGCCCACGTGTGTGTTCTCCAGAGGGGACCGGACGTGGTAGCTGCACGGTGGCGATAAATAGCGACGCGGGGCGACGCATTAACAAGTACTAATACACCGTGTCGATCGCGCGCGTCCGTCATGTAGGCGCACGTGAAACGTTCCGTGATCGGACGCCATAGATCTCTTCCGCGCCCGTGGATTCGCTTCCACGCAAAAATCCCGGACGGATATCGCGATTTACATTCAGCCCGATCCGGTTTGCAATTAATCAAACGTCCTGCGGCGGCCAGTGACGCTTCAGGGGATGAAGGAGCGTTTCTATGGTTTGAAGAAAATCAAGGGAAAAAGGGGTAGGTGATTTAACGGTATGATTTATGTGCTGATGATTACAGTATTGTTGGATATTGTTTATGTGTGGATGCAATATTTTATACGTGGACGTTTTGATGTGCTCGATTCCTTTTTCTCACTTTTATTTTTCCTTTAAGAAATATTTGCAATTTATGTTGTTGGGGACTTTCTTATTTATTGTATTGGTATTTGGAGATGTTTTAAGCTCGAACTTGATTCATTCGAAAATCAAACTAACTTAATTTCTTACTTTCACAATTTAAGTATCAGAATATATAATACACGCATTGTTAAAACAGTAAACCTTTATGGGATCGATTAGCGAATCATTTATCGAATTTACAACTACCATACGTATGCTGGAGTTGAGAGGAGAAAAACGTGTGAGAACTCCTTTTCTGGAGGGTTTTGATCGCGCCGGTCGTGATTCGCTTCGCGTGTGTCGCGTGACTCTCTCATTAACGATCCTGCCGTGCAAAAAGTAGATCGCGCGTGCTCGCGACCCGGCCAGACACGATCGGCTGGATATTATTACACCAGCGTCGACAGTAATTCCTGTGCTCGCGCGGGCTTCCTCGTGCCGTCTCGTGCGACACGAAGCCTTCTGGAACCCTGGAAAAAATTCGACCAACCTGATCCCTGGACTCTGAAACCATCCCCCGAAAGCATAATCCCAAAGGGACTCGCGAGATTGTTGACCGATTCGACAAATGGACGGATATTTGCTTTGCTTGGGAATTGAATATCAATCGTGGGAAACCAAGAGAGTGTCCATTCGCGTCTGTGACCATTGACATCTGCAAACTCGTGCAAAAGCGATGAAAATCCATCGAGAGATCTGTTTTTTTCATTCTTTTCGTCATTTTTCCCCTTATTTTTTCTAGCGAAACGATTAAAAGTTGAGGACGCGCGTGAAAAGACGCGTTGCGTTTCTACGGACTCGGGAGGGCTGGTCGATAAATATTTATAGTTGCGATCAGGCCGTTCATAAATATTTATTTGAGCATCGCGAGTTACTATAAATATTTATCGCTCTGGCCGATACACGGCCTATGAAAACCAGCGGATAATTTATGAACGGGTGAAAACGCGTTGGTGGCGCGGGGCCGGTCCTTTGAATAGCAGAGTTGCGTGTAAATTGGTGGAACGATCAAGAAAATTCATTACGACCGTGCATTTTATCTTTCGCTTTAACGATGTTGCGTTAGGCCAGCTGTGAATCAAGAAAAAGAAATCGTCCCCGATGAAAGATATATTCCTGTTACGTAATCGTGCCACTCATCTGTAATTCCAATCAACGTGTACAGTAGGATTTAAGGTTGCGTAATTTTACTAATGAAGTCAGAGACAAACACGTTTTGTTATATAAACACGTATTTTTCAACGTGTTCTGTGTTTATTTGTGATTAAATGTATTGTATCAATGAAAGATATATTATCCTATATTAGAATACCCTGGATCATTGAATAAGTCTGTTCAGAATTTTCTTATGAACAGATAAACCAAAAGAATAAATATCATAAAACAAAACTATGAGGAAAGCATACTATATATCTTCCTAACTGATTACAAGCTCACGCAAAAACAATACCATGTAGAAAGCCATGGTGAAGGTAAGTCTCCGTAAAAGCGTATAGTACCTACACCGACGTCCTTCGCATATATTCTTCCATTACCCTGCCGGCACTAAATCCACCCCCGATCTAGCTCGTATAATTCAGCAAAAAGCTTCGAAAGACCGGGAAAAAAAATTCAGAACAGCCTCGGAGCTTTTCTATTAGCGATCCACGGGAGCGGAAACCCACCACTCTTACACTAATTCACCCCTTTTCCGTTACCGGCCGCTTTACTACCCAATTCGCCGGCCATAGGAACCCCGGAGGATTAGGTTCGTTCCTCGGAAATCTCTCCGAGAATTTGCCTTCGTCATCGGTCCCAAGAGTACCGAAAACGATTCCGGGCCACTATGCACCCCACGTCCCTCTCGCTAGCCACCCTCTTCCTTTACCAACAGGGCGAGAAAAAACGGATCAGAGGAGTATTCCCTTTTAAGGATCGTCCTCATCCGATGCAATTTCTTTCCTTGTTGGAGAAGCTCGATTATCCCGGAGTTACGAGTCCAACGAATAGGCTAACCGGTCTCGAAATGAATCGCACGAATCGCTGCTCATTAGATTATCCTTCGAGATGGTATCGAGTCGCGTGCACCGTTGCTTTAGAATGTCTTCCTTTCTCTTTTCCTCTCTCTCTCTCTCTCTCTCTCCCTTTTCTTTTCTCTTTTGTATTGGATCTTTAATTACGACTCGTCCAGTTAATCGTTATTACGATTAGACTCGTACTAGGGAATGAAAAATCGAGGTAATGCCTCGTCAGGCTTGTAACCGTCGGGCTGTTAAACATCGAGACGACTTAATTGCGCCCGGAAATTATACGTACGTCATGCTAATAGAACCTCCCACGCGTGTATTTAGCATACAATGACGGTGGTATTTAAGATGGTTTAATTTTCGACCCTCGAAAATCGATTCTATGATGGAATAGTAACTTTTTCGGGGTCCTGATTATACATGTGTTTTGGAGCATTTCTGTCCTGCTATTTCCAGCAATATAAGAAAGATAAGATATGCTTATATGTAATACAATTTTTGTAATTGCAATTAAATTCTTGCTTCCCACATATTTATCATTTCTGTCTTCCATTTCGATATTAAAAATACAAACTACATATTCCCAATTGAAGGATATCCTCGTAAAGCAGAATTTTAGTTGCCATAGTTTGTTAGTTAGAACTCTCATTTAGCAGGACGTTGGACGAGGCCGCGACACAGCCTGGTCGCATTAATTCACGCTAATTGCAGAAAAAAGAGAAACAGGGGTGGAATCGGCGTCTCGTGGAGTCGACATTTTTTTCCCCGGAGGACGCGATCGAGGTCGTCGGACCGCGAACAATATAACCGGCCAACGAATGCTCGCCTAATAATTAATCGAAATAACGATGCGCCGAGCAGAAATGCTCTCGCCCCCTAACGAGGTCCCCAGGCTTTTTTGTTCGAATCTCGCGTCGAACAACCACACTACCCTCCCTCGCACTTCTTTCTCTCTCTGGCTCTACATGGGTACGCTCGTTAGAATCTCGTCTCGCTAGAATTTTGTTTCCCCAGAACAGACGGCGTCGTGCACCAACCACGAAGCTACGTAATTTCGCGGCTGGCTAAACAGGGATCCAACCGCGCCTCCTGGACAAAAGGTGAAAAGCAACGGGGTTATCATGAACCGACGTGACCAGCAGTCACGTCGCTTATCTCTCGTCACTGGCACCGTCCTCCGTCTTCGGTTTTTCTCCTCAGTTTCATTTTTCATCCACGATTTTCGTCAGAAACGAGAGATAATTGAGGAGTTGAAATGATGCACGGTGCAAGTGCTATAAACGAAAACTTTCGATGTAAAAGAAAAATTAATTTGTACTCATTTCTTGGTTCATATTTTTCGTCATTTAACATAGTGAACATAGTGAACTTCGGAATACAATGAAACATCCGAACGACTGATTGTAAAAAATAGGAGTGACTCCGCTTTGCAATGTTGTGATTCAAGATAATATATAGTGGTAATGGTCTGCCATTAAGTTTAATCAAAGATGGAATTTCGATGGTAGGGGGGAGGGAGAACTGGGAATTTTCAAAGACGGTTTTAATGCCTTCGGAACCGGTTTCTGACACTGTTCGCGCCAAGGATTTACAAAGAGGCGCGAGAGTAAAAGCTAATAAAGAGATAGGGAACGCGGTTTCGCAAGGAAACTTTCTTAATTACACGCGGCAATTCGCTTGCACCGCGACTATATCTGTGTTCTTTCTACTCGAAAGTGCCTATAACAAAAACCAGCCTAGCAGCGCAGCATGATTACTGCCTAACCTAAATCTTCTTTGTGCTTTAACGATTTCATCGATTTTTCTCCTCTGGAAACTCGTAGCTTTCGTTCTCGACGAACAAAAAACCAAACAAAATCTATTCGTTCTTTTCTGTTCAAAGAAAAAAAGTGAAGAGAAGAGGGGAGAAAGAGGAAGAACAGAGAGATTCAGAGAGAAAGAGTAACAACCGTGGCTCGATCGTTACCCGTTCACCGTTCCTTATTATCTTCCCGGGCGTTTCTCACGAATTCCTTTATAACGGCTCGCTCTAAAACGCGAAACGAACAGTCGCCGTGAAATAAAAGCAGAATTGTTCATGCGGAAGAGAAACCCAGCAACGATCCATGCTTGTTAACGATCAGGAAACCCGCTGCCACCGTTTTCCTTCGAACTTTTTCGTTTCCATTCGTTCCTTTCCATCTATCAGGCCTTCGATGGCGACTGATGACGCAACTGGTCGCTTTCTAAAGAAAAACTGACGACATTAAAGTTCTTTGTTAGGTAAACTTTATGATATAGTTAGGAACGATTGCTATTTTTGAAAGTCATGATACACTAATGCATGGTGAAATGACATCCTTTACATTAGCATAAGTATTCAAAGTAATAAAGCAACTACTGTCAACGACTATATACTTCCGCCATTCCTTATTATCCTATCAACGAATACTTGAATGGACCATGACGATCAAATAAACGAGAAAACATTCTGAAATTCAACAAATCAAACAAGATCAACCATAACCGTAACAAATAACGAAATTGATCAAACGAGAGGAGAGACAGGACTGTCGTCCGAGAAAGAACAAATTGTAATAACGGAGGCGTTAATTGTTAGACGCGACACGAGCGAGTTTCGTTTTCTCCTTCGTCAGCTTTCCTGCAGGTCGCCACTCCAGTACCGGAGACGGTTATCAGGATTGCGGAGCAGAGTGGTTATAATTAAAGCTTCGCTAACGAGAATCCGTTCGTCGGTGAGATAACGAGGTCTTCGATTTAAAGAGACCTCGGGGAACGGACCGAAGAAGAAGAAGCATCGTCACGAAGGTTGTATAGCGTTGGTTAGCTGGATGACGACGAGGAAAGAAGCTGCAAAGAGCCACCAGCGAAAAAATGAGATGCAAAAGAAATTTTTGCTAGTGTGTACTTTTATGTGTACACATATAGATCTTGGTATGTGTAAGTGCATTTGCACGCATGATGCCTACGCGAAAGGTAATGAAAAAAAGGAAGCGACCTCGGCAAGGAAACGAACTCGTCGAGGGAGGCTCGCGTGCTTCTACCCCCGCCACGCGCCTCGATTGGTCGGTTAATATTTTATTCAGGGCGGAGTCGGATTTGCATACGAAGTGGCCCCTTTCTTTGCTCGTCTGCTCCGCGTTGTTCGTTCTCTGTCTCCGTCTAGATTCGACCGGGCGCATCTGCCATGGATATAAGCAGCCAACGATATCCTGCACCGTGGCTGAAAGATAGACACTGCAAGATAGACTCGATCATCCACACTTTCGTTTCCTTCCGATTGCATCGCGTTACTCTTCTCTTGGTTTTTCTTAAGGTTATATGCATCCTATCGAGGCATGCCAATAAATATAAAATATCGTTCAATATTCTCTCAATTCCTATCCTACCAATTTATGAGGAAAGACAGACACTGCAAACTGAGGTTCTTTGTATTTTTGAATAGGCGCAAACATCCCGCATTTCGGTCCAATATGAAAGGAGAGTAAAGTACGAAGAGTTTCCTCCTACAATCTAATACTCTTTAATAACCATAAAAATATTGTTCGCTATTAAAGAAAGGATTTTAAAATAACCCGTTTTTAGAATTAGGTTTTGCATATATGGTAGAATCGAAAATTTCGTAGATGCCTTTCTTTTACTCATCCCAACAATACAAATTCTTTATTCTAATCCAGACAAACGAAACTCCGCTATATAATTCTTACGAGGTAATATTCTTTTTTCTGAAAATCTCTGCCTAGTAGCTTAGCCTTTTAAAGTTGCATAATACTGAAGCCGTGGCTATATCCCGAGAAAGGTCCGAGAAAGATCGTGAGCAAAAGGCAGTGGAACGGTCTCGCGAATCCAATTTTCAGAAAACGCGGAAACCGAGGGAAGATACTTCCGGCCTCCCGTTTGAATACTTCATCGTCGCAACTCTCCGTCTCTTCACAGGGTCGGAGAACGGCCGTTGGCAAAGTGCATAAGCGAAAACAGTTACGTTCACGGGCTATAACCACGCGAGTCGGCCGAGGGTCCCACTCGACAGCATGAAATATTTCTCTGGCCGTCTAAGCTCGGCTGACCCAGTGCAACAACGCTGCGCGCAGATGTTACGATGCATTTTCTCATGCATATTCCATCGCGGGAATGGAAATGTCGCCTTAACCCGCACTAATTTCGCGCGCTCTATGTCAGTATTACAATAAACATGTTTGTCGCGCGAACGCGCCCTCATGCATATGCATAACCCCTTCGTTGGCCAACGATGAGTGTCCTTTAATAAAATTCGTCCGAACCCCCTGCGGTCGTTAAAACTATCGCGTGCAAACCACGTTATCGTGTTATTCTTTTCTTTTTTTTCACTGAGTTTATATCTACCTCTTTCCTAACCACGAATGGTTTACAGTGGCTGGGTAATCTTTCGTCTTGCGCGCTTTTCTGAGTTGCTTGGATGACTCTCCTTCTTGCTGTGATGTTTCGAGAGTGGAAATTGGGTCAAAGACGTTCTGCGAAATGCATAGTTTGGGGATTTTAAAGCTTCTTTTTTCTGTCAGTTTTTTTAAACAAGTTGAAATTTATTGTGGTTTAAAGAGAAACTTATTATATTTTGCAAATTAATTCAATTGTGAAATAATATTGCCTGGAGAATGGAAATTCAAAGCTATTTCTACGAATAAATATGAAAACCTTCTATTATTGTATTTCTTCGGAATAACTAAGGATCTCTTGATTCAACGGAGCTTTAATGTATCTTCAAAAAATTGTAAAATAATTTCATTTGGATAGCAAAAATTGAATCAAAATTCGAAGATCACGTATGGAAGATTCCAAAGCTTGCTTACTTTCGGTACATTTTTACAACTATCTAGGATTTTTTATTGTTTAACACAGCTCCATATTGCAATATAGCATACTTGAAAATTCACAAAATTTATTAAAAATAAACTTGCAACAAAAAATCGCCGGATCTTCTTCATATGTTAAACAGAATCTTACTTATCAAGTTCTGTATCGCGACAAGGGTTTATCAGCCAGCAGCAATTAACGGAGCTAAAGCAGCATCCAGCCCATCATTGACACATATCTAGAGAAGCTGATCATCGGAAACTCCCAGAATAAGACTAATTAATCGATTACCGTAAATCGTTCACGGCTCAGCCATAAAATCCACGCGGCGTTTAATCTGATCACGCTCTCGCGAAGCAGCAGCGCGACCGCAAATACTCATCGTCACGTTCCGGGGCTTAAGAGCGAACACGCGCAGGTGGATCGTGCAAAACAACGTGAAACTTGGCCGTGTTTGCGTCAACGAACGAGCTCGAAGCATTTAGACAGTGGAAAACACGGATGTATATTTATACGGATGAAATGGCGTGATTAAGTATCGATTGTAACGCGAGAGGAAAAAACTGTAGTCGCTTTTGAGTGCCAATCGTTAGATGGAATGGATTTGTTGCTACAGGAACTACTACGGATATTGCATTGAAACCAAACATTGCTTCTAGCCAAAAAGTGGGAAATGTGATTATTGTTCAACGAGTAAATTGGAAGCTTATTCGTATGGTAGGTATTTGTTTGTATGCTAACTTGTTTAACTGGAAAATCGTGTTGCTTGTAAATTTGAGGTAGTAGTACGTGAAACGATGTTTACGCGATAGGAATATGCATACATTTACGGACAGCTATATTTTCCACGAAATTTTGTCAAATTCATCATTTTATCGCAACACTAATTTACATCGAAATCGCGAAATTATCACAATTCTACTTTAAATCGAAATTAACGTTTATTCGCAACTTTAATAGAAAATACAAAATTCAGACTACATAATATTAGTAGAAAATTCGCGATTTGTCTAATATGATTGTAAACCGACTCGTACATCGGCCAAAGAAAACTTACTACGACTACAAATACTAAAAGCGAGCATAGTAACAAAATAGTAACAAGAATGACTACCCATGCTCTAGGTGAACCAGAGGATGGGAAATCATTAGTAGTTGCTCTCTTGAATGGCAATATGCCGAGCCTCTTCGGCTTGTAGCCTCTTCTTTCTTCGAGCGCAATGCTCGCTGAAACTTATATCTAGGTTCGGGACCTTTTCATCGAAAATTAAAATATAACTTACGACGGTGAAATAAAAATATAAATCGAGGAAGCTGATTCAGATACACAGAGATGACAAATGATCATAGGCGATCGTTGCCTGTTCGTAATATGCATATCGTGCAATATGTGTACGTTTGTTTCGAAACCCATTTCGTGACCGCGACCATGAAATTCGAAAAATCGATAGGCAAAGCTAGAGATAAATTTTCTCACCTGTGGCAATTTAATTTGACACCTGAGTTTGGCAAACAACTTGCATGCTAATTTACACATCATTTTCCTGTAAGTGACTGACGATGGCTAGTAATTATTGCGTGATGCAATAAGAACATCGGTATAAATCTCAATTTTAATTACAAATGTGCGCCTATTCATAATAGGTAAAGTACATATATCTTCTAAACTGTAATGTCAGATGTAAAATTACTGGAATAGATAGCACAAAATTTTAATAGCATTATTAGAATTTAATAAGAAAATTAATAATATTATTATTTATAGTCCTCGCTATATGTTTAATTTTATCCATTACTTCAGCTATAATATGTAAGAGTGAATCTAGCATTAATATTATAAATTCAAATTCAATTACTGGTTATAAATTTTGTTAATATACAATAAAACTTGGAACGACATAATTCCACAGCCTAACCACATATACACACAATGTGGAAAATACATCTTGTATAGTATATTAACCCACCGTCAGTCACTGAGACATTGTTAAGCTTACAATCTATGATCGTTGTGCCCATCATCTCTCACCTATGTAACACGTGAGTGAGATCTTGACAATGAATATGGAACGGTGAAACCTGGAAACCCTGAGCTAAAAAAGTAATTATTATATCTTGTATACAACGGTCTATTGTTATTCTAATTTAATTTTGAGTTTTCTCATTTTATTTCAAATTATATCTCTAATCTATTAACTCAAGCAATTATTAAAATTCTAATATTCAAAAGAAATAAGTGGTAAAGAACAAAAAATATATAAATTATTCATGAGAAAGAAAACTAAGATTTAATGTGATGGAATAATTGACTCTAATTGAAAATTAAATATTGATTGAAATAACCTCAGGCGATTTCTTTATCAAAGCATATTTTCGAAGATACGGGAGCAGCGTTCATACTTTGTTGCTTTGATTCCAAAATCTGCCGGTCGCGAGATTTCTACTTGCACATTTATTTAATAGATTATGTACGATATTTAATATGTCACAAAAAGAAACATTAATATCTTTCTATGTCAGATAATATTGAAATTTATAATAGAAAAGATTTGAATCGAACTATCGAAATTGTTTAATATTGTCATAAAAGAGAAGATAAAACTGAGAAATTTTTGTTATCTTCATTTGTATGAAAATATCGAATATTCCAATTTTATAAATAACTATATTATGTTATTATTGTTATACAAAAACGCGGTGTGCAAGAAGACCTACCTGAACTAATAAATCAGACACAGAACAAAAAAAAGTTACTATTCACAGGTATAATAAATACCCGTGGTTACTATGCTCTCAACAAATTCTATGTAATGCAACCAATCACCCATGTCGCTTCGGACCTTTCATCCTACGACATGATTGAGTGATCAGAGGAATAAAAACGCATGCGACTCACGATTAGATACGGTGAATGTTGTCATCGACGGTGCTATGGTCCAGAGGAAGTCATCATAGTAACTGTCATCGCGCAAGAATCATCAAACCCCAAGGAGAAGGTAGGATTTGTAAAAAATCTATTTAAAAAAACCACGGAGTATTAAAATTTATTTTTAAACATATAACAATAACAATTAAAGCAAGATATAAAAGATAAAATTAATTGAAGAAGATACAAAATGCAATAATATTTACATTCATGTTTTTAGAGCATGACTAGATCCTTTCCATAAAATAACAGAAAGTGGAGAGGTTGTGTAAAATCTGTAACAAAATAGAATATGAATGTAAACTACCACTTGAAAATGTCTGAAATCAAAATATACACATCAGGAATAAACTGTGTCGTGCCTAATAAATAGTCGAGAATGCTTGCATCAAATCAAAACACGACAGCTAAACATGCCTGGGGGCATAACAACACTACGTAACAACAGCGCGTGACTGCTTCGTAACGTCCAATTGTGTTTAAACATGAAAAATCATAACATTGATATAGAAAATCCACGATCGAAATGTATAAAAATAGGACACTTATTTCAATTTCTTATTTAGATTTTAATGAATTTACAAAATCTAATGAACCGGCTTTAAATTATTTCTTTAATTTATTTCTAATAAATTTATTCCAAATAAAAAATGATTTCTTTAATCTTTTTTACTTTGATCTTAGCACTCCGAATATTAATCATATACTATAAAATATTGATTAAATAAATTTCAATTGTGTGCTACATTATCAATAAAAAGGAGATATATACTACCTTTCTTAATTATACATTGCCATATTTGTTTGAAGAATCATCGAATGGACCATTAATCATCGTAGCATTCACATTTCTAACGCCTACTCCTGTCGTCATTCTCGTAATCAACAATTATTAATCTGTACAAAATAGAAACAAAAATTTATAACGTGCACGACCACAGCAAATTACGTATATTGAAATGGAACAATAATCGAAATCAAATGCTGTTTCAAAAAATGATAATCCACGCTACCGGTAACACTAACCTTTCAAAATATGATCAATTAATATATATACGTCTATATGACAATTACTATGTTTACTAATGTTAATTAATGTTGCTAATGTTACTATGTTTAACAAATTACTACGCAAACGCGTAATAAGTAGACGAGGTTAATACTACTGTATAAATAATTAGAATAACGATGGAAATACTACGCAGTTAATACGTTACCTACCTCAATCAGAATAATACAACTCGTCACCACGGTGCTCACGACGGAAGTGACACTATGCGCAGACGCTTTCCCGCGCGAAATACCAATATGGCGGCGGGCCTGATTCCCTTTCCGTTCGCGGCTGCGCAGTAAGTGCAAATTTCGTATACGCGCGAATTTGTATCTAAATTTGAGTTTGAATACGAACCTGAATTCGTTTATAATTTTCGCCTATGAAATTTTTTAATTGACAATTTTCGTATATGGATTTTGTCAAATGTCGTTTAAATTTCTTTATCTATCTAGATACTGAATGTTGTTTCTGATTGTGAAGGTTACGTTATAACTAAAAAATTGCACCCACTTAGACATTCTATCAAACTTACTTATTGTTATACATATTCCATGTCTCGCTCCAAGCATATCACTTTTATGTCAAATGTCTAGACAGACTCGAACCGACAAACAGACGTACCATCCTCGAACGATTTATAATTCCGATATATTGCGATAGTAAGTATAATTTAAACTGGGTAAATCATCGATCAAATCCACTGTTACATTGACCTATAAATTTCATATGGAGTGAAACATCGAGTTCTCGAAGCCTTCCTCGTCTCTTTTCTTAAAAAAAAAAAAAAAGAAGTTTACGTCTCCTCGTTACGGTTTAAGAGGAATGCTTTTGATTTCGTTTTTTGGAGTTGGAACTGTCCTCGAATCCGAGACGATTATGGTGGAAAAAGCGTATCTTTTATATGGAGAATAATAATCCGAGCTGAAAGAAGGTAAAAACGACGCTCTAGGGGAGAAGAGGTGTTTCATCATTCGGCACGTGTGTACTCTACGGGAGCGTCATTACCAACTGGCCTCGTTAAAAAGTACACGTTCGCGCTGGATCAATAGCGAGCAATGAGGCCGGGACACCTTGTTAATCTCACCGCTGGTCACGTTTCTATCCGCGCTGGTCATCGTCATGGAACATAAAACGCCATGTATGAAAGCAGATTTCTCCCCTTTTCGCCTGTCTCGACTTAGTCATGACGATACCCGTTTTCGCGAGGAATTTGTGCTTCCTAAGATTTCACGATTCTCACGTTCAAGATACTGATTTTAGAAATCCAGGTTAAATAATACCATATCTTTGAATTGAACTTAATCAAATCTAAAGTTATGTCCTCGCTGAAACAAGTATGAAACCTTGTAAGAATAGAATAGAAATAGAATAGAATAGAAACTTACTATACAAATTAGAGGTACATAATGAATTTTCACGATTCAACAAAAATTTTGAATTACATGAGAAAAGAAATAATAATGAAAAAGGGAATTAGTCAAATCCTAAGAATTCCTCTTTATAACCACATCAAAAGATAGAATTCGATAAAATTGATTTCCTAAAAGAGAAACTTACAAATGAAATATTACGTCGAGACGTATTGCTCTTAATAATTTACTCCAACCACTAATCACGTCTCCATGTCCACATCATTCTCAAACAACAAAAATCTCGAAAAAATCGCACATCAAAGAAAATTCGTATCCTGTCTCATCCACATTGATAAACTTAGGTCGCAACGTCTCTGTTCGAGTGTAATCTCGCCGCAGAATTAAGCGGCAAAAAGTTGCCGTACAAACTCCACCAGCTTCCTAGATGCCCCCAGGTTCGGATGGCACGATGTATACGCTTCCCCTAACCGGCTGTCCGCCGTGTGTCTCGCGAGTAGTAAGCAGCAGCCTGGCTACACGTAGAGTCTTGTCACCGAGCTGGAGGACTGGTTAGAGAGGAGTCGCTTATCGCGAGCAACGATCTCACTGACAGCCGCCAATTAAAACATGCTAACGAGCTGCTGATCTCGCGATATCTCGAAGCGGGGCCTAATTAAACTCCCGCCACGCGGGCGGGGTGCAGAGGGACATCGGCGAGGAACGACAAGACAGAATCTACGAGATCTCGGTGTGCGCCTAGACTTTATCGTCCCCGCGGTCTCCACGGCGATCTCTCCAAGCCCCCTCCCCCGCAGTTGAACTTTAACAAACCTATTTCCAGCACAGTTCCTCCAATTACCAAGACGCGTCGAACCAACCCGGTAAAAGTGAACTGAGAAAAGGTGTACCGATGCCAGTTGATGGCAATAACGCCAAAAGATTAAGGAGATGAAGATACCGCAGTTATTTGTGAAGTACCTTTGACTGTTTATAATGATTTCATGGAAGATTTGAATGTGCAAATGTTCGAGATGTTCAGAAATGAGATTAATAATTTCCTTCGTAAAATTTTGTTTAAATCATGAGTGAATTAATTTGTATTCGAAATATGGGGATTATCGATGCAATTTAAAGTCTGTGGTCGACGTACAACAGCTGTATACTTGACTCGAGAGATCCGCAGGGTTTATGGTTTCCAAAGAACAAGGGGATTCCCCTTGCATTATCGTGCAAGATGATTTGTAATTCGTGGCGGGGTTATGGAGGGAACGTCTTCGCCGCAAAATATGTATGAGTTAAGGAAGAAGAATAACATCTTTGCCTTTAGCCCCTTCCCTTCAACAGGGGTTGAAAACCGCTTTAGAGTTCGAAACACGTGAGCTTAATGTTTCCTTTTCCCCTTGCGAGACTCGTTACTTTTAGTTAAGGCTACGTCGACGTGTTATTATACTACCGCCAATTCAACGTTGGTTATCAGTATCCGATAACCTGTGTAGAACGTTGTACAAAATATTCCTTCACCTTTAAGGATATTATAGTTGGAATTTTCTTGTATATATTATACTGTATCGTTAAATACATAATTAATTAACTTCATAGATATTAAGCTTTGAAGTTGGCACTAAAACTATCAATCTATAATAACTATTTAATTGTTAAAATATTTAATTATTATTAAATTAATTATTATTAAATATTTTAATCAAAATATTTACTCCTTATGATTAAAATAATACGATAAGAGTGTGTATGAATACTCCTTTCCCACGTTACACGTTTCGACATATTGATAAATTAATCCTCCTACTTTACGCTTCGACTTTGTCCTTCGAATTTAATCTCCAATAAAAATACATCACAAGTTGCACCTGCTCGGGGCCCCCCCCCCAAAAAAAATTCTTCATCCAGCGTATAGAAAAGAAACTTCATGAACCTATACATTCACACGTTGACCACGAAGTGTCAACCAATCTCCCAGCATCCTTCGTTCCAAGCTCACCTATCCGCGACAACTTACACCGTCGCTATTTACTTATCAAAACCAGACATTATCCGGAATCAGATCGCGAATTCACCTCCGCCTCTACGTCTACCACTTTACGAGCTATCCGTCCTCGTTATCGGCGCCCCGTCCAAGCGGCGTTCGCCAACCTTGCACCAACGCCCTCGATTTTATCTCGGTAACATGCCCACTTTCCAGTAACAAATCTCGTGCTTCTTAAAAAAAATCTTCTCAACCTGAAATCTGTTCCCCTTGAACAGTATCTCTGATCAAGTATCTTCTCGAATCCAGCTCAATAACGATCCTCCTTGAACATGCAAGCACAACGTATCTTTACTGAAAGCCTTTAGACCTTTTCATTACATGAAGGTGATGAAATAATGGAAAATCTTATGGAGGCCTTTTATATTGTATAAAAATAATGAAATGTGGAAGTTATGACGAAATAAAAATTATAGGGAAAGGTATATTTCATTTTCTGTTAACCACTCGTGATTTATTCATCGCTACCAACATACTACTTAATTCATCTATCGGAGCCAACCATATTCCTAATCTCTCCACATTCACAGTAGAGCATCAATTCCCATGCATCGTTTCTAACCTAACAGCCACTCAGCGGTTGAAATTCGAACGGTTTCGTTCCTAGAAAGAGGCGTGGATAGAGGGTTACTCGCCATCGAGTAACCAGCCTCTCTGTTTGCAGTAGGATTTTGGAACTAAGCCCAGGTTTGCCCAGACAGATGCACCCACTTGCCGCCCTTAATAGCACGGCTTACGCACCACGTTGATCGGACAAATCTACCGCGCCTCCTTTCATTCCTAGAATCTCCCTCGCAACGAAACTTCTTTCGCCGATTGTTGCGGGATAGACTTTCTCTTTACCCAGTGCCCAAGGGCGAGCTCCGCCTTTTTATTTCAATCGAACCACGACCCCAGATACAAGGATTAGTCGAGTTAATCGTTCGTCGATTCCAGGTTCAAGTGAGGAGTCGAATTTCTCCTGAGGAATCTCACATTCAGAAGCAGGGATGAAATGGCTACATAGGGACGCAGAAAATAGCAGTCAGGATAGTATACTGCCAGTTTAGCTGTCTTTGCAGTCAAATATCCAATGACTTACGGGGTTGTTTCGCACAATAATCTAACAAATTAGGAATCGTAAGTTACAGGTTCTTGCTTTACAATTTTACAATTTTACAATTTTAAACCAAATAAAATAGTTAACTGACTTATCCATCTCAAGCGTGAACTGACAGACGGCAAGTCTAAACACTATTGTACAGCATACTATTCGATGACGTCGTAACTCTTACTTATAGACGAACGCCATTAATTATTATAAATACTCTAACGATAAGCTAGCTATTTCTCCAGATGGTAACTCTACAGAATCGCGACGTCATCCACATAGCCTGGTGCAGCCCTATCCACGACAGGAATGTTTTATAAGTCGATGCCTTCTTCGTATAGATCACTAAGATCTACGTCACGAAACAGGGAGAACGTAAGGGCATCCCGTTGACGTTGAATGATAAATCACGCATCGATCCCCAATGACGTTCCTTCTCCATCTGCATACACGTCGTCGTGAAACGAACAACGATTCACTGTCTTTTCACGTCATTCAGCGGAATGTTTCGTACCTGTCCACATAGAGGAGGATATCGGTAGCTGAGAATTACCAGGGTACGTCATCGTCGCTACTAATTACCTGCACACGCTTCCTCGTGCTTCGTCGTTAGTTCATAGTCGTTCGTGATCCAACCACGTCTCCTGTAATTTCGCGGGCTCACAATGCACCAGCTGATTAGGACCGTGCGCCGCGGCCTCATCTGCGTCCCGTGTAATCATCGACGATGCTTCAGGCGGCACTGCGACGCCAAGGGGCGGCATCGAAAAGCGCTAGGGCCATGGGGGCGGCTCGGTTTTACCGTAGACGCACAATGCGCCCATAACGAGATGATTACAACCGAGGCCTGCTTTCGGGATCCAACCTGGATCAGCCCCCGACTCATGGAAAATGCGCGCATATCAGGCTCGTGATTTCGACCCTAGGATCCACGAGTTTCGCTTTAAGTGGTCGCGTAAACGCCGCTACAGGATTGTCCTGGCGAATCAGCATTTGTATTCCGACGGCGTACGCGTTCCTCGGCCCACGAACACCGTAAACCGGCCTAGATCCTCCAACTAAGTCTCAGACATTTGTTGGAATGAGAATCTGCCCCGCGAACTTGGGAAACCAGGCCACGGATTTTGCTGCAAAATTTGACGGACTCCAGTAGCTCGGTTTTATTACGTGTTCCGGGTGGAGATGGAGCAGGATCTAAAAGTTTCTGGAATATAGAGTGGATTTTTATGGTACAGTTTTGTTCGGGTGAATACCGGATGGTGAATATTCTTGGGAACGTGGCTTTAAGATTTTTGGAATTTTTTTTAGGGGGAGGGGGGTATAAATAGGATTTAGCTCGTGAAATTTTTATTTTTAATGTTTTGAATTATTAGGAGATAGATGCGTATATATTTAAGTATTATCAAGGTCCGACGTATATTTGATTTAAAGCATTCTTAATAAAGATAGTATTTTCAGATACTGTAAAAACATAAAGGATTATTTCAAGAATGTGAAAAATTATGTGTCAGCTTTCTAGAAAGTATTACAAAGCTAAGGAAAACTTAATCCACGAGCTAACACGATAAAGTTTTTCTCAGATAGCGATACTAACTTGTTCAGAAAGTACTTCAAAGGGAAAGCGAATCCGTGAAATCCACCGAAACCGGGAAATATCGGCAATCGTAATTTCGTGCCTGTCAAACCTGCTTTTATCCACTTTCATATCTGAAACCTTTAAGAAACAGCTGACACAGAAGCGACGGACTCCTTTTTCTCAAGATTTGTTGCTTTCCAACACTGACCTCCACTGTGGACCATGAAGTTGAAATTCCCTCTTAATACGATCCAATTCAAAAGATCGAAATCATTTCTTCAGTTCTATCAATATCTTCATCAAATTTTATATCAATTCAATATCAATTCAAATATATTCCAAATTTTCTCTCCATATATTTGAAATGTTGACTTCTTATATTTCAGTCGTTGGTAATTCTAGTATTAAGGATTTTTCTCCAAAAAAAAGAAAAGTAGGAATCCAATTAAATTTTTTCGTCTAAATTGTTATATATTCCATGAAACGCATAGTAATTCCAAACTTTTGTCCAAGAATATATTATTATTATTACACTTACCAAAAAGTAACTCGATTTTGTTAACTTCAATTAATTTTTTCGCTTCCATCGTTCATATCAATATAATGTACACCATTTCACGAACCAATAAATCACAGTCGATCGCTCGCGATAGATTGCAAAGATTGTTTGACGAATGCTAGTCACGTTTCGCGAACGGCAACCGGGTCAAAGGAGGGAAGAGGATCATCGTTTGTCGACGAGGTTCGGGGATAAAGCGAAGAACCTCCGTTTTCGGATAGCAACAGCTGGCGCGAACGAGAGTTGTGTCCCTCCTCTCAAAGTCCCTTCGGTTACGTCGTTCGAGTTTCAGCGAAATCGACGTCGAAGATCCACGCCAGGATCGTCGCAACTCACTCAACGACCAGCTGACGTTACGACCCCGTGGAGGAGGAGTCGGATACACCCACTCTTATAGCCCTCCAAGGCTACCCTTGTCTTCACAGATTCGGGCAGCCGGCGGTGCTAAGTGCCGAAAGACTGTTTTTCGAACAACATCCTGCGCTACGGCTTTAAACTTCCTGCGAAAAGGATGTCGCGTCTTCTAACGCCTTTGTAATTTCTATCATATACTTAATGTTTCATACAATGTGTAGGAAGATCTAATCATGAATCAAGAAAATTTCGAGGGAAATATTTTTAAGTCAGTACTTTCATATTTCTGGTTTTGAAATTTCTGTATCTTTTTTGTAACTGAAAAATATTGAAATCTTCTAACTTCGAAAATATGAAAATAAAAGATGAGATACTTCTCAATTATGTTCCAGATTGCATCACGGAATTATTTTATTCTCGATTCAATTAATAATCTGTTCCTTCACAATTAAATATTAATCGTACACTAATGTAAAGCGAAGCTGATCAGTTTCATTTCTGAAACGTTCATCTAACACACTCATATTCCAAATATAGATACTTTTATATTATAACAATAAAAGATAAACATACAAAAAACAAAAGAAGATTCTTGGATCCAAAAGTTCATCCAGCAGCTCATCCTAAAAGAATTAATAAAAAAATTGGGATGAACGGACGATTAATCCAACAACCGGAAATCCCTTCAAAGAACGGTCGCGCATGGCCGACGGTGGGCTGATCGAATCCATTGTCTCTTTAATCCGACGTTGGGCAAGTTAATCTCGTATCAGGCGGCAAAGAGCCGTTTCGTGAGCATTCGGTTTCGAGAGCTTTCGAGCTTCCACGATTCTATACATCGATGAGCTTCCATTCCGTAATTGCGAGCATCTCCCTCGGGTACCTCGGTGATAACGCTTCCGGCAATAGGATGGTTGCATTGTACATTAGCAGATCAAGTTCCGTAGTCAGCTAACCGTAGAATCCATGATTTCACCGCTGAAACGTAGATTCGAGCCCTCCCGCGTTGACGCTTATTAGATACGCCAACTTTAACGCGATCCCCAAGACGCGAACGACTCTTCCTTTCCAACGACGATTTCCTACTTACCTCAGCTAAGGATGGAGAAACTGAGAATCGTCTAGGAGAACGATACATGGGATTTAATTTAAGAATTGCTTATGGTTGCTGCGTTTGTTTAGATTCGAAGGAATTTTATTAAAGGCAACGGCAGTTGAGGCTCTCTATGCTTCTCGGTAAATGATCCTATGGTGGATGATGGAGGAATATCTTGGAGGAGTGGTTATGAATTAGTATTGGCTAAGATACAGTTGTTTGTTGAGGTAGACCACCGGTATAGAGTGATTTTGTCTGACTTTTATCGCAGGCAGATCTCAGTTGATATGGTTTATGGCAGAAATATTTTCTGTCTCTTTTAATATTTCAATTTGTAATTTGAATATTTATTTTTCATGCAACACAATCATCGACTTCATTAAACAATGAAATATACGATATACTGGATATAATTTATGTTCGTGGTTACCGCGATTAATCATCCAAAATACAAACTAATAGATTTGCAACAATTACTCTCGAATGACATTCCTCTTCGAAATAAAATTACAATTCTGACGTACCTACATTAATATTTGCCAAGCCATGTATGCTTCTTTAAGATCAAAATTCCAATTCTTCTATATCTAAAGTCATTTCTACCAAATGTTAAAACTAAAAGAGCTATTTCCAATTCCATTCCCCCTCCCTATCCAGAACGAACAAACTAGTTTCCCTCATCAGAGAAACTATATGGTCTTGCAACATCGATTACGGATCCGTAAGCGGAGTAATTCTGCCGGCAAAAATCGTGATACGCTCGACGGAGTCGGTTAAAAAGGGCAGCGAACCGAGCAAGCAGGAATAGGGTACCAGGTTTAATTATCGGAAACCTTTTCGGTTTCGCTGACTCGGTTCGCTCTTTTATCCATCGGCAGCGTCAATCACGCTCGTGGGCACGCGCATTCCACGGGAGCAAAATCTTGGACTCTCGCGGCGCCTAGGGGTCGAACGTCGTCGAGCCAGCTTCCGCTGTTCCACCAGCCAGGAAAAACATTGTTGGATCGGGGCGAAAAGCGGCGCAGGACCATGGTCACCGTTGCGCAAACTCGATTAAAACGAGCGTTAAGCGATCGAGCGGTCGCGGGGGTGGAAAGCGCGCCGCTTAATAGGGTGTGATAGATCGGGTAAATTGCATCGGTGCTAATGGGATTGCACGCGATGGTGCTATAACCATTACCGTGGCCGTAGAGACTGGTATCCGTGCCCTGAAACCACCCCCATGGAGCGTTCCCAGCGATCGTCCTCGCCCACCCTTCGATTTTCCGCTCTCTTCTTTCTCTCTTCTTCGCGTTCCTGCGTCCCGTGATCGCAGAATCTCCTCGCTCCCCCGAACAAGATCCACGAAACGTGTTGTTCGTCCTATTCACTCGCCACGATAACACGCGGATTTAATAATTAATGCAATGAAAATCGTCGCGCGGTAAAATTCGAATCGCCATGATTCGAGTTTTCGCTGAAGGAAGGATAGCCACAGTGTAATCGTTTCAACGGCAGTTTGAAATTTCATGGGAAATTCATTGAGAAATTCCTGACGCCCTGCCATACAGAATTTCCATCAGTATGGTCAAATTAAATTCGTTATCGGGCTCGATCTCTCCACTGCTGCGCGATTAAAGCGCGAGTACGCTGTGTTTCGGGCTGGTTTTACGAATTTACGGTAATGTGCGGTTGGGTGTTGTAATTGGTCAGCTGTGACTTTTTTAAGGTATACATAATTGTCGTAAATTAATAAAGTTAATAAGCTTAAATTATATTGGCTTTTAAAAATCAATTTAATCGAATCGCAACATTTCATTGTATTTACGTAATTAAGATGGTTATGAGGAATAAAATTATTACAGTTCGATTTATCTACATTTATTCGTAATTCAGATAGATCTTCTCAACATTGGAATGGTAGCATATGTTTCTCGTCAAGGCAAACTGTTGTAACGTGTCAGCTCGGTCAGAAAAAGAAGCTCGGGAAAATGAAAAGCTCCTCTTATCACGAGCAACGAAGGTTGCTCGTTGATAATTCTCTAAACCAGATGTACATATTCCAATATTCTGTCTAGCCCCTTTGAAATGTTCCAATTATTCCAGGAATGAAAGATTAAAGACCCCATCGCTTTCGATGTTAACAGTCGTTCCCTAAAACCTGTCACTTCATTTCAAATACAATACACGAACCTCTCCTTTCCTATTCGTTAACCTCACCCCTTCATCCCCTTCTGTTCTATACATCAATTAACTCAGTAACGAAAATTAAAAAAACCCCTACCATACTCCACGTACAGAAATCACAACGTCCCATCGTTTGCATCCATAACAATTCCCCAAAAACGCTATCAAACCTTGTCCCCGAGTTTTCATGCTTCTCACCCCCGTTCTTATTACAACCCCGAATCTACAAAGGGACTGCGATTGTTTGGAAAAGTCAACGTTGCAGGATCGACTATAGGGTTGACAACACCCTTTTTCTGGTCCGGTACGATTGATTTCTCCTGGTTTCGAGCACCGAAACATTTCTCGCGACGCCTCGGGGACATAGACGACGAACCTGGAGGCAGGAACAACGAACGTGACGACCAGACATCCTGTTGCACGGTAAAACAGAAGTTACAGTGACTCTCAAAGGTATTCGAACATGTGAGTTTTACGGAAACATTTTGAAACTTTATTAGCAGCGTAATAGGTCACGATTATCGTCGTTATATTGGAAAAGGTTGAAACTAATTTTAAGACGTATATATCGTAGAAACTACAAGTTATTTAGTGTAAATGCATATTCACATATTTAAACAATCAGTTTAACACTTATTAATAATAATAAACTTATTAATAATAAGCTTGTATAAGCTGGATATTCGCTTTTCTAATAAATATACATACATTTGCAGCAAATACCTTGTAACTTCCCCATACATTTTCAAAACGTATTCAAAACGATCCTGCCTTATTACACTGCTAATGAAATTTCAAAGCTTTTTATATAACACATATAACTATATAACATTATATAACTATATAATACATTCATAGAAGACTTCTATAGATGTTTGAATACTTTCGCAAGCCACTGTACAAGAACAGACCAATACACAGAATATATGGAAGAGAGAAAAAAATAAAAAGAGGGGAGAAAGATTCATTGACATTTAGCATGGCGAACAAAAAGCACGGACGACGAAGGGACAATGGCTGTCGAATTCTTTGTCCCACGCCCGGGACTGGATTTTTAATAACGCCGCAAAAATAATGGAGATACCACGGCAACAATGGAGGTGAGTCTTCATTAGAGGGCCGTCCCGTTCCTTGATCAAATGCTTGTCTAGCGGCCAGCACTGGTGTCAGTTGGCAGGGCTGCACGCGGCTCACGACACATTTTTCACGGATCATTCGTCGCGTCGAACCGTTTTGGCGCCTCTGCTTCTCTCGTTTCTTCACTCGCACGCGTAGTTTCCCTTCCTCCGCAGTTTTTACGCGAAGAGAAGTTTGGATTATCCGGCTATAATTTTGATTCGCCCGTGGCGCCGGCGGGAAGTCTCGGTTGAGGATGTGCTCGACGATGTATAGGTATAACACGCCAAGTCAAATAGCAGCGCGAAAGAGTTACGATTTCGCGGACTGACACGGGTAGGCGAATCTCGGTCTTCGTTTCGTTTTTGTAAGAGGAAAGTTTGTCTTTCGACATAGGGACGATTCTTCGTGAATCTATGGGAGTCTACGTCTGCCTGTGAATCTTTTTCTCAACGATGATTCTGGTCTTTTTTTTTTGTGACGAAGTTGTTGAAAATTTGATAGTTGAAATAAATGGTATATAAAATATTGCCATGATTTCCTGTGTGTGAGCAAAATTAATATCTACATGAGTTCCATTTCGTTGGTCGTGTCTAAATCTATTTCATAAAAATATTAATTTGTATAAAATATTTGCAGTCTAATTAAAATATGTGAAACAATTACCAAAATTTATTTCTCATAAAAAGTTCGTGTCTAACTTTAAAAATTCTGAATATCTTCACAGTAAAGATCATACTATCATTCGTTCATCGTGAAAGGGTTTAAGTTGAAGAGACTTAGGTTTCAAAGTGGACCAGGTGGAAAGTAACTGGAAATAAATCGGAAGTAGTAAGCGTTTTAATCGATAGTCATTCTTCAGGACAAATATTGCGAGAGAGGTTTTCCAGGTGGTCAGCCATGATTCGTTCGCAAAGTGCCCCGTCTTTGTTGTTTCAGAGGGTTAGACTCCGTAACGTACTCTCAAAAGCTGATTTCCTGGCCACGGTTAGATTGCTGTCCACTCTTTGTTTCTCTTTTCATCGTGGTACACAAACACAAGGTCACGCACACTCGACCACTGTCACGCGCAATCCCTCCGTCACAGGTCAGATAAATAAATAGTACGGGAAGACTGGGCAAATATTTGCAAAGACCCCGCACACCTGAAGATAGAAGCATGCTACGTAAACGTGCTGCCCTTGATCTCTTCTAGCTCTTCGATTCTTCTTCGTACGCGTTCCTCGACTCTTGAATGTAATATAAATCCTATCACGTATAAACATCAGACAATTACAATTTACTAATAAAATGATGGGCATTTCACCTGGCACGCGTTTCCATATTCAACCAATTGTTGCTTTTATCTAATTCTATTTCTATTTCTTAAATCTTAAAACATTTCTTGTATCTACTTCATATGATACCAAACCTACTGCCTCAGTAACACAGTTTAAGCTTACAATTGTTCTCAAACAATTATTTCCCCTAAACATAAACTCATCTTGTTGCTCAACTCAACCATAAACTACAATTACAAATAACGAGGCTCATTCTAATTTTCCAACAACTGACCACATCATCCACCTAACATTTGATCTCTTCACCACGAACTCACAAAAAGGTTGCCACAATTCTCTATTTCGAACCCTAGGGTGAAACATAATATCTCACCTTGTATATCTCATAATTTCGACCGAGATTCGGTGGCAAAAGTATGTTAGTACATGGATTCGTGGAGAACTCGAGCGTTTCCGGTTGTATCGCGTCGTTGAGCCGGGGTCGAGCTTCTGGCAACTCGAGTATATTCATAAGCAACGGGTGTAAACCTCATAAGCGATGCAATACACTTCACGACTGTGGTTCGGGGCGGCGCTCGGTGTATTTCAGTCGGCGAAGACGACGCTTTACAATGACACCGTCCCGTGAATTAACAAACAGCCCAGTGGCACGTCGTAGCCTCACGAGAAGTTAAGTGTTCTGCGAGTGATACACTCGCGCGTGCAAAGGGGATTGCGAAATGCGAGCACCGACATAATTCGCGTTTTGCGCCACCCCAACCGTCTTCCTCAACCGCCACGACTCGTCTTCCTTCCGGTGACGTTACGGAGAACCGACGAAGTTCTTCCCTCGCCTGTCACGTTAGGTAAAAACGGAAATGTTTCTCTCGTCTGTGCAACTGATTAGGAAACGTCTGTTCGCCTCGTAACGCTACCTTTTTTATTTCAGAGCCGTTTGTTACTTGCGTTAGAAAGACGATAAATTTCGGGTTGGTTCGGCAAGATTCACATTGTATAGTGGATAAAATTTGTGTCTATGTAGGTATGAAAATTTGTTGAGATGGTGCAGAATAATTTAATATCTGTCATTGTCCTTTTTATTCTCCTTATACCAAAATCATAAGTGTCCTCACTTTTTTAGTAAGAAAGTAGATTGAATATCTTTTTCTTTTAGCCTTTAGCCTTAATCGTGTACATTAAAACGATGAGTGTGGCATAACAAACATAGTATGATAGCAGTGATTGTGATTTGAACTTATTGTATCATTTCAACATTGACCATTGATCCTTTTATGTTCGATCAGGAATTTCCTTGGTTGAATTTATGTAATAAGAAGGACACCATTATATGATGAAAATATTCGTTCATATAGCGTTCCTAAACCCTGACAACGTAGATGACTGGTATTACCAGTATATTAGACCAATTTATACAGACTCTTGGTAAATGCTATATTTACCGAAACATAGATTATATTAAAAGTGAAATGTGACCAAACAGTTTCAGAGAACTCAATCATTCATCTTGAGCGGAGAATCCAGTAGATCTGCAGATTGCGCTCGATCTAGTCTCTCGATTTTTATCGTCCATATTTTGCGGCTACGGTAAACGTTTCGGTACACGAGCGTGTATCGAGGTCCAATTAACGGGCGGGACCCGTGAAAATATATTTCACTCGTTAATTGCCACGGCAGCGACATGTCGGACAGAATTTCAGCATAGATCCGATGAAATACGGGGAGAGCTGGTCTCGCGAATTGCCTGTGTGCAATTTATAAATTATAATAATCGTATATTATAGTCGGGGCGCGTGTATCCGCGTGCAACGGTTAACGGGCCAGCGAAATATTTGATAGCTAGCCATAAATTCGATCGTAAAAACCGAGACGCGAGCGTCGAATGTTCCTTTCGTGGTATGTCGCGGATTTCGCGTGTTTCAATGGCCGTTTGTTGCCAATATCATCGAAAAGTCGATAATTCCATGTGGAAAAAGTGAATAAAATACTGATCCTTCAATGGTCTTTCCAAAAGCGTTCCAAAAAATTGTTTTTAAATCCTTCGAATGAAAAATTCAACTAAATAAATGTTATCCCTCGTATCTATGCCATATTCGAACAAGGATAGTGGCTTAATTTTATAGTTATTTATTGACCTACTTTTTAATCAATTTATATTTTTTTTTCTGTTTTTTTTCTGTTTTTCAAAAGATTAGCTTGACGTTTGTTTTGTCATTATCTCTTTTCCATCTGGATTGCACAAAAATTTGCAATGATAATATTTATTCGATTACACTATTCGTTACACTTTTTTTTTATTTTTACAAGTCACTTTGTTAAAGCATAGAATACACGACGATAAAATACGTTTTTAAATCCTCAAAAAAAGATCAACTTTCCCACAGAGGTACTCCGCTTTTCATCTTCGTTGTATCCTTTCAGAAAAAATGTCGCCTTTTATACGTACCATTCCCTGTTGACAAAATTCATTCCTATGTACGTTGGCTCTCATAGTCCCGCGCAGCAAACAGCGGAACAAACGGGGAGCTACTTAAACCACTAGGCTTGAGGATGGTTGGCGCTGCTTCTGAAAACTTTGCTACGCCGCTAACTCTCCCGTGTCAAGCCGAATCTCGCGGATATTACATTGACGCTGCAGATTACCGGGCCGGAGCCGCCGTTTGCTCAGCACATATTACAAACTACCCCTCGGTTCCCTCCGTTTCTCTCTCCCCATTCCACCGAACCTATCTGTCTCTTTCTCTCTCTCGCGGAATGTCAAATATTTAACCGAGTTTCAACGCGGAATATCAAATGGAACGATCGATAGGAGTCACCGGCTTTAGTCGGACACAAGTTACGCGCGCACACACATCCCACACCCTATCGCGGTTCTCTTCTCTTTGACTTCCCTCCTTGTAGCCAAACAAGCCCTCCTGTTCTTGTCCGTTCCTTTCTTTCGGCCGCTTCTCGATATCGTGAAACGTGCGCAAACACCATTCTTTCATGGATTTCGCCGGTTGCTGCCCGTGGAAATTACGTCACGTTGTTCCCCCCTTTTCCTTTTCTTCTTCTTCCTTTCTCCTTTTTATGTTTGGTCGGTGCCGCCTTTCCGCCGCCGTTGATTTTCCTCTTGCAAATTAACGACGTCGCCGCGCGAGGGAATGGAGTGGAATAATTGCTGAGAGAAAACTGACAATACAGAGAGGCGACTCGATGATCGCGGACAAGTGGCACGGAAACGGGTCTCGGAAACTGGAATTAAGGATTGACGGTCTCTAGCCATTGTGTTGCGTTTACTGCCCAACAACGTTGGAAAAAATTAAACACAGCTGGAAATTGCCACTGCGTTCGATGCCTCGATTAACATTCGTGACTGTTGCATTGTGAAATCCATCGGTGAATGGAGCTTTGTGTGGCGATAATCGGTTGAAATTATAAATTGCGATCGGGTAATTGATAAACGAATAGGCAAAGGAATTTTTCAATTCAATTGCGTTTTAGAATGTATTATCCTTGAATGTAAATTTGCTTTATATCGGTATACATTCAAATTACTGAATTTTCGATAGAAGAACTACTTAATGAATCAATTTAATCCTTTTCATAGTATGTGTCCACGGCCGTGAATATTGGAAAGAAAATGAAGATATTTGTTTTTCTATTATTTAATAACAAATGAAAAATATACGTAAGGATTATATCTATAAGGCAATCTTTTTCAAATTGTTCCTTCATAACGTTTAATATTGAAAACTCGTACTTCTTTCCCTTATTTTTCAAGTCAAAGGAGTTCAAGATTTATTTGAGAATTTGATGGGAATAAAATGGAAGTTCTGTCTTCTCGTTCATCGATTTTACTCACAAGGAAAACAATAACCGTGGACCTTTTTCCGCGAAAGATCAAAGAACTTTCTAGCAACGTCATGACGCGAAAGCAGAGGGTTTGACTGGAGGGTATTCGCGGATTCATAGCTCCGTTCGTGAAAATGGACCGATCCTTTCAGGGCCATTTTCGTCATCGGTTCGACCTGCCATGTTCGTTGCACTCGTCACCGATTCGGGATAGTTGGTACAATGGGATCGTTCGAGCGTATCGGCCTGATATTTCTCTCCGTTGATATCGACGAGTTCCTCCGTGTCATCCATCGAAAAAGCACCAAAGTTTGCGATACCCCATCGCTGACGTAATCTAGATTTTTTTCAATCTCGATTCTACTATTCGAAATTCTGCTCGTATTTCACAAACACGTCGCTCCTGGTAAATTTTCTCAAATATTGAGATATATACAGAGCAACAAATTAATTTACAATAATTTCATTTACAAAATGTTCTATGAAGGCTGTTAGATATCGGAAGAATAATCTGCTTCAGATAATTTTATGTCCAACTATGAGCCAATCGAGATTATATTAATTTTTGCTATTTGTGTTTCGTGTACGGAAGATTAGAATTGATAGAACTGCTAGAAGATTCGACTTTGTAAAATCAAGTTTAGCATATTGATTATCCCGAAACTTCACTCGCATAATTGTACAGACTCTTTTCTTCTACACAGTAAGATATGTAGTATTTAAAAATGTTCTCATATAAAGAAATAAATAAGTGCAGATTTCCAAAAATTCTAAGTACTAGGATTCATACCACAGTCTTGTCGCCATTATAAAGGAAAATTAAATTAACTTCCGTTTGATTGTAAAATTTCCTCGTTAGCCAGATAAAGCGTGCTTGCTGCATGAACAAAGTAGTTCTGCCCGAAAAGAAGATACACGTAACCTAGCCGGAAGAAAGATTCGCGTCGTTCTCGGCCACTTGTTTCCTCCGACGGGGCCGTGGCAAATAATAACCGTGAGGAAATAAGAAGAGGGAGGGAGGGTTAGAGCGAAACGTTGGAAGAATCCACCCCAGTTTCCCTAGGGCTATTGTTGCTCGTTCTCTTTCAGACAGGAGAATCTATCTGGCCGCGATAATCGATCGGGATGAAAGTAATTCCCCGGCACAAAAAAGCTCGTTCAGTTATTTATTACGAACAAACAGCCGACGTGCACGATCTTCCAAATTATTGTCCCGTTCCCATCCATCGAGTAACAGGCCTCGGATAATACGATTCATATAATTCCAACCGAAACTTCCACCCTCGGTCGAACAATGCAACCCGCTAATTTAGGAGATCGTTCCCGAACGAAGCACTCGCAAACCTTCTAAATCTGTAATTTTCTCGTAACCTTCGTTGTCTTACGGATGGAATTTTTTACGATCGACCGATCGAGACGACGGTGGTTCTTAAAGTCGACCATGGTGGAAAAGGGTAGACGTTCACGAGGACAGATAGGAGAAAGGAAAGGGGTTAGAAGAAAAGACAAATGGACTCTACAGTGAACCTGGGTAGATTCAACGAAGAAACCAGGCCACGCTCTACGGCTCTACCTTATCGATTCTGGAAGCTGACTCGCGGGTGGTCCCTTCGCGTCTACACGATCCTCTCTTCCCTCGACATCTTTTATTTTCGATCGGTGGCGGCACGAAAATACACGGGCACTGGCCCGCGAACTGCCCCCAGGGGGCGGACCCTTCCACGTGGGTGGCTCTCGCGTGCCGGGCCCTAATACGTTTCTAATTGAAATGTTTATCGGAGGGACCACTTCTAGACCGCGTCTTCGTATACCGAACCGATGAACAAGAAGAGATTTATTACGGGCTACGGGAGATTCGATGATTAAATATTTGGCTGTTACATAATAAGTGGCGCGTTTCTACGAAGTATTACTTCGACGAGTTATTTTATGATTATTAAAGTAAGGAACGATTGCGTCGATTTGTCTATTATTCTGTTTCAATACATTATTCTCTTCAGTGGTTTAGTGACATGTTTAATTCCTTCGTTACGATATTCTATTATAGGATTTGAAAGTATCATTATTAGGATAAAAATTGAAGCAATTTTTATTCTCTTTCACCATGGAGAAAAAGATATATAAATATATATATGAATTAATTGTATATATACGTAAAGATGATTTTATGTTGTATGTAAAAGATCTATAAAAATAGGACCCTTGGATCATTTTTCTTTGTGAATATATAAATTTATCTAAATTGTTGGCCAATTTCTCGAAGCAGCGAGAACTAGTTTTAAACAACGCTGAATTTGCCTCGGTTTAGTTCAGGATATTTAATACATTTAGCGATATTTTGGAAAATCGGGAGAAATATTTCTTCGCGAATGATATGAGATAATGGTGCTTGAGAACGTATATATTCCCTTTCTTGACGTTCTTTCATGGAGACACGAAGATAGTCGAGCAAATCGCATGTTATGATACGACGAAGGTATGTACCTACTTCAACATTGCGCAATAATGGGGAAAACGGAAATACAGGCCTCCGATAGACACGCGTGATCTTTTATTCTTTTGTCGAGACTTCACAGCCAGTTGCACTTAATGCATTCCCTTTGTGGCTGCAGCCTATCAGACGGTTATAAGAGCCCTGTTTCCCGAGCTCGTGTGCACGAGTACTCTATATCATCGCTAACATTCCCCATTAATTTGCATTTCTAACGACGAGAATGGCGTCGAAAACAAGTACGCCTCTCTATCGGTTATCACATGACATTATTACAGGCATTAACCCCCAATGATCTGGATTATATCGTTCTTATTTTCTACGCTGTAGTATCTTTATTCTAAGTATTTCAAGATATTTCTAATAACACACGTGTCTAAATGTTCCTTAGAATCATTAAGATACGAATAGATGCGTATAATTCCATCTTTACATCCTTGATACCTTACAGCAGGATTACTAACGTATAATTTATGCACAGTAGAGCCAGTAACATATAATTTATGCACATCTAAACATACGATGCATAGATGCTTACAATCAAACTGATATAATATAATCAATGGTACGCCTATATATTTTTAAGAATTTCTATTTCCTCGATAGACAAGATCATAAAAACTTGTATGTACCTATTTAAAAATTCGAAGTAAAAAGCCATTTGACATTATATATATATAATTTGATCATTTACCAGCTCTTTCAAAAATCATTCTGAAAATCCATCCAAATTCCTTCGAAAGATTATCACCTGCGATATAAGTTTTATATAATCCAGCAAACAATTCGACAACAAAGAAAGAACAATGAAGCTACGCAAGTCGTAGACGCGACGTGGCTTCGCTAAATCATCACCGTTCGAGGATGGTCCAAAAATGCGAACGTTCCAAGAAATTTGATCTTTCCGCGGTAGGAAGCACAGAGAGTGTTATATATATATACATGTTCTTCTCGACGGCAAAAACGTAGTGCAGTGTACTCTCGACGGTGGTCCAGGACGTCCACATCACGGACGGGTCTCGTGGTCTCGCCAGCTCTCTCACAGGAACGCTTAGATCCCGCGCGACAAATTCTCAAGCGCGCCGCTTCGTAATTGCGATTTACGAGCCGTGGTCCTCTCCTTCTCTCGCTCTTCCCTCGTTCCAACCCTGTTCCACCTCTTTATTCCTCTCTTTCACTCCAACCCCTACTTTCCAACGAGTCGAGCACTTAATGGCGTGTTGAATAACGGATTTATATACTGGGCCTCGAAATACGCGGCAGGACGCGGTTCGCGATACGCCACGGACGTGTTTACGACGCCGAAAATACAAATTGCGCCGACAAGAAAGAGGGAAGGGGGGAGTCGAAAAGGGTGGGCAGAGCTTGTATGCAGCTTCTGATATCACAAAAAACGCAACGACAGACGGTACGCGACGATACCAACGGAAATAAAAGATGATACGCGTGGTGTAACCACGGTTCATTAAGCGGATGGCCGTCGAGAGAGACATTGGATTCGAGCGAGGCTCGTTAACGACTTTCGGAAATGGCGCGCCGTGCCGCTTCACGTATCCGGTCGAGTGTTACACTTCAAAAAGTTCACTGTCGTTTCAATTAATCGGCCAACTTCCTCGCGACAGCGCGAGAAAAGGGGTTCCAAGGGATTAGACGCGGATAGGAATGGTAAATGTTGGCTTCTGTCTCTGGAGCTTCGTTTTGGAGTTGCCGTCCCTTGAGAGAAATATTGTTACGCCATTCGTTTATGCTTCGCTGCCCCTCGTGTGTTTGAGGTGCTTTATGGATGAGAGAGTTTGTTGGTTTATTTGTTTCACTTGTGTATTTGTTAGTGTACAGAGTAGATACAGAACAATAATGAAAACAGTTATCGTATTCGTGGTGACAATTTGCTAAAAGAAACTCAAAAGGCTGTAATTTTTAACCAATAACATTTTTTACATAGCGTCTTGATATATGAAGATCTCGTGTTAACACCACGCAGGAATCTAATCTATCACACGAAGCTCTAAAAAAATTTGCATTTCTAATAGCAACATCCATCTTCTACGATCAGAACTAATCTAAGTCGAAAATAGTTAATCAAACGTTACAAAAGGATAAACCTATTGGAGCGATGATCACCAACGGAACTGAATTTATTACGAGCCCCAGACGATTCGAAGCTTATATACGTGTACTTTTTTTTCCTGATTCCTCGAAGTAGAAGACGAATGGCGAAATCTGACGAGACCGACATTGTTGTACGCTTAGGTTCTCTTCGTGGAGCGAGGGCAGAGATCGTCGGGCTTGTTTTTATCGGAAGACGTCGGTCGGTCGAAACCTGTCGAAAAAGTCGGTCTCCAGCCGCGTGTGGCTGCCATCCAGACTCGCGGCTGAACGAACGTTTCGTACCAGGGCGCCAGAAAAACGCGATACTGATTCTAGAAATCCCGGAATCGGTTCGTCCGCAACACATGTCACCGAACGAAAAAACCATGACGCTCGTGGGATCTGCCGAAACGATGGTGTCCTTAACTTCGACCAAGTCGAATTGTTAACAGTCGAATTTCCTGTGTCAACGCTAACAGTCCCAGGATTCGTAGAATACAGTTTAATGACGTTTAACGTAATACTTCATGGAATCAAACAAGATTTACTATTTTTTTGTAAAGATGATTGCAAGATATTCTTTGATCCCATTTTACGATTTTTGCTAATGTTGTTCACATTTGAAGTTATGCTATTCTAGTGTTCTAGTTATTCTATTTGGACAGTGGAAATAACAAATAGATGTTAAGTTTACATCAGAAATGAAAGAACGAATGACTAGTTCTTTCAAGAACATTACAAACTAAAAATTGTAGAATGTCTAAGTTAACTGAACAATAGTAGTATCTTAAAAATTAAATCTACGTGCAATATTTTGTTATTAAGAACATACCACGATCAAAGACTTGAACACAAACTACCAAGTAAAAACCATCAAAACCTTGTAACTTCAAATCCTCGCTCCACATCCTCCGCCAGTGTCATTCAATTACATTCTTCGCAATCCAATTCTCCCAATACCTCTCACGCTGAAAAGAAAAGTGGCACCACGTGAACGTGTCACGCCGAAACGATCTTCGACCTGAGTAATTCGAGAACACCCGATCTCCAGTGCTTTTTACCTTGGAAGTATGAGCACGTAACTCGCTGGGAGCAGCAGAACGTCGAAGAAAGGGCGAACAACGTGTGGCTGCCATCCAGGCTGGCGAGCGATCACGAGCAGGGGCCACCGTAGCTTCCACGATGGAACTGCGCGCGGCTACCAGTCCTGAAGGACGCGGAATTGTGCAGAGAAATGGGGAACGTAGAGACGATGGCAACGGTGAGCGGCAGGACAAGGAAGAAGGGACAGAACGAGCTGGTGCACAGTGTGCTCTGAGAGGAGAAAAGCTTGGAGGTTGGAGAAAAGGGGGTTGGGTTAGGAACCGACTCGGCGGCGTGTACTTGGCAATCGAAGGAAGCGATAAACCACGAAGACAATACGAGCTCTCCATTGTCGGGGAGCTACGGAGTCTGGGGTGGAGGACTGTCTTCGAAGGAAGGCGAAGCTAAAGCGACGAAAGAGGAGGAACAAGCAGGAGAGCCGAGGACAAGCAGAAGGAATACGAGGGGCAGGCGAACGTCGCGAAGGTCCAGGCAAAAAGTAAACCGACTACCGGGCTCTCTCCTAGTCCTATTGACTAACTTCAGCATTCACTGGCGTCCTCGACGTCGTCTTCTTCTTCCTCCTCCTTCCCCATCCTCCGCGGTTTCCTTCCACCCTCTCGCTTTCACTCGTTGCTCCGACTGGCTTGCACCCTGTCCAAGCTCCTGCAATTAATTAACTCTCGACCATGGCGATCGGGCTGGCCGATGTTCGGCGAACTTTTAATCCGGCCTCTGCTCGTGACTCCCGCTCCTCGTCGTCATCGTGCCCCCGGGAATCTTTTTCGGTTGCTGTATACCCCGTGGCTGGTTCCATCGCTCGTTTCTCTTTTTCTGTCTTTCTATCGTTCCGCCTTCTTCCCCTCGATTCATCCCAGCTTCGTATGTATGTATATATGCGGTTTGATGTTGTTGCTGCAAGGTAGACGCTGGTTCTTCCTGCTGCTGGGTTGAGAGACTCTTTCGGGTTGTGCTGTTCGAGAGAAACTATTATGTTGCTTGGATTCTCCAGGAATGTTTTTAGAGTGCTTGTGATTTTTATTATCGAGAGTTGAGGAGGAAGGAGAAATCTTTGCCCTGTGGTCTTCATATCGATTACGGTCATTTTATATTCATTTTGTACAATCGTGTGAAGTTGATACGATGGGGAAAATTTAATTACGAAATTAAACAAATTTAATGACGAAAATAAGAAACAGACGAGGATTAAGTTTTTGACTGGCGCAAGAGTTAAAGCAATATTTCAAGCTCAAATTAAAAAATATTTAACGATCGCCGTTTCGTATGAATAATTGCCACGCGTGAATAATCGCCACGCGTTTTTCTACCCTCGAAACTGGCGCCGACCATACGTATTTGCACCAGGCAATAATCGACGTCCGGATACCGAGCTCTCCGACGTTATCAATCCCAACGAGGACATCGAGGACGATCAACAACCGCACCGCAAGAAATTCCGTGCAAAAACAATCCGAAAGCTGGAAGTTTCCGTGATGAAAAGTGGGCGGACGCGACGAAACAAAGAAACAAGGACGAAGGGAATCCGTTAACATGGTGGAAGCCGGGGGTGAATCGGTCGTTCTCCTCGCGGAAAATATGATTCCCTTCCGCCGGTAGACGTTGATCGAGAATTCCTCGATTAAGACGTCTTTCTCTTGTTTCTTACCTTTTTCTTTTTCTTTTTTTTTCTTTTTTTCGTCTTTCGTTCATCTCAAGGGAAGAGATTTCCTCGTGCTGGAAGCGAGAAAAACTTGCCGGCCGAGTGGAGGGGGATGAAACGAGCCACCTGCAACGTCCTCTGCGAAGAAAGGAAGTTTATATTCCGTCGTTGAAAAATGCCGTCGTATTGTGGCGTACCGTGGAAGCCTCGAAGAGGACGTAACGGCCGGGAAATTTACGTCCAACGAGATTTATGAATATGCACACAGGCGAACCAGTGGGATCGTGCCGGTTTCATGGAAGCAGCCTGCTTATGCACCAACTTCCATGCGATTCGATCGATTTAACCTTGGAAATTGTGGGCTGGTTCTTTGTCCTGGAACCATAAACCACCGAGAAATATCCTTCGCGGACACGTGCTTCGTGCGACTTAAAGTCGATCGTTGAATTAATCTACTTATCCGTTATTCACACCTTCGATATATATCCCATTATACTTTGATAAAACATGTGGTTGGTGGTGTAAAATTACGGTAAATACAAATGTGTATTTTTCACAAATGGAAGGCTCAATGAAAAGATGATACAAATACGTTTTTCTCTAAAACGGGATTAAATAACATAGAGATTGAGAAGCATGCGGACTTCTCTATTACAGTCAGATTCTACCCACAGCTTTATTAAAACAAAAATTTCTTTACACGATGTTCATGATATATACTGTTATTTATTGTAACATATGAAGATCAGATACAGGAGAAAAACATCACAAGTATATTCTTATTGATTTTTTAATTGTAATGTTACTTTATGCTTAAACAGAGGAATATTTTATACAGACTTGTATTAAAGGGATATTATATTAAAGCACGCTCTTTCAACCATTAAACTGCATAAAATTCAGAAAAGTAAGAAAACTGCACTTATTATATACTTTGTATCACGCGCATAACTCCTTTTCTTCGTAAATTAAATAAAATTCCTATTACGCAAGGTTAGGAAAAATTAAGTAAAATCCTGGCCAGTTAACGTGACTTGCTACTGTAACACGAAACACAGACACACGACAAAAGAAGTCATAGTATGGCGGATTAAACCTTCAACCCTCTCTACCAGTCTCGTCGCTGCGGGTGATTTCTCAAATCCGTGGTCGCGCTAATTACAACGTTTTTCTCCTATCCCGTGACCGCTAATAACTCGTCCCTCGGTCGCATTAGGGATGTCTTGTCGCGCTTTCTGTCAAAAAAAGCAGCGGCAAAATCGAGCGAGAAAAAGATAGAAGAGGAGTGGTAGAAAATAAAACGAAATGGAATGACCAGAAAGGAAAAAGGAACCGAGGCGAAGGAGCTGTCGTCCTGGTTTGGGTTCCCACCAGCGCGAAATTGCAAGGATGACCTCAGAGGTCGCAGGACTAATGTATGCGGACGTACAGTTCTTTACGTGCTCCCTTCTTTCCCTCCCTGTACCACGATTTCTCGTGCTTCCCTCGCCACCTCGCTGTTTTTTACCCTTTAGTCCCCGTGGTGCACGCTCGCCACGGACTTTACGTAATACGTAGGCTCGCCAGAAACGTTCCAACGAGTAGCATGAAGTAGGGAGGGAAGAATTCTGCTTCGTTGCTGTGCTGCTTCGTCGACTAAAATGGAAAAAAGGGAATGGTAGAGTACCGGCGATTCCTTATCTGGAAAAGAGACCGCACAGCCTTCGCGAAGCTCAAAATGAAATCGTGAAAGAAGTTATGAAAAGTGGCACTTGATTTTTAAAACAGTGGGAGAAGCGAGGATGAATTACAAGATAGCTGGTGAAATTTCGAACGTAGCAATTCATTGTGTTACTTAGAAAACGAATATGTATGCATTCGAAGCGTTGGCTATTGGAAGCGTCGCCGAATTTTTCTAATTCTTCTATTGCTAAATTGAAATATGCCGTGATCACGTATTACCCCTTATAGGAAGGAAACACATCCATTGCACTAATATATTCTACACTATGTTCTTGTAATCGATCTTCGACAATTTAGAAATTTTAGAAGATCGAGATCGTGGAAATTATGACTTCATACAGCCAGAAGGCAGGACAGACCATTTCAAAACACTGTGCATCATGGAGCACACATGGAGGAACACGCTGGATATCGAGCTCGTTCGAAAATTATGAAATGGTAAATCTTGCGAGTGGTCTGATTTTTGTCGGATATTCGCTGGCAATTCGGAAATAGATATGGATTCTAGCGATGGTTTTATCGATAGAGGATGAATGGAGTTGCGGGAGGTGAATCGAGGGGAAAAGTATAAGATTCGTAAATCGTCGGCAGGGTTTCCATTTTGGATAAAATAGTAATTCGAGGTCCGGAAATTCTGGAAGTTCGTGGCGAACGTTAGTTTATGACGTCAAAGAACGAAACGGGTCGGAGAACAGCTGTGGGCACATTTGCTGGGATTAAGTGCCTTAATCCTCATGACGGGTGTTGATTTAGAAAAAGGGAAAATAATTCATTGCAGTGAAAGTTGACACTGAGACAGCCGCGTCTTTCGAATTGTGGCGTACCAGTGTAAATTAACCACCAACCGACGTAAATCAACGTAAACTACAAAGTCCATATTTAAAAAGTATTTGACTTGCGATGAGTAACAAGCAATCTCAAATCTTTTAACATTTACACCTTAAAAATATTGAAACTGTCAAGCGTCCAAACTTTTGAATCTTCAAATTCTTTAATTGATTAAAGTTAATGTTTTAGACGAGAACAACGTTTCCAACGTTCTTAACTCAACCTTTCTTGCCGCTGGATTAAAAAGTATATTAAATTTACGTACATTCTCTCCACCCCCGACATGAAACATTACTCATAAATCACCCCAACAAGCAGTGCGATATATAAAAAATTCTATAATTCTTTCCATATTAATTTTCATCGTTTCAATCTACGGAACACGAAGTTTCCTACAGTGATTAGCTGTATCCAAAGCCTCGTTAGCGGTGAAGTATTGCCCGTGGCAAATTACTCAGCTGATTACTTAGCCATTACGTTTTATCGCGCGGCGATTTCTTTCGAAAAGGAGCAGAACGGTAAAATACGACCGGTCGTTTCGGTTCGATCTCGATAAGAAACGCAAGTTTTCAAGTGTGACGAGAGCGTTACACGCGCTGCGTGTACCTTCGCCATCCCTTGAATACAACTTTCGAAGGAATCGTCGTCGTTAATGTTATCGGTGGCGCGCATTTTACAAAAGTCTTTCGCCGAGTCACGCGACGAACGCGCGCGAAAACGAGTCACCGGCTAGTAAATCATCGGAACTCGTCATTAATCACGGAAAGCGAGCGCGAGCACGCCGCGATCCGACGCGGCCGTTACAAATTGTGTTACGCGAGATGCGCGCGAGATAATCGCGGCGAGCCAGGCGCCGATTGCCCTGCTGCTTTATGACTCGTCGTTTGGATGGTTTCTGGTGTCGCATATCCCCGTCAGTCTATCTACAACGATTTTTCTCTCCCTTCTCTTTTATTCGAAAGCTTTTGTAACGCGTACAACAACGTACTGAATTTTTAAATTGCCTGCCTGTAGAATATCGAAAATATGACTTGTCTTCCCTTCTTCTCTCTGATCTTCTTCCATGGTCTTCGTATATGTCACCTTTCAATGTGCAAAGTCACGTATCTATCTCATACTATAAACAATATTGATTTATCACATTTGTCATAATTTCATACTTTAAGTACCCTGTCTGATCTCAAAATGAATCACTAATGAATCAGAGAAATATAAAATATTTCTAATATTTCTAGAGGCGCGAAAGAACCGACTATCCACAATTTGATTCCTGAAGCATCATAGCCTCAAAGGTCGTAGCATTGAAGAGGAACGAAGACTAGGACGCGGCGTAGAAAGCGAAAACGTTGATTCTTTCGCAAGAGTGCGGATTCTGCGGCTGTATTGCGAAGGGTAACGACGAGCGAACGGATTTCGCAGATCGGCTTAACCTGAGCCACCGTGAGCCTGGTTGCAGCTGTCGTCCGCAGCGGAAACTCTGCCTGTCGTCCGGAATCCCAACCGTGGCAGCGCTCCTGTTGCGACGACGTCATTACTTATGCAAGCCCCACTTACAGCTCGTCCTAAAAGCCGTTCGTTTCCCCCCTCGTCCTTGTCAAAGAATGCTCGCAACCCGTATCCTTCCTGTCGAAGAACGATTTCGTCAGGCTTTCACGGTTTGAAACGACTCGTTTACCGCGTTTTTTAGTTTATCGATGCGATTATAAACGTTTGATGAGTTATTTGAACACAGATATACAAACAAAAAGTATTTAAATTGGTTAAAGGTGTATTTATATTTTATTGTAACATATTTAACGCGTGTAAAATATATGTGTTAAACCAATAATATGAACCTCTCAAAAGCCAAACTGATCAATTCCATTTTGTGTGAACTTCTCAGTATCTCGAAAATTAATTTTATGTTAAATTGAGTTCATTGATATCATGTGTGGTGTATCATTGTTTACATTATCTTATGTGTATTTTTTATTTCACTGCACACGTACTTACCTAATAGAGTCGCCACTACCTTTAACATTTTTGTTTCGATTTAGAAATCGATACTTGTTGAAGTATCGCATGATATATTAAGAATAGAATGCAGGTTCGCGGGTATAATTAACGGAATATTTAATTGACGTAAAACCTTCAAACCGTGATAAATGTTTATCAAAATGTCAGGATCTCAAGGAACTGGTACACGGAGGCAATGGACAGCTCGCGTGCACATTCTACTCGTCGGTTCACATTTCATGCCGGATAGCTAAAGCTAATGCCTTTAGGCAACGTGATTAATTTATAATAACTGACTTGGAAGTGTTTAATTATGCCAAGGAATTAGTCTCCGTATCGTGAAATCTTACCGTACACTTATCTCAATAATTTACCTGTCTTGCCTACTTGTTCAGTTTCAATTTTCCTTTTCATAAACATGCTACCTTCCACCTTACTTCTTCTAATATCCACGTACACGTCTTCAAACATCTACGATTAATAACATTGATAGAAATGAACTGTAACTGTGATCAAAGATATCAATTTAATCAAAAAGTCAAAATATCATTAAAAATATTTCAATAGAACTCAATTTTCCTTTTCATAGACGTGCTATCTCTAAACCTACTTCTTCCAATGTCCATGTACACGTTTCGGAACGTTTATGATCAACAATATTAATACAAATTAACTTTAACAGCAATCTTGCTAAAAATTCAAAATATCATAGAAAATATACTTCTAAAATTTCGATTTTCTTTTTGGAAACATACTATCTTCCAACTTACATCTTTCAGTTCCGATATACTCATATTAAAACATTAGCGTCGACCAAAGTTACCTTTAACCAACGACCTTACCAAAAATCCAAAATATCAAAAAAGATATTCTTTTAAAATTACGACTTTCTTTGTTATAGACATACCACCTTTCAACCCATTCCTTTCGAACATACACATTTTCAACCATTTATAATAAATAAAACCGATAAAACATAACTTCAATCACAATTAGAGACATTAAATGTGCTCAAAATTCAAAGTATCATAAAAAGTATCCCCGAGGAGCAATGTTCATCAAATAAGAGTCATAGTAAACCTTGAAGCCTCTCCTTTAAAATGCTTTTTCTCTCATCCTGACACGATCTTCCGTTTCCGAGATATCGTCGTTCAAAGTAAACGTAACTTTTCGGCGGTTTACTATGTCCTCTCAGTCGCACACATCGGACTTCTCTCTCCTATACTCGTCGTTGACCTGTCCCAAGCGGCCGACCGTTGCGCTGGTCAGCGCTAGACAGCATCTGCCTTCTTTTTTACTATTTACTACGCGCTTCCTGGAAAAAAGTAGGTCACGCTGAATGAATGACGTTCTATACATAATAAATGGCTACTTCGATGTCTTATATCTCTGGAACGGATTGAGATACCAACGTGGGACAAAAAGCATCTTCAGGAGCATACTTTCTACTATCTTTTGAGGCTATTTGCGTAAAAAACTGTTAAATATTTTGAGATATATTTGTCGAAATGTGGAAATTGACGTTTTATAGTGTCTATTACTTCCATATTCGTTGTAAGGGAACTGTAATAAGTATATTATTGGCGTTCAAACGATTGATCAATCATGTGGAATCATTTTTTCAGTTATACCTATAATGAACTTTTTATGATTCTGTTATTTACTGCAAATTAATATCATAAAATGTTAATCATGATCTTTGTCTAAAACATTATTCAGAATAAAAATTCTCGCGTTTTCTTAACTTCTTTGATTACGTGGGACACGTACAGTTGGTTGATAACATAGGAATAAGTGCAAGCTAAACAGAGACTTGTTTTACCTCCTAAGTATTATGAATACTCTACTTTGAACGTTTCCTATATTTTTACATAATGAATATACTATGTATAGATATTGTATAGTATATATTTTATACATCTTTCCATATTCAAATTTCTCATAGTTATACAAATATCCAAAGTGAAGCGATAATTACGTAAAACGATCGAGGAAACTGGCATGTATATTATTTTCTACGAAATTAGAGGATAGCAGACAAGAAAGTTCACCTGGAAAGCAAACCGAAGATAAATGGCTCGACCTACACCCAGCCCATCTTCATTTGCATCCGGCGAAAAAAAGCAAGGAATCAGATTGGCGTAGCACGGTAACGCGATCGCTATGAGCGATCGTTCGTGCCAGACGATGCTATCATTCCCCGTAAGCGTTCAGATTAGACGGAGGAGGAACTTCAACGAGGTCAATCGTTACGGTCGCGATGAATATTCAACGAACTGTGGAAGGAATAAAAAAAGCGAGAAAGAGCAAAAAATACACAATGAGAGCGAGGAAATAGGAAGAAGAAAAAGAGAGAGATAGGAAGCAGAAAAGAAGATACAATTATCCGTAACGATCGATTCGTCCCAATTTCCATATTTCGATCGTCTCGTGCGGAATATGATTCTCGTTTCCTTTTACCAACTTCGACGTATCGAACCATTTCGTCATCTCTTATTCATGCAATATGGAGCTGTTATTATTGTAACATCGACTCGATTTAATTCGGGGAAAGATGTCATTTGTAGTGACCGCACGTTGCGTTATATGAGCCACGAACTATGTCTATTATAGTAGTTGTAATGGATGGAACAGAAAGGGATTAATCTACTTAACTATTTCCTAATAGAAAAAATCGCTTATCTTTTCTCTTCCAGATTATGTATGCAGAAGTTCATTTCTGCCGAATGAATTACTCCTGATATTTTCATTCTAATTAGTTTTATACAGAGAATTCTTGTGAAATAATATAGCTTTTATTGATTTACTTTCAAAACCTTATCAACAAATACTGTTACGTAGCAAGAAATACATAATTCGTCGAAAATAAAAAAAAAAATAAATTATTCAAATCAGGACAAATTGATAAAAGTAATAAAAATAATTTGCAAGTGGCTCGCCGCAGCTCCGAACATTTATTGATCGGATTAAGATTTTAACACCTTAAATACGACTACAGGATACAACTTTCACTATTAGAAGTCATAAATAATAAACAAATTTTGCTCCCATATTTCGTTCCACTCTAATGTACAGAGAGGCCAACAGAAATACAACCCGTGACGAGAGAGCAAGTAGAAGAGATACGGGGGAATCGGATTCTAATTTTACACACGCCATTATATCGTCGGAATTATACGAGCGCCGAGATACCCCGTTCATATCGAACGGTTTCGACGTTAATGCATCATTGAACGACATTACACCGCGCACAGACGATAGCCAGGTATATTCCTACGGCCAAGCCACTCGCGACCCAAGCTCTATTTCTATTTCCACGTCCCTTGAATTAATTATCACGGACTTCTGTCCGCTATTCCCGCGCGCCAGTCACCGATATCCATCGATTATTCATCGAAGTTTCTCGTTGGATCGTCCCTCGATAGCGTTGCTCCGTCATACCGGGACGAAACGTTGCACGTTTGCCTCATGGGGATACCCTTTCAGATACGATGCCCGATACGCGATCAGAACAACGTCCTTAAAGTTCCTCCGCTTTCTTTCTCGCTTGTAAACAACGACAAGTCGTGATTGAACGGTGAAATTCGATGGATTGAGATCCGATATTCGATTTTGGACAAGATTAAATAGATAGAGATATTTTAGACTCTCGTAGGAAAATGAATCTCTTTGGAAAGAATTTTTAGCTTCATTGAAAAAATTATTAACGTTCAGTTAGATATAGTGAAGACGTTGTTGAGCATATCAAAATTTTTGTAGATTTTTTGATAGCCTAGAACAGTGAATTAACCCTTAGAGTGCTATGGATGCATATACGCGTCTGGCGAAGGTCGTCGGTGTGGACTAAGGACGCATATATGCGTCTGGCGAAAACCATCGGTCTGGACTAAGGACGCATATATGCGTTTGTCAATTTTTCCGAGCACCTACGCAGAAGTAATACTATTACGTTTGTGTGAGATAAATATAAATGCATTTCAATGTTAATGCCGCGTTCGAAGAAACTGTCTTTTCTTTTTTTTTTTTTTT